>NC_133517.1:75252142-75933928 GCF_049354715.1 Callithrix jacchus
CATTATTTGTCTGGGAAAGGTGTCTTTTCTCCTTCAGTTATGAAGCTTAACTGAAGCTTAGTTTGGCAAGATATAAAAATCTTGGCTGGCATTTTTTTAAGGTTACTATTATAGTCTTCTGTTCTACCAGCTGGGCTATTGATGGGAGCTATAGTCTTAAATCTTTAAAGAATGTTAGTTGTCCCTCAAAATGTTTCAACAGAAACCAAGAATAAAACATGTATGGTATTGTGTTTCTACACCAGTATTAGTTAATAGAGCTCATTATAAAATCAAATTCCTTAACATCTTGATTATATTTAGCACTAATTTGTTGTAATTAACTAATTAACTGTAAAATTACAAAGGCTCAACGTAATATTTTACAACCAATAACAGACTCAAGTACTAACACTGGATTTCACAAGCCTCTAAATACTGAATATTAAATCTTTTCGATTCAGTAGTATAGAATGTTAGTTCTTCTTTTGAAGTCGTTGCCCATTGTGTGGAAAATAAGTATATCTGCCTGACAGAAGTTTAGTAGAAAGACAAGAAAATGCATCCTGGATCACACAGGTTGCTGTTTTCTTCTCTTGAGAGTAGTTCATCCCTAATGACCTCCCACTCCTCTTGCTATTGAGTCAGAGTACGGCCAGAGAGGACCTAGGTTTGGGGTTTAATATTATTTTGATGGGGACCTTAAAAACACATATTTTCAGAGATTCCCTTCATCTATAATTATAGTATGTATACATTTTCCAAACATAGTTTCATTAATCTAAAATGCTGTCCTACAGTAACCAGAGACTGGATAAATCATTGGTAAGTGCCAGATGGAGCTGCATTTGAATTTTGTCTCTAACAGTCAGATACGTGATCCTGAGAAAAATTTTTTTTCTCTCAACCTCAGACTCCTCATCTGAAATATACATAACAGCAGCTACTTCACCGTGTCTTTATGAGCATTAAGTACAATTTATTTCATGTACCGACCACATGGCTTTTTAAAATATTTGTTAATTTAATTCTTCCCTTATCTTTACAGAAAAAGGTGAGTGATTTAGGCCTAAAACCCAGAAGTTAGCATTGGTTCATAGAGGAAGAAATGGTAGATGGTGAAATTTTTGTTCTCACCAAAATGTATACAACAGCTTGAATTTTGTCTATTGTTTTACATGTGGGAACAGAATTCCCAGAGTAAATGACTCACATTCCCATCATAATAGTTTTCTAAGTCAAAGCTTCTTTACCATTTCAGTACATGTTATATTTCCTCTTTGCCAATATTTTCCAGAACACAAAATTAACAATCACAGGATCAAAGTAAGTTATTTATATGAACATTTTAACAAAATCTGATATATATGAAATTCTTAGGTAGTGATCAATTATATTGATTATTTGATCCTCATAACCATTGAATATGGATATTAGTATTATTATTTTCATTAACAGTTTTAGGAAATAATGAAAAAATATTAGGAGACATGGCAGATCCTAATGACACTGTCACAGAACTGAAGCTTGAACCAGTATTTTGTTTCTAAGGAAATATCTCATTTTAATTATATGATTATCTTTCAGAAACCTTAATTATTCTATATTAGTACAAATAAACAGCAACGTAAAATTAGGAATGCTATGGAAGACATGACTGGTTTTAAACCCACTGTCCAACAAACCTTGTTTAATATATTTTCTGAGGTCAACTAGTATCTCCAAAAAGTTTCCGCATATGCATTTTGAAAAAAAATAATTCTGAGTTAATATAATTATAGAATTATAAGATGCTAGAACAGAAAGAATCCTGGATAATATCTGGACTAATATCCTAATTTTACAGATGGGAAAGCTAATGCCCAGTGATCTTGCCTAGGATGTCCCAGCCAGTTAGAGGCAGAAGCAAGAACAAGGCATGGATTTACTGCCTTAAGCATTTTCTCCATCACAGCCCACTTGTATCTGTGAATTTGGTCAACATATGTCTAATGCTATATTCCCAGGAAAGCTCTGCAGCACAAAGAAAAGAGATTTGTGTTTACCTACTGCTTATCTATCTACATGAAATTGGGCATATTCCCTCCAAATTATTTTCCAAACAGCAAAAAAAGGTATATACAATATATTAAAATAATACCAATTTAAGAAATGCTTTAATTTAGGGTCTTTAAAAATCAGACCTCTGGACCAGAGTTTGTGTACATGTAGATCTTAGAGAAGGTGATCCTGGGAAGCATAATGAGGAAGTAGGAACCTGAAAGCAGTAAGGGAGGTATAATACACCACGCCTCTAAGTGGTATATTAATGGATAGTTTACCGGAGTGGATAAGTCTCAATCTCTGGGCTAGTCTGAGAAATCATATGGAATATAGCTTAGGATTGTCTCACAGAGTGGGAAGAAAGTTGGGGATTTATACAGCAATTCTCATAGTTTATTGGTTGCATTCTCTCTTCACCCCTGGCTTTTAAGCCTGCCCCTGTGATAACTGATTATGTCCCTACAACTAAGGAAAACCTCAAGGCAGGAAAATGCAGGGGCTTAAGGTGCAAACCCATTTGGATATATAGAAACTGTTCAACAAATGTGTCAGTGACCTAGAGGATTAACTAACCTGCATGGTTAGAACTGCATGGCGTTGTTCAATACTGACAACAGAATCTTTAATAAGTTATGTCTGTGTTCTTGTAATAACATGTATTTATTATAGTATAACATATATCAAATTTTGCAGTAATGCCTTCTTAGAATTTATATTCTCCATAAGATCTGAACCTATCAGGACCATTCTCTATTACTCACTCTCACCTATATCTTGGATAGTTCCTGTTGGATGCTCAGTAGATATTTGTTGGATAAATGGAAGAAACTTGACATTCAGGTTTCTTGAGATATAACTGACAAACAATGAACTGCATATAACATACATTGTTAACTGTTGATATATATGTATATTCTCCTGAAACTACCACTATAATCAAGATGAAGAACATAACCATCACTTCTCAAATTGTTTTTCCTCTTTGCAATGTCTTCCTCTTGGCTCTTCCCACCTCTACTTGTTATCCCCAGATGACAACATTGATTAGCTTTCTGTCACTGTATGTTATTTCACATTATATAGAATTTTTATAAATAAAACTTATTTATATACACAGTGTATACTCTGCCCTCCACCCACTGCTTTGACTCAGCATGATTATTTGAACATATGTCAACATTTTTGTGTATCAATAGTTCATTGTATCAATATTACTGAGTAGTGTTCCATTGTGTGGATATACCACTTTGTTTATCCATTCATCTATTGATGGACATGAGTTGTTTCCAGTTTTGTGATATTAAAAATAAGTCTACTATAAATATTCACATGTACTGTATAGACATTTACTTTCATTTCTCCTAGATAAATATATAAGATGGGAAGCTTATGCCATGTGGTAAGTATGCATTTAGATTATAAGAAACTAACAAGCTTATTTCCAAAGTCATTTACATTTTACATTTCCACCCAGTGTTTATTCAAGTTTTGGTCCCTTCACATTGTCATCAAGCTTGATATGTTCAGTCTTTAATTTTTACCATGCTAATATGTGTTTAATGGTAATCCAATCTGGTTTTAATTCGTTTTTCCTGAATGACTAATAACATTGAATACCTTTTGACACATTTAGTTACTATCTATACATATTATTTGTTGAGGGGTTTGTGGGTAACCCCCCCACATGGGTACTGAGGAAGGAGAGCTGTACAAACCCCAGGTACAATTAGTGCCTGAAGAATATCTTAGTTTGTAGTGTTATTACTCAGCTATTTCCTTTATATAATCCTTTATATATAATAATGTATTAGTTTATCATTGGAACAATTAGTGCCTGAAGTATAACTTACTGCTTACATATATCTAGCTTATATAATCATACTTAGTACTTATATCTAGCACAATTAGTTCCATATAGTCTTTCTATATAGTCATATAAATATTATAGTCTATACAATCATATATATATTCTACATAATTATATAGGTATTGTAGTTGGAGCTGTATGGACATATTTAGTGCCGACTTATATAATCCTTCTATATAACCATAGAGTAGTTTGTAGTAGGAGGAATGCCTAGAGCAGTCACAGAGCGGAAGCAAGTACATTGGAAAAACAGCCAGACCAGGACAAGAACCAAAGACCCAGGTGGTGGCGTCCCTGCCTGAAAGGGCATACGCTGTATGGAAGGCTTGGAGCAAGAACCTCTCCTCCTGAAAAAGGAGCTGTAGCATCTTGCATCCAGTTCCTGTGGAAAGTAGGCCTCAGGCCTGAGATCCCACAAATAATTAAGGGAGAAGAACCTCTCTGGGGTGACTGGGTCATGGCAGCTGTACACCCTGTCAGCCTTTTCTCGCTTCTGTGCTAGCTCAAATCATCCTCCCATAAAATATCTTAGAGAAGAACACAAGTCTGTCATCTCCCACTGCATTGGTTTACAGTATCTTTCTCTAAGAATCCTTCGAAGTCTCCAGCCCGTAGATAAGAAGTGCTGCACATGATACTTGTTGCACACAGCTCACCTCCTTGCCTGGGTGCCCATGTGGGAGTGGGTCCTCCCCTTTCTTGTACACAACCCTCTACTACTGGGCAAAGCATAGCCCCCTACTCCTCACCACCCAACTCTCTGCCCAGGTGACCTAATGGGGTGGCCCCCTTGCTTGTTACTCACATGATTATGTATGTCCTATCACGAAGCCTATAGGTGACCTCACTTAACGACCCTTCCCCCTGACTTGTACCTAATAAATGGAGACACTTCTGGACATTAGGGGCCTCCCCTGTCTCCGCTCACAGGCGGCGTGGCCCCTGAGCCCAGCTGCTCTTCTCCAGTTCCTCTGTGTCCTGTCTCTTTATTTCTAGGATCCTGTGTCTTAGTGCAGCTATAGGGGATAGCCCACAACCCTGTAGGACTCTGGTCCTACATGGGTTTGCTAATATCTTCTGCCCATTTTTAATTGAGTTGCTTTTTCGTTGAGTTTTAGAAGTTCTTGGCACAAGTCACATATTAAATATTTGATTTGTGCATATTGTCTCCTTGTTCAAGCTTATCTTACAGAGATCTTTTCATTTTCTTAAGAAGTTTTTTAAAATATAGGCACTTTTAATTTTAATGAAATCCTAATTTATCGCTTTTGTTTTCTTTTACGGACCATAATTTTAAGATTATATCCATATTCACTTAACCTCAGGTCAGAAATAATTTCTTCTATGTTTTCTTCTAGATAGCTTATCATTTAATGTTTTACAATTAGTACTTTAATTTGCGTTAATTGTATATATTGCAAGGTATGGACCAAAGTGACTGTTTTTGCATATGGGTACTAGTCATTCCAGCAACATTTGTTAGAAGGCCAATCTCTGTCGTTGTTGTTGTTGGAGACACAGAGTCTCTCAGTTCTCCAAATTCTAACACTTTCTTCTTTCTAAACCCAGTACCATCTTCTCAATTCAGGGAGTTCTCTGGGTTCTAAGTTCCTATTTCCTGCATTGAAGTCTAGAAATTATCTCAAGGCAGTAAATCAGACAAATCTTTATGCTCATCTCATTTTGTTTCCCATCTCTCAGGGATTATCATCCTTTTTTTTCCTGATTTCTAGTGTTTTCAAAACTACTGTTTCTAATATATATTTCAGGATGTTAACTTGTTTCAGGTAGCAGAGTAAATCCGTTGCCAAGTGTTTCATCTTAGTCAAAAGCCAAATTTACCATTCCAGAGCCTCATTTTCCTATGTGATCAGGGGCAATAAATAATAATTTTAAAATATTATAAATTGTATAGAATAATAAGAATATAAAATATTAATTACTTAATGTGAACATGCACTTAAAAATATTGCATAAGGCTGTAGGGAATCAGAAGATTAATGTGACAAAGGAAAGAATATTGTACACCTTGGCTTCTGTACAACATGTAGTAGCTCAGAGCATTTTCTTCCTGCCATTTGGGCAGTTGGAAGAGCGCACAATATTTAGGCTACATAAAGTTCAAGCTGAGGGGTTTTGCCTGCCTTAACTACTAAATTATGTTGGCAGCCTTTTGGTTGTTGTTAAATGCATTATTCAACTAACCCTAAATCCTGGCATGGTGACATGCGGGTATATCTCATTCTGACTTGAGGATTTGCATGGACATCATGATGTTTCTTTGGTTACAAAACTATTATTCACTTATATTTCTCTCCAGTGGAGCAGGAACTATGCTATGCTATTAAATTGGAGGGGAAGTCAGCCAAGAAGGAGGAAAGTTGACTACTCAAGTGGCCTGACTGCCAAGTGATGCTAAGCCCAAAGAAGAGCTTCTGGACCATCACAGAGAAAGCTAGTATCTCACTCAGCTATACCAGTTTGGAGCATGTACAGAAGCAAGATTCCTAATTGGTAAAATAACTATTTGTGAAATGCAACAACATACAATGTTTATATCCAACCTATATTCTTGGGAGAAGAAACTTGGACATAAAGCAATTAGGGATTATTTTGCTCAAAATGCACTAAGGAAAAAAAAAAATGTAACTATTCAGTATTCAACTCCAGGAACAAACACTTAATTCCCTCTACCTTTACTTTTTCCTCTCACCCAATCTCAGCTCTAATAAGAAGGGCTCAAACAAAAATAAATTATGTATTTATTCCCAAACATTGTGCTAACTGCAAAGATGACAGGCATAAATAATATGCTATGGCTCAAGAATTTTGAAAATGTACAAAAATGTTTATAGTACCCAAATTCCATATACTCACTTTATTCAATTGCTTTCTTCCCAAATTAATTGAGAATAAGTAAGAATAAAGCATATGGTAATTTACTAGCTTTAATTTCTTAAAAGTTTATGCAAGCCCATTTTGAGTATGGTCAAGTATTTTATTTTGTGGCAGAAGGACGATATTAGTTTTGGTATAAATAATTAAATCTGGTTGACTGCTCTAGGACCCAGGGAGGAATAGCATGATATAATAGAAAATGACTGAACTGGAATCAGAAAACACTGCTTTTGTTCTAGATAAGCCTCACATTAGTTAAATCTCTTCACAGAGTCTCATTTCCTACAACTTTACATTGGGGAAGAGGAAGACATTAAAAACATCTACTTTAAACAACATGAACAGGAAAAAATGAAGTAATGTATGTGAATGTTTTTATAAAATGTCAGTGTTTTGAAAAATTAAAATACCACATAGTAGGGTCGTCTTCTTCCCCACCTAAAATCTATGCTTTTCCTTTCCAGTTGGTTCTAAGATACTGATGATGCTCAGTAAGAGACTATCTTTCCTTATCACCATTGTATCCAGGTGGAAACATCTCTTCACCAATGAAGAGTAAGCAGAAGTGATGTCACTTCCAGATCCAAGTAATTAATAAACGATGCTTCCTTTTCTACTCACTTCTCCTCTTACTGGCTGGATTCAAAAACCTTGTAAGACTTAGATCATGGTAAAGCCATTCTCTGGACAGAGGTGCGGTCTACTTAGCAGTAAGAACTATCTTAGATTGTGTAAGGAATAAGTAAATTCTTGAGAGATGTTTATGTACTGTACTTAGAATTACCTAATTAGCATAGTGTGTGGACTTTTGCTTTCAGATAAGAGGAAGCAAAATGGAACAGATTTGCTCCCAACTGAAACAACCAAAGATATAAAATTACAGTTTGCCAGACATTGAACATCAGTGAAGGAGAATGATCTTTAAGAAAGAAGGAAAATAATGAAGTGAACATTATGATTGTCACAGTCTCCTGCCTTGAAAGAATATTCAGGTTGCAAAAGGAAAACTCAGATAAAGTACATTGGAGCATTTGAGATGAGAAAATGATGTTAAGATTCTGGGGAAACTAAGACAACTGGAGTTCATAAGGTGGAGAACCAGAAAGAAGAGAGCTGTGCAATAAGATGACTCTGGAGAACTGCAGAGGACCTCCTCTCCTGCTTGTAACAGCATTCGGCTGGATACTGTTCAGCATATTTTCTTTCTTTTTTTATTATGATTATACTTTAAGTTCTGGGGTATATGTGCAGAACATGCTGGTTTGTTACATAGTTCAGCATATTTTCATGAGGAAAATACCTGAGGTGAGAGAAAGTACAATCTGAAAGGATTAGAGGTACAGGTAACCCATGCCTAGAAAGAGCCAGGAATAGTGTTTGCTCTGAGCAATCAGATTGAAATAAAATCATGATTCACAGGACATTGAATTGAATATGCAGAAGAATCACATCTCAGAAGTGGGAAATAATTAGCCCTGGATGGAACACTGCTGTTAAAAATCTTTCTTTCCTAACAAATCTTAAAAATAAGTTCTGTAAGTATCAAACTGTGTGTCCAAGGAACTTAACTGTATCCCAGAGCAAAATTCAAGAATATACTAGAGAAATGCAAAAATAAGGCCGGGCTCACGCCTTATTAGTGGCTCATGCCTGTAATTCTAGAACTTTGGGAGGCCAAGGTGGGCAGATAAAAAGGTCAGGAGTTTGAGTCCAGCCTGACTAACATGGTGAAACCCTGTCGCTATTAAAAAAAAAAAAAAGGAAATTCAAAAATAGCACCAAAAGGGTAAAATTCACAGAGTCTGACATCCAGTAAAAAAAATATATATTATGCTTACAAAATAGCAGGAAAATACACCTCATGTTCAAAAATTAAGTAGAGGTGGCTGGGTGCAGTGACTCATGCCTGTAATCCCAGCACTTTGGGAGGCTGAGGCGGGGGTGGATCACTTGAGGCTAGGAGTTCAAGACCAGCCTGGCCAACATGGTGAAACCCCGTCTCTACTAAAAATACAAAAAATTAGCCAGGCATGGTGGTGCATGCCTGTAATTCCAGCTACTTGGGAGGCTGAGGCAATAAAATCGCTAGAACCCGGGAGACGGAGGGTGCAGTGAGCCAAGATTATACCACTGCACTGCAGCCTGGGCAACAGAGCAAAATCTCGAAAATAAAATAAAAAGTGAAGGTATGCAAGATATAAACAGGAAAGCAAATTAAAGTTCTAGATATGAACTTTAGAATTTATGAGATAGAAAGATACACTAGATGGGATTAAATCTAAATTAGACAATTTCCTTGGCAGGGGAGCTACCATGATCACGAAGTTGGTTTTCCCAGGGCGAGGCTTATCCATTGCACTCTGGATGTGCTGACCCCTGCAATTTCCCCAAATATGGGAAACTCAACTGCATAATTTGTGGTAGTAGGGGACTGTGTTTGCGCTCTCCCCGGTCTATCAATTATATATATAAATTAGACATTATGGAAAAAAGACTAGTGAACTCGAAGACATAGAGATTCTTCATAATGAAAAACAGATGGAAAAGAGAATTATAAAAAAAAGACTAAAGCATGAACAAGTTCTGAGCAATTTCAAGTGACCTAATATACATAAAATTGGAGTCCCTGAAAGAAGTAGGAGAAAGAAAATATATCTGAAGAAATAATGCCCACAAATTTTCCAAATATCATAATACCATTAACTCACAGATTTAAGAAATTCAGTAAATCTCAAGTACAAGAAACAGAAAGAAAACTAAAACAAAAAACATCATAATGATATTGCTAAAAAGTAGTAATAAAGTTGGATCGTAAGGCTCAACATTAAGATGTTACTTCTCCCCCAAATTGACTGATACATTCAGAGAAGCCACAGTTAAATTCTCTGGACTTGTCTTCCTCTTTCTGCTACTGAATTGGCAGATTCAAAAACACTTATGGAAAGACAAAGGAGGTAGAATGGCCATCCTACCTTTGTAAAGAAGAAAATGTTCAAAAGCTAATACTATCTGATTTCAAACTTTTTTTAAAGCTATAGTAATCAAAAGCTGATATTAGTATAAAGGAAGACAAATATTAATGAACAGAATAGAGTATACAGAAAAAATTCCAAAAGTCATGTGAAGAAAAGAAAAAGACAGACTGCAGACTGGGAGAAAATATTTGCAAAGCATATAACTTATAGTTTTATCCAAACTACATAACGCTCAAAAGACAGTGATAAGAAAACAAAACCAAACCACAAAAGGCAAAACTTTGGACAAACACTTTACCAAAAATGATTTACATAACTGACAGTTAAGCACATACAATGATTCTTAAATATAATTAGTCATTACTAACATGCAAATCAAAGTCAAAATGATATCTCTTTGACTAATTAGGAAGGGTTAAAATGATCAACACCAACCATGCCAATTGCTGGAGAGTGTGTGGAGTAACTGGAACTCTAATGAACGGCTGTTGGGAAAGCAAACTGGTGTGACCGATCTGGAAATCAGCTAGCCATTTCTTACAAAATTAAATATGCCAGACATACAATTCAGTTATTTCACGCCTAGATAATTACCTGATAAATGAAAGCAGGTGTCTAAACAGAGGCTTGTATACTTATATTCATAGCAGCTTTATCGGTAATAGCTGAACATCCAAACATCCATGAACATGTAAAAGGAAAAACTGTGGTATCCACATAATGAAATGTGAATCAGTAATAAAAAGGAATTAACAATTGGTACACACTATAACCTGGATCAGTGTCAAAACAATTACACAGAGTGAAATGAGGCAGATTTTTAAAAAGATACATACAATATGATTCCATTTTCATAAAATTTTAGGAAATGCTAACTAATGCAGAATGACAGAAAGCAGACCAGAAGTTACTTGGAAAGAGGGAAGTGGGAGAGACGGGAGGGATTAAGGGAGGGATGAAATTGGAAGGGTGAAGGGTAAGGGATGATGAACTTGTGCTCTTGAGTGCACTGACATTTTCATGGGAATCTATAGATGCCAAAACTCATTAAACTGTACACTTCAGTATATGCAATTCTTCATATCAGTTTAGTGCAGTTTATCCCAAATGTCTACTAGTTACAGGGCTTACCTCGAACCAACTGGAAAAGTAAACTCTTTTACTTTTTGCCTTATCTCCAACAAATTTTTCTCCAGTGTCCAGGGTTATTTTTTCCCCCTTCTACTCTTTTCAAGTCCTGTAAGGCTCAATGTTTTTATATTTGACAGCATAGTCAGAAAGAATGAATAGAATAATACATGTCAATATTGCCTAGGTGTCAGGTATTTAACATAAGGTCCTTGAGACCTATTCACTGCAGGCTGTTTCTTTAATTATTACTCTCCTCTTCTGAAAGGCATTTCCATTTTAAATGAAAACCTGAAAAGGCTTACTTAACATAAAGCAATGCATATGGCCAAATGACCACCAGTATTATAGAATGTGGGATGATTTGGGGAAGGAGGTCTCCAGGGGTCATTTTCATTGATCAACAAGTAACATTCTTTTCTAAATTTGGCTTTGAGTCTTAGTAATAACAATGAGTTACATTTGTATAGGATACTAATGATTACAAAGTGCTTTCACATTTACTATCTCATTCAGACTTGCAAAGACCTTTGAAGGTAAAATTAGCACCAATTTACTAATAATAAAGTTGACATTAGGCCAGGCGCGGTGGGTCACGCCTATAATCCCAGCACTTTGGGAGGCTGAGGCGGGTGGATCAGGAGGTCAAGATATTGAGACCATCCTGGTCAACAAGGTGAAACCCCGTCTCTACTAAAAATGCAAAAATTAGCTGGGCATGGTGGTGTGTGCCTGTAGTCCCAGCTACTCGGGAGGCTGAGGCAGGAGAATTGCTTGAACCCAGGAGGTGGAGGTTGCGGTGAGCCGAGATCGCGCCATTGCACTCCAGTCTGGGTAACAAGAGTGAAACTCCGTCTCCAGAAAAACAAAAAGTTGACATTAAGACTGGTCAACAGCTTGTTTTCTATTAAAAACCAGAAGTGGAATTTGAGCTCAACTGTTTGACTTTCAGTTCAACAATCTGTCCTTGAAACATAGCTGCATCTAGTTTAAATAACAAATTCCTTGAGAGCAATGATTTCTTGCCTCTTCTTACACAAATTCTTCCCGAATTAATCAGCAACATTGCCTGGTTTATGGATGGGAATTTTGCGCATTTTAAATAAACATTTAATTTCAAGTGGTGGGAATAAAGAGAAGAAATCTTGTAAAATAATATAATTATTCTTTTATGGCCTGGCGCGGTGGCTCATGCCTGTTATCCCAGCACTTTGGGAGGCCGAGGCCGGTGGATCACGAGGTCAAGAGATCGAGACCATCCTGGTCAACATGGTGAAACCCCGTCTCTACTAAAAATACAAAAAATTAGCTGGGCATAGTGGTGTGTGCCTGTAATACCAGCTACTCAGGAGGCTGAAGCAGGAGAATTGCCTGAACCCAGGAGGCGGAGGTTGGGCCATTGCACTCCAGCCTGGGTAACAAGAGCTATATATATATTGTTTTAAAGAACGAAATGCCATCAAATCATTGATCTGAACCACTTGATTTCTTGTCCTTTTAACAAAGAAGAGGTGACGGTGACACAAAGTACTGTGTCTTATTCAAGAATGTAGTCACATCCCAACATTCTTGACATCCCTTGAGGAGGGATTAGTTTAAGAATTTGCTCACACACCATTGATCATTCCCTTCAATGGAAGACCCATCTTGGAGACTCAAACCTCCTCAGTGTCTTCTCAATCTTGGAGCCCAACTTCTACTCTGGAGTTTGTGGCTTCTGTTGTAGAGGTAGAAAGATTAGCTCTTGTCTTTAAGAGACTACCAATTTAATTAGGAAAGAAAGATTAACAAATTGTTGGAAATTAACAGACATACCAGTTTTTAGTATCTGCTAGATTAAAACAAAATTGATGTATCTTATTTGTTTCACAGACTTAAAAAGAAACATCAAAAGTTACATATTGTACTCACCTAGATCAGGATACCCATTCATGATAAATGGGCTTTGAAAACACAGCTAGAAAATGATAGAGGCAGAGTTTAAATTCTAATATAATTCTAAAATGTTTCTCTCTCCATTAATCCAAAATGAAAGGTAAAAACCTCTACATATATATTATTGTTTATAAAACATAGATACCAAAGTAATTCAAAGGTGGAAGAATGGTTTTTATATTTTACAGCACTAAATAGTACTGAAACAATTGGACGTCATATGCAAAAAAATGAGCCTTAGTCCTTAGCTCACAGCTTAGACAGGAAACACCTAAATGGATCATGAACTTATATATATAAGAGCTGAAATTCCAATAGCTCTAAAACAAAACGGGGGGAGGAACTTTCATGACTATTGATTAGGCAAAGGTTTCTTAAACAGGTATGAGCATAACCTAGGAGAGAAAAAAAAATACATTGTGCTTCTTCAAAAGTAAAAATTTCTGCTCCCCTTAATACACTGTCAATAGATTGAAAAGCCAAGCTATAGACTAGAGAAAAAATGGGCAAAACATATATTTAATAAAGGCAGTTTTAGAATATATGTATATATATATATATATATTTTTGGAATTAATATAAAGATAACTTAATTCTTAAAATAAGCAATAGATTTGAATAGAAACTCCACCAGAGAATATTAATCGAATGAAAAGATGTTTAACATAATTAGTCATTAGGAAAATTCAAATTAAAACCACAATGACATGTCACTACATACCTACTTGATATCTAAAGTTGGAAAAATATCATTGACAATACCAACTTTGGTGAATATGTGATGCACCTGAAACACTCATATATTGCTTGCGGTAATGCAAAATAGTACAGGCATTTTGGAAAAATGATTGGCATTTCCATATCATGTTACACATATACCTACTTTGTAACCTAGCACTCTAAGTCAGAATTATTACCGAAGAAAAATGTTTCCATATAAAGACCAATGTAAATACATAAACTTTATTCATAGTAGCCAAACATTGGAGCAGAGCCAAACAGCCCTCAGTTTTGTAAATATATAAACAAATTGTGGTATTTTTATATAATGAAATGCTACTTGGCCATTAAAATAAACTCTCAATATGTGCAACAATATGGAAACATCCAAAAGGCATAACGTCAGAAAACACATATTGTACATTTCACTTAAATGACATCTGAAGAAGGCAAAATCCATGGAGACAGAAAGAAGGTTAGAGGTCAGGTGTTGCGGGTGGGGAAGTACAGGATTAACTACAAAGAGCCGTAAGGAAACTTTTTTTTTTTTTGGTGATGGAAATGTTCTATAACTTGATGGCAGCGTTGGTTAAAGGACAGTGTAAATTTGTCAAAGTTCATCAAATGGTACAATCAAAAGTAGAATTTTACTATGTATAAAAATTACTCCTAAACATCTGATTTATAAAAGAGGATATCATGTATTAGTATATGCTAAAAGACTTCAGAGAATATAAAGAAATATAGGAAATGAAATAATGCATAGACCCTCGTGTGCAAAATGGATAAAAGACATTCAGATGTGGCTCTGTAAGAAGGAGGTGACCATTCATTTCCTGGAGCATACTAGAGTGGACCATCAAATTTTGTGGCTGGAAAGGGAAACTGATGTGGCAAGCACAGGAAAGTGAACAGACTATGGCCACTACAATTGAGAATAATTCAAAGTTGGTTAGGAAGTCATACATTCAAAGTTGGTTAGGAAGAATAAGGCCAGACTATCTGGTCATGAATGTGGTCATTATATGGCTATGGATACCTGATCTTACAGAGTGGCCAATTTAAACTAACAATTGACTTTTATTGTACAAAGCTCAGGCCATAATGATCACTTTTATAGTTAATTCATGGCTTATGGATATCTGTCTCCAAGCAAGATTCAGGCATTAAAATTCACATAGAGGAATTTGGGGTAAGCAACTTGAATTTAACAAGCAGTGACTACGTGATAAGCATTATGAGAAGCACTTAGCACATCTTAATTTAGCCACACAATTGTAACACAAGGTTGATATTACCTGCAATTAGAAAGAAACTGGGGTTCATGTAGCTAGTACTGCTGGCTATTTCATGCCTCCCACCCTTCAGGGCTATTGCATGAATTTCTTCTTTTATTAAATTACTTATTCATTCAGCAAACATTTTTAAATTATAAATTATATACTGCATCCAGTGAATAGTACAGGCCCATTTTAAACTGAAATCTTTGACTAAAACCCACAACTTCAAAAATGATCTGTGCTAATAAAGTAGAGAATAAAATAGTCAAGAGGTCCAGAAACAGTCTACATCATTTTGATTTTAATCCTGTTGATATTTTATGTCCTTAAAAATATATTTACTGTTAATGCATCAATCAAATGAGAACATGGAACTAAACAAACAGTCTTCAGGATTCTTTCATGCTATGTTGTTCTATGATTTCAACTTTACTCAGAATAGAAAAAAAATGGTGAAAATTATTCTAGATTTAACAGCGATTGGCTACTGTTGATGCTGGGTATGCTACATAGATTCCTCATCCGGTCTGCGATCTGTTTTTCTCTCTCTGCCACAAATGTAGGCTACTGTTAAGCAAAAGCTGAGTCCCTCCCAGGTATTTAGGTTGATACAAAAGTAATTGCCTTTTTGCCATTAAAAGTGGAAAAATGCCTTTTGTGATTACTTTTGCACCACCCTAATAGTACCTCTTGTTGAAGGGAGCCACCTTCCTGTACGGTATGGTCCCACCCTTACATCTGTGTTCATAGGGTGGCTGCTTGATGCTGAAATATAAGGGGGCTTCGTGCTTCCACTTAAACTATCCCTGAGCGTCATTCCAGTTTCAGAGCTTCCCATGGATTTCTGAGGTTTCCTTTTAACTGGCATTGCAGTTCACTGAAGGAAGAGATCCAGGCCTGAAAGCATTTACCCCGAGCTAACTAAAGAGCCCTCTTGCCTTAAGCGAATATCGGAGTAGCCAGGTAGTGCTCATCGTGGGTCTGGGGCAGTGGAGGCCTCAGAACGAGACTCTTCAATTGAGGAATGGTAAGGAAGAGTAGGGGGGACTTTGTCTTGTGGATTGGATGCCAGCTCGGCTGCAGCTGAATAGAGTACCAGATAAATTCCTAAGGTTTCCAACTTGAGGCCCTGGCTCCCTAACAGGATCTCTGGAACTTCCCGGGGAGAGGCATTTACTGCCCTGAAGGGAAGGACCCAAGCCTGTCTGGATTCCCCACCTGCTAAATGTAGAGCCCTTAAGCCTTGAGTGAAGACAGATGGTAGCCAGGCACTGGTCACTGTGGGCTCTGGGCGAGACTCAGTGCTGTGCTGGCTTTGGGTCTGACCCAGCACAGACCCAGTGGTGGCGGCCACAAAAGAGCTTATGTCACCCTTTACTCAGCTCCAGGCAGCGCAGCACGGAGAGAAGACTCCATTTGTTTGGAGGAAAGAAAGGAGAGAGAATAAGCGTTTCTGCCTAACAAGGAATTGATAACCAAAATATATAATAAACTCAAACAACTAAGTTTGAAAAACATCTATTAATTGGATTAAAAAATGAGCAAGAGATCTGAATAGACATTTCTCAAAAACGGCAAACAGGTATATGGAAAGGTGCTCAACATCACTGATCATCAGAGAAACACAAACGTAAACTACAATGAGATATCATCTCACCCCAGTCAAGATGGCTTTCTTCTGAAAGACAGGCAATAATGAATGCTGGTGAGGATGTGGCGAAAGGGAAACCTCATCCACTGTTGAGGGGAATGTAAATTCGGACAAGCACTACGGAGGACAGTTTAAACAATATAGAGGTTCCTCAAAACACTAAAAACAGAACTACCATATGATTCACCAATCCCACTGCTGAGTATATGCCCAAAAGAAAGGAAATCAGTAAACTGAAGTGATATCTGTACTCTCATGTTTATTGCGGTGCTCTTTACAATATGTTTGATAGCAACCTATGTGTCCACTAACAGATGAGTAGATAAAGAAAATGTGGTACATATTCACAGTGGAATACTATTCAGCCATAAAAAGTATGAGATCCTGTCATTTTCAACAACATGAATGGCACTGGGTAGTGTGTTTGGATTTGAAGCTCTAAAAAAACACAGACAAATATGATGCCTCTCCTACCTACAAAATATTCACACACAAAAAACTATGTGTAAGAAGATAACTGTTGTTACACAGTTTAATTTTACCTGAGCTCAAAGGATAAGGATTTTATCACGAGCTAAATATTAACAACATGATAAAAAGAATCTCTCATGCCTATAATCCCAGCACTTGGGGAGGCCAAGGCAGGAGGATCATGAGGTCAGGAGTTTGAGACTAGCCCGCTGACCTGGTGAAACCCCATCTCTACTGAAAATACAAACATTAGCCAGGCATGGTGATGGGTGCCTGCAATCCCAGCTACTTGGGAGGCTGAGGCAGGAGAATCACTTGAAACCAGAAGGTGGAGGTTGCAGTGAGCCAAGACTGTGCCACTGCATTCCAGCCTGGGCAACAAGAGCGAAACTCCCATCTGAAAAAAAAAAAAAAAAAAAAAAGAATCTCATTGTAAAATGCACTGTCGAAAGGTAGTATCCCCAAAATACTTCATAGGGCATAGCATAGTATTTTCTATTCCTCTACCAGTAAAATTCATATTTAGACTACAAAGAAATCAAAGCAAGTGAAAATCAAGCTCTAAAAATTATCTTATTCAATTTTTGAAAGCATATGAGAAAATATTTGGGACCAAGAATCCTAACGATGAAAATATGAATAAAATAGGAGTTCTAAAAATGCTTTTATTTTTAGACCATTATTGTCATACCCATATTCAGTTAATTCAGCTGGAAGATTCCAATGCAATTAGAGGTAGAAGAAAGAATGTGCAGGTCTAGGACAAGTCAGGATGACATCGTTTATTATTAGCTTCAGTAATTGGTAATTCATTCGTTCAGTCAGCATCCATTTGTTGATCTCTTTCAAAGTGTCAGGTTTTGTACTAGAAGTTATTTCCATCATAATCTTATGGAATCTGGGCCATAAATTTCTTTCAAGCAGGATGCTATGGAAGTATACATTACTTTCGGAGCCTGAAATAGCATTACCTACTAAGCAAAGATAAAAAGAATTCGTCTAACAATATTTTAAAGTGACAAGAAATTACTATTGATATTTAAACATTTGAGTGTGCTTATATTCAGTTCAATTCAACTAACAAGTATTGGCATTTATTTTATGTGAAGTATTGTGAATAGGCTGTTAGAAGTTCAAATGTGATTAAGACAAAAGTTATTCAAAAGTTTATTATATTTGAGAGAAGAAAAAGATGTAATTTTGTTAAAATATAGAATGTGATGAATATTCTTAAAACCTGTATATGTAGACATGCCTGAAATGTTTTCAAATGTGGACTCCAGAAAGATAGAATGATTAATTATGCAAAAGAAAAAGTAGGCAAGGGAAGATTTTGTTTTGTTGTTGTTCTGTTTTGTGTGTGTTTGTGTGTGTGTGTGTGTGTGATGGAGTCTTACTCTGTGCAATGGTGTGATCTCGGCTCAATGCAACCTCCGTCTCCCGGGTTCAAAAGATTCTCCCGTCTCAGCCTACTGAGTAGCTGGGATTACAAGCGCCCGCCATGACACCTGGCTAATTGTTTGTATTTTTGGTAGAAATGGGGTTTCACCATGTTGGCCAGGTTTGTGTCGAACTCCTGACCTAAGGTGATCTGCCCACCTTGGCCTCCCAAAGTGCTGGGCCTACAGGCGTGAGCCACTGAGCTCTGCCCCCTAAAGAAAATAACTTTAAGAAAAATCAACAAGAGTGTGGGAAAAAGAGAGAGAGAGAGAGAGAGAAGAATCAAGACTAAATGAAAGGGAAAATACTTTTATTTTTAGACCATCGTTATCCTATCCATGTTTAGTTCAGATCAGCTGGAAGTTTCCAATGCAGTCAAAGGTAGAAGAAAAGACATACAGGCTGGGACCAGTCAAGAAAACATAGTTCACACCTGGTAGTTTGGTGATAGAGGTTTAACACCACAGAATAGCTGTACAAGTACTAGAAATGCCGAAAAGCCAGAGGACAGCGAAACAACTCAAAGATTAACAACAGAAGAGAGCTGGTAACACTCCTAGCACTGGCAAGTTAAAGCGGTCATTGACGGGGAGCCAGCACTCCCTCTAAAAGCTAGATTCCTGAGGCTGAATCAGCCACTATTGGAACTGCTGCCTGGAGCCTAGGGGAAGAGTTCCCTGGACGGTCCCTTCCTTCCTGTCTCCAACCTATTGCTAACACTTCCCATTTGCTAGTTAAACCATCCAGGAGCCAGAGAAATATGGTCTGCAGAGATCAGACTTCTTTTTTTTTTTTTTGAGACGGAGTTTCACTGTT
This sequence comes from Callithrix jacchus, assembly GCF_049354715.1. Lineage (NCBI taxonomy): Eukaryota > Metazoa > Chordata > Mammalia > Primates > Cebidae > Callithrix > Callithrix jacchus. The sequence continues at coordinate 75,271,346 of NC_133517.1, forward strand.
GTTACCTAGGCTGGAGTGCAATGGCACGATCTCGGCTCACCACAACCTCCGCCTCCTGGGTTCAAGCAATTCTCCTGCCTCAGCCTCCCGAGTAGCTGGGACTACAGGCGCGCACCACCATGCCCAGCTAATTTTTTTGTATTTTTAGTACAGACGGGGTTTCACCAGAGATCAGACTTCTATGACACAGAGCAAAGCAGGGAAGGAGTGGGAAATGGATATCAGAGCAGAGAAGCAGAGAGCACCCCAGGACTAAGAAACTCACCAAAACACAGGAAGAGTCAGCAGTCCAATAACAAGTCTCTCTGCCCTTTGTGAGGAAACCAATCTGAAGGAGAAATGATCAGTACAAAACAGATAATTCCTAGAATAAAGTGTGGAGTCAGGGTACAAAAATCTAGATACATCCAAAATAAGCAGATACTTAAAGAATATCCCAGTTACTTCAGGTTATCATGCCCTCACTTATCAATGAGAATTAGAATTAGAACCAGGGAGCCCAATAAACAATCTCTATGAGCAAAGAGCATGGGAACGCAGCACTTAAACTTTGAAAAGACCATCCAAATAGTATTACCTTAAAAATAGGATATAGACAGGAAATCAGAAATGTTAGTCTGAAGACTTCTTCAAACAGGAAATAAAGCATGAAAGCAACAAGGTCTTTGTTAACCTTGCTCACTCTTAAGAAAGTTAACTTTCCATAGACCACCATGTAAGGAATTCACTGGATGGAGATTCGGCAGCAGTGGGAGCAAGAAGATGGTGCTCCTTGCTGTGTGGTCTCAGTACAGAGGGACTGAGGATACACTGAGGTTAGGTGGATACACTGAGGTTAGGTGGATACACTAAGGTTAGGTGTCTATGAGTTGTAGCTTACTTTGGGTATCTGCTTATATATGTGTCTATATTTATACTTAATATTACCATTTGGGGCATCCGTTGTAGCTAGCTTAACATAAAATAATTAAAATATGAACTTTGGCTCCCAATATCTAGTGTGATACTAGATATATGGTAATCATTAATAAACGTAAATTAATCACACAGTCTCAGGAAACTTTATATGTAATTTGATTCCATCTTTGGATTTCTAAGCTTATGAGGGTCCTTTATTTTATGTATTTGAGCTGCTGTAAAGTGGGACTACTATTGAGTTTCAGGGTAGATTAATGACATAAAAAGCAAATGATTTAAAAAATAATGCCTTGTTGATAGTAAGTACTTGACTGTGCATATTAGTTTTTTTTAGATTTTATATGACCTTTTTGGCATTTTACAAAAATTAAATATACCTGTTCCAAATAGAGAACCTACTTGATATATTTTATCCCAACCTGGTGCTCAAACTAGAAAAGGCAAATGACATAAACAGTACCCTTTTCAGCATCCTGCCTAGACAGGCTCCATTCAAGCATCTGTGTATTCATTCAGCAGCTGCTCCATTTATACTGACGACGCTTAAGTGTATATGTTTCCTGACCTCTGTCGTGTACAAATAACTGACCATGAGACATTTGCCCATTTAGATGTATCCACCTCAAGCCTATCATTTCCAGATTGAAACTTACCTCCTGTGTTACCAATTCAGGAAAGAATGTCATCATAAACTAGTTCTCAAGTCACAGTTAGTGAATTATTCTTGATTTATTCAATAGTCACTTCTACTCCCAATTGTTAGCTATGTATTTTAACTACTTGCTGTATGCTTTTAAACAGGAAGCAACTCACGTTTATCCACCCCATTGCAGTACTGTAATGCAGAATACCATGATGACTTGATTAGAGTACTGACACAGACTTTCAAATTATCTCCTATTCTTTGTACTGTACTGGTTTCCCTGTATACTGTTATGTTTTCTGAGTGTGCTTTTTGAGGATCCATATTTGATTACAACATTTTCATATGTAGAGCTCTTAAAATGCCCGTGCTTTCGGAATAAAGTTCATGCCTTCAGGATAAATCTTCCTTGGCATAGAATAGAAATGGCTATATGACCCCTGCTTTCATCTTTAGCCTCATCTCATACAACTCCTTATCTTCTAATCTCCAGTGACACTGAACAGGAATACACCAAGCTGGCATTCTCTTTCTCTGGATCATTCTTTGCATTTGACCCATCTCTTGTAACTGTCTATCTTCTGAACACAGCTTAAAAGGAAAAGATAACACAGCTAGGGAGAACATCTGGAAATTTATGGAAGTAATATATAGGCATGTGGAAAGAATTTGTGGTCTAGAATGCTTGTGCCAGAAATGGACTATAAAGAAATTCTAGTGAGAACTCAGTAGATTCTTCTGAAAAGTAATAAATAGATGAACTTCCAAGAGAACACTAAGTCCTCTGCTTGGGAAAATACCGGTGACATTAGGAGCAATATGGAAATTGAGATAGGAACTCTGTGCTAGTCTCTCTATCTGTAAAGTTAGAATGATATTGTCTGCTTTACATGTATCCTACAGGGTCATCGTGAAAGTAATATAACAGCGTGAAGGTGCTTTGAAATAACACATTTCTATAAAATTTGAAAAGGCTTTATTTCATGAATTGGCCAGACCACATCACACTGTTAAGACTCTGGCATTCTACCCCTTTCTGGGTAGCACCAGTAGTAAGTTCTACGTAGACACAGAGGGTAGCTGCTGCCAGAGAAATTATGCAAGTTCTTGAACTTTTCCAATTGGTCCTGTTTACCAGAAATGATGGTATTATGGGTATACTGACAAATGGAGTCTTTCTGGGCAAAAGAGGTTTTTTCTTTTAGGTGATTAAGTAGTACTTGGAGCTGAAGTGTAACCCTGCACAGAGCACTTGAAGCAGGAGTGCAGGGGAGTTAAACAAGCTGCTCAACTGCTGGTACCCGGCTTCCCAAGCAAGAGCAGAAGTCCTATGCCAGATACTCATTTGGCTACTTTTCAGCCAGTCGAGAGGCTACAAAAGAAAAATTATGTCACCACTGGGTTCTGTATTATGGTGACACACTCAACTACGACAAAACAGAGCAAGGAATTAAGGAATTATTTATTCTTTGGTAAAGATTTTTAAATTGAGAAACGCGTTATTTTAACTCTGTTTCTGATACTTCATCCTTGGGGGCTAAAACATGCAGTGAACTTTTAAAAACAAACCTGAGATTTCTCAAGCTACATGTCGAAGTATCAATTTGTTAAAACGTTGATTTAAAGGCAAAAGATATAAAGTAGGTCTCTTTGAAGATATTATATTTTAGAGTCTCATAATTTTTCCTTTCTATTCATAAGAAAGTGAAAAGTGTAGCTAATTACAATAAACTACAGAGAAGAAAATATGAACTACAGAGGAAACTAATCAGACATTTATTTTATTCACGGCCATCACAATAAAAGCTCAAAATTAAAGATACTTCAAATATACCCACATGAAGACAAAATCTGAAACAAACAAAACAACTTTATTCAGTATTTGCAATTGTTTAATAGCATCATCTTTCATTGTATTATGCCAAAATTAAATCAGACAATTTCAGAGAGAGATTTATTGAGTTCTTGGATTTGAGGAAAAGTGAGAATAACCAGACATGGTTTGTCTATTTATAGAAATCACTTCCAGCAAGGGAAACATAATAAATAAATTGAAGACCAATAGGAAGCATCTATGTTGTTCTAGGTGAAAAATATAAATATTAGCGTAGCAGTGGAAATACACTGATCAGATTCAGGATATATTTTGAAGGTACATTATCCTGGATGTCTCAATTCATTGCATGTATAAATGAGAGAAATAGATGAGTTAAAGATGTTAAAAAATAAAGAATAAAATATGAAAAAAAAATTCAAATTATAGTGAGATCACAAAAGAAAGTCCAATTGATTAAGCACAAGAACAACATGGATGCTTCCTATTGGTCTCCCTGCCATATTGCAGCCTTTTATTCTATCATCCACATTGGAGCCATGGCATCTTTAGAAAGCAATTATCAAATCACAAACAGTACTGATTAAAATATAATGGTATTCCATTATACTATATTCAAATATAATGCCCTAAAATAAACAGGGTCCTATTTTACTGGCTCATCTAATCTTTCTTTGCTCTTCATTCTATGCACTGATTTTCAGCCACACTGGCAGAAATGTGTTCCAATACACAAAACATTTCATCTGCTCAAGGCCTTTTCCCTAGTTAAGCTTTTTGTTTGAAATGCTCTACTTCTTATCAATCTGGTTTCTCCTTGCCTCAGAAAGATCTTCCTTTACTATCTTTGCTGAAACAATGCCTCTCATTCCCTCTGGCAATCACAAATCACTTTCTGCCCCTTAACCTACTTAGAGTTTCTACTGTTACCAGTCCTTGAAGACATTTGTTTGCTTATTAGGTTTCCCTTGCTAAAAGTGATTTGTATGAATAGAGACACGATGTCTGCATTATTCTCACTTGTCCCCAAATCCAAGATTAATGCCTGACACAGTAGGAACTGGATACATTTCCCTCTGAAATTTTCTTATTTAATTTTGACATAGTACAATGAAAGATGATGCTATTATAAAATTGAAAACACTGAATGTAGTTTTGTTTGTTTCGGGTTTTGTAATACTTCATTTGTCAGGCTTACTATGCATTAGACAGTCGGCTAAGCACTTCATTTCCCTTATGTACTTCAACTTTTGCAACACACTAGGATTGTATGATATCCCCCAGCCTTCCTTTCATCCAGATATAACTTTTAACACTCTGGACAAATAAAACATAAGCTTCTTGGAAAATGTTTGTTTAGGTAATACACTGGAGCTGTTCTTTTTTCCATTTTAAAATCCAGGAGTGTGATACCCAAATCTGTAGCCACTAACCACGAGTAAAGGATTAAGAAAATCTGAGAGTCACTCTGACACAGTTCAGCTGTTGACCTGATGCCAGCACCTAGCTATCTTCAGACTCCCTGTTATTTAAAAAAGAAAAAGAAAAAAAGGAAACCCTTATTTGTTGAAGATACTGTTGAAGGGATCTACTTGCAACTAAAATTATTCTGATGTCATCCAGCTGTCAAGGTAAAAAAAAAAATCATGCTAATGAATTGTCTTTATTCAAAAGAATAAAGACTTGGCTGGGTGTGGTGACTCGTGCCTGTAATTCCAGCACTTTGGGAGGCTGCAGCAGGCATATCACTTCAGGTCAGATGTTTGAGATCAGGCTAGGCAACATGGTAAAACTCTGTCTCTACAAAAAATATAAAAATTAGCCAGTCATGGTGGCACGTGCCTGTAGTCCCAGCTACTCAGGAGGCTGAGACACAAGAATCGCTTGAATCTGGGAGATGGAGATTACAGTGAGCCGAGATTGCACCACTGCTCTCCAGCCTGAGTGACAGAGTGAGACTTTGCCTCAAAAATAAAATAAAAATGTCTTTGCAAACTTATTTAAGAAAAGAATAAACTTGCAGATGTATATCCATGTATTTTGTGTGTGTGTATTAAGTAGACATCTGTCTTTCTAAAATGAGTTAAAGTGCAACAAAGTATCTCATCCTTCAATTTTGGTCATTCCATAATGGAAATATCAGTACAAATTAACATTTCTTTGGGCAATATTTCTCAAATTCAAGTATTCTTCATAATTCCCTGTGAATACTTTGCAAATGTAAACACTTTAAAATAATGCAGTGTATTAAGATTCATATAGATTAATGATCTAATTCTGAAATATATTGTAGCCTGAAAAATCTGTCCAAATTTTGCACTGCATAATTATATGTAGATAAATCTTCAGTTTGAAAACGTTACACCAAAGAGAGTTTTTTTTTTTTTTTTTTTTTTTTTTTTTTTTTTAAGAGATAGGGTCTTGCTATCTTGACCAGGCTGGTCTTGAACTCCTGGCTTCTAGAGATTCTCCTACCTTGGCCTCCCAAGTGTTGGAATTACAGACATGAGCACTGCATATGACAAGAGAGTATTTTATTGGATTAATCAATTTGTTCTACCTGAGAGAGGGATTGCTGGAGAACTAAATAGGCCTACATAAAGTTCAAACAAACATTGTAAAGTGAGGCATAAGTTTGTAGATCTTCTCTAGAAGTGGGCTTACCTTACAGCTGTAAGTGACAAGTACACAGGAGTATTGAATGGAACTAGGAAATAAAGGAGAGGATAGTCGACAGTCTACATTGCTCCAGCTCTTGCTATTTCTTAGTTTTTCAAACATATCCCAAGTAGGCACTTATTGTGATTCTTAGCCATGCCTCAGCTAATTTGTTTGGCAAAGAGAATGAACATAGACAGCTGTTTTACATCAGTTAGCTACAATTTGTTGTGCGATGTAACAAACTACCCTGAAACTTACTGGCTTAAGACAGCTATTTATAATTTCTTCTAAGTCTATAAGTCAGCTGGATTGCTCTGCCCATCAGGGACAGCTGTGGCTGATCTCAGCTGAGCCTGCTCATTTATCTATGTCAATTGTATAAGGGTTACCTCTTCTAGGATGTCCTCAATTGGGATGACGAGGCTGGGAATGCATGCTTTCTCTTTTTCCAGGAGACTGGTCTGGGCTTGTTCCATGGTATTACATGGGTTCAAAAGAGAAAGTGGCAACACACAAGTTTTTTTTTTTGTTGTTGTTGTTGTTTGAGTTGGAGTTTTGCTCTTTTGGTCTAGGCTGGAGTGCAATGGTGCTATCTTGGCTCACTGCAACCTCTGCCTCCCAGGTTCAAGTGATTCTCCTACCTCAGCCTCCTGAATAGCTGGGATTACAGGCATGCGCCATAATTCTGTATTTTTAGTAGAGACGGGGTTTCTCTATGTTGGTCAGGCTGGTGTCGAACTCCTGACCTCAGGTAATCCACCCACCTTGGCCTCCCAAAATGCTGGGATTACAGGTGAGAGCCACCGCACCCAGCTGCAAGTACTTTAAAAATCTCTGCTAGTGGCAAGTTTATAAAGAATCCATCAGCCAAACAACTCACCTTGTCCAGTCTAGAGACACTGGAAAGAAACTACCAAAGGCATGAATAAAGGGTGGCTGGAAAATTGGGACCAATCAACACAATAGTAATTTCATTCAAAACTTTATATTTATGGCCGGGCACGGTGGCTCAAGCCTGTAATCCCAGCACTTTGGTAGGCCGAGGCGGGTGGATCACAAGGTCAACAGATCGAGACCATCCTGGTCAACATGGTGAAACCCCGTCTCTACTAAAAATTACAAAAAATTAGCTGGGCACAGTGGCGCGTGCCTGTAATCCCAGCTACTCAGGAGGCTGAGGCAGGAGAATTGCCTGAACCCAGGGGGCGGAGGTTGCGGTGAGCCGAGATCGCGCCATTGCACTCCAGCCTTGGTAACAAGAGCAAAACTCCAACTCAAAAAAAAAAAAAAAAACTTTATATTTATAGTAATTGTTGAAGAGGTTGATAGTTTCTCGCCAAAGTCTCCAATCTATCTTTCCTCCTCAGTGACACAAATTTTGTTTTTAGCTGGATATATGCTTACGCAGGATTAAAGATGCTATTTCTCTTCATTTCCCTTCACTTTTGAAACTAAGTATAGCCACATGACTACTCACCAGCCCAAACGGGATAAATAGTAATTTCCAGTAATAATCAGAGATTAATAATGTCCAAAGTCTCGCTCTGTCACCTGGGCTGGAGTGTAGTGGCACCATCTCAGCTCACTGCAACCTCTGCTTCCCAGGTTCAAGCAATTCTCCTTCCTCAGCCTCCTGGGTAGCTGGGATGATTATAGGTGCCAGCTACCATGCCTGACTAATTTTTGTTGTATTTTTAGTAGAGACGGGTTTCACCATATTGGCTAGGCTGGTCTCAAACTCTTGACCTCGTGATCTGCCTGCCTCAGCCAGCAAAGGGCTAGAATTTATAGGCGTGAGCCACTGTGCCCAGCCTAAACTAAAATATTTTAGAAGTTCACATTTTTGGAAAATTTTGATGGAAACCAGATTTTTTTAAAAAAATAAGATAGCTAATAAAAATTATTAAAGGTTTGCAAGCATACTTGGAGCTGTGAAACTAGATGATTTAACCTGCTATAACTTACATAATAGAAATGACTGGAGGAAACCATGGGCAGGAACTAGACCTAGGAAGAGACTGAAGACTGCTGCATTTTGAAAGTTAGGGAATCACAGATTGAACTGGGAAGATATCAAGGGAATGTCAAAAAATAGCTGAAAGTAAAGATACATTAATGGCATAAAATTGCATGTCCGATTCCCATTTTGTGTGATTCAGTGCTAGTGTTGGGGTCAGGGGAAGCATGGCGATATTAGCAGAAGATCCCATGCTACACTTGGTTATCTGAGATAGTAAGTGTAGTGCACAGAAAAACAATGTATAATTGAAACAACACACACACACACACACAACACAAAAATATACCAGTATGCACACTAAAATGGCTGTCTTTGGAAGGAGAAATGCAGGAGGATATGATGATAAAAGGACATAAACAAAAGGAAATACGGAAAAAAATTCAAAATGTAATGAGACCACAAAAGAAAATCCAATTGATTAAGCACAAGAATCTTTTAAACCAAATACTTGTTGGAGGACTATAAACCACACTAAATGTGCTGTTGGCCATAAGTTCCTTCTGTTGTATGATCGTATAATATTCAGAATAAAGGATGTAGTATGTAAGCCGTGAAGAATGCCCTGTGTCTTCTTCCTAACCCAAAATGAACACATTCAATACATAAACAGCAAACTTAACAGACACAAAACTGTTGGAAGTAAGACAATAATGGTTAAAGGAAAACAGCAAAGTAAAAATAAAAGGTATTAAGTGTCCTTGTCTGTTTGGGCTGCTGTAACAAACTGCCACACACTAGGTGGCTTATAAGGAATAGAAATTTATTTTTTGGCCAGGCATGGTGGCTCATGACTGTAATCCCAGCAGTTTGGGAGGCCAAGGTGGGCAGATCATGAGGTCAGGAGTTCAAGATCAGCCGGGCTAATATGGTGAAACCCCATTTCTACTAAAAATACAATTAGCTGAATGTGGTGGTATACAGTTGTAGTCCCAGCCACCAGAGGGCTGAGGTAGAAAAATCACTTGAACCCAGGAGGCGGAGGTTGCATTAAGCTGAGATCGTGCCACTGCACTCCAACCCAGACGACAGAGTGAGACTCTGTCTCAAAAAAAAAAAAGAAAAGAAAATTTATTTTTTACAGATCTAGAGGTGAAGTCCTAGATCAAAGTACCAGCTGACTGACTCAGTGTTTACAGAAGGCCCACTGGTTTATAGACAGTTGTCTTCTCAATATGTCCTCACGTGGCAGAAAAGAAGAATCGCTTTGGATTTCCCTTTATGACAGTGTTAATCCTATTCACGAAGGCACTTTCATGACCTAATCACATTCCAAAAGCCCCACTTTCCAATAAGATCACATTGGGGGTTAAAAGCAACGTGACAAAGCAAAAGCAATGTAACAAAGCACATTCAGCAATATATTAAAAAGATAATACAATACAGCCAATTGTGATTTACTTCAGGAATGGAAAGTTAACATTCAAAATTCAATCAATGGCTGTTATAAGCATGTTTTACAGAATAAATCAATGTACTTCACCACATGCCACATTCACAGAATAAAGGATAAAAGCTAGATGATTATCTCAATAGTGCAGAAAAAATAGTTGACAGAGTCCAATATCCACTCATGATGAAAAAATCCCAGTAGACTAGGAGTAAAAGGGAACTCTCCTGATCTAATAAAATGTGTCCTTTTTAGAAGATCTATTTATAGCTTACGTCCACGCAAAACCTGCTAACAAATGTTTATAACAACTTCATTTATAATTGCCAAGAATTGGAAGCAACCAAGACATCCTACAATAAATAAATGAATACATAACTGTAGTACATATACAAGAGAATATTATTCAGTGATAAAAAGGAATGAGCTGGGTGTGGTGGCACACACCTGTAGGCCTAGTTACTTGGGAGGCTGAGGCAGGAGAATCGCTTGAACCCAGGAGGTGAAGGTTTCAGTGAGCTGAGATTGCGCCATTGCACTTCAGCCTGGAGACAGAGTGAGACTCTGTCTCAAAAAAGGAAAAGAAAAAAGAAATGGGTTCTCAAGCCACAAAAAAGACATGCATAAATGCATATTGCTAAGTGCAAGAAGTCAATCTGAAATGTCTACATACTGTATGATTCCAAGTATATGACATTTTGGAAAAGGCAAAACTACAGATACAGTGAAAAGTTTAGTGGTGCCCTGGGGCTGAGAGGAGGAAAGGGGAAGGGAAGAACAGGTGGAGCATAGGGAAATTTTCAGGGCAGTGAACTATCCTGTATGATACTGGTAGATACATGACATTATGCATTTTTCAAAACCCACAGAACTGTACAACACAGGCTGAACCATCATGTAAAGTATGGACATTAGTTAGAAATAATGTGACACTCCTACACTGGTTCATCTGTTGTAATAAATGTACCATACCAATCCAAGATGTTAATACCAGAGGAAATTAGCAGGAGGGGGAACTATGGAAACTCTACATACTTTCTGCTTGATTTTTCTTTAAACCTAAAACTGCTCTAAAACCCATCTATTTTTTTTTTTCATTTTGGAAGTCCTTTATTGTAAAGGTAATTCTTTTGTCTGATTACAAACAGCAGCCACAGTGATTATTCTGGGTCTTCACAGTGGACAAATTCAATTTCTTCTTGAGACACAAGTTTCTTTCTGTATTTCGAGGTAATGTTTTCATTCTTTCTGCAGTGTCTGGTGGACCCTGATATATCAGCAAATCTGGTGATTTACTTCCTGGGATTAAAATTTCAACATATACATTTTGGATAGATGTGAAGATTCAATCTGTAACACCAGAAGAGAGAAAAACAGAAAGAAAAAGAGAAAACAAACCACAAGATGAGCCCATGACAGAAGACATTTGTAGCAGGCACTGCAATATGCCACCAAATCCCTTTTCAACAAAGGACCTGCTGCAGCCATTGAGGATGTTGATGGTTACAGCTTACAGATAGCAAGCTCTTTAGAGGTTACCTTGCCTGCAGAAAGAGGCAATCTTTAATCAAAGACATCAATGCAGAAATAAAGGTGTAGGTTTCCAGCTAACTCAGGACGTCGCTGAAGAATGATTCTAGCTCCAAATGCCGCACCACTGGGTAGTCTGAGGCCATTTCTAGGTCTCTGCAGTTCAGCTTCTCCCTTTGTCCACTTATGCTTACTTTCCTTTCCTTAGTTAAATGCTGGTTACAAATGCTTAATAAATACATTGCCTAAAACCCTTCTTCTCAGAGCCTAATTTCCCAGAAGTTAACCGGACACAATAACATTGTCAATAATATTAAGTAACATTATACCCACTTTCACAAGCAATGAAGAAAATTAGTTTAGAGAATTAATTCTGAACCATGGATTTATTCTAGAACATAAGAACCAAGAACGACATTCAGTAGGCAGAAATGTGAAAAGAAGAAAAGTCACACACACGAAAAAACTGCAGATGAATCCTGGGAACAATGTTAAATGGGGTGGTGGGGAATATTTACTAGAGAGAGTGAGAGATTGTATGCTTGTGGTAGGCAGAATAATGGCTTCAAAGATGTACATGCCCTTATCTCTGGAGCCTATGAATGTAACCTTACATGATGGTAAAGGGGTTTGCAGGTAGATAGTTAAGTTTTGTGAGATGGGGCAATCATTCTAGATGACTTAGGTAAACCATATGTGGTCACAAACATTCTTAAAGTGGAAGAGGGTGACAGAAAACTAGAGTCAGAGGGAAATGTGATGAAAAAGTAAAAGAGAGATGCTACATTGTTAGCTTTGAAGATGGATGAAGGTGGCCATGAGACAAGGAATGTGGGCGGTCCTAAAACTGAAAAGAAAAACAAAAAAAGAAGCAGATTATCCCCTAGAGTAACCATAAAAGAAGACAGCACTGCTGATACCTTCATTTTTGCCCACTTTGTCAGACTTGATGCAGAGAGCTACAATATAATGAATGTGTTGCTTTAAGCCACTATGTTGATGATAATTTTTTCATGGCAGTTACATGAAACTAAGCCAGTGCTGGCATTAGCTGCATGGCAGATACAGGGAGGATGAATAATGCATTGGGCTTGTAGTACAGGGGCTGATAATCAGAATTTTCATCTACTACTTACAACTATATCCTTCATATGATCACATAGCCTATCCGTACTCAAGTTTCCCCTCTGGAACCTGAAAAAGTAACTACCTTAATAGAGCCTCCCAGAACATCAACTAAGGAATGAGATAACAATAAATGAGTCAGGCACTTGCTGGCCACAAAGCAAATGGGATTGAACCCAGTTTTTTGTTTTTGTTTTTGTTTTTTTTTCATTTCCTCTGGGGGTTCTTGATCCGTGCACTCCTCCCTTGTAAGGAGCTCCGGAGAAGCGATACCACAGGGATGTTGGGCCTTCGTTATTATGGTCCTCGGATTTTGAAAGCTCAGTTAAGTTGGGGTCACTGTGAATTCTGATCATGTGTAAGAATATATGTTTTTCCCAAAATAAAAATGAAAGATGAGGAAAGAGAAGAAAAGAAAATGCACTTTTTAAAAATAATCATTATTTGTCTCAATTGGCACTGGCTTTCCCCCTGAAGAGCATAGAATTGCTTATTAAATTAAGTTGGTATCCAACTTCATCTGGCAGCCCAATGCCTGCATTTATTATTCTCAGAGTGAAAACTTGCCATCCAACATCTGGTCTGCATTAATTTCTCTTTAATTCCCCTTACCCTCCTCCACTCCCTTACCCATTCTATCATCTATGCTTTTCTGAAAAAAACAAAAAACAAAAAAAAACCCAGTAATCTGAGTGGGTGTGACTATTTTGTAGCATTTTACATCTAGACCTTCACCCTGCATTCTGTAGAGAGTAGAGACCCACCTGATTAACTCAGATGTGTCAAAAATGAAATGTTTCTATCTACATGTAATTGCCAAAGGATGTTGTAAAGAGTAACTCACCACAAACACATTAGAGTTATTTTTTCAGTCTGAAATGGAAGATTCTCTGTAAAACCAAATTTACACATTCACAAATTTATATATGCTGGGGGTAATACAATGCATTTTCCTTTAAGGTAGAAGAATAGTGTGTAGGTCAGGAATACTGAAATAACAAAATGGACTTCTATTCAAAAATGCGTATCTCAATTGTCACTTGGGCACCTATGGGAGAGTATCTAGTTATTTGCAGCGACATCCCCTGAGTCTCCAAAAAGTTCTTCACGAACAGAAGAATAAGGCAGATATGTGACTCTGTCTCAGAGGCCAGGTCAAACTTTGGCCATAGTTTGAATTAGTCACATCATTAAAAAAAAGAAAAAAAAAACCAATGGGTAAATATAAAATATTCAATTAAAAAAATCAAGATTAGAAAAACATGTGTGTTGAGGGGAGCTCTTGGGAAATGTGGCCACTCTGTCAGCGCTGCATTACGTGAGAAAAGGAATGAGCAACCGGGTGGAATTAGAATTGTTCTACGTGAATGTGTCAGAATTCTATTGATGTCCAACTGGTCTTAGCATTTTAAAGGCTGGATTTTATATAGGGCATTTGTAAATCTTGCCTTTTTCATGCCAAAAGATAAAATTTGAGTAACTCTTTTCCATCACATTATTCTTGCAGTTGGTTAAATGGTCTTAACTTCAAACTCCAAAAACAGTTTTATTCATTAACTGTTAGGATTTGTATTCAACAATGAAGTAGGCAAATCTTAATTGACCTACATGCATGCACTGTTTGCTGGCCACTTAGAACGTTCTGCTTCTGAAGTGCTGCCTCACACATGATCCCTTTCATTTGCATTCATCGTCATCCCTACCTGCTCTCCTTAGCTGGAGAGCTCTGTGCCAACCCAGTTTCTTTGACCTCAAGGACTTCTTGGGAAGAAAATATTTAGCTTGATGATTCCAGGTTGGTTCTTGGGCCACAGAGGACAGCAATTCTCCTCTTTGCACCTTTATGCTTTGCATCTTAATGAGTAGATTCAGGTCATCTGGTCTGAGCTTCTTCATCTACCAGCTTTTGACCTTTAATGTTCTCTAACCATACACATTTCTTACATCTTTCTTGACTCAGAAAAAGATATGTCCCTCCTCCTAAATTTTACCCCTCAATTTGACACTAAATGTACTTTCTTTCCATCCCTTTGGGGACTTGGCTTCAGCAATTAACTCACTTTTTGTTTCTATCTTCAGCCACCTCCACCCCTTCTCCAAAGGTTTGTTTGGTTTTTGCTTTGTCTCCAAATCAAAAATGTTTTACGACCTTGCAACATCCATCATTTAGTGCCTGATACATCTATTTCCAGTCCCTGCCACAACTTGGCACAGAGCGCTCCAGCTAAGGATAGCAGGGAGTTTGCTCTGTATTTACTGTTTCTATTTCTTACATTTTCCTCAATGATATTTCCAAAACTTTAATAAAATTACAAAACTTTTATCAGTCTCCTTCTAATTATCTAGTCGATGAAATTTCTCAGTTTTAATTTTTCTTAAAACCTTTAGGGAGGTTGGCGGCAAGGGGAGGGAGCGCATTGGGACAAATACCTAATGTGTGCGAGGCTTAAAACCTAGATGACGGGTTGATAGTTGCAGCAAACCTCCATGGCACATGTATACCTATACAACAACCCTGCACGTTCCACACATGCATCCCAGAACTTAAAGTAAAATTTAATAAAGAAAACTTTTGTCTCTGTAACACTTGAATGTCCCCATGTTGTCATAGTTCCATTTCTGTTTTCCAATAACTCCTGTAACTCCTCTTCTGGTTTGCCTTTCTCTTTCTATTAGCTTCTTCCCCAAGGATAATTGGTCTATCCTATTACATTCCCTCAGCCAATTTATTAGTTACTTTTGAAAATTTTATCGTAGAAGTTACCCATACTCTGATTTTTAAAATGTTATCACAATGTATGACCTCATTCAGCCATTCAGTAATAACATGTTCGTACTCACTAAGCAATTTTTATGATCCAGATAACATGCTGTCTATTATATGTTTTAGCTAATAAATATAAACTCAATCTGTTTCACTGCAGAGCCTCTGCTCTTAACAACCACTTTATAGAAACTCCAATTAGTATATCCCAAGACAGCCAATTAGCATATGTTGGCAACCCCAAAATTTTTAAATCCCTGACTAGGGAAGCTGTAGTCTAACACTCAGAATTTCAGTTCTTTATTTCCAGTTTCCAATGACCTTCCCAGCGACCTCAATGCTATAAGCTGGACAACCATAAACTTACTTCTCTGGAAACACATATTTTAGTTTTGAGGATAATGTAGTCACATGTTGCTCAATGATGGAGATACATCCTGAGAAATACGTCATTAGGCAATCTCATCATTGTGCCGGCATCACAGAGGGAACTCACACAGACCTAGATGGTTTGGCCTAACTACCTACCGAGGCTATGTGGTATAGCCTATTGTTCTTAGGCAATAAACCTGTAGAGCATATTACTATACAGAATACTGTAGGCGATTGTAACACAATGGTAAATATTTGTGTAATTACACATATCTAAATATAAACAGATACGGTAAAATATGATATATAACATTAAAAATGGTACATATATAGAAATTTTCAGGATTGGAACTTGCTCTAGGTGAGTCAGTGAATGAATGTGAAGGCCTAGGATATTACTGCACACTGTTAGCAACTTTTGAAACACTGTATACTTAGTCTACATTAAATTTATAGAAAATTTTTTTCTTCAATAATAAATTAACCTTTGTTTACTATAACTTTTTTATTTTATAAACTTTTTAATCTTCTTAACTTTTTGATTCAATTGCAGTAACACTTAGCTTAAAACACAAGCATGTGGCTGGGCACGATGGCTCACGCCTGTAATCTCAGCACTTTGGGAGGCCGAGGCGGGTGGATCACCTAAGGTCAGGAGTTCGAAACTAGCCTGGCCAACATGGCGAAATCCCAGCTATTCGGGAGGCTGAGACAGGAGAATCTCTTGAACCCAGGAGCGGAGGTTGCAGTGAATTGAGATTGCGCCACCGCACTCCAGCCTGAGCAACAGAGTGAGACTCTGTCTCAAAAGAAAAGAAAAAACACAGAAACATGTACAGCTGTACAAAAATATTTTCTTTCTTGATATTCTTAAAAGTTTTTTCTACTGTAAAAATTTTGTATTTTTTACTTTTAAAACTTTTTGGTTAAAAACTAAGACACAAAAACACACATTAATCTAGACCCACACAGGGTCAGGATTATCAATATCACTGTCTTCTGCCTCCACATCCTGTCCCATTGGAAGGTCTTTCGGGCTGTAAAACACATGTAACTACCATCTCCAATGCCGTCTTCTGGATTACCTCCTGAAGGACCTGCCTGAGGCTGCTTTATAGTTAACACTTTCTTAATAACTAGAAGAAGTATACTTTAAAATCACAACATAAATGCATAAACCAGTAACACAGTTGTTTATCATCCTTGTCAAGTATTATGTACTGTACATAATTCTATGTGATATACTTTCTGGTTTTTTTTTTTAACAGATGGAGTTTCACTCTTGTTGCCCAGGCTGGAGGCCAGTGGTACAACCTCGGCTCACTGCAACCTCTGCCTCCCGGGTTCAAGCGATTCTCCCACCTCAGTCTCCCAAGTAGCTGGCATTACAGGGGCACACCACCAAGCCCAGCTAATTGTTACATTTTTAGTAGAGACAGGGTTTCACTATGTTGGCCAGGCTGGTCTCGAACTCCCAACCTCAGGTGATCCACCACCTCGGGCTTCCAAAGTGCTGGGATTACAAGCATAAGTTACCATGCCCAGCCTATATGTGCTATACTTTTATACAGCTGGCAGTATAAAAGTGCACCAATATCACCACAAACATGTGAGTAATGTGTTGCCCTAAGATGCTGCCATGCCTACAATATCACTAGGCAATAGAAATTTTTCAGCTCCCTTATACTGTAATGGGACATCCATTGTATATGCTGGCTGTTTACTGAGACATTGTTATGGGTTGAGTGACTGATTGTATAACATGGAGAAGGTATCAAGATATCTACTTTGTAGTATCACGATATCACAGAACCTATCTTCTATGTTTTAAAGTCTCACCCAAACTCCCAGAAACAAAAATAAAGAGCGTAATATCCAAGTGTGGATCACACCACGGGATGATCTTGCTGTTACCCTCTGAGTGAAAGGGAAAATGTGGTTTCTTCAGAATATATGAAAGTGTGACTAATATCTTAGTATTTTCAAGGCTGATTTTATGGACTATCATATTTCGTATTCTATCACGTTTCAGACAATTACAGATTATGTTGTATTCTAAAGGGGAATACAATGTAATTGCAATATAGTACAAAATGGAAGAACATTATGTTGCAAGCCCCAACCACACTCATTGTGCTTTAGCTTTCCTATTTATATTAATTTTCCAAGAATCTCTATTCCAAATTCTTGCATCAAACTTTGGCTCCCCTTATTCTCTTGAGAAACATATCAATTCTTCCCTCTCATTACATTAAAACAACCCATTCCATCTACATACTATTACTGACGCTTTAATGTGAGCTCCCTTTACCTGAACAGAGATAAGCAGCTGTAGAACCTACCTCTAAGAAAGCACATTTTGCTGGAAGAGATAGAAAAGCAAACAATTAAGTATATTACAAGGCAAAATTGAACTTACATTGCATAAAATTATAAGTAACCAATTCTAGTAATGCTTGTGTTTGGCTTGGCACATTTTAGCTATGCATAAGTTGGTGTTTAATTTAATTTCAGTATAGTCAACAATTTCATGTTTAGTTCCTACAAGGGCCCGAAAGTGAGTTCATTCTCTGTAGGAGGTGTAGAGAAAGAATAAGCCGTGTGTTCTTGCTCTGATTTTACCAGCTAGTTTCAACAAAAGATAAATGATAAGGGATTCAATGAATAAATAATAATAAGTAATAAATCAAGGATTCTCAACCTAATGGACTTTAGGAACCATTGGAGGTTTTCATTAACCTCTAACTAAATTTAGCATTTTGAAATTTCCCATTATGAATGTAGGAAGACATATCACACCACACATAGACAGACACATGCATGCATGTGCGCGCACGCACACACACACACACACACACACACACAGTGGTTTAGTAGTATCTACAAATTCTCACTAGATTTGAAGTTTGTCACATCAGACAATATTGTTGCAAACCTTTAAAAATATCAAGTTCGTCACTATTTCAAAATTATAATAATAGACTTGCTATAAGCCTTATTTTTTAAGTTTCTTAATAATCATATACATGTCACACACTGGTTTAATATTCGTATAAGTATATTTCTATAAAATTGATCTGTGTTGTGATGCTATGTATGTTATTTAATATTTTTTTTAAAAACCTTTTGCGTTCTTTTTAAGAGAGACTGTTGACACCGGAATGTGAATATGTCCATGGCACCAAAAAGGCAAATAACTTCCATACAAAATTTTGTGCTTTGGAAGCTCAAAGGAGTAAGAAAATAACTAAACTGAAGTGGACCTAACTTTCCAGAGGCAGTTAGACTCCAGTAACAGAAGAGCTTTTGCACAGACACAGAATGTAGAATACTGGAAAGGATAACAAAAATGGGCTGAGTGAAGTATAAATAAAGACAGAGAAGATGAATGGGATGACTCCTTCAGGTGAAAAGAGTGATTGACATATTCTCAGGGCACAGGCCACTCCTGCTGGCATAAAAGGAGTTGTCAATGCATCCCATAATATGAGAAGTGTTTTTCACAGGAAGCCACATCCACTCTGGGAGAATCAGATTCAGTGAGTTTTAGGATTGAATCCTTGTCTTAGCACTGTTTTCTGACTCATGTCATACATAACCTTTTTTCTAAACAGAGTTTTGCATCACCCCTACTTGGTTGCTGTGTGGTCTCCATTATGCAGAACAAGATGTGAGCAGAGATGGTTTAAAAATGCAGAGGAGTGGAATGATGTAGGGAGGAAGTGGGACCTGAGGGTGAATACTCACAGAAAGAGATCAAACCAGATATGATGCCAAATGGCAGGACCCACAGGCTATTTTAAAAATTGCCTGTTCATTCATTGTTCTTTCTGTCCTGACCCCTCGGCTTCAACTGCTGAGATCAACCTCTCACTCTTCTTGGATAAACCCATGCCCCAATGTCCTCTTTAACTCCATTTATGTGGCATAAGGTTACTAGTAGACCTGAGTACACAGTAGGCAGGGGGAAGAATTTGGCTCTGGGCTAGATTTCAATTCAGTTGAATGCCCACTAGACTAGTGTTTTTTTCTCATCTAATCCTCTTTGTTATAAATATGCTTAAGAGACAATCTGTAAAGTTTTCTTTGCAACTGTTTTTTTTTGTTTGATTTTTGACATGTGTTTATTTGCTATTTTTGAATAGATTGTATATACGTTTTCCAAAATCCACACTAGACTTGATTAGCCACATGTCAGCTTGGTTACGGAACAGATCCTGAATTTTTACTTTGCGTGCTTATGACTTCATCTGGAATCAGTGAGCAGAGGTAGTAAAGAGATCCTCTTCTGTCTTTGCCTTGAGTCTAGATTTTGAATAGCAGATACAGAAGTCATGGAAACTTCTGGAAAAATGTCTCCACCATGGATTCATTGGCTTTACAAATTCTTAGATTTTAATTTTTCATTCAACTTTGAGTCCAGTTATTTTTTGTCCTGCTCACGTCCATCACTTAACCCAGCCAAAACTTCCCCAGACAGAAAGCTTGTAAAGTAAATGCTCATTGCTACCAAAGGGAATTCTGACAGGAACACTGGATGCAGCAGTATTGCAGTTACGAAATGGAGACCTTTACTCCCAGAGCCTAGAAAGGAAGCAAACACTGGAGACAAGGTTGCTAAACAACGTTTGGAAACTGATTCTAGAGCAATGGTGTGTGTACCTTGCTCATTGTGACTCCTGGCTCTCGATTGCATCATCTCCAGCGTGCCTGTCATTTAGGTTAGAGTGGGCATTGGGAAAGACACAGACTCTGCTCACGTTATTTTTTTTTCTGTTTACACCCATGGAAATGTAAGTATCATTCTACCACAGGTGTTATGTAATCACAGTGAATTACACCCACCTACCCATTCTGGGTGCCTCCCCTAAGTCATTAAACCCCACAGTCGACTTTTGTACCACCCGCCACTACCATGTAGACTTTCCACATAGACACTAAAGAAGAGTTAGTGGTGTCACTGTTTTTGTATGGAGTGGCTGTAAAGATTCCCCCCTGGTTGCTATTTAAGAATGAAATTCAGGGTCAGCGTGCTTTCAAATGCATTCCTGAGAATCCACTAATTATTTTTGTTTGTTTGTTTGAGGCAAAGTTTTGCTCTTGTTGTCCAGGCTGGAGTGCAATGCAGTGATCTCTGCTCACTGCCAACTCTGATTCCTGAGTTCAAGTGATTCTCCTGCTTCAACCTCCCAAGTAGCTGGGATTATAGGCATGTGCCACCACACCCAGCTAATTTTTTGTATTTTTAGTAGAGACGGGGTTTCTCCATGTTGGTCAGGCTGGTCCCAAACTCCCTATCTCAGGTGATTCACCCACCTCAGCCTCCCAAAGTGCCGGGATTACAGGCATGAGCCACTGCACCCAGCTGAATCCACTAATTCTGAAGTCTATATTGAGAATAGAATGAATTTAGCCCTGGATCCCATGTCACAGAGTAGAGGAAAGAAAGTTATATTTCTAGGGAGAGAAGCCATCAAACCAGACTGTTAGTAGAGGTAGAACATACATGAACAATATATGAGAGCACTTCATTAAGCATGATCTACTCTAGAAGGTTTAAGATAATGTGAAAACCTATCTAGGTGGAGTATTGTGAGGAATCTGCTTGGCAGTAAGACATTAACCAAGAGACAAATATATCCTGACCCTTATTTTTAGAGGAATAATAAGAGTGAAAGCAAGAAGAGAAGATACATATGGTACATTTTTGAAATTGACTATTTTGACTGGATAGGATGGGATATCCCAGGGGGATGGGAGTTTAGTGAGAAAAACAGGAGTCAGTCTTCTGGGGAAGGAGCATTCAAAATCCAGCTCTACTACTTGCTGAACTTGTGTCTCCAAAACCTTGTGCATCCGTTCTCATCCATACAATAAATATAATAACATTACCTAGCTTACATGATCACTATGAGTAATAAATGAGATAATTGAGGTAAATATCTTAGAACAACGCTCAATGCCCAGCAAGCACTTAACAATAGCTCTTTTCGTCGTCATATTAAAAACTGGCTAGCTGTGGTGAAATCCAATTGTGCAGATTCTGGAAAACCTGCAGAAGTTTAAGTTTGCCGTAAAAGGACATGGGGGGCTTGGAAACATTGAAACAGGCATTGTGGCAGAAGATGCAGATACCACATCTGTATACATTAGTCAACCATTAATTCTCCATTTCAAAGCTTTACAAGGAAGTGTTGTTTGGCATGTATTTGCTGAACACCTGCTTGAGGCCAGCAATATTCTAGGTATTGTGGCAGAAGTAGAGAAGAGTGTCTGCTGGTGAAGAACTTGACATTCTGTGAGAAGACAAGTCAGAAATAGAGGTAATGCCTGGCTGAGAGTGTGAGAGCATATATGGGGAGGTGCCCCAGTTAATGATTACAATGAGCATTTCTAAATGTTTGACCCTAAACCTTTTGTTCCTTTAGGCTTGGCTGGACTCCGGTACTACATGAGTGACAGACTGGGTAGTGAACCTGAATCACTGCTGGTCAATCACTGGGAATTGTCTTCTGCCCTTGTCAGGAAGCGATATTCTTCAAGTCACTCCGGAGGCGCTTATCTGGAAGACTCCTTCCCAAAAGAGTGCTTGTTTGAAAGACACAGAGAAACAAATTAGAGAGAAACAAAAGATCATATCTATTGCAAGTTATATTGAAAGGGAGATGAGAATTCAAAGCATTTTCAAATTCAGCTTAATACTAATAACAACAAGTAAAACAACTTATTTAGTATATTCCACGTTCTGTTCTAAGTCCATTACATGTAGTCACTCATTGGATCTTACAAATATGGAAAGAAAGTAAATCTGGGCAAGCCAAAATCACTAAGCCAAAGGAAAAGTCAAGCTGGGAACTACGTCAGGAAAACCTGCCTCCCATTTTATTTCTAAATAAGAAAGCTACAAAGATTAAAAAAAAAAGCGACATACCTCCCTCATAATTTGTCCACAAGGAATTCCTTGTAAGCCTCAAGATCCTTACCCCAAAAAACAATCCTGTGGAATTTCACCCTGGCAATGTAAACTGATGGCTTGTCTTCACAAGACAGAAGGTCATCCGACTGCTCATCTGAGACAAGCACATATATGATTGCTTCCTCTGCCCTATTGTTTACGTAAAAAATTCGGATTCACTGAGCCAGACTAAATTGTCTATTTATGGGAAGGCTGGTCAAGGACTCAGAAGAATGCAACCTTTTGTCTTTTATCTACTTCCTACCTGGAAGCCCCCCTTCCAGTTGTCCTGCCTTAAGGGACCAAACCTTTGCATATCTTATGCATATTTATGGGTGTCTCATGTTTCCTTAAAACCTGTAAAAGCAAGCTTTACCATGACCACTTGGGCACCTGTCATCAGAACCTTCTGAGGCTGTGTCATGGGCATGTCTTTAACCTTGGCAAAATAAACTTTCTAAATTGATTGAGACCTGTCTCAAGATATGTTGGCTTCACACCAACAACTCTATGGCGAAGGTACTTTTTAAGTCCTATTTTTGAATGTGCTGAGGCACAGAGAGGTTAAGTATGTTGCCTAGGTCACAGTGAAAAATGAGTGGAACTAGGATTTTGAACCCAGACTCCATGGCTCGGATTCTAAGTTCTTAACCATGATGCCACACTGCCCCTTTGTGGTATGCCTGGACCTGTTCCCTTCTAAAAAGAACTGTGTGTATAGTAAATTATGTATACAAGACATTTGAGCTAACTTTTCATTTTCATTTTAAGTTTGAGAATTTTAAAGAAAAGATAAGAAGAAAATGTTATCAGGCTACTTGGCATTCTGTAGATAATTAATACCAGTTCAATACACGACTTCTCATTAGGGACAATACTGTATACTGCAAAATTATGTTTTCTAATGCTCTGTGGAAATGAGCAGACTTTTAAAAAATACTTTGTTTTTGGTTTTCCTTTAAAGGATTTACACATTGGAAACCTCTCCCCGCTTCTCATTTCTCTCTTCCCTTCATCTCTCCTTCTCCTCCTTCCCCTCGCCCCTCCCTCCCTTCCCCACTCTCCCTCTCTCCTACAAGTCTAATGACAGAAGGACTAGAGTTTCTCTCCTAGCTACCTCAGGTCCCATTTCTTCGGCAATGAGACCACACTTTTGATTCGGGCACAATCTTCCCCCACGTCCACACCTTGCTTTTTGGCATCCAGTGGCCTAAAAAGCCTTCATTCAGAGTGCTTTGGTAAAACATGAAGATCCTTTTGTCCTTTCAAATTTTGCTCATAATTCTTTTCCTTGTCTCATTTGTCTAACTGCCCCCTACCCTGACATGCTCACAAAACAAACTGAATTTGTTTTTGATACCAACGTGGTTATGTTCTGCCATTATTCAAACATTTCACGATGTCGTTCATGGCCTGGTTTTACACGTGTTGTTTCCTTTATTGAACTCTCCTTTCTGCTGCTTCATCTGGCTGATGCTACTCATTGATATAAACACAAATCAAATGTCTTCTATGTTGAGACATCCTTGACCTTTATAGGCAGGAAGAAGTGTTCTCAGAGGATTTTGTTCTTCCTTTATCACTGCATGTAAGACATCATAATATTTTATCGGCATGTTACTGATTCCCTGCCCTCCTGTCATGGAAACACCTGTTAGTCTATGAGCTTTTAGAAGATGAGAATGATGCTTTATTCACTCTCCTCTCATTGAATCTTGTCACTAGAGTCTGCTTGTTTTGGGATCTGTCCATTTTGATAATTTTATGTGACAACTCTTAAGCAAAAAGGTGATCTCACAAAACTAGGTTTTGTACTTCTCCTCCCTAACACTAAACATACCCAAAGAACTAAAAATGGTTGTACATCAGTCTAATCTAAACATAATCTTGAAGGGAAGTCTGCTGCTACCATTTAATCATTTAATCAACTCTGTTACACATACACACACACAGGATTAAAAGTTGAAAAAAGAAGTTGTTAAATTTAATGAGGATTACCGCTGTTTACAATGGGAATTCTTGTAATCCACCATGAGGTTTGCACCTCAGCAAACACTTCCTAGAGTTCCTCATCTCTACTATTACTCATCTGTCCATGTATAGGCTTGTCCATGCTCCATTTCCAAAATATCTCCCACAACCCATGCTGACCTTAAGGATTGAACCTGGAATTTTTTCTTTTCTTTTCTTTTTTTTAAGAGAGAAAGAAAGAAAAAGGAATGAAGAAGAGAAAAAAAGAGGAAGAGGAGGAGGGAGAGAGAACAGGGGTGTTGCTTAATTGCCCAGGCTAGAATGCAGTCTAAAAATGGGTATTGAAAACCTCCTCTATACCATCAATTGTGCTTAATAATGGCCAACCAATATTTCATTTAAACCTGTGAGTAGGTGTGATGTGGTACTGATAGGAGTGCATATCTTGTGTGTTTAAAGTGGAGAGTTCTATAAATGTTTATTAAGTTTACTTGTTCCGGATCTGAGTTCAAGTCCAGGATATCCTTATTAATTTTCTGTCTCATTGATCTATCTAATATTGATGTTGAAATCTCCCACTACTACTGTGTGGGAGTCCAAGTCTCTTTACAAGTCTTATGTATCCTGTATTGGGTGCGTACACATCCAGGACTGTCAGCTCTTCTTGTTGCGTTGATCCTTTTACCATTATGTCCTCTTTTGATCTTTCTTTCTTTCAAATCCATTCCATCAGAGGCGAGAATTGCAACCTCTACTTTTTATTTATTTATTTTTGCTCTCCATTTGGTTGACAAATCTTTCTCCATCCCTTTGTTTTGAGTCTTTATGTATCCTTGCATGTAAGATGGGTCTGGATGCAGCATACCGATGGGTTTTGGCTGTATCTTTTGATTGGGAAATTTAGTTAATTTAAATTTAAGATTATTGCCATTTGATGTTAGCTGGCTATTTTGCTCATTAGTTGATATAAATTCTTCATTATGTTGATACTCTTTACTTTTTGGTATATTTTTAGAAAGGCTAATACTGATTGTTCCTTTCTATGTATAATGCTTCTTTCAGAAGCTCTTGTAAAGCAGGCCTGGTGGTAATGAAATCTCTGAGTACTTGCTTATTCACAAAAGATTTTATTTTTGCTTTGATTGTAAAGCTTAGTTTGGCTGGATGTGAAATTCTGGGTTGAAAGTTCTTTTCTTTAAGTATGTTAAATATTGGCCCCCACTCTCTTCTGGTTTGTAGGGTTTCTGCTGAGAGATCTGCTGTGAGTATGATAGGCTTCCCATTGTGGGTAACCTGACCTTTCTTTCTGGCTGCCCTTAGTATTTTCTCCTTCATTTCAACCCTGGTGAATCTAACGATTATGTGCCTTGGGGTTGCTCTTCTTGAGGAATATCTTTGTGGTGTTCTCTGTATTACCTGGGGTTGAATATTGCCCTGCCTTGCTACATTGAGATGAACCTGGAATTGGTATCTGGCCACAGCTGGGGCAATTATCTCTCTTCTTGTACTCACAGCCTCAAGTAACCTCTTCTTGAATGAAGAGACCTAAAGATAAAGACTTGTGAAGAAACAAAAGAGTGAGCAGACAAATAGAGAAGGGAAGCTGATTTTCTGGAGAAACAACCTCAACAACTGTGGTTTCTTGTATTAGAGCCCTCATGTGGTGCAGTTGAAATGCTGGCCAGTGGTTCCATGAAATACACTATTGTAATTCAATAAGGACACTTCATTGCTTCAAATTAGCTTGAATAGGTTTTTGTTGTTATAACTAAAATGTATAATTTAAATGACTACTGCAATGTTGCTTTCTCAGTCTGAAACATCCATATGCCCTAAACCTACTCAATGTTTTCAAGGCCAAACCCAAATTCCATGTCTTCTCTAAAATTTTATCATTCTATTGACATAAATGTTTGTATTACACTATAAAGCATGTTTTTTATTTTTGCTCATTAATTTATTTCTCAATTCAACACAAACTGCTGAGCATCTGGCATATTTATTGCAGGCAGTACGCCCAAGGTATGAAGATAAACACAACTAAACCCTTGTCTCCAAAATGCTCATAACCTCCTGTAAGAGACCACCACCAACAACAAAGTGATATTATACATTATGACATGATTAAAGTAGAAGTCTGGAAGCGAAGAAAAGGGGCAACAGAATTCTGCTCTTTAGGAGAAGAAATGGCCTTTTGAAAAAAAACTGTACAGTTGCTGCTTATCATTCTCTCTCTTCTACTATACTGTAAGCAAGCAGAGGACAGAGTATCAATTTTTATAACAAAATCAACCATCACCATCCAGTTCTAAGAATAGTATCTTTCTCATATCAGGTTCCTTGGGAACAACTCTGCTATGGATATTTATAAGCCAGAGATTATTGGGAAGTATTACCAACAACCAGATCCCTAAGGAAATGAGAAGAGCAAGACTCAACAGAAGAAAATATTGAGCTGTAATACAGTTGTAATGGAGGTCTCACTCATCCCACAGGGAGTTCTAGAGATAAGGTGGCCATTCCAACTTGTCCTGCTCTGAGGCAAGCTGGGCAGGCTATTACACCTTCTGCATGGGTCGTTCACTGGATATGGGCTAGCCCATTGGAGGGCCCACAAATTTAGGCAAGACTGCTTCCATAAGCAAAGGCAACACCCAGAGAAGTAGTCTATTGTGAGTTATCTGTAACCTGTATTCTATTAGTAGAAGTTCAGTTTTATATATTAGTGCTTAATAAGTACTAGAAGTTTAGTTTTATATATTAGTGTTCACTGTTTTAAAATTTTACTTTTCAGTACTGGCATGCATATTCCTACCTGAGCACTGAATTCATTGCTATTTTCTGAGCTTTGGCTTGGCGTTCACACATTTACAATAGTGGGGAACAAAGTTTCCCAGGGTTGGGAAAAGATTCATATCCACAGTATGTATCTTGCTAGTCAATGGACGGGGCCTCCCTGCCTGTGTCACTCAGCAACTGGAATTTCAATCAAGTCATGGCCTCAAGGAAATCAATCACCATCAAGACATCCACAGTTGGCTGGCAACAAAGATAACAGTTAAGGGTAAGTGGCGTTATATGCTAATTAGTTGGGAGTTCTTTGGATTTCAGCCCAAGTTAGAATGATAACTCTTTCCAAAAATCTAAAGTAAAGGAATTGTTTTTTTGGTAAAGGAAGTTCAATCAAAACAAAATGAAAAAAGAAAAGCAGCCAGTGAATTAAGAAAAAATATAGTACTTTATATTCTATGCCAAACTAGCCAGCTCAATTTATTTTACTGAAAAATAAGTTCTGTTGGAAGAGGATCCAATAGCTTTGAGTAAATGTCAACTTTCATCAGCACATAACCAGGTATATGTTACACATTTGGCAAGGGAGCAGCAAAGTGAACACATTCTCAGTTGTCAAAACGGTTGGCTTACTAAATATAATCTCTATCCTATTTGAACAAACTTTCTGACAGTTGATTTGATTTCTAAACTCTGAAACTCCCAGAGAATTTCACTGGGAAAACACCTTTTTGCATAGAAATGAGGAAATCTGATACTCGGAGGTTAGATGTCTGTGTGCTGATATTTACTCAATACATGTGTCAATAGAGAGAAGGGAATTTTGTGGGGAAGCCAGTTTTGAACTATTTGGGGTGATCTTGGGAGGCTGGGTGAATTCCATCATCGCCTCAACTTCTCTTTCAATAAATTGGAGATACTTCAGTTGCTATCTCCCTTCAAGATAGAATAAGCCCCACAAAACAGGTTTGGCAAAGCTACAAGAAGGCAGGTTATCTACTCCTTTCTCTTGGAAATACTTGAACACTTGTCTTGCAAGTCTCAACTCTCTCCCTCCTTATTTTCTTTCTAAAAATGTCTAGATAATCATAAAGGAATTAGATCACAGGTTTGGAAAACAGCTACAGGTCATTTAGTTTAATCTTAAAATGCAAAGTCCCCCTCTCCAACATAAAAAATAATTGTTCAGCCTCAATTTAAAGAGTTAAAATAGCGGGGCCTCACTACATCTGCAGACTACTAAATATAATCTCAGTCCTGTTTGAACAAACTTTCTGACAGTTGATTTGATTTCTAAACTCTGAAACTCCCAGAGAACTTCACTGGGAAAACACCTTTTTGCATAGGAATGAGGAAATCTGATACTAGGAGGTTATAAGTCTGTGCATTGATATTTTTTAAACTACATGTGTCAATAAAGAAAGGGAAGTTTGTGGAGAAGCCAGTATTGAACTATGTGGGGTGGTCATGGGAGGCTGGGTGAATTCCATCATTGCCTCCACTTCTCCTTCCATAAATTGGAGATACATCAGTTGCTACCTCACTTCAAGGTAGAAAGTTTATTTTGCTAAGATTGAGGACACTCACCGTGACACAGCCTCAGGAGGTCCTGAAGACATGTGTCCAAGGTGGTCAGAACAGTTTGGTTTTATACATTTTAGGGAGAGATGAGATATCAATTAACATATGTAAGCTGAACATTGGTTAGGTCTGGAAAGGTGGGACAACTCAGCAGGGAAGGGGCCCCCAGGTCATCGGTAGATAAGAGAAATTGTTGCATTCTTTTGAGTTCCTAATTAGTCTCTCTAAAGGAGGTAATCAGATATGGATTTATCTCAATGAGCAGAGGTGTTACTTTGAAAAGAATGAGAGGCAAGTTTGCCCGAAGCAGTTCCCAGCTTGACTTTGTCCTTTAGCTTGGTGATTTTGGGGGCCCAAGATAGTTTCCTTTCACAACGTCATACTAGGAGCTTTCTCTAGTTATAACATTGAAAGTCTTCCAATTACAACCTTGCTTTTTGCTGTGAAATGGGCCAGATACTTAAATACTCAATGCTTTGGGTTTGTTCCTCGTTAAAACACGAGTTTAGTACTTCTTATCTCATCATTGTTAGATAATATGTTATAGACAACAATATAAAACAAAATGATTCTTGTACTGACAGAGATCACATTTTAGATGGTGAAACAGATCCCATCTATACTATAAGAAGACAGTAATACATACGGAATCTGCTTTGGTGATAAGAATTTTCTAAAACACCCGAGAAGACTTCAAAAATTATACTGCTTTGTGGAGCAAGGTTGACAATTTTGCAGAGTTAAAAAATATATTTTATGCAAAGTACTAAAATAGTAAAAACAGAAGCTTTTCCAAGATGGCATTTTTGAAAAGGTCTTTTTTTTTGGTACTTGGGAATGAGTATAATAAATACCTGTTCCATTTTTCCCCCGGTTGCTAAGTTGTCACTTCCCAAAACGTAGATATGTAGTAAAATTCCGCTTATTTTTCTCCCCAGAAGAGAAGTGTATTTGGGTAATGGCTTTTGACATAGTAAACTGGATAAGTAACGATCTACGTAAGGTCATGAGAGTGAAGTAGCTGATTTTGCTATAGGACACAGCATGCCTACAATCCAGGTAAGGAAAGGCTACAGGATTCCTATTTATTCCTGCTCAATATTTTTGTACAAAACCATAAAATGTGAAAGTCTTTTAGGAAAGAAGCATAATAAGTCTTTGTTGCTGAAGCAACTCTTTAGGGACTTAGATCAATCAAAGGGATGCCTCTGGGCCATGCATTCTGGTAGAAACTCTTTGAAGGTATTGTTTTTAGATGCTATAAATCTACCCTTGTGTTTGCTGTCTGTCCAGACCAGCTTTAATCACTTAACAAACAGAATCATTTGTAAGATCAAGGAAAAGACAGTCATTTCCAGAATAACTTTTCTCTCAAATCTCAACTTTATCTCTTACAGATCTTACCAGGATATGACAGGAGGCTTAGTTTCTTAGTAAATCAAATATATCTGGCTGGACTGTGAGACCAGGGAATTAAGTATCAATATGATGTAAAGCTATGAAGTCCTCAGGATGTTACAAAACTATCTACATGACAGATTCTGCAGTAAGAAAAGCAAATAATACTACATAGGGCCCAGAATGACACACTTTACATTAATATAGAAGAAATAATCCTTTCAGACTAGAGAGCATGAGGTTCTCATTAGCACTAGCGGGATAGAGCATGTGAAGAAAGCCAAGTAGAAGTGCTTCCAGAGGAAATTTAAATACTGAGAGGGTAAACCTTGTACAGAAGAAGCCCTCACAATCACTTGCAAAGGACACTTCTTATTTCAGTTTCCAAATGTCTTAGAAACAATCAGCTCATTCATACTTCTCCTGTGATGCAAGCTTTGAAAATCATCATCTGTATACTAGAGAATGTGAGTTGCTTGGGATCTCCTTCCATAAAATCAGGTTCTAAGAGTAAACAGAAGTTGAAGGAGGGAGAGAAAACCATATCACCAAAGACAAGTAAAATGAACAGTTTTGATGGATAACTTTGTAAAGAAAGGGAGGGTAATCAAAAGGGCAAGTCATTTTACGATGTTTAAGTGTAAAGCTGCTAGTTGGCAGGAACTGACTGATCATCAACTGAGGATTGTTACAAGAATATATAGGGAGGTAAAAAAAAAATAGAAAAACTTTTCAAAAATTAAAGGAGCTGGATCTCAGGATAGCTGTAAGTTTGCTTAGGACTCAATTACATCTTTATTAAGCTGCTTTTGTTTTGACTCAGTTTCTCTGCTGTTGTTCCTCTTTCTCAATGTTCTTGTTAAGAATACTGGGCTCTGGCTGAGGAGAAGAATATTGAGAAAGTATGCATACCAACTTTTCCTGAAAATATAGGAAAAGGCAGGCATACCTTGTATCTAAATCCTAAGCTATTTAGGATAAATTCTAAGCTCCTTGGGGTAAAGGGTTAAATCTTCCTCATAGTTCTAATCAGCAGTGTTTTTATTTGCATATTTGAATTGTGAAAATATTTATTTAACTAAATAGATTTTTCCAGTCATTTATTAAATATATAAAATGTTCATTTCTTTACATAGTGAAATGTTTAGATAAGGTTGACATTTAACAGGATGGTCTGAATCGAGTCACCGAGAAGCCCCTTTGATCAAAATTAACTCTTCAGTTTTATTCACTGTCTTACAATGAGGCCTTGAGACTCCCTTAGGCTCTAGACACTTCCTCCCCCATCATGATGGCTGTGATTGCCACCATGAGCAAATTGGACTGAAATTGACATGAGATTGTGACATATTGCAATGAGAAAAGGGATTTTCTCTAATTTATATAAAAATACTCTGGGGCTGATTCTATCCATTTTCTTACTCACACAGGATTCATACAGAACTGATGGCATCAAAAAAAATAAAAAAATAAAAATGTGCTGTGATCTTGACATTTTGGTTCCTTTCAGTTGTTCCACAACATCAAGATACCACAGCTCTAGTAAGAGCTATACTGGGATGTGGCGCTCACAATGTAGAGTCGTATATGCATTGAGCTAGTCTGGGATGACACTATAGTGGAAAAATGTGGCTCCTTTCTTTGAAATCTGTTCTGAGCCTGTAGGCAGAATGATCTTTTCTGACACTTATAATCCAACAGCAAGTTATACATTCTTGTATTTTGTATGTATGCCAGTCAGCTTTGTTTTACACTCAAATGCTTTCAAGTCAGTGTGTTCTCTTAGATATAAGGTTTCAAGAAAACAGGTATTATTTCTTACTCATTTCTCAATATTCTTGAAAAATTCTTAACATTTTTTAATCTTTCCCAACTTGTCTTTACCTCAAATTTTTCTCTATATGAACCCTTAGGGTAAGAAAAAAACAGTTTATTAATAAGTAAATCAAAATCTTAATGTCAATATGAGGGTTATAATATAGAGAGGGCATTATACTAATCCTTTCATGATATTTGCAATGTAGTGGCGCCAAAGTAAAACATATGCAGATCAGGAGATGTGTGAAAAATCTGAAAATCATTAAGTTGAAGGAAGAAAATATTAGAAACTCTATTTATACTTATTTTCAGCACATTTGTTACACTTTTCACTAGAAGTTTTTCAGTTCTTCAAATGTAAACTCACTTAGCATTATTAATTCAGAGAAGGCTCCTAATCATAGAAGAGGAAAAATAAATTTACAGAAAATTAGGCTTAATGGAAAGTTACATGTGTATATTCTCCAATAGCACATCTTATTCTTGAGGACTAAACTCCGACCTTTTTCTTTTCTTGCCCAAATTCCTATCTAAAAGGCCTGGGGAGTCATGCCCCACAAACCAGAAAGTTTCATCAGAAGGGTTTTATTTAACCCTATATAGCATGGCTTACTTTCCAACCTGACTCTGGCATAATATCACATGACAGATAAAGAAGGAAATCTAACTATTGTACCACAAATATGTTTCTTTGTCATATCTTGAAATAGCCTGCAAAGCTGTCTCTCGTGGGGAAGATCCGTATTCTGTGGAGAATTACCTTTTCTTTCCACATATTTTACCTGATCCAGGAGAGAATCAACTGGGAGTCTGGCACCTTTTTTTTTTTTTTTTTTTTTTTTTTTTTTTTTTAAGTCTAATAAGAAATATTTGTGATCTATTCTCTCTGAAGCCTGTTACCTGGAGGCTTCAAAATAAAAACCTTGGTCTCCACAACTCCTTATTTTAGCCCAGACATTTCCTTCTATTGATTTCAGGTCTTTAGACAACTATTTAACTCTTTCAACCAATTGCCAATTAGAAAGTCTTCGAATATACCTATGACCTGGAAGCCCTCACTTCAAGTTGTCCCACCTTTCCAGGCTGAACCAATGTATATTTTACATATATTAACTGATGTCTTATGTTTTCCTGAAATGTACAAAATCAAGCTGTAGCCCAACCACCTTGGGTACATGTTCTCAGGATTTCCTGAGGGCTGTGTCATGAGCCATTTGTCACTCATATTTGACTGAAAATAAACATCTTTAAATATTCTAGTGAGTTTTGCTCTTTTCGTCAACATTCATAATATTAATTTTTAAAATGTTTTAGTTCCTCCTCTTTCCTTAAATTAGGTCAGGTTCTTATTGTAGAAGACCCAGGTAGAAAAAAATGATAACATGATATGTATTATGAATAGTTTTTAAAGTCCATAGGAAAAAGTCCAATGATATTTGTCTGGGAAAAGATTTCTTAGATAAGACCCTAAAAGCACAGGTAACAAAAGCAAAAATAAAGAAGTAGAATTTAAACAAACTAAAAAGCTTCTGCAAGCAAAGAAAGTAATAAACAAGAGCAAAAAGTAAATACACAGATTGGGCGAAAATGTTTGCAAATTATGTATCTGATTCGAAGCTAATATCCAAAACATATAAAAAAAAACCTCAAAGAACTCAGTAGCAAAAATACAAATTACCCCCACTAGAATAAAAGCAAAGAACCTGAATAGATAATTCGCAGAAGACATACAAATAGTCAACAGATACAAGGGGAAAAAATTTCAGCATCACTAATTATCAGAGAAATGCAAATTAAAACCACCATGAGATATCACCACAGCTGTTGGAGTGGTTATTATCAAAAAGATGAAAGATAAGTGTTGAGGAGGATGTGGAGAAAATGGAATTCTTCTACATCATTGGTGGAAATATATATTAATACAGCCATTACAGAAAACAGTGTGGAAGTTTCTCAGAAAAACGAAAAATAGAATTACCATATGATCCTACTACCGGGTATATATCCAAAGGAATTGAAACTATATGTGAAAGTACATTCACACTCTTGCATTCATTGTAGCACTATTTCTACTAGCTAAGAAATAGGTGCAGAACCAAAGTATTCATCAACAAATGAATGGATAAAAAAATGTATATGTCGACAATGGAATACCATTCAGACTTCAAAAATTCTGTCACTTGTGACAACATGGATGAATTGGAGGATATTATGTTAAGTGTAATAAGCCAGGCACAGAAAGACAAAATTTTTACATGATCTCATATGTAGAATCTAAAGAGTCAAAATCATAGAAGTAGAGAGTAATATGGTGGTTATCAGAGGCTGGGGAATGGTGACATGTTGACCAAAGGATAGTAAGTTTCTACTAGACAGGAGGAATAAGCTTTAGGATTCTATTGCAGAAAATGATAACTATAATTAATAGTACATAGTATATTTCAAAATTACTTAAAGTTTAGATTTTAAATGTTCTCACCACAAAAATTCATAAGTATGTGAGGTGACAGATGTATTGAATTGATTTAATGATTCCACAATGTAAATATATATCAAAAGATCACATTGTACCCCATAAATGTATATAATAATTTGTCAATTAAAAATAAATTTAAAATTTAAAAATATTATTAGGTAAATCAGAAATAACCATAACCCTGATGTCCACCTACTGATGAGTAAATAAACAGAATGCAGAAAATGAAAAGAAAGTCCAAATCAACAACCATACAGGAGCAATCAAAACTGAAAATATATACAAAACGAAAGGAAAATTACCTTACGCAGAATATATGTATACACAATATAAATGTGTATATATATGCGTATTTATCACATTTCCTTCATCTTAAGATGTCTTCAAATGCTATAATGCACTAGCAATTTGACATTTTCTGACAAAATAAAAAAATTATAGTAAATGAGTATATACATTTTAATTCAGTTACCAGTTTCTGAAATGTTAAAATGGGAAAAAGTGCAGTTTGCTTTAGCTCAAGCCCTTAAGGCAGCCTTACATGGCTCTGTTTTTCTATTCTTTGATGTCCTTGGCCTCTCCTATCTGCTTCAGTTTTTTTTAGACACAGTTTAAGTATTTAAATAAATAGAAACGTATTAATATCTCTCCCAGTTTTCTGTATAATTTAAATTTATCAATTTACTTCAATTATACTTTAGTATCTACTATAATTTTGTGATTCTTTAATAACATTTTTTATTCTCTACAGTTTCTCCAAAGACAAATTTACTATTTGAGATTCCAAACCAAACAACTCTGACATTGCAAATATTTTTAAACACAAATTAATCAAGGAAGTGAATTGATTTATAAGTTTGGATGACTTGTAGGCATATTTAAAGGCCCATTAAGTCAAGTCAAACATAACAAATCACAATTCAAAGCTATAGATTATGTGAATGTATTCTAGTAAGGATATTTAATTAACTATTAAGTATTAATTAACAGAAACAATGAAATGTTATTCTTAGGATAATTTTTAAAATCCTTAAATAATTTTTAACTTACCATGCCAAGCTACTATTTAATTAATTAAGAAATATATTGTTGGTAACAGAGATGCTGTAATTGCTTGGTTCCTACTAAAAATACAAAATTACGCTGGGCAATCCCAGCTACTCAGAAGGCTGAGACAGGTGAATCTCTTGAACCCAGGAGGTGGAGGTTGCAGTGAACCAAGATTGCGTGACTGCACTGCAACCTGGGTGAGACTCTGTCCAAAAAAAAAAAAAAACAAAAAATAAAATCACACCAGGCATGGTGGCTCATGCCTGTAATCCCAGCACTTTGGGATGCCAAGGCCGGTGGATCACCTGAGGTCAGGAGTTCGAGACCAGCCTGACCAACATGGAGAAACCTCATCTCTACTAAAAATACAAAAGAATTAGCCAGGCTAGGTGGCACATACCTGTAATCCTAACTACTTGGGAGGCTGAGACAGGAGAATCACTTGAACCCTGGAGGCAGAAGTTGCAGTGAGCTGTGATTACACCAATGCACTCCAGCCTGGGTGACAGAGAGAGCCTCCGTCTCAAAGAAAACAAAAACATATAGATTGGGATCTGGTCAGAAAAACTGAACCCATACCTGTTACTGTATGAGAGAAAATTTAATAGCAGGAGATGGAGAATAGAAAATGAGAAAAAAGGAAATCGTGGTAACACAGAGATAAGAAAGATGTAGCACTGCTAGATTTGGGGCAAAGGGAAAAGGGGGCATTGAAAATTCAGAAGCATAGAGGAGTGGCCCTGCAGATCCAGCACTGAGACCCCTGAAAGCAGGTGGAGCCATCTAGTGCTGATACTTCTTAATATGTCCAAGGGAACTGGTTTTCAAAGTTGCACAAAATAATAGACAAGACTAGAACCAAATTTTTGCCATGGTGAAGGATCTCACAGCAATTCAGCTGCCAAGGGGAAAATGGCTTACAAAGAACCAGCATCACAAAACAGATTACAAAAGAGATTTTGCTGAGAAACAATAGCTTAATAACTGGCACATACACTAAAATAAAAATTGAAAATATACACAAAATCCTTGAAAATATGCATACCCCATGAACAAAAACTTCCACTATGGGAACATCTTGTAGGGAACTGAATTTAGACATCCATAGTCGATCTAATGCTAAGCCTGGTAAATTCTACTCTCTTTTCCTAAACTTTCTCTTGTACATTTCTAAAACCTCTTCCTTAATCTAGGACTTATGCTTCTTTTCTCGTTTAATTTTTTTTTTTTTACTATATGTTAAAACAAAAGTTTTTTTATTTACATACTTGAAAAAAAGCTCAAATGAGTTACGAATGCCTACTGACATTTCTAAATTAAAAAAATCTAGTGATACCACTGCATTACCGACAATCTGTAAACAGTTCTCTTTGGAGATGTAGTTTAACATTTAAGAGCTTCGTAATCCCATCTCCAACCTTTGAAATGAAGTGGTGGTTGAGTCTGGTCTCAGGAATCAGATTGCAGGGATCCAGGACCTGATGCATATTCACTGTGCATGTATAAACAAGTTACGAAATTTCATTTAGTCTCTGTTTTTTGTTTGCTTTTGTTTTGTTTTTCACTTTAGTTAAAAATGGGGATAAAGATAATACCTACTCCACTGTGTCCAGAAGGATGATACAGGAATTAAGTCAAGTAATGAAGGTAAAGTTGTTAATACAGCATCTGTCAAATGTGTTACCTGTTATTAGTCATTTCTCCTGACATATTAGGCTAGTTAATATTCCTCAGATTATGCACACTTGCTCAAGCTCTTTGTGCCTTGAAAAAAAAGTCTTCTGTTCTCACTTCTGATCTGGTTGAATTCTATTCAACTTTAACCTCAGTTCAAGCATTACCCAATCAGGTGTCCTTCCCAGGACCCGGACTGAAGTAGATTTGCTTCCAAAGCAAATTTTGAACACAGGATCAAAGTGCTTACTGAGTTATACCAATAATTGCATTCACTGATGTATTTGTTAATCTTTTCCAGTAGATTCTAAGGCCCTTACAGACTGAGTCACGACAAATTCAGTGTTGATCCCACTGTGCCAAGCCCTGGACCTGGCGCATATTCAGGGCTCAATAAGCATTTGTTTATATATAAAACACTCATTATGGTATTATTTATAAGTAAAATAAATCAAAACAATATACAAATAATAAATGTTGCATTTAGAAGAATGACTAAATGAAATATGGAAACAACATCTACTGAACTAATGTTTCAAGCCATTAAAGTTGTTTGACACACTATGTAACCACAAAAAGTGTGATACGTAATTATGTAAAAAAGGGTTACAAAATTTATCATATGCGTACAAAAGTAACAGAGAAAAACACAGGACAAACACGAATGCCTCAACATGTATAGCACAAAATGTTAAGTTTGCTTTCCATTGAATATTGGCAGTACAAATAATTTTATTTTCCTTTATTTCTATGAAATACATTTTTTCCAGTGTTCTCTCATAGGCATAAATTTTAAGCACTAATAGATATTTTAATAGCGTATGATTGTATAATTGCAACCCTAAAAACATTTTAGTGTCAGCTGGTTAACTTAAGTAACTGTCTAGTCTTTGAAGCTATTGAAAAAACTTAAAAATCTTGCACTCAGAGGAGAGGAACGAAAGCCATGTTTTCATTTGTAAGTCATGTTTTCATTCACATACATCAGTTATCAGCCAACAAAGAGAATACACTGGGCAAACTGTGAAGAAGGCTAGCTTTTCCTGGGAGGACTATTCACTCTAATTTTAATTTGTTGCCCCTTGCATCTTCTTCTGCGTGCCTACCATGTTCTAGATTTCTATATTCATCGGTTTGGAATCCATTCTCCAAACTATGGGTAGGGGGATGCAATTTGGTAAATTAATCACAATAAGATTGCAAACAAAGACAGATATTCCTCTCAGAGAAATTTATATTCAATGAACCAATCACAGAAAATGAGAGACTTAGGATCAAAAGGAAATGTATGATGGAGAGATTTCAAATCAAATGACCAAAGATGGGAAATGTACAATAATAATGATTAATAATATAAATTAGAATACATAAATATAGTATAATATAAATAATAAACATATAAGTGCAAAGAGAGCATTAATAAACATAATATAATCATAAATATGTAGTACAATATATTATAATTAATATTTAATCACATGCTTATTCTGAACAATATATTCTGCCTTTCATATATGTCCACTTAAATCTTCACAACTACCTTATGAAGGACATAGCTTAAAATTTTCATTTTATAGATGAGGAAACTGAGAAAGACACACAGCTGTTATGTAGCATGCCTAAGGGGGATAAAAAAAGAAAGAAGTTGTTTGAACCAAGTTAGCCGGTTCTGAAACCTACAATCTATACTCTCCATATATTTCTGGAGCAAAACAAGTTCTCTATGCACATAAAATTCAGTAAAAACCACTCCTCTCTAATCTAAATAAGGGCAGCCCATCAAAAACCATTTTCCTGATAATACTTGAAAATATTGTAAGGCACTAAAGAAATATAAAGTAAAAGATAGTGGTTCAGAGATTTGAAATAAGACGTGAGCTCAAAACTCCATTCTGAGTTATGAGTTATGTAGTTATAAAATTTACCAAGCTGTTAGCCTTTTTAAAGCTCAGCTTTTTATTGTTTCTTTTGGTATTTATCTAGAATAGCGATACAATACATAAGTGTTTTATGAGGAGTGAGAGAAAATTAGTGTAAAATATTTAACAAAATCCAGATTATTTATGTGTGTGTGTATATACATCATACATATATATCTTCATCCTTTGGAACATACATATAATAATGAATTTCTTGCAAA
Organism: Callithrix jacchus; assembly: GCF_049354715.1. Classification (NCBI taxonomy): domain Eukaryota; kingdom Metazoa; phylum Chordata; class Mammalia; order Primates; family Cebidae; genus Callithrix; species Callithrix jacchus. Next base: position 75,310,453 of record NC_133517.1, read on the forward strand.
TTTAAAATGCTTAGGTATATTAAAAGCCAAAATTTTTTAAAATAAAAAAATACAGAAGTCAATAATCTCACAATCTTTAATAAACTCAATGTAGTGCAGCTGCAATTAGAAAATAGAAACATAATTACCAGGCTGGACATGGTGGCTCAAACCTACAATTCCAGCACTTTGGGAGGCCAAGGCAGGAAAATCACTTGAGGCCAGGAGTTCGAGACCAGCCTGGGCAACATGGTGAACCCGTCTCTACCAAAAATACAAAAATTACCCAGATGCGGTGGGTGGGCACCTGTAATCCCAGCTATTCAGGAGGCTGAGGCAGGAGAATCACTTGAACCTGGGAGGCAGAAGCTGCAGTGAGCCAAAATTGCACCACTGCACTCTAGTTTGGGCAACAGAGCTGTCAAAAAAATAAAGAGAGAGAGAGAGAGAGAGAGAGAGAGAAGGAAAGAAAAAGAAAGAAAGAAGAAATAGAAAGGAAAGAGAGAAAGAGAAAGGGAGAGAAAGGAAGGAGGGGGGGAGGGAGGGAGGAAGGAAGGAAGGAAGGAAGGAAGGAAGGAAGGAAGGAAGGAAGGAAGGAAGGAAGGAAGGAAGACAATTTTATCTTTGGTTAATGAAAGTTATGAAATATTCCTTGGTTCAGTTTAGAAAAATATAGTTTCATTATCATTATTCCATTTTAACATTTATATAAAAAGTTAATCTTTCTTAACCATCCCCTACAAATAATGTTTTTGTTAGAGGCTGTTTCTCCTTTTCCTTCCAAAGTCACAGCAACATTCATGCAATACTGACTTGGAGCACAGAATGATTGTCCAGAAAGTGTGGTGACAAACCCTGTTGGAGTCTACATGTGAAACTGGAAAAGAATTGAATGAATATGTTGTAGCAACTTCTCAGTTCCCTGGAGGTGAAGTTAGATGACCCAATGCAACTTATTCACTTGCAGTTTCTATGATTCTTCAACAAAAACAAAACATTGTCTCAAGTGAAATGGGAGAAACGCTGTTTTCTAAGAAATGTTTTTGTGTGTTCCTGCCCTGTGTGGTCACTCTTTGGTGACCCTGCCCACAATTTCAGCAGCATAGATGGCAGGCTTCTCTTCTTTATTGGCAAAATATTTAGAGACATCCTCAAGGCAGGAACTGGTAGGAAAAAAAAAATTTTTTTAGGATTCTCTATTCAAATAGGGGGCATGTTTAGTCACAGACTCTTCCTTGCAATGGTGTAAGGTCTTATTCCAGACCTCCTCTTTCTACTAAGCCGGTTCTGAGTATGTCTATTTGAGAGAACGGTCATAGCTGAATGGTGGTGTTAAATGGGGTCAAAAGGTGTCAACGGATGAGAGAATATCAGCTTATGAGCATCTTTTGAAATCTATCAAAAAATAAAATAATAGATGAAAAGAACCTTAGAGATCTTCAAGCCCTGAATAATACAGTTTAAGAAACAAAATTTCCAGAGAAACTTCTTCACCCCTGAGCTCATGCATCAGGATTCCGCCCAAGCATCTCCTCCTTTCAGAAGCCGCCTCTGCCCTCTTGTTAGCAGAGTTCACCATACCCTGCTGCAGTCCACCACTGGGACTAATACATACCTTAGATATTACCAGTTTCTCTTTTCCATTACTTCAGGCTGATGTGATTTACCAAGGTGAGGCTTAGAGCTCTCTGGAGAATCTATGGATATCTTTCATTTGGGAAAAAGAGTATAATCTGTAAATCCTTGAAATTGTAAACAGAATTTTATATACAAGTCTACATCGCCTCTACAATTTTCTTGGCTAGAATCCTTGAGAAGGAGAGTGTGATTCATAAAGGCTAAAAGATTCACTGCAATTGACCATTAATCCCTTGAAAACAACGAAGTCCATATCTAATTTACCTTCTTATTCTCCTGTCTTAGCTCAGTATTTGTCATATAACAAGCTTTCAAGTTTTTGTTTAATGAACAAATTAAAATTTGACCTATAGTTACTTGCTTAGTTGATGGCATAATCTGTGCTTATAACATAATATTTATATTCCTTATAAAGGACATTTCTATTAAATGGATTCTTTTTTCTTAAGTCATTATCAAAATTAAATTTAATGCATTTCTAACTTCCTTGTACACTAACTACCTCCACTATCTTTACAGTTTATTAACTTAACAGTATCTCTAAAACAAGATACAAGAAACAAAATTCAGTAGGCACTGCTGCAATATTCAAAAAGGAATCTTTGATTTCAGGCCAAAAAAAAACCAATCCCAGCTCTTTCACTTTTTAGCTTTGAAGAGCCCCCTGCCCAATCCTGTAATTTTCAGCATCTTCATCTCAATGGATATAATTACTCCAATTAATATTGACTTGCAAATATTGATTGACATGAACATAAAGTAACATGCAAATTTAAGGTCCTGTTAGAGAACAAAAAGTCTTAAAGTTACACCCATGCCTAAACTTATTATCTGTGAAACCCTACTTCTATTACAACTGATTATCTATGAAGCCCCTATTCTACTATACACAAGCACATCCCCTTCCATTCTGTTCCTTAGGTTTTGTTTTAATAATTTTAATTTTGTTTTGTCTCATTATATCTCTGGGAAAATTTCCTACGCAGGATAAAACCTTGGCCATAAAGCGGCAGTAGCCCAACTATGATTAAAAGGTCTTTAGGCATAATTTTGTAAGATATTTTCATATGTATATATATTATAACATGATTTTCTCCACTCCTAAGGAGCTGGAAGCAGTACTTCTCTGTCTTAAGGATATAGTTTTCTAAGTTTGCAAATGATCAATTCTGAGGCTTTTCCAGAAAATCTAGTAATACCCCCTAAAGGATTGCAATAATTTGTAAGTCATGAATACAAAAGTCTTCAGAATATTGTACAGGCCTGGGTAGTTTGCATCCCTGCTGTCGAGATTCTAATTTAAACTTGGAAAAAGTCTGTCAAGTAACTCTATTCATTCCCTTTTACTATGTCCACATTGCTTATTTTTTACTCTAAATAGAATATGCATGTAATATATCTATGTTTCTGTGAGTAAAAGGTGATTCCACATAAATATAATATTTAAGTCTGATCAGGATCCCATGACTTTGGAAGAATAGATTTTTTTTTAAAAACTTTCCATTTTATAAATAAATAAGTTACTCAAAAAATCATAGAGATTTTATCGGCCTTAATTCGCTAGGAAATGACAGAAGATTCTTCTTGAATCTGTGTCCAAAGAGCTCTCTAATACATTGCAACAATCCTAACGAATCTGACAAAAACACAAATATTACCATATCACTTTCCTGATCAATATCCTTATTGGACTCAGGTAAAGACTTGGCTCTTACTATGACCAATATACATTTTTATAATCAGGCTGGAGCTGATTAACTAGAATTAAGTCTGAATGACCTCTGTTGAGATGTGAACTGTCACTGTCAAATTGACTTAAAAACAATTTTTCTCTGTGTCTGTTTATGTTTTATTCCTCATCTTTGACATTGTCCTTGCTCATTAAAAATGTGGCTTAGAAAAATTTTATCTTTTATTAATCCTTTGGAAGACATACTGTGCTGCTTTGTTTATTGAAAAGTTTCAATATTTATCACTTTGACTATTGTACCATCATCAATATTTTTTTTCTTTTTTGAGATGGAGTCTCGCTCAGTCACCTAGGCTGTAGTGCAATGGCACTATCTCGGCTCGCTGCAACCTCTGCCTTGCAGGTTAAAGCAATTATCTTGCCTCAGCTTCCTGACTGGCTGGGACTATAGGTGCCCACCACCACGCCCAGCTAATTTTTATATTTTTAGTAGAGATGGCATTTTACCATGTTGGCCAGGCTGGTCTCAAACACCTGACCTCATGATCTGCCTGCCTCAGCCTGCCAAAGTGCTGGGATTACAGGCGTGAGCCACCACATTTGGCTTAATCTACATGTCTCTTATGCTTGCTTTATTTCTCAAGGCTACATTCAACATAGTGTCTTCAGATCCATCTGTCCCCTTACCAGGATCTTCCCCAGCTATATCTACTCTGTGATTTCATGCCTTTACTGATGTTTAAATGTTATTGAATAAATTATTTTAGTTTTAAGTATTTAATTTCAAATGTGGTTGTACCTTCTTAGGATACATACATTTCTTTCTTCTTTCTCTCTCTTCCTTCCTTCCTTCCTTCCTTCCTTCCTTCCTTCCTTCCTTCCTTCCTTCCTTCCTTCCTTCTCTTTCCTTCCTTCTTTCTTTCTTTCTTTCTTTCTTTCTTTCTTTCTTTCTTTCTTTCTTTCTTTCTTTCTTTCTTCTTTCTTTCCTTTCTCTTTCTCTCTCTCTCTCTCTCTCTCTCTCTCTCTCTCTTTCTTTCTTTCTTTCTTTTTCTTTCTTTTTAAGACAGGTGTCACTCTGTTGCCCAGATTGGAAGCAACCTGTGCCTCCTGGGTTCAAGTGATTCTCCAGCCTCAGCATCCTGAGTAGCTGTGACTATAGGCATGTACCACCACGCCAGGCTAATTTTTGTATATTTAGTAGAGTTGGAGTTTCACTGTGTTGGCCAGGCTGGTCTCGAATTCCTGGCTTCAAAATATCTACCTCCCTGGCCTCCCAAAGTGCTGGGATTACAGGTGTGAACCACTGCACCTGGCTGATATGTAATTTTCTTTATTTCTCCTTTTGTTCTTCCAATCACACAAACCCGTAAGAATTTACACTTAGTGGGTTTTTTTTTCTGTTGTTGCTTATTTTGTTTGAGTCAGAATTTACTTTATCAAAGGTAATATGTTCTAGAATACTTTTTATATAATCTCTCTAGACATATTAAATATCTGTCTAGAATGACATTTTATATTCATTTCTCTGACTTCGCAGGTAGCATAAATGTGAATGCCAAGTATATACAAAAAAATACCCACACTTTGATTTCTTAAAGAAATAGCTTCTATTCACCAAGATGACAGTAGAAAAAGAGAAGTGTTCTTGTTATCTGTCACAGTGGTTGGCAGAATTTCTTTCTATTATACATTCCTGAGAACACAGCTCTTTGAAAACCTCATCACCTCTATTGATATAATTTCCACATTTCCTGTTCCCTCGAACATGTTGAAACACAAGCCTCTGAGAAATCCACTGTAAACTCACCAAGCTTCACAGCACATGCTTAACCTACTTTTCACTTACATCTTTATTTCTCGTTCCTACCAATTTCTTTTCTTTCCTAATAAACACAACTATGCATTTTACGTTTCACAGTTTTCCACTGTGTAGGTTTTTTGGGCTACTTTTGGTAGGGGATATTCCCAATACTTTATCTTTTCTGAACTATGATCCCATTCTATAATTTTTTTCCTTTTTAAACAATATTATATCAATAGCTTTTATTTCATGAATTCTGGGGTGGCAAGGTCAGAAAAATCTACCATATAATTCATTCCATTTATAGGTTAAGGAAGAAAAAACAGTAATCTCAATAGATATGGAAAAACGTTGGTAAAATCCAATGCATTATTTGTAGACATAATTTACATACCATAAAATTCACAATTTATACTGTATAATTCAGGGTTTTTAAAAATGATTATTATGCTTTAAGTTCTGGGATACATATGCAGAATGTGCAGGTTTGTTACACAGGTATATATGTGCAATGGTGCTGTGCTGCACCAATCAACCCATTATCTACATTAGGTATTTCTCCTAATGCTATCCCTCCCCTATCCCCCAACCCCGGACAGTCCCCAGTGTGTGATGTTCCCCCCCGCAGTGTCCATGTGTTCTTATTGTTCAACTCCCACTTATGAGTGAGAACATGCAGTGTTTGATTTTCTGTTCCTGTGTTACCTTGCTGAGAATGATGGTTTCCAGTTTCATCCATGTCCCCGCAAAGGACATGAATGGATCCTTTTTTATGGCTATATGGTATTCCATGGTGTATATGTGCCACATTTTCTTTATCCAGCCTCTATTATTGATAGGCATTTGGGTTGGTTCCAAGTCTTTGCTATTGTGAACAGTGCTGCAATAAACATATGTGTCTTTATAGTAGAATGATTTATAATCCTTTGGGTATATACCCAGTAATGGGATTGCTGGGTCAAATGGTATTTATGGTTCTAGATCACTGAGGAATTGCCACACTGTCTTCCACAATGGTTGAACTAGTTTACACTCCTACCAACAGTGTAAAAGTGTTCCTATTTCTCCACGTCCTCTCCAACATCTGTTGTTTCCTGACTTTTTAATGATTGCCATTCTAACTGGAGTCAGATGGCATCTCATTGTGGTTTTGATTTGTATTTCTTTAATGACCAGTGATGATGAGCTTTTTTTCCATATGTTTGCTGGCTGCATAAATGTGTTCTTTTGAGATGTGTCTGTTCGTATCCTTTGCCCACTTTTTGATGGTGTTGTTAATTTTTTTTCTTGTAAATTTGTTTAAGTTCTTTGTAGATTCTGGATATTAGCGCTTTGTCAGATGGATAGATTGCAAAAATTTTCTCACATTCTGTAGGCTGCCTGTTCACTTCTTGATGCATAGGAAATCCCTTGGAGGGATTAAATAAGTAATTTGTTTTGATAAATATTTTAAATAGTTAAATAAGTAATTTGTTTTGATACATATTTTAAAATACTAACTTCCCTTTGTAGGGAATGGAGGATTGAGAAGTAGGGATATAAGTCTACAATTCTTTTATTTAAAAAGTCAGCTGCAAATAACTCCTACTGCTTTGTAAACTTGTTTATAATTTCCTGAGGACTGCATTTTGCAATTATCTTTTGTGTTGGAAGAGTAGCCATGAATTGGTGGGAAGGTCAAAAATGGATACATGATATATACATGCTCTTAACTAAATGCTTTTTGTTAGGGTAAATGTTATGGTGTGTTTCCCCTTTTATGATGCTGCCCTATTATGATTGCTATGCCTGGTGAAAAAGACTGCTGATTCAGACAACATGGTCTTATTTGGACTCTGTCTTATGCATAAACAGCTTAGGCCTTGTTCTTATTCAACTGGAAATTTATAATAATAGTAGAGCCAGCATACTAAATGGTTCAATCTGTGTGATTCCTGGAGCATGCATGGTAAATGTGCAATAAATATCACACTTTCAATATGGAGAGGATTTTTTTCTTTTTATCTAAGTATAGAATACTGCATTTTATTTATCTGCACTTCAGATTTTATTTTATTAGTTTTGGTGTAATGTTCCACATCTATTTATGTACCATATAAACAACTATCACACAGGAGAAAGAGTGACTTATCTCTCTGATCCAGAGAACAGAATTGGACAGAAGTAAAGAGTTAAGGATTTGACTGAATGTAAGAAACACTTTAAGCCATTAAACTAAACACCCCCCACCACCAAAAAAAAAACAAAAAACAAAACTAAATTGAACTGTTTTATGAAATCATGGTCTTTCAGTTATTATACATATTTAAGGATAGGCTAAGGGAACATCAATAAAGAACACATAGTAGTAATATTATTAATAACAATTACTCAAATCTCTAAAACTCTTTGTAAATCAGTATTATCTTTTTTATTTTATTTTATTGGGACAGAATCTCACTCTGTCGCCAGGCTGGAGTGCAGAGGTGTGATCGTGGCTCACTGCAATCTCTGCTTCCTGAGCTCAAGTAATTCTTCTGCCTCAGCCTCCTGAATAGCTGAGATTGCAGGCACATGCCACCATGCCCAGCTAATTTTCATATTTTTAGTAGAGACAGGGTTTCACTAAGTTGATCAGAATGGTTTCGATCTATTGATCTCATGATCCTCCTGTCTTGGCCCCCCAAAATGCTGGGATTACAGGCATGAGCCACTGTGCCCAACATGTAAGTTGTTTTTTATATCATTTTATGATCAGGAATTTTAGTAAAAAGTATTGCTAAGGGGCCGGGCATGGTGGCTCACGCCTGTAATACCAGCACTTTGGGAGGCTGCAGCAGATGGATCATGAGGTCAAGAGATTGAGACCATCCTGGTCAACATGCTGAAACCCTGTCTCTACTAAAAATACAAAAAATTAGCTGGGCACGGTGTCACGTGCTTGTAATCTCAACTACTCAGGGGGCTGAGGCAGGAGAATTGCCTGAACCCAGGAGGCGGAGGTTGCGGTGAGCCGAGATCACGCCATTGCACTCCAGCCTGGGTAAACAAGAGCGAAACTCCATCTCAAAAAAAAAAAAAAAAAAGTATTGCTAAGGATTTTGAAAAATCTTCTTAGACATCAGAGAATTATTATATCTGATTCAGCCAGATCTTAGTGCTTAAAGTATTTTATAACACTTTATTCTTGTTCTTTATCATTTTTGCAATGATTCTATTAACTTACAAGAACTTAATTCAAAAAAAGTTTCTCTTTTTGCCTAAACATGTTCTATAGAGATTTCTGTGTTTTTCTTAAAATTATTTTTTAATATTGAATAAAAATCTAGAAATCGGAGCTAATATGCCTGGATATCATAGACGTGTTGTATTTCTAATTAGGGCTCCAATTTCCCTATTGTGCCAGAATGTATTTTCCAAAAATCGCCCCAAGAATATGTCTCATCTCATATGCTCTTCCAGGATCTTGCCACATTTCCCTCACTAGACAGACTCTGTGCCCTTTTCCTTTGAGTGTGGATGAATCTCAGTGGGGTGACTCAACCAATAAAATGTGGCAGAAATGGCATAGTGGGACTTCCAAGGCTTGATTAAAAAGAGTCCCAAGCTTCTGCCAATCTCTCTTCATATATGTACCTTTTCAATTCTGAGTGGAGGTGTAAGGACATTCATTTAATCGAAGCCATCATGATAGAGAGAATACGTAGATGTCAAGAATGCCTAGAGAAGGAGATGCCCAAGGAGCTCCAGCTGCTTCCACTTCCAGCTGTTTAGTTATTACCATATATGTGAGTCAACAAATACTCATATGATTCTAGTTTCTACCATTGTCTGACTGCTACCACCTAAGAGACCTCAAGAAAGAATCAGCTATCTGATCCCAGTCAACTCCTAGAAACATGAGAGATAATAATAAAGCAATCGTTGTTTGAAGCCACTAGTTTGGGGGCGTTTTGTTATGTAGCAAGGAATCACCAGAACACTTATTTTTAATTAGTGTTAATTAATCACTAAAATCAGTTTTAGCAGTAAAACTAACCCAAATTTTAAAATAAGATTTTAGGTATAACCTTAATTCATAAAACATCTAAAAGGAAATCCACTGTAATGGACGAATGGTCATTCCCTTTGGGATTCCACAAAATATACAATGGAAGCTACTAGAGCATCTATCTGTAAGTTTCCTTTAAATACTAATGTTGCATCATTATTTGTAAAGGACTAAAATAAAATGGAATGTTGGACTAAATCAGCCATACAACCATATTTGACTAACTTTTAGAAAACCAATTTTTCCACCATTAAAAACTATAAAATCTAGGTAAAAGGCAAAAATGAAAGTTAAAAAGGAATAACTGTATAAGACACCAGAGAGAAATCAAGGCAGGAAGGGAATCAGAACAATAGTCTGGAAATAAAGAAGCAAAGTACTTTGAGAAGCGATGTAAGGCAGAAGACTCTGGGATGGCATCCCCAAACTGCTGAAGGAAAATAACTGTAATATTGTACAATGTTATCACTGGAGGAGGGTAGGGAAAACGCCCAGGTGATCTCTCTGTATTATTTTTTACAAGTACCTGTAAATCTACAATTACCGTAAAGTAAAAATTTGACTGATAATCAATACAAACCCATAAATTTGATAAATCCCTGACTTTCATCAAGAAATAAAGTCACAAAACATCAGCATCAAAAACTAAAACCAACACATCCTTAGATAGCTCACAGATCACAAAGTAAGAAGAAGACATTAAGGAAGACTTCATTGTAATACACCTGACAATTTAGATTAAAACACAATTACTGAAGCTAACACAGAAAGAAATAGCAAAAGTGAATGAAGTTGCTGAATTCTTAACTGAAAACATTTTGGAAAGAAATCTCAAGCCCCAAATATCTTCATTGGTGAATTCTACCAAACTTTTAAGAGAAAGATAACATCAATCCTGAACAAACTCTATCAGAAAATAAAAAAATAAAAAACACTTGCCAACTTATTTTATGGATCAAACATGGCCTTAATGCAAAACTTGACAAAAACCATGCAAAAAAGAAAAAATAAATTATAGGTCAACATCTCTAATGAATATGAACACAACAAATTCCAAACAACATATTAGAAATTAAAGCCAGAAATATAGAAAAGCAATAATATATTATGATCACATTGAATTATTTCAGGAATGAAATGTTGGTTTAACATTTGGAAATAAATCACAAATTAAGAGAAAAAGATAAAAACCATATGAAGTTTTCAATAGAGTAAAAAACATCAAAAACATCAAATATCTTAGAGTAAATTTAATAAAAATCATTCCATACTTCTACAGTGAAAACTACAAAATATTACTAAAAGAAAATTTTTTTAAAGATCTAAAAGATGAAAATATATGCCAGGTACATACATTGGAAAACTTATTATTTTAAAGATGTAAATTATCCCCAAATAGATTTATAGAATCAATACAACTCTAAATATAAACCCCATGTGTCTCTTTTAATGGAAATTGGAAAGCTAATTTCATTTCCAAAATATATAGAAATCCAAAGGTTTAAAAATATCAAAGAAAATATAAAAGAAGCACAGTGTTGGAAGACATTGTTTTATACACATGCTAGCAGGTCTAAAAATAAAGCAGCAGCAACAAAACATTAATTAAAAACTGTAATTTTAGCATGAAGATAGAGAAATAGACAAATGGAAAATAATAAAATACCCAGAAATAGACCTAAACGTTGTCATTCATTTATAGAAAAGTACCATGGCAGTATAGTGGGAAAGAGGAATCTTTTTGATAAAGGGCTTAACTGTACATACTTAAGAAAAAATTAATATAACACTTTGCTCATACCATACACCAAACTTTATTCCAGATGTACCTTAGACCTAACATAATTGCACAACTTCTAAAAGAAAACACAGAGGAAAATATTCATGGTCTTGGATTAGGCAAATATTTCTTCCCCTGGAGATGGAGTCTTGTTCTATCGCCTGTTACCCAGGGTGGAGTTCAGTGGTGTGATTTCGGCTAACTGCAACCTCCACCTCCCGGTGATTCTCCCGCCTCAGCCTCCTGAGTAGCTCTGATTACAGGCGCGCACCACCACACCCAACTAATTTTTGTATTTTTAGCAGAGACAGGTTTCACCATATTGGTCAGGCTGGTCTCGAACTTCTGACCTCAAGTGATCCCCCATCTCAGCCTCCCAAAGTGCTGGGATTAAATGAGTGCTGGGATTAAATCGCACCTGGCCAGATTTCTTAAAGGAGAGCACACACACACACACACACACACACGAACAATTGCTAGCCATAGAAAGATTGATAAATTAGATTTAATTGAAATGAATAATTTTTACTCATCAAAAGGCATCATTAAGAGAGCTAAATGCAAACTACATAGTGAATGGAAGATATTTTCAATCACGTATCTTACAAACAACTTGTATCCAGAAAATATAATTAAATTCTACAAATTAGACAAACACAACAGCTTAATTTAAACACATGTCAAAGGGCTCCAATAGGCAGTTCACAAGTGAGGGTCATCCAAGGAGCCAAAAATCACGAGAAAATGTGTTAAATGAGACTGGATAAGATATGAACACAAATATTAATAGTAACACAAGGCAGAGTGCTGTGAACCACATAAGGATGACAAGGCAGACCAGCAAAAGTCTTCAAGGGAGAGGTGGCATCTGAGTTGGGCTTGGAAGTTTCAGTAAAATTTCAACCAGTATAGATAAGAAATATAATTCCAAGGAATAAGTTTTGGTTTATGATGTGAGGTAGCTCACACCTGTAATCTCAGCATTTTGGGAGGCTGAGGTTGGTGGATCACCTGAGGTTGGGAGTATGAGACCAGCCTGGCCAACATGGTGAAGCCCTGTCTTCACTAATACAAAAATTAGCCAGGCACAGTGGTGTGTACCTATAATCCCAGCTACTTGGGAAGCTGAGGCAGGAGAATTGCTGGAACCCGGGAGATGGAGGTTGCAGTGAGCCAAGATCGCACATGTGTACTCCAGCCTGGGAGACAAGAGTGAAACTCTGTCTCACAAAAAAGAAAAGAAAAGAAAAAAAGAAATATAATTTCAGCAGAAAAGAAAAAAAAGTTCCCAAAACTGTGTAAATATGAAAATGTAAGTGTTGTTGGTGTGTGTCCTTTATGTTAAAATGCAAAGTATGAATACGATGTATGCGAAAACTTAGATGTGGCCTCTCTAGTCCAGCATTTGAATTTATTGTCACTGAAACATCAATAACTTGAGCATCAAGAATTAGAAATCTACTAGATAATTTCTAGTGTCAGAATATGACTTTAATAATCGTTTCTCTAATCACAATTTCAGGGTTTGGGGAAATCGTAAACTGTATGTCAGCGGTCAGTGTGTTGAGAAGGAGGCAATAAATTGACAAAATTGGAAAGTATTTCTAATATAAGAATATAAAGGGCCTGGTGCAGTGACTCACGCCTGTAATCCCAGCACTTTGGGAGGCCTAGACAGGTGCATCATAAGGTCGGAAGATTGAGACCATCCTGGCTAACACAGTGAAACCTGAAACTGCATCTCTACTAAAAATACAAAAAATTAGCCAGGCATGGTGGTGTGCATCTGTAGTCCCAGCTACTCGAGGGGCTGAGTCAGGAGAATCCCTTGAACCCAGGAGGCAGAGATTGCAGTGAGCCGAGATTATGCCACTGCACTCCATCCTGGGTGACGCAGTAAGACTCCATCTCAAAAAACAAAAACAAAAATAATACATAGGACAATTTTTGTTGAAATGTAGTGCTCATGCCTAGAAGAAGTAGATAATAGAACTTGAATAAGAGCTTGAAATTAGTTTGCAGAGGGTCAGGAAGTCTAGGCTAAGGATTTAATGTTATAGTGATGAGCATGAGTGACTGGTGGCTTTCGAACAGGGAAATGATATAGCAACAGTCACATTTAAGGACAATTGACCTGGCATTGAACAGAAGACTATATCTTCTCCATCAATCACTAAAGAAGGCAAGGGCACAAATAATTACACAGTATGTGATTTCACATGGGTGTCTCTTCCTGCACATCAAGATTCCAAGAGAACTCAATTCTGTAGGTAGTAGAACCAGGCCTGCTCTCTACCCCAGTCATCCGGGGTCTTCAGGCATGACAGCCAGTGAGAAAGCTTGCTAAGTAACGGGCCAAATCTGTATAACATAAACAGATTCATGTGCATGGCTCAAGTCATGCAGCAGGGGCTTGCCAGTGTTTTCTTAGAAATAGGCTGCATCACAGGGGGCCATCTCTGCTTAAGCTGTAATGTAGGGCAGGGGGTAAGAATGTTGGCATGGAACGGAGGATAGGACAGGGAACAGGGAAGAGAGAGGGAAGGAAACGTTGTAAAAAAGCTTCTTTGTGACTTTACCTGTTGTTATGACTCTGGCAAGTCTCCCAAAAACGATTTTAGGAATTGTACTTCAGGTCATCTTCCTCGTAGTGGTTGTTTTAAAAATTCTTGGAGGATGCTTATTGCTGTCTCCACAGCATGAGCCCTGGGCAATGGGCCAAAGTTGTTTTAAATCTCAGTTGAAAATTCTGGCTCTTTGCATGCGAATATGTGCCAAAAGGAAGTCTAATAACTTATCAAGTTAAGGCACCTCAGGGAAGTCCAGAAGCAGGAATTTTTGAGAAGGGGTTTAGGGAAGAAGGTTATTAACCCTTGACCTGACCGTAGCCCTTTTGGAGCTACTATTTGTATTTGGTTAGTTGAACAATTTTTTTTTTTTTCACAAGGACAATCACCCCAACAGTCCTGAGGCCTAGGTTAATACATTGAAACTTTTAAATTAATTGTGTCACTGACCAAGTGCAATGATCACTCTAAGCTTTAATTTTATCTTCTGTAAAACAGAAATAATATGAGTCTGGTATGTCTTATTATTATGTCTTTAAAGTGGAAGTTCTGGCTGGGCGCGGCAGCTCACACCTGTAATCTCAGCACTATGGGAGGCCAAGGCGGGTGGATCACAGGATGCCAGGAGTTCAAGACCAGCCTGGCCAACATGGTGAAACCCTGTCTCTACTAAAAATACAAAAATTAGCAGGGTGTGGTGGTGCACGTCTATATTCCCAGCTACTCGAGAGGCTGAGGTGGGAGAATCACTTGAATCCGGGAGGCAGAGGGTGCAGTAAGCCAAGATCCTACCACTGCACTCCAGCCTGGGCGACAGAGAGAGAGAGATGCTGTCTTAAATAAATAAAATAAAATAAAATAAAATAAAGTGAAAGTTCTGTAAAAGAGCATGAAGTACATTCATCTCAGCAAATTATTTACCAAGCACCTCTTGTTTACTAACAGCTGCAAGGAATTCAAGAACTATTTAGGATACAATTTCCAGTTTCCAGGAGATAAAGGCGTGACCTAGAAAGCAGAGTGTGCCAAATTCCATGTACATTGATGTAGAAGATACTGTGGTGTGGTGCTTACATTTCTACTCCCTCCTCCCATCTTTTTGGGAAAGAAGCACTCATTCTCCCAGATACTGGGAGTGTTGACATCTGACAGCCCACAGCTAAATCCTTCGTCTCTGCTACTGCCATAAACAGGAGACAGGCACCTTGCCCAAGGTCCCCATATCCAGTGACTGATGGACAGAGATGTAAAGCCCAGCTCCACTTGCAATGATTTAGAACAATTCCAAAAGGCTGTTACAGCTCCAGAGTCCTCCGTGGGTTTGGCCATGCCCTTGCAGACAGAGCATTGCAGCCTAACTCCTGTTTTGCCCAGTCCTATGTAACTTCATTTCCTCAGATCTGTTGATCTATAGCGAATGACCCACTAATGTCTTTCATATAAATCTCCACATCAGAATCTGCCTTATAGGGAACCTGACCTATAAAAATTAACCAGAAAAAAAAGTGTTACAGAAACTTACAGAAAGAAGAAAGCAAATCCTATTTTTGGAAGATGAGACAGGAAAAGGATGTGGAACATAGGAGCTATAATTTGGTTTGATGGATATGTGGAGTTTTGTTTGTTTTGTGGGGTTTTTTTTCTTTTTTCTTTTTTCTTTTTGAGATGGAGTCTCACTCTGTCACCCAGGCTGGAGTGCAGTGGCACGATCTTGCTCACTGCAACCTCCACCTCCCGGATTCAAGCAATTTTCCTACCTAGGCCTCCCAAGTAGCTGGGATTACAGGTATGTGCTGCCACACCTGGCTAATTTTTCTCCTTTTAGTAGAGATGGGGTTTCACTATGTTGGCCAGGTTGGTCTCGAACTCCTGACCTCAGACTCCTGTCTCAGCCTCCAAAAGTGTTGGGATTACAGGCATGAGCCACCACACCCAATGGAGATTTTTTTTACCCAAGAAATGGTGGAAGAGACAGGAGGGAAAAAAGAATTTATTGCTATATTAGAAAACAATAGAATATCTGAACACTTGGAGACAAGTGAGATATGTGTCTGAAAAGTGAAGCTCAGAGAGCCTGGCTGTTGTGACTGCACCATTCATGGGACACTAACAATCAGAATGAAGAGGATGAGGGTATAGAATGGACAGTCCTAAAGCCCAGCCTTCGAGTAACACACAAAATCAGACGGGAAAAGGAAAGGATATTAAAGGTTTATTTAGTATAGGAGTTATACAACATAAGCTGTGTTTTCAAAGAATGATCTAGAAGCTAAAACAATAAAGTGCTCTAAAAAGTAAGACATTTTTATGACACTTAATAACCTCAAACCATATAGGAAATGAAAAAGGTTCCAAATAAAATGAAGATAAATGTATCTTAAACATTGAAGCAGGTTGAAAAATATAATTTCAATATCTGAAGTATGTTTTTTGTTGCTTTTTTAAACTTAATAATTATTCAAGACTAGGTTTAGGATCACCGCAGGAGAGAGAGGGAGAAAAATGAAGGGAGAAAGGGAGGAGGAGAACAGAACAAAGGGATAGACTCTGTCTCTCCCTTTCTCTCTCCTTTTCCCTTTTTCTATTACTTTTACCCCATGACGTTTTATATTATAGGACCACAGATCTCCAGTACTGTTGCCTCAAAAAGTAGTCAGAAAATTGGGTGCTCTAGAATTCCAACCTAGAACATACACTCAGTCAGTCATGGCTGGCTCATATCACATCTTGAGGTTGAAACCCATTTCTGTGACTTATTATCATTTAGACAAATCAGTTCTATAATTCTCACTTTCTTAATTTGTAGAAGATGGATTATAATGAAAATTTAAGCGAACACTGTATAAAGTGCTTTGCAGTACCCGGTGCGTAGTAAACAACTTATAAATGCAGCCATCACTACTAGTTGTGCCACTAAGGGCTTAGGTGACTTTGGGAAAAGTTTTTTACAGCTGTGGACCTCAAATTCCTCATCTAAAACAATTAGAGGTTTCCATAGACACAGTAACATCAGACACTGGGGCCTGTCACGGGGTAGGGGGCAAGGGAAGGGAGAGCATTAGGGCAAATACTTAAGGTATGCAGGGCTTAAAACCTAGGTGATAGGTTGGTAGGTGCAGCAAACCACCGTGGCACATGTATGTAGCAAACCTGTCTCTGTTCTGCACATGTATCCCAGAACTTAAAGTAAAATTTAAAAAATATTAGATTTTTTTCTCTTTTTCCAGTTATTACCTATTACAATTTCAATGGGAAGTTTCACATATGGTTTTCTTCAAAACTAAATAAAATTAAAAACACAAATTAGTTTTTCTTGATTCAACAAGACAGATACACTCAATAAACACACTTTCCAGAGATGGATAAGGGACTTCAAACACGGAGAACAAGATGTAATTGATTTTAGTTTATATCACAGCTAGGGTCTAATTCAGAACTGTCTATTTAAAAGCACATTGTTCTTTGAGACTCTGTGAGTGCTGGATATGAGAAATGTTGTTTCCCCCTACCCCCCACCAAGGAAAAAGATAGTATCTACTCCAACTACTCAAAAAATATTTGCATCCCTTGTTGCTTAGTTTTGAGCTAGAGGCAAGGATTCTTAAAGTTTCTTTCTCAAGGCATCTAGCTGCTTTTGGTGAAATACTGCAGTAATCAGGCTCTGGCTCAAACCTAATCTATGATCAGATTCTTGTTCCTCTGCTGTGCCTCCAATATTTTCATCCTGGTGTCAGGAAAAGCTCCAGAGGCATCCAATATGTCAACACATCAACACAACTTGGTATTGCGGCCCCAACAGACAGTAAACAATGGCTAAGCTTGCTGGGGCAGAACGAGGACTGAATCCCTTCCTCAGTTCCCACCCTAATCCCACACAGCTCATCCAGTACAGACTTGTACAGTATTCATTTCAGACAGAAAAGGGAATCTGAAGGCAGCCCATTTTCCCAGCTCCATTAACTTCCTGTTCTATGTATAGGGGACTAGAAATAGAGGAGAATGTGACAAGATGATCTATGTAATCTATTTTAGTAAAGATTTCTATTATCTATGATGGATAATACCTATTCAGGATTCAGTGTCAGTGCTTGGGTTTTTGTTATAGATCTTTTGTACTCTGTGATTTTCACTCATATATGTCACATAGCTGCTACTCAATGGGGAAAGATTGCTTGGGGCATGTAATCCTTGTGAGTCTGTGCAAGAAAATTAGGGAAAAATTTATACTAAGTTGCTGTTTAAATTTTGGTCTTCTCTCTTATCCTCCACCGGGCTGCTACTATAGAAATAGCTGAATATATTTGAAAGCCATTGAAAGTAAAATCAGAAGGCTTAAGTTCTTTTCCTGGCTCTATCTGTGTGTGACTTTGGCAAGTCAGTTGCCCACCCTGAATCTGGGAATGCTCATCTGAAAATGGCAAACTGTGGTGAGTTTTGAATGGGATGACAAAAATGTTCTGCAGATTTCAAAAATGCAGTAGGCATGTGAAATGGAGTCAGGATTTCTCAATTTTACATTAGACTGCTCTGACCAGAACTTCCCAGCCTTGGACCTCCATCAATAGGTGTCTCTCCAAAACTGAAATACACAGAGGAAAAACTGAAACTCATCATTTCATTACTCATCAACTGTTCTCCTTTATATGGCTTCCAGGACATATAAATGGTTTAGCTGGTGAGGTAGTTATATCTTTAGTCAATGGCCAGAGCCCAAAACAAATCTCTTGACTGCCTTTCTGAGATAAATTCTTGTAAGAAACAAGAGTTGATGCCATGACGGATGCTTTTCTATTCAGAAAGGAAAAGAAGAAACTTCCACTTGACCCCTGAGTCTCCCTCTCTTCCAGATATCACACAGAGGAACGCTTACCTCTTTAGTGGAGGGAGTGTTACCTGGCTTTAGGAGATCAACCTGTCCTCAGGGGAGGGAAGCAGGGGAGACATACACAGCTCTCTAATTTGTCTATCTTCCTATCGTTTAACTTGGTGTCTTTGGAACCAGTTTTGTAACTTGACTTCTTTATTATTCTTAGATCATCATTGGAAGAGAAGAAAAAGACTCTAAGAGTAGAAAAGAAAAGCTGAAAAGCACTATGAATATAAATATACTGACTTTAATTTCCAGCATGTCATCTTCCTTCTGGATCTATTGCTGCTTTGTAGGTCCTGGTTTTCTTCCACAAGGCAGAAGCTAGGTCCCTAGGTCAGGGAACACAACATTTAAACAACTAAATGTTGTCCTGTTTTCCTGCATATGGCTTATGAATAGTCAATACTTGTATGAGGACTCTGCCTCTATACAGAATTCTAATGGCACAAATGGTTTTACCATTTGGGAGCGTGAGTCACCTAACTAGTCAAAGTGACATGGTCACCATATAAGGGACATTTCTGAACATAAGCAATAACTTCACATTAGCCCCATTTAATCCAAACAATGCCTCGTAGAATAAGGGATGGGCTGTTCTTAGACAAAGAGACAAAGATACAGCTGGAGCCAGTGAGAGAAAGTCTAGCACGGGTGATAGTAACAAAGTTACAATCTATTTTGTGCCTAGCATGCTTTTAAATTTTCAAATACTTCTTTGGTGTTCAAATCATGTTCTGTGATCACCATGAACTCTAAAATGTGACCAATTATGTACTATAGCTCCATTTTGCTGATAAATAGTATGAGATTCATAGAGCTTCAGTGCCATCTCATAGCTAGAGTGTGTACGTAACCTTCCCTCACTAGATTTTAAACATTTTCTCTGAAACCACAATGTCTCAGTTTCTAGATCAACTTATTCTTACAGAATTAATTAATATTTCTCACTCACCTTGATAACTTAATAAAGTTTTTGGACAGAAACAAAATAACTCCATCCTAAGGACAGGGAAAAAGAACATCTTAAAGCATAGGAGAAACAAAATTTTATTCATTGTATTACATACTACCCTTCATAATCTCTGTCCAATGAGAGGTTAGTGAGTAGTCCAACAACATATATCCATGGTCAAATGATTTTTCAGTCCTATGTTGGCCCACGGTATAGACAACATCATGCTAACTGAATCCAATGAAGTCCCTAGATGATCTAGTAAGACATGCATTCTACAATGATTAAAATTTTAAGGGTCCGTTGGTTTGGGGCATGTCAGCAATCTCCTCTGAAGATTGAATTTCTGTACCTTGTACTTCTTATGACATTCAATTAGCCTTTTTAGATTTTAGAATTGACAGATACTGCACTCGGGAAGACTATTATACCATGTTATTGGGTAAAATGGGAAGCTGCGAGTTGGAAGTTTACTCTGCCTCTTGAATAATATGATCTAGCATATCTGATAGTTTAAAATGTATCTGTGCTGGATAAGGATGCTGTAAAAATTCTCTAAAAAGACCCAATAAGAAAGTCACAATGCAGACCTGTAGTTTCAAGCAAAGCCATGCTGTCTAGAGTAGAAAACAAGTGTTCTTTTGTAACATGTCTCCTGAAGTGCTAGTAGAGATTGAAGCACCGGGACATGGAATATCAAATGACTATGCAACACTCAGCTACCCATGATGACATTGAGTCCTAACATGGAGTGTGCACAGCAGCAAACCCATCATGCCATGGAAGTAACGCATTTGAGAGAAGACTCACATGGCTATGAAAGGCATTAATAAGTGCATAAACAGATGGCCCAGATTTCTATGGCACCTTAGTCAGCTACACCACTGTGAGAACTATCCAATGCCCACCTAGCCAGAAGCAGAGACTTAAACAGGATTCCTCAAAGGAAGCAGCCCTTTAGAATGGGTGGCCATTTTTCTTTAGATCATTCGATCCATACTTTATATAGCGGTTTTTACTAAATGCCTTTTTTTTTTTTTTTTTTCCGGCTCAGACTCCAGTTCTCATCACCCGTGTCAGCAGTCTAACACGTGCTTACTAAATGCCTTATTCATAAGCATGTTCTACCATATAACGTTGCCTTGGGGCAAAATATACTTTTATTAACAAGATTCAACAATGGACCCACCACCACATACAGGATCACACAGAAGCAGCTGGACTGATAGAATAATAGAGCAGTTTGTTGATGATTCAGCTAACACACAGTTGAGGGACAACCAGCTGCCTTCAGGATGTGCTAAATACCAGATCACTGCGTGAGAGGGAGCAGAATTTGAAATGGGTAGTGGAGGAGGGATCTAATGAATACCTACAGTCTTAGAACCAACTCAGGAGCAGACGTTGGAGCTTTTGGTAGTATTTTATCACCTTAGGCCTCCAGGAGATGACAACTAGGTAAGGTATTGAAGGTGGTCATGAATCTGATTGGACTTACAGTTTTCCTTTTCTGGAATGAGTGAAGTTGTCTTTATTCTCTCTCAACAAAATCATAAATAAATTTTAAAAGGTGTCTCATAATGTTGTATAGCAGCCAGCCAAACTCTCTATTGGAGAGCTTGAGCTGGGGTTCAGTAAGGAGTCTACTCTGTTAAACAGCCATTTGTTCCACTTCGGATATCCTTGACCACCTCATTTGTCCATAATCAGACACCACCTCCTCCCATACTAGACCACTGCTGTTCATTCAGCACTGTAATGTTAAGCCTTAGGTTGAACTTTATTCATATATTCACGCCATGTGTCCTTCTTTGGACTTAGCTGAAATATCATACTAGGGACATGGGATCTACCCTACTGAGTGGCCACTAAAGGGATCAGAAGATATGACTAGGAAGTTTAAAAGAACGAGGCCTCCATGGGGCAAATCCTGACTAATGTGAAGAAGGAGATGAGAGGGATCCGGGCATATACATCTTTCTTCCTTTCCTGTGGACTACACTGAGATGCAGTCTTCTAAGTAGCCCCTCCAGATAAAGTTACTTGTGCTAGAAAACATTCCTCGGAAACATTCAGCGGTTTTTCTTTGAGGCTTATAGTAAGTATGTGGCCAGCAATATAACTCAGAGAATTTCATCTTTACTTGCTTCACTTTTTTATTCTTTTGCACGTTCATGTAGCCGACTTGTAAATGTAGTGTCAGTAGTTTTATCCTTTCTCTGAGCTTTGCTTTTAGAGACTCTAGATTAAGAGCATGTTTCAGTTACTCCTAGGCTGTGGTACTTCGCACAGTAACACGCGCATTGTACTCCTCTATCAATTTGGAAATACTAAGTTAAATCAAATACTGAAGCAAAATAAGACAGATATTATCAGAGGTGCTGGCATTTGCAATTTGTGTCTTCATGTGAGATGAAAGTCTAGCATTCATAATAGGAGAGGAAGTATTATTTGGAAGCAAATTCCCTTTCCTGTACTTGGAAATGATAGTCCTAGGACCAGATCCATTTGAAGCAGCCAAAGCGGAGTACTGATCTGGATAGACCTGGGCAGCTTACACCTTATTTCCGCAGTCCCTCTCTGGGAAAAGCATGCACTCAACCAAATGACTGACTCTCCTGTAAAACTTGCTGAAAAAATTCCTTTTCCTTAAGCCATTCAAGAAAAGTCTCCCAGTCACCTCTTCTCTTGATTTATTGTGTTGACTTCATATTCCAGTCTTTTCTTTATTAAAAAAAAAAGGTTTTGTAAACACATACACATACACACAGTCACACACACACCCATTATAAAACCTTTAGTGTAAAATTCTGTAGTCTTTCTTCTGTGCAAGTCAATTTTTCCATCTAATTAAGGGGCAGAGTGAAAGCTAGCTAGAGGCTATGTTATGCTTAACCTATGACAAAGGGTGTGTATGAGAAAGAATCTAACAGCTATGCACGGATAGGTGGAGACGTGTTATCTCATGCTCAATTTCCTTCTGTAATAGAGAGCTCTATGAGTGGTTTGCCAAAACAAGAAAGTTGGTATGTGATATCTATTTTTTTTGAGGTGAGATCTTTATCATAAAAATGACACAAAAGAGCTCTTTACAATCAGGGTAAAATATGTCATAATGTTCTAAACATATCCTCATAATGATTCTATATTTTTGTTACTACCTTTATGATCAGCTCTATGGAAAACTGTCATGGATATCATCCGTCCTTTAGTGCCATCTCATACAATTTGATAGCTTCTTCTCAAGGTACCTAGCCATTTTAGACCAAACTGGTGATAGTTTAGAAAACAAATGCATGGCACTTTCATGATTTGTGTTAAAGTGAACTAAATATGGCCTGAGACGGATTCCTCACTTTTATATTTGAGTCCTTGTGAACCAAACGTACCCTAACTTAATAGGTAGACATGATTGAAAACCTAACTTACGAGTGTGTGTCTGTAACAATAGCTGAATCTTGGCCAACACAAGCAGTCATACTTCAACCACTCATATACTGCTGAGTGTTCAAACTGTATTCAAATAAGGCAAACACCAATCCCAGTCTGTAACCAATGCAGCTGTTTTAGTACCTCACTTCTGATTTTTGTACCTCAATTCCTTTTATCTATATATTTGTTCTGATCATGAGGCATCCCTGGAGTCTCTTTGAATCCACTGTGATTCTAGAGGCCACCCAATTTGTGAATTGTTTTTTGTCTTGCTCAATTAAACTCCATAATTTAATTTGTCTGAAGTTTTCTTTTAACACTTGTTACTTATTAGCTGGGCCATCTTTCTTAATTTCAGTTAATCTACAAAACAATTGGTAAAGTTCTTATTAGCTTTAGCATTATTGAACTTTACCTGTGATTTATTCAATTTCCATAACGAGACTGCTGTCTTTACTCATAAGACATTTAGAATCATAACATATTATTTCAGTTCAGTCTCAAGTTTTATCACAATTGTAGTAGTTCAATAAAGGGATATGTTAATTATAGACATGCAACTCAAGGGGTGCTCTATAGACTGGCCCCATCAGCATTACCTGGGATCTGATGAGCAATGCACATCTCAGTACCAATTCAGATCTACTAAGCTGGATTCTGCAATTTAACAAGCTATTCCAATGTTCTGACAAACATTAGAATTTGGACTTGAAGGCTGTCCCTGAGGAGATCTTCCAGGTCTGATGTCAAGGTTCACTACAAGCCATTCCCCTTTCTTAGCAATGAGGTTAACTCACAGAACGATCTTCCTTGGTGCCAAGCTGAATACCTAGATGACATGAGGTGCTTGTCAGGGAGATTAGAGTTTCTCAGCTGCAACTGCCAATGAACAGATTGTTTCAGCTGCTGCTGATGATGTAATCCCTTCCTCCACAGTTGACTTGATAATTTCACATTTTTGTATCTATGAGAAAGGTTGATGGCTATAGAGAAGACTGCATTTTCACCAATTCTCAGCCTTCCTATGTGTATAATGCCTGTTTGGTTGCCACTATAGAAGTTTCCTTACATGGCATCCAAAGGTAACATTACATTACAGGTAAATGTAGTCTATTTACTGAACTAAACCAATATTTTCCATTATGAATCATTATTAATAAATATTTTATTATATAGTCATAATACAATAAACACTGACTTTTATAGCTGTACCAAAGAGTAGTCTTTCTCAGCTCTCAAATTTAAAACATTCTCATATTACCAAGAGAATAAATAAAATGTGCTGTTTAGAAGATAATTCAGGAATACAGACTAGCTTTCTTTGTTTGGGATTCTTTGGCAAGTAACCCTTTTCATATCAAGCATTGCATTTTATTTCTTCCACCGTACATTAGTCAAAGTTGGATTTCTAAAAATTTGCTGTGGAAAAAAAAAGCTATAGGAAACCTATATTTCAGGTTTGGAATTAAGCATAAGTGAACAGACTTCTGTACAGATGCATATTTCATTTATAATTCAAAGGTTCAAATAGAATTCCTTCAGATTTTGATGATTTAGCTACCAAAACTTATTGGTTTCGTAGGTAATATTTCAAATTAAAGTAGAAATACTTATTCTCACCAGACACTTATTGTCAGCCTTCATTCTTTCTCCAACCTGTGCTGTATGCATTGATTAACCATCCACTTGCAGATTGTCCCCCTTTTGTTGTAAACCCAATAAGAAGCCAACTGCAATGACACTCCTCTCACTCTAATCTGGATGTGATCTGTGATTCATTAAAATTAATAGAATATTGTAGGCACAGCACTAGATTGGCTTCCAGACCAATTCTTGAATACTGGCAACTCCACTTCCTTGGAGTATTCTCTCTCGGAGCCCTGAGATCACCATACTGGAAATGTAGAGAAGTCATATATATATATATATATATATATATATATATATATATATATAGAGAGAGAGAGAGAGAGAGAGAGAGAGAGAGAGAGAGAGAAGAGAGAGAGAGAGGACATTCACATAACTTTCATTATAGCATATTGTTATAACTGTTCTATTTCATTGTTGGTTATTGTTGTTAATCTCTTATTATGCATCATTTATAAATGAAATTTTATTATAGATATGCATATATAGGGAAAAACATAGTCTATATACGGTTCTGTACTATCCTCAGATTTAGGCACTCACCGGGAGTCCTGAAACATAAATAAGGGCAAGCTACTGTCTGTCCTTTTTTCGTTGGCACTGAATCTGAAATGTGTTATATCAATTTATAGTCAAAGAAAACTTATACTGAAAATAATATTGTAAGTTTTTATCTGAGCCCACTGACTAATGCAATAGAAAATAAAGCTTCGCAGAGTTAATTGCTCTGGTAGCAAACAAGGCCAATGAGAAATGTCTGGAGTAAGAAACTGCGCTCAGTTATACGTAAACCTTGTGAACTACCTTCATTCCCTGTCCCAAATATCAGGTTTCTGAGGGGCTGTACTGACTCTCCCCCAGAATAAATCTGCTTAACAAATAAGAAGGATGTATGTTGATGACCAATTGAAACTGTAGGGTCTTTATTTCCAGAAACAGTGCTGAATCAGTGAATATGTATATTGCAAAGTATTTATATATATGTTAATCCATACCCTCATTTGGTAGACGAGAAAACTAAGGCACAGAGAGTGATTCTATTATGAATGTTAAGGTTAGAATATGCATCACCTCAACTTTAATTCAATGATTTCTCTAGAATACTGCTTTGCATTTCATAAAGAGGAGGAAAAACATTTAGAAGCTTATTTGTATCTTTTGTAAAGATTGCAAATTAGTTCTGTGAATCTATTGTTTGGTGGGAGATTTTTGTGGTTAGGAGCAAGCCTGGGCCAAGAGCCGCATTGCATGGCTGGACAGAAACCTGAAGATATTTAGTTGCACCATTTTGAAGGTAAACAATCCATTCAACTATGTCTAAAAATCAGAGCACAGGATGGCATCTTGATGTAGATCTGACGATAGTAATGACTGTATCTCTGTGTGGGATTAACAAGAAAATCTTTCTTTTATTCTTTCTTTCTTTTTACTTTTTTCAAAATATTTCTCTACAGATGAAATGAGGAATTCACAGAGCCTGACTGCTGTGATTTCAGGTTACAAGGTTGACAAACAAAAAGAGTTTTGAAGTCCCTGACCTTTCAGGAAGCGTATCATATGTGAGGTAAAATTGGTGGATGGAGCTGAAATTTAAGCCAGTACACCATAATTATTAATTTGAACATTGGAGGTGTGTAGGATAATTTTCAATTAGTTATGGTACTATCTCACAAAGAAAGTTCAGATGAGAAGATGGAAAAGAGAAGGTCAGAACAACATTTGAGAACGATTAAATTGAAAGAAAAACTTGAGGACTACGTTTAAACAGGCTTTTGTGGGTATTACTCATGTGACAGAGAAATACAATTCCACAAACCAGAAACAAACCCCCCAAAAGTAATATTTAAAGAAATCATAATGGACATAAAAACATAAAACATAAGGGAAAAGCCTGATAAATTTAACCACATTAAAATTAAAAACACAGACTCTTAATCATCAAAAGTTACCACAGAGAGTGAAACATACAAGCCATGAAGGAAGAAGGTATTTGCAACACATATAATTGACAGAGATCTTATGTTCAGAACAAATAAAGAATTCCTCGTTATTAAAAAGAAAAAGGATGAAAATAAAAGAGAAAAGACACAAATAGGCATCTCTCAGTAGAAACAAAATTATCATAAACATATGGAATGTTACTCAATCATATTATCAGATAAATAAAAATTAAAACCACTAAGTTAATATTTTGCCTATACAAGATTGGTAAGATTAAGCAGCTGGATTATATAAAATGAGGATGATGATGAGTATGTAAAGCTATTAAGACTATTACCCACCACCAGTAGAAGAATAAATTGGTGCAACAACTTTTGGGAAAAAAATTACCTAATATATTTGAACATTTTCCTGTCTTAATATACAAGTTTCTCCCCTTAGTGCATATTCTAGATAAACCTAAAACATATGCTCTAAATTAGGAGACAGGCAGAATATTTCTAGTTATAGCATCATTATTAGTAAAATACTGGGTAAAACCCTGAATGATCAGTCCAGCTGAATGAGTTAACTGTGACATATTCATAAGTCACCATAGTAACCACAGGAAACAAGAATTCATCCATATTTACAGGGATGAGTCTCAAACTGTAATGTTGGTAAAAGAAGCATGAGTAAAAGCCAACCAAAACCTCTCTGTTAAATAGAGATACACAAGTAGATGGCAAAATGATGAGGAAAGCAAGGAAATAAAGCAAAATTCAAATTCAGAAAATTCAGAGGAAAATAAGATGGGTAAAAATAGATTGGTGGATATAAAACTGTTGGGTGAGTATTGTTTACTCAGGTGTTTATTTTGTTATAATTATTTGAACCATTCAAAATGTGCTCCACATATTAATGTTTGATATCTTTCAATTATAAAATTACCAAAAAAATTAGTAAGCTGGAGATGAGACAGGATAACAGAAGTAGTAGATTGGGAAGATGAAAGAAAGCAAAGGAAAGGAGAAGAGAGGAGGGTAAGGGAAGAGACGGGAGAGAAGAGGGGAGGCGAGACGAGGAGAGAGTAGGAGAAGGGAGGAGAGGAGAGGGGACAGATGATAGAGCAGGAGGGAGGTAGTAGGAAGAAGGAAAAAGAAAGGTAGGAGGAGGAAGAAGGAAGGAAGGAGGGAAGGAAGGACGGAAGGAAGGAAGGAAGGAAGGAAGGAAGGAAGGAAGGAAGGAAGGAAGGAAGGCCGGAAGGAAGGAAGGAAGAAAAGAGGGCAGGCAGGCTGGCTGCTGCATGTCCCACACACCATTCTACTAACTCCATTGTAGTTGCTGTTTCACAAGTAAGTCCTGTCTTGATCCAGGGGTTCTATTCAGCCTCATCCCATGCATTCCAGGTTAAAGACATCACAGCAAAGAATTAGACTCTCCACTGTTTCCAAACAGCCTATCATGATCAGCTTTGCTGGTTAGAATATATGTATTTTATATTCAGTATACCATACAGGAACAACTCTGGCTAATGCAGCATTCCAAAGGAGGTACAGGGATCAAAATTGATTTTGCCTACTCTGATGATCAGAATCTTTGTTCTATGTATTGGTAAAATGGGTTTGAATTTAAATCCAATGCTACTTAGTTGCATTATATTGGAGAGTTTGTTTAACATATCTGAAGAGTTTTTAATCTGTTAATGAGAATAGTACTTCTAAACTCATAGTGCTATAGTGAGAGAGCATACAAAACCACACAGCACTTTCATTATCTGGCACACCTAAATGACAAGTTTAAAGAAACTGTCAGATTGATTCCACTGGGCCTGTGTGTGTGTGTGTGTGTGTGTGTGTGTGTGTGCCCACATGTGTGTGCTTATGTGCATGTGTGCCTTTCTGGGTAAGGGTATATGTATTCACAAAACAAACGGTGGCTCAAGCCTGTAATCCCATCACTTTGGGAGGCTGAGGAGGGTGGATCACGAGGTCAAGAGATCGAGACCATCCTGGTCAACATGATGAAACCCCGTCTCTACTAAAAACACAAAAAATTAGCTGGGCATGGTGGCATGCGCCTATAGTCCCAGCTACTCAGGAGGCTGAGGCAGGAGAATTGCTTGAACCCAGGAGGCGGAGGTTGCGGTGAGCCGAGAGCCTGCCATTGTACTCCAGCCTGGGTAACAAGAGTGAAACTCTGTCTCAAAAAAAAAAAAAAAAGTATATAGTTGTAACAATGTCAAACTTTTCAGCACTAAGAATTAAAACCCTGTCAATTTCTTCTACTTTTCATATTCTGCTACATTCCTCTCTACCTCAATTGTTCTTACATTGACATGGCTGGTTTCAGGTATCCGAGTCCACATCAAGGATTGCAGAGAATTCTCAGTCCTTTAGTCTGCAGTTGTTCAAAGTTCACTCCTCATTCTCTGGTCTTTACTATTCTGTGATCTCTGTTTAAAAGTCACTGAATGTAAGAAGTTTCTGTCTGTCTTAAATGCATTCAGCAACAAGGCCATGGTCAATTATCGCCAGGGAATTGCATTGGTTTGTGTCCTCCTGCACTGTTCTGCGCTCCCTGCTTCTGCATTACATCTTCATCTCTTAACAAGGATCTCTGCATTCTGTCTTTGAGCCAAGACAGCCAGTCGAGATTTATATCCATTCTTTTAGGCAGGAAGAAAATATCAAAGAACGCCTGGTGCAGAGATGCCTGAATTAAGTATCATCACCCATTAAAAACTGATGATTTTATCCATAAATATTTTATATTAATAGTAGTAGAATAAAAGCAAATATAATTTAGATTAGACCAAGGGCCGTTTTGTTTTGGTCAAATAAAGTCAAATAATTAAGTTCAACTAAACCCCATAAACTGTTCATCAACCTGTCTCCTGTGTTTGTTACAGTGTCTGGTATGTGCCTCTTATAAGGCAGCTACTCAACAATATTTGTTTGAAATAATTAGTGCATTAATGAATGAATTAAACTGACATGCATGTCAGAGAATGAGGAGTGAATTTTGAACAATGGCAGACTAAAGGATTGAGAATTCTTTGCAATCCTTGATGTGTGCTCTAATTTTGTGGCTGGGCGTGGTGGCTCATGCCTGTAATCCCAGAACTTTGGGAGGCCAAGACAGGTGGATCACCTGAGGTCAGGAGTTCCAGACCAGTAGTGGTCAACATGGTGAAACACAATCTCTACTAAAAATACAAAATTAGTTGGGTGTGGTGGTGTGTGTCTATAGTCCCAGCTACTGGGGAGGCTGAGACAGGAGAATCGCTTGAACCTGAGGAGGTTGTGGTGAGCTGAGAGTGTGCCATTGCACTTCAGCCTGGGTGACAAGAGTAAAACTCTGTCTCAAAAAAAAAAAAAAATTTGTTTTAAGCCTTGACATTATTATTAATTATTATTAATCTTGATACTATTCAGAAAATATGAGTCCCTAGGAATTCTTATCAAGATAATATTTTACATATATTTTTAATTTTAGACTAGCTTTTGACTTACTGAATAGTTGTGAAGGTAGTCCAGAGGCTTTTCATAAAACCTGCACTGTTCTTTTTATTGTAAACATCTTACGTAACTAAAGGATCTTTGTCACGACCAACAAATATTGATGCATTATTATTAACTAAAATTAACACAATTTGGATTTTCTCAATTTTTAACTAATATATTCCAAAATCCTACCAGATGGCTCCTTCTGCTAAGTGACGCAAATCAGTTTGATTCCCGATCCATTGATAAAGCAGCTCAGCAGCCATACCTTACTTCAGGAAGACAAGGAACTGCACTTCCACAGATTGTGGAAAGATTTAAAACATATATATACATGTGTCAATAGTACTAGATGATTACTAAAATTCATAGTAATTCACAAATGTACTGCACCTTTGCAGTTCACATAGTTGTTCGAGAATATTTATCATCTTTCATCCTAATGTTAGAGATAAAAGTTACAGGGATTTTAGAAATTAAATAACTCAAGGTTAAATAGCGTGTACATAATTGCACAGCCAGCAAACGGCCAGCTAAAATCCAAACCCAAAACTTTCGACAATACTCTGATAAAAAAAATCTGAGTCCCATTAAACCATAAATGTCTCCTGTCTTTATTTGCTACCTTTGTTGTCACTGGCCCAGTCAGAAAAAAAATCTAAGGACCAAGAAAAGGTGTCAGCAAACTTTTCTGTAAAGAGCCAGATGGGAAAATTTTGAGATTGGGTAGGCCACTTGGTCTCTAAAAGCTACCCAGTTCTGCCATTGTAGAGCAAAAGCAGCCACACAACATACATGAATAAATGGATGTGGCTGTATTCCGATAAAAATTTATAGATAAAAGCAGCGGGTGGGCTATATTTGGAGCATGGGCCATAGTGTGCCCACTGTAACTTTAGAAACTGGAGGAGCCTATGTAACAGTTTATGCTATATTGACAAATATAGCTTTAAATATATACAACAGAAAACTCATTGATTTTCATATCCCATCATTTACAAAACCATCGTTTTCAGTGTTCTTGTAGTATTTATGACTGCATCATAAAAATTATTCTATTCTGGCCAGATGTGGTGGCTCACGTCTGTGATCCCAGCACTGTGGAAGGCAGAGGCAGGTGGATCACCTGAGGTCAGGAGTTCGAGATTGGCCTGAACAACATGGTGAAACCCAGTCTCTCTTAAAAATACAAAATTAGCTGGGCATGCTGCCATATGCCTGTAGTCCCAGCTACTCTGGAGGCTGAGGCAGGAGAATCACTTGAACCCGGGAGGCGGAGGTTGCAGTGAGCCAAGATTGTGCCATTGCACTCCAGCCTGGGCAATAAGAGTGAAACTCCATCTCAAAAAAAAATTATTTTTGATAATCTCTTAACACCATTCTATATCTCATTGCAGCTTTTAATT
This sequence comes from Callithrix jacchus, assembly GCF_049354715.1. Taxonomy (NCBI): domain Eukaryota; kingdom Metazoa; phylum Chordata; class Mammalia; order Primates; family Cebidae; genus Callithrix; species Callithrix jacchus. The sequence goes on from NC_133517.1 coordinate 75,341,671, forward strand.
GTCTCTGACCTACTAGAATTGCTTACCTGCCTCTTAAGAAGGAAAGTATATGCATGTGAAAGTATTTCGAAGCGTTAGTTAGGGGGATAGGAAACTGATGTAAAACAGATACAGAAACAGTGAGTCACGGTCAGTTGAATCTGTGGAGGGTTAGCAAAGCACATGCTGAAGATTAAAAAAAAAATCAGATTTTTGTTTTCACTTCAGTTACACTAACTCTTTGGAAAAAACTTTCAACCTTTTATTTATTGATTTTTAAAATGTGATTTAAAAAAACATAGACATGGATTAAGAGGATCATGGTGGATGAGGCAGGTCTAGATTGCAGTTCTGGGTAGAGGAGCACGCACAGGCTTGCAATGCGAATTTTAGCTCCAGATTGACTGCAAGAAAAAAACCAGCAATCCCGAGAGGACCCACAGACTCTCTGAAGAAAGTGAACTGCTCCTGCAGGACTGAGGAGACACCCCAAATACTGTGGGTGCCCCAACTGCAGAAGTAGGAAAGGAGGTGGACCCTCCTCTCCCAAACACACACCCCCACTGGAGAAGCTCTGAAGGTCTGTTTGTGGGACGTTTACAACTTTACCTGGAGCTGAGTCAAGTTAGAGAAGTGAGTGAAATACAGGGATAGAGGAAGCAGCAGAAAAACCCTGGGAGCTCACTAGGTCCCCAAGCAGCCCATTCTCACCTGGCACCACAAGGATTAATTGGGAGGGGGGCCAGCAGAGCAGGGCGTAAAACTCCACAGGAAGAAGGAATTCTCTAGCTGAACTTTAACAATTTGAACAGGGTGAGAAGCCTCCTGGCCAGAACTTTGGGGAGGGCACTAATCAGGTGTGCCCTGCAAGAAAGCATCAGCTGTAGTAGTGTAGAGAGGGACCAGCAGTGGGTGGGTCCTAGAACTACCTCGAATCTACAAAGAACTAAAATAGATTTACAAGACAAAAACAACCCCATTCAAAAGTGGGTGAAGGACATGAACAGACACTTTACAAAAGAAGAGATATATGAGGCCAGCAAACATATGAAAAAATGCTCATCATCACTGGTCATTAGAGAAATGCAAATCAAAACCACATTGAGATACCATCTCATGCCAGTTAGAATGGCAATCATTAAAAAGTCTGGAGACAACAGATGCTGGGGAGGATGTGGAGAAAAAGGAACACTTTTACACTGTCAGTGGGAGTATAAATTAGTTCAACCATTGTGGAAGACAGTGTGGCGATTCCTCAAGGACCTAGAAATAGAAATTCCATTTGACCCTGGAATCCCATTACTGGGTATATATCCAAAGGATTATAAATCATTCTACTGTAAGGACACATGCACACGAATGTTCATTACAGCACTGTTTACAATAGCAAAGAGCTGGAACCAACCCAAATGCCCATCGATGACAGACTAGACAAGGAAAATGTGGTGCATATACACCATGGAATATTATGCAGCCATCAAAAATGATGAGTTCATGTCCTTTGTAGGGACATGGATGAACCTGGAAACCATCATTCTCAGCAAACTGACACAAGAACAGAAAATCAAACACCACATGTTCTCACTCATAGGTGGGTGTTGAACAATGAGAACACATGGACACAGGAAGGGGAGCATCACACACTGGGGTCTGTTGGGGGGAAACAGGGGAGGGACAGCTGGTGGTGGGGAGTTGGGGAGACATAGCATGGGGAGAAAAGCCAGATATAGGTGATGGGGAGGAAGGCAGCAAATCACACTGCCATGTGTGTACCTATGCAACAGTCTTGCATGTTCTTCACATGTACCCCAAAACCTAAAATGCAATTTAAAAAAATGCAATTAAAAAAAAAGAAAAAAAAAGAAATGCCTTTTGTTTTCTGCTACCAGGGTGGATAGGGAAGGATGGTCAGGTGGGGACAGGGTTAGGCTGTCTGAGCTCAGAATCTTCTTGGGGGCCAGGGAGGACTAAAGCCCTTTTCTCAGGTAACTGGGAGGCAGATAGCCTCGGGCAAGTTTTCAAGCCTGTCTTGCCCTCCACCTGGAAATAGACTGGGGCTGTTGAGAAGGGGCACGGCTGGAGTGAGACAGGCCTTTCCATGTGCTTAGGAGCTGGGTGAGGCCTGTGACTGCAGCTTTCCCCCACTTCCCTGACAAACTGCATGACTCAGCAAAGACAGCCATAATCCTCCTAGGTACACAACTCTAGTGACCTGGGAATCTCACCCCCATCCCCAACAGCAGCCATAGCAAGATCCGCCCAAGGAGATCCTAAGCTTGGATGGCCTAGCCCCATCCCCACCAGATGGTCTTTCCCTATCCACTCTGATAGCAGAAGACAAACGGCCTTTAATCTTGGGAGTTCTAGGACCCCCTGCCCATGGCTGGTCCCTCTCCACACTGCTACAGCTGATGCTTTCTGGAAAGCGCCACCTCCCGGAAGGAGGCCAACCAGCACAAAGAAAGCATTAAACCATTAAAGCTAAGGACTCCCACTGAGTCCATTGCACCCTCTGCCACTTCCACTGGAACAGGCACTAGTGTCTATGGCTGAGAGACCCATAGATGGTTCATATCACAGGACTGTGCAGACAACCCCCAGTACCAGCTTCAGGTCAGTGCATCTAGCAGAACAAAATATTTTCATAATGATTAATGAATAGGTCGATATTCTCTTTTTAAAGTTTCCTTTGTTTAATCAATGATGTATATAAACTCCTTTTTCTATTCTGATAATTATTTTAAGGACTGAATGGACCTCTTTAGAACTTGATTTAAAATCTAGCTATAAGCATTTGAATTAAAATTGGCCTCAAGTTATTTTTAACTCCTCCTGTCAAGAAGTCGATTTCTCTGACTTGTGACTTTCTCCTGGACTTGCAATACGCCTTGACCAGTAGAATACAGAAGAAGTGATTTTGTGCAATTTCTCAGTGGGGCCTTGAGAGGCCTCATAACTTCCGTATTTGCATTATTGGAACAATGAGAAAATGTGGACACAGCAGTCTCCACAATAATTGGTACCCATTATCAGACACGTGAGTGAAGTTTTCTTGGACCATTCAACCCCAGGAGGCAAGCAACCAGATGACGGTAGCCCCAGGTGACCTCAGCAGGACAGTGAAGTCCAACCTACTGAATATGAGATTTGATTAAAAAAATATTTTAAGACATTTATTTCTAATGATATGTTATAAAGCAATAGGCAATTAATAAATAGAGTTCACATAAATTTTAGAAACACTCTCACAGGAATAATTGTCATAAAAATACCTATTTACATCAATGCTCAGATATAGTTTAGCTATATACCAATAATGGCATCTGAGCCAATGTTTTGGTTGAACTGTCTTTTTTTTTTTTTTTTTTTTAAGATGGAGTCTCACTCTGTCACCCAGGCTGGAGTGCAGTGGCATGATCTTGGCTCACTGCAACCTCTGCCCTCCCCTGGGTTCAAGTGATTTTCCTGTCTCAGCCTCCTGAGTAGCTGGAATTACAGGCGCCTGCCACCTTGCCCAGCTAATTTTGTATTTTTAGTAGAGATGGGCTTTCATCATCTTGGCCAGGCTGGTCTTGAACTCCTGAGGTTATGATCCACCTGCCTCTGCCTCCCAAAGTGTTAAGATTACAGGCGTGAACCACCATGTGCGGCCTTGGTTGAACTGCCTAAAATACAAGACTAAAATACAAAACTAAAAAATACAAGACTAAATACGATTTTATTATCAGGAAAAAGGTACAGATTATAGAACTGTAAGGCAAAGTGTTTTACTAGTTTTGAGACAAAGAACTATAAACAGAGTAATTTTTGAGCCACAGAAATTCTTTCTCTTCTCTCTTTCTTACAGCCTCCCTCCTTCCTTTTTCTCTTTATCTGTCTCTCTGTCTCTGTCTCCTTCACAGCCAGTTGATGACATGTTAAAATTGGATTTTAAGTAAACAGTGTTTTCTGGAGGGGTGAAATTAAAGGCTAGGAGACCCATTAGGAAACTGTGACAGCAGTCAGAGATGAAAAGCGTAGAAGTTAAAGGTGACTCCTGAGTTTAGAACTCAGTTTATCCAGGCAGACAGAATCTAAGGTGGTAGTTATGAATTCTGTCTTTGTTCATAGCTTTATGCAATCCCCTCTCCTTGAGTTGGTGGGGTGGGGGAGGCACTGCGATTTCATTTAATCAATACAATATGGCAAAGGAGATGGAACATCCTACCCATGATTATATTAAAATATATAGAACTTCATTTTGCTAGCCACGGGCCCTCGAGACTCTCCTTGCTAACCTGTGGCTCTCTGTGTGGACAGGTCAGGTCCTCTGTAATATAAAAACTTTCTGTAGATAAGTTTTTAATTTACATTTTCCAACACAATCTTTAATGGTCTTTATTACTTATCTGTCTTTTGGCCCTCAATAATGGTTTGGCAACTCAGATTCAGGCTATAGAAATACCCCTCAGCAATAGTTTTAAGTACCTTTGTTTTCAGTGCCAAAACTCCTGAGTTCTTTTTTTTTTCTTTTCTTTTTTTTTTTAATTTTTTATTGGATTATAGGTTTTGGGGTACATGAGCAGAGCATGCAAGACAGTTGCGTAGGTACACACATGGCAGTGTGCTTTGCTTTTCTTCTCCCCTTCACCCACATTTGGCATTTCTCCCCAGGCTATCCCTCCCCACCTCCCCCTCCCACTGGCCCTCCCCTTTTCCCCCCAATAGACCCCAGTGTTTAGTACTCCCCTTTCTGTGTCCATGTGTTCTCATTTTTCATCACCCACCTATGAGTGAGAATATGCGGTGTTTCATTTTCTGTTCTTGTGTCAGTTTGCTGAGGATGATGTTCTCCAGATTCATCCATGTCCCTACAAACGACACGAACTCATCATTTCTGATTGCTGCATAATATTCCATGGTGTATATGTGCCACATTTTTCCAATCCAGTCTATTATCAATGGGCATTTGGGTTGATTCCAGGTCTTTGCTATTGTAAACAGTGCTGCAATGAACCTTCGTGTACATGTGTCCTTATAGTAGAACGATTTATAGTCTTTTGGATATATACCCAGTAATGGGATTGCTGGGTCAAATGGAATTTCTATTTCTAAGGCCTTGAGGAATCGCCACACTGTCTTCCGCAATGGTTGAACTAATTTACACTCCCACCAACAGTGTAAAAGTGTTCCTTTTTCTCCACATCCTCTCCAGCATCTGTTGTCTCCAGATTTTTTGATGATCGCCATTCTAACTGGCGTGAGATGGTATCTCAATGTGGTTTTGATTTGCATCTCTCTGATGACCAGTGACGATGAGCATTTTTTCATATGATTGTTGGCCTCATATATGTCTTCTTTCATAAAGTATCTGTTCATATCCTTTGCCCACTTTTGAATGGGCTTGTTTGTTTTTTTCCTGTAAATCTGCTTGAGTTCTTTGTAAATTCTGGATATCAGCCCTTTGTCAGATGGGTAGACTGCGAAAATTTTTTCCCATTCTGTTGGTTGCCGATCCACTCTAGTGATTGTTTCTTTTGCCGTGCAGAAGCTGTGGAGTTTCATTAGGTCCGATTTGTCTATTTTGGCTTTTGTTGCCAATGCTTTTGGTGTTTTGTTCATGAAGTCCTTGCCTACTCCTATGTCCTGGATACTTTTGCCTAGATTTCCTTCTAGGGTTTTTATGGTGCCAGGTCTTATGTTTAAGTCTTTAATCCATCTGGAGTTAATTTTAGTGTAAGGTGTCAGGAAGGGGTCCAGTTTCTGCTTTCTGCACATGGCTAGCCAGTTTTCCCAACACCATTTGTTAAACATGGAATCCTTGCCCCATTGCTTGCTTTTGTCAGGTTTATCAAAGATTGTATAGTTTTATGTATGTTGTGTTGCCTCCGGTGCCTCTGTTTTGTTCCATTGGTCTATATCTCTGTTTTGGTACCAGTACCATGCTGTTTTGATTACTGTAGCCTTGTAGTATAGTTTGAAATCCGGTAGTGTGATGCCCCCCGCTGTGTTCTTTTTGCTTAGAATTGACTTGGCTATGCGGGCTCTCTTTTGGTTCCATATGAAGTTCATGGTGGTTTTTTCCAGTTCTGTGAAGAAAGTCAATGGTAGCTTGATGGGGATAGCGTTGATTCTGTAAATTACTTTGGGCAGTATAGCCATTTTCACGATATTAATTCTTCCTAACCATGAACATGGAATGTTTCTCCATCTGTTTGTGTCCTCTCTTATTTCGTTGAGCAGTGGTTTGTAGTTCTCCTTGAAGAGGTCCCTTACGTTCCTTGTGAGTTATATTCCAAGGTATTTTATTCTTTTGTAGCAATTGCGAATGGCAGTTCGCTCTTGATTTGGCTTTCTTTAAGTCTGTTATTGGTGTAGACGAATGCTTGTGATTTTTGCACATTGATTTTATATCCTGAGACTTTTCTGAAGTTGCTTATCGGTTTCAGGAGTTTTTGGGCTGAGGCAATGGGGTCTTGTAGGTATACTATCATGTCGTCTGCAAATAGAGACCATTTGGCTTCCACCTTTCCTATTTGAATACCCTTTATTTCTTTTTCTTGCCTGATTGCTCTGGCTAGAACTTCCAGTACTATATTGAATAGGAGTGGTGAGAGAGGGCATCCTTGTCTAGTGCCAGATTTCAAAGGGAATGCTTCCAGTTTTTGCCCATTCAGTATGATATTGGCTGTTGGTTTGTCATAAATAGCTTTTATTACTTTGAGATACACTCCATCGATACCGAGTTTATTAAGGGTTTTTAGCATAAAGGTCTGTTGAATTTTGTCAAATGCCTTCTCTGCGTCAATTGAGATAATCATGTGGTTTTTGTTTTTGGTTCTGTTTATGTGGTGAATTACGTTTATAGACTTGCGTATGTTGAACCAGCCTTGCATCCCCGGGATGAATCCTACTTGATCATGATGAATAAGTTTTTTGATTTGCTGTTGCAATCGGCTTGCCAATATTTTATTGAAGATTTTTGCATCTATGTTCATCATGGATATTGGCCTGAGGTTTTCTTTTCTCGTTGGGTCTCTGCCGGGTTTTGGTATCAGGATGATGTTGGTCTCATAAAATGATTTGGGAAGGATTCCCTCTTTTTGGATTGTTTGAAATAGTTGTAGAAGGAATGGTACCAGCTCCTCCTTGTGTGTCTGGTAGAATTCGGCTGTGAACCCGTCTGGATCTGGGCTTTTTTTGTGAGGTAGGCTCTTAATTGCTGCCTCGACTTCAGACCTTGTTATTGGTCTATTCATAGTTTCAGCTTCCTCCTGGTTTAGGCTTGGGAGGACACAGGAGTCCAGGAATTTATCCATTTCTTCCAGGTTTACTAGTTTATGCGCATATAGTTGTTTGTAATATTCTCTGATGATGGTTTGAATTTCTGTGGAATCTGTGGTGATTTCCACTTTATCATTTTTTATTGCATCTATTTGGTTGTTCTCTCTTTTATTTTTAATCAATCTGGCTAGTGGTCTGTCCATTTTGTTGATCTTTTCAAAAAACCAGCTCTTGGATTTATTGATTTTTTGAAGGGTTTTTTGTGTCTCAATCTCCTTCAGCTCAGCTCTGATCTTAGTAATTTCTTGTCTTCTGCTGGGTTTTGAGTTTTTTTGATCTTGCTCCTCTAGCTCTTTCAATTTTGACGATAGGGTGTCAATTTTGGATCTCTCCATTCTCCTCATATGGGCACTTATTGCTATATACTTTCCTCTAGAGACTGCTTTAAATGTGTCCCAGAGGTTCTGGCATGTTGTGTCTTCGTTCTCATTGGTTTCGAAGAACTTCTTTATTTCTGCCTTCATTTCGTTGTTTACCCAGTCAACATTCAAGAGCCAGTTGTTCAGTTTCCATGAAGCTGTGCGGTTCTGGGTCGGTTTCTGAATTCTGAGTTCTAACTTGATTGCACTATGGTCTGAGAGGCTGTTTGTTATGATTTCAGTTGTTTTGCATTTGTTGAGCAGTGCTTTACTTCCAATTATGTGGTCAATTTTAGAGTAGGTGTGATGTGGTGCTGAGAAGAATGTGTATTCTGTGAATTTGGGGTGGAGAGTTCTGTAAATGTCCACCAGGTTTGCTTGCTCCAGGTCTGAGTTCAAGCCCTGGATATCCTTGTTGATTTTCTGTCTGGTTGATCTGTCTAATATTGACAGTGGAGTGTTAAAGTCTCCCACTATTATTGTGTGTGAGTCTAAGTCCTTTTGTAAGTCATTAAGAACTTGCCTTATGTATCTGGGTGCTCCTGTGTTGGGTCCATATATGTTTAGGATCGTTAGCTCTTCTTGTTGTATTGATCCTTTTACCATTATGTAATGGCCTTCTTTTTCTCTTTTTATCTTTTTTGCTTTAAAGTCTATTTTATCAGAGATGAGAATTGCAACTCCTGCTTTTTTTTGCTTTCCATTAGCTTGGTAATTCTTCCTCCATCCCTTTATTTTGAGCCTTTGTGTATCCTTGCATGTGAGATGGGTTTCCTGGATACAGCACACGGATGGGTTTTGGATTTTTATCCAATTTGCCAGTCTGTGTCTTTTGATTGGTGCATTTAGTCCATTTACATTTAGGGTTAATATTGTTATGTGTGAATTTGATACTGCCATTTTGATGCTAAGTGGTTGTTTTGCCTGTTAGTTGTTGTAGATTCTTCATTATGTTGAAGCTCTTTAGCATTCAGTATGATTTTGGAATGGCTGGTACTGATTGATCCTTTCTATGTGTAGTGCCTCTTTTAGGAGCTCTTGTAAAGCTGGCCTGGTGGTGACAAAATCTCTGAGTACTTGCTTGGTCGCAAAGGATTTTATTTTTCCTTCGCTTCTGAAGCTCAGTTTGGCTGGATATGAAATTCTGGGTTGAAAGTTCTTTTCTTTAAGAATGTTGAATATTGGCCCCCACTCTCTTCTGGCTTGTAGTGTTTCTGCGGAGAGATCTGCTGTGAGTCTGATGGGCTTCCCTTTGTGGGTGACCCGACCTTTCTCTCTGGCTGCCCTTAGTATTCTCTCCTTTATTTCAACCCTGTTGAATCTGACGATTATGTGCCTTGGGGTTGCTCTTCTTGCGGAATATCTTTGTGGTGTTCTCTGTATTTCCTGCAATTGAGTGTTGGCTTGTCTTGCTAGGTGGGGGAAATTTTCCTGGATGATGTCCTGAAGAGTATTTTCCAGCTTGGATTCATTCTCTTCGTCCCCTTCTGGTACACCTATCAAACGTAGGTTAGGTCTTTTCACATAGTCCCACATTTCTTGGAGACTTTGTTCATTCCTTTTTGTGCTTTTTTCTCTGATCTTGGTTTCTCATTTTATTTCATTGAGTTGGTCTTCGACTTCAGATATTCTTTCTTCTGCTTGGTCAATTCGGCTATTGAAACTTTTGTTTGCTTCGCAAAGTTCTCATATTGTGTTTTTCAGCTCCTTTAATTCATTCATATTCCTCTCTAAGTTATCCATTCTTGTTATCATTTCCTCGAATCTTTTTTCAAATCTTTTTTCAAGGTTCTTAGTTTCTTTGCATTGATTTAATACATGATCTTTTAGCTCACAAAAGTTTCTCATTATCCATCTTCTGAAGTCTAATTCCGTCATTTCGTCACAGTCATTCTCCATCCAGCTTTGCTCCCTTGCTGGTGAGGAGTTTTGGTCCTTTCTAGGAGGCGAGGTGTTCTGGTTTCGGGTGTTTTCCTCCTTTTTGCGCTGGTTTCTTGCCATCTTTGTGGATTTGTCCGCTGGTCGTCTTCGTAGTTGCTGACTTTTCGTTTGGGTCTCTGAGTGGACACCCAGAATGTTGATGATGAAGTATTTCTGTTGCTTGGTTTTCCTTCTACCAGTCTAGCCCCTTCGCTGTACGACTGCTGAGGTCCGCTCCAGACCCTGCTTGTCTGGGGTGCACCTCTAGTAGCTGTGGCACAGCGAGGGATGCTACCAGTTTCTTTTTCTGCTATGTTTGTCCCAGGATGATGCCTGCCTAATGTCAGTCTTTTGGATATAGAGGGGTCAGGGAGCTGCTTGAGGAGATAGTTTGTACTTTATAGGGGTTTAATTGCTGAGCTGTGCACTCTGTTGTTCATTCAGGGCTGTTATACTGCTATGTTTTATTCTGCTGCAACAGAGCTCATTAAAAAACCCTTTTTTTTTTTTTCTCAAATGCTCTGTGTTGAGGGGTTTGGGCTTTATTTTTGGATGTCCGATCAGGTGTCCTGTCCAGCTAGAAGGCAGACTAGCCACTGTTTGGCTGCTGAGGCTCCGCCCTGCTGTTGTGTGATTCGCGCTGTTCCTGCCGGCTCTGCTGTGGTCTCCGCCACGCCCTGCAGCGGAGTCTCTTCGTTGTAGTGTGTTGCTTCGGCAACGGCAGGCTGCGTCAGCAGTGGGCGTGTATCTCAGTAGGGACGGGTTGCCTCGGCAATGGCTGGCTGCGTCAGCAATGGGCGTGTATCTCAGTTGGGGCGGGTTGCCTCGGCAACGGCTGGCTGCGTCAGCAGTGGGCGTGTATCTCAGTTGGGGCGGGTTGCCTCGGCAACGGCTGGCTGCGTCAGCAGTGGGCGTGTATCTCAGTTGGGGCGGGTTGCCTCGGTAGTGCTGGACGCCCCTCCCCCACAGAGCATCTCGGACCGTCTGCTCAGATAGTTTGAAATCACGGTTTTGTTCGTCCCACTGGGTATCCCAATCCCTGCAATCCCCTGGGCTGGCCTACTGTCCAAGTCTCGTTCAGTCTCAAGTCCAGCCCTCTCAAGTCTCAGGTTGCCGGATCAACAGGGCACCCGGACAAGCACGCCCTGTGGGGATTGCTGGGTAGGGCCGGCCGCCGCCGCCCCGGCTGCCGGCTTCGCCAGGTAGACCTACTGCCTGGCATCCCATGTCCTTTTTATACTTGGGAGTTTCCCCGTTCTGTGGGCAACAAAGATCAGTCTGGAAATGCCACTCTGACTCACCGTTTGCGGATTCAATGAGAAGAGCTCCAATCCTGGGTTGTTCTCACAGTGCCATCTTGAGTCCTCCCCCAACTCCTGAGTTCTTGAGTAATATTCCTAGGACTGTGGCTTATCTGTCAACCAAAACACGTTTTCTCTGTTGCCATAGATCTGATGCCAACCCAGTAAAGTTCTCAAAATCCCCTGAATGCCTTGATTGATTTTAATTACAGTGAAGTCTATTGACAAGAAGCTACATATCATTTCCAACAGCAGGATGTTGCCAAATAGTAGCAGATATCTCTGAGATCCCAGGATGAGTGGCTTCCAAAAGCACAGCTCATTCAGTAGACCTTTTGTCAATTAGCACCTACTCAGGGAGCCTCTTATTTGTAGTATATTTGAAGATATTCTTCCATTCTCTAGCTCATTTTATTCTCTTTACTAAGTGGCATATCTTTAGCCTTCTGATTTTCTTTCTAGTTGCAAAATTCTTCTGATTTTTTTTTTGAGATTAAGATAACTTATCTATGCTCATCAAGAATACTGGCCTGAAATTTTATTTTTGTGTGTGTGTCTTTACTAGGTTTTGGTCTCAACATGATGCTGACTTCATAGAATAAATTAGGAAGGACTCCCTCCTTCTCAACTTTTTGGAAGTTTTAGTAGGAATGGTGCCAGCTTTTCTTTATACATCTGGTAGAATTTGGTTGTGAATCTGTCTGGTCCTGAGGTTTTTTTGGTTGGTAGGCTTTTAACCACTAATTCAACTTTGAAACTTGTTACTGGCCTGTTCATAGATTCAATTTCTTCCTGGTTCAATCTTGGGAAACTGTATAGTGTCCAGGAATGCATCCAGTTCTGCTAGGATTCTTGTTTATGTGAACAGAAGTGTTAATAGTAGTCTCTGAGGATTTGTAGGTATTTCTTTGGGGTTGATGGTAACACGTCCTTTGTCATTTCTGATTGTGCTTATATGGGTCATCTATCTTTTTTCTCTATAAGTCTAGCTAGCAGCCTCTCAATGTTACTTATTCTCTCAAAAAACCAACTCCTGGATTCATTGATCTCTGTTCCTTGTCTTCTGGTTGGTTTGCCCTTGTTTCTATAGTTCCTGAAGATGTGATGTTAGATTGTTAATTTGAGATGTTTGTAACTTTTTAGTGTGTACATTTAGAGCTATAAACTCTGCTCTTAACACTGCATTAGCTGTGTCCCAGAGATGCTGGTATTTTGTATCTTTATTCCCATTTGTTTCAAAAAATTTTGTTTTATGCCTTAATTTTAATTGTTTACCCAAAAGTCATTCAGGAAAAGGTTGTTTAATTCCATGTAATGGAATGGTTTCGAGAAATTTTATTAGTGTTGATTTCTAGTTTTTATTGTGCTGTGATCTGAGAGTATGTTTGGTATAATTTTGGTTGTTTTGAATTTACTGAGAATTGTTTTATGTCCAATTGTATGTTTGATTTTACAGTATGTAGATGCAAGTTTGGTTCAATACGGGCAAATCAATAAATGTGATTCACCGCATAAATAGAACTATAACAAAAATCATATGATCAGTTCAATAGATGGTAGAAAAGCCTTTCAATAAAATTCAATATCCTTTTATGTTAAAAACCCTCAACAAACTAGGCATTGGAGGAACATACCACAAAATAATAAGAGCCATTTGTGACAAACCCACAGCCAACATCATAGTGAATGGGCATTACCCTTGAGAATCAGCACAAGATAAGGATGCCCACTCTTACCACTCCTACTGAACATAGTCCTCGAAGTCCTAGACAGAGCAATAAGGCAAGAGAAAGAAATAAAAGGCATCCAAATAGGAAGACAGGAAGTCAAATTATCTCTGCAGACAATGTGATTCTATACCTAGGAAATCCCACAGTCTCTGCCAAAAGCTCCTAGATCTAATAAATAATTTCAGCAAAGTTTCAAGATACAAAATCAATGTACAAAAAGCAGTAGCATTTCTATACATTAATTACTTGCAAACTGAGAGCCAAAACAAAAATGTAATTTCATTCAAAATTGTTACAAAAAGAGTAACATACCTAGGAATACAGCCAACCAGGGAGGTGAAAGATCTCTACAATGAGAATTATAAAACACTGCTCAAAGAAGTAAATGATGATACAAACAAATGAAAAACACATTCCAAGCTCATGGATAGGAAAAAGAAATATTGTTAAAATAGTCATATTGCCCAAAGCAATTTATAGACTCAATCTTATTCCTATCAAACTGCCAATGGCATTCTTCACATTATTAGGAAAAACTATTTTAAAATGCATATGGAACAAAAAAAAAGAGCTCAAATTAGCCAAGGCAATCCTAAGGCAGAAACAAACAACAAACGAACAAACAGAAAAGCTGGAGGCATCACATTCCCTGAATTCAAACTATATTACAAAGCTATAGAAACCATAACACCACGGTACTGTTAGAAAAACAGACACATAGACCAGTGACACAAAATAGAGAGGCTAGAAATAATGCCAATACACCTACAACCATGTGATCTTTGACACCGTGAACACCAACAAGTAATGGGGAAAGGACCTCCTATCAATAAATGCTACTGGGATAACTGGCTAGCCATGTACAGAAGACTGAAGCTGCACCCTTTCCTTATATTATGTACCAAAATTGGCTCAAGATGGATTAAAGACTTAAATGTAAAACCTAAAACTGTTAAAACTTTTCTAGATAACCTAGAAAAGAACATTCTGGACATAGACCATGGCAAAGATTTCATGACAAAAATGCCAAAAGCGATTGCAACAAAAACAAAAATTGACAAATGGGACCTAATTAAACTAAACATCTTCTGCACAGCAAAATAAACTATCAACAGAGTTAAAAGACAACCTATAGAATGGGGGAACATATTTGCAAACTATGAATCTAAAAAAGGTCTAATATCCAGAATCTATAAGGAACTGAAAAAAAAAAATTACAAGCAAAAACCAAACAACGTCCTTAGAAAGAGGGCAAAGGATACGAACAGACACTTTTCAAAAGAAGATAGCATTAATCATTAGAGAAATGCAAATAAAAATGAGGATGAGATACCATCTCACATCAGTCAGAATGGCTATTATTTAAAAAGTAAAAAGATAATAGATGCTGGTGAAGTTGTGGATAAAAAGGAACACTCACACACTGATGGAAGGAATATTGTGGAAAGCAGTTTGGCTAATCCTCAAAGAACTCAAAACGGACTTTTCATTTGACCTAGCAATCCCATTATTAGGCATATACTGAAGGAATATAAATTGTTCTTCCATAAAGACACATGCATGCAAATGTTCACTGCAGCACTATTCACAATAGCAAAAACATGTAATCAACCTAAATGTCCATCAGTGGTAGACTGGATAAAGAAAATGTAGTACATATACACCATATAATAGTATGCAGCCATAAAAAAGAATGAGATTATGTTCTTTACAGCACCATTGATGGAGCTGGAGGCCATTATCCTAAGCAAACTAACACAAGAACAGAAAATCAAATACCACACATTCTCATTTATAAGAGGGAGCTAAACATTGAGTATGCATGGACAGACAGGAGGAACTAATAGACATTGGGGCCACCTGAGGGTGGAGTATAGGAGAAAAGGGAGGGTTTTCCTATTGGATATCCAACTTCCTATTGGATATTATGCTTATTACCAGGGTGATGAAACAGTATGCATACCAAACCCCCATGATATGTAATTTGCCAATGAAACAAGTCTATACATAACATAAAATGGAGGAAAACCAAACCATTCGATCAATCAATAAACAACCAAAAATGAAAATTCACCAGCAAGACCGTTGCTATTTAATACTCATACTGTATCAGAGAGCTACAAAGACAGAAATATATTGAAGAGAAGTAAAAGTGACCTATTGAGAGGAAATTCATCGGAAAGCTACCATCCCACTATTTCTGAATCATTACAACAACCTTCTCTTGGTAATGGTCATGCCACAGATGTCTCTATATCCCTGATTCAAGGCATAATAACTAATTCTAGTTGCAGTCCGTTGTTTCTTTTCTTTTTTTTTTTTATTATTTATTTATTTATTTTTATTTATTTTTAATTTTTTATTGGATTATAGGTTTTGGGGTACATGAGCAGAGCATGCAAGACAGTTGCGTAGGTACACACATGGCAGTGTGCTTTGCTTTTCTTCTCCCCTTCACCCACATTTGGCATTTCTCCCCAGGCTATCCCTCCCCACCTCCCCCTCCCACTGGCCCTCCCCTTTTCCCCCCAATAGACCCCAGTGTTTAGTACTCCCCTCCCTGTGTCCATGTGTTCTCATTTTTCATCACCCACCTATGAGTGAGAATATGCGGTGTTTCATTTTCTGTTCTTGTGTCAGTTTGCTGAGGATGATGTTTTCCAGATTCATCCATGTCCCTACAAACGACACGAACTCATCATTTCTAATTGCTGCATAATATTCCATGGTGTATATGTGCCACATTTTTCCAATCCAGTCTATTATCAATGGGCATTTGGGTTGATTCCAGGTCTTTGCTATTGTAAACAGTGCTGCAATGAACATTCGTGTACATGTGTCCTTATAGTAGAACGATTTATGGTCTTTTGGATATATACCCAGTAATGGGATTGCTGGGTCAAATGGAATTTCTATTTCTAAGGCCTTGAGGAATCGCCACACTGTCTTCCACAATGGTTGAACTAATTTACACTCCCACCAACAGTGTAAAAGTGTTCCTTTTTCTCCACATCCTCTCCAGCATCTGTTGTCTCCAGATTTTTTGATGATCGCCATTCTAACTGGCGTGAGATGGTATCTCAATGTGGTTTTGATTTGCATCTCTCTGATGACCAGTGACGATGAGCATTTTTTCATATGATTGTTGGCCTCATATATGTCTTCTTTCGTAAAGTATCTGTTCATATCCTTTGCCCACTTTTGAATGGGCTTGTTTGTTTTTTTCCTGTAAATCTGCTTGAGTTGTTTGTAAATTCTGGATATCAGCCCTTTGTCAGATGGGTAGACTGCGAAAATTTTTTCCCATTCTGTTGGTTGCCGATCCACTCTAGTGACTGTTTCTTTTGCCGTGCAGAAGCTGTGGAGTTTCATTAGGTCCCATTTGTCTATTTTGGCTTTTGTAGCCAATGCTCTTGGTGTTTTGTTCATGAAGTCCTTGCCTACTCCTATGTCCTGGATAGTTTTGCCTAGATTTCCTTCTAGGGTTTTTATGGTGCCAGGTCTTATGTTTAAGTCTTTAATCCATCTGGAGTTAATTTTAGTGTAAGGTGTCAGGAAGGGGTCCAGTTTCTGCTTTCTGCACATGGCTAGCCAGTTTTCCCAACACCATTTGTTAAACATGGAATCCTTGCCCCATTGCTTGTTTTTGTCAGGTTTATCAAAGATTGTATAGTTGTATGTATGTTGTGTTGCCTCCGGTGCCTCTGTTTTGTTCCATTGGTCTATATCTCTGTTTTGGTACCAGTACCATGCTGTTTTGATTACTGTAGCCTTGTAGTATAGTTTGAAATCCGGTAGTGTGATGCCCCCCGCTGTGTTCTTTTTGCTTAGAATTGACTTGGCTATGCGGGCTCTCTTTTGGTTCCATATGAAGTTCATGGTGGTTTTTTCCAGTTCTGTGAAGAAAGTCAATGGTAGCTTGATGGGGATAGCGTTGATTCTGTAAATTACTTTGGGCAGTATAGCCATTTTCACGATATTAATTCTTCCTAACCATGAACATGGAATGTTTCTCCATCTGTTTGTGTCCTCTCTTATTTCGTTGAGCAGTGGTTTGTAGTTCTCCTTGAAGAGGTCCCTTACGTTCCTTGTGAGTTGTATTCCAAGGTATTTTATTCTTTTTGTAGCAATTGCGAATGGCAGTTCGCTCTTGATTTGGCTTTCTTTAAGTCTGTTATTGGTGTAGACGAATGCTTGTGATTTTTGCACATTGATTTTATATCCTGAGACTTTACTGAAGTTGTTTATCAGTTTCAGGAGTTTTTGGGCTGAGGCGATGGGGTCTTGTAGGTATACTATCATGTCGTCTGCAAATAGAGACAATTTGGCTTCCACCTTTCCTATTTGAATACCCTTTATTTCTTTTTCTTGCCTGATTGCTCTGGCTAGAACTTCCAGTACTATATTGAATAGGAGTGGTGAGAGAGGGCATCCTTGTCTAGTACCAGATTTCAAAGGGAATGCTTCCAGTTTTTGCCCATTCAGTATGATATTGGCTGTTGGTTTGTCATAAATAGCTTTTATTACTTTGAGATACGTTCCATCGATACCGAGTTTATTGAGGGTTTTTAGCATAAAGGGCTGTTGAATTTTGTCAAATGCCTTCTCTGCGTCAATTGAGATAATCATGTGGTTTTTGTTTTTGGTTCTGTTTATGTGGTGAATTACATTGATAGACTTGCGTATGTTGAACCAGCCTTGCATCCCTGGGATGAATCCTACTTGATCATGGTGAATAAGTTTTTTGATTTGCTGTTGCAATCGGCTTGCCAATATTTTATTGAAGATTTTTGCATCTATGTTCATCATGGATATTGGCCTGAGGTTTTCTTTTCTCGTTGGGTCTCTGCCGGGTTTTGGTATCAGGATGATGTTGGTCTCATAAAATGATTTGGGAAGGATTCCCTCTTTTTGGATTGTTTGAAATAGTTGTAGAAGGAATGGTACCAGCTCCTCCTTGTGTGTCTGGTAGAATTCGGCTGTGAACCCGTCTGGACCTGGGCTTTTTTTGTGAGGTAGGCTCTTAATTGCTGCCTCGACTTCGGACCTTGTTATTGGTCTATTCATAGTTTCAGCTTCCTCCTGGTTTAGCCTTGGGAGGACACAGGAGTCCAGGAATTTATCCATTTCTTCCAGGTTTACTAGTTTATGTGCATAGAGTTGTTTGTAATATTCTCTGATGATGGTTTGAATTTCTGTGGAATCTGTGGTGATTTCCCCTTTATCATTTTTTATTGCATCTATTTGGTTGTTCTCTCTTTTATTTTTAATCAATCTGGCTAGTGGTCTGTCCATTTTGTTGATCTTTTCAAAAAACCAGCTCTTGGATTTATTGATTTTTTGAAGGGTTTTTCGTGTCTCAATCTCCTTCAGCTCAGCTCTGATCTTAGTAATTTCTTGTCTTCTGCTGGGTTTTGAGTTTTTTTGATCTTGCTCCTCTAGCTCTTTCAATTTTGACGATAGGGTGTCAATTTTGGATCTCTCCATTCTCCTCATATGGGCACTTATTGCTATATACTTTCCTCTAGAGACTGCTTTAAATGTGTCCCAGAGGTTCTGGCACGTTGTGTCTTCGTTCTCATTGGTTTCGAAGAACTTCTTTATTTCTGCCTTCATTTCGTTGTTTACCCAGTCAACATTCAAGAGCCAGTTGTTCAGTTTCCATGAAGCTGTGCGGTTCTGGGTCGGTTTCTGAATTCTGAGTTCTAACTTGATTGCACTATGGTCTGAGAGGCTGTTTGTTATGATTTCAGTTGTTTTGCATTTGTTGAGCAGTGCTTTACTTCCAATTATGTGGTCAATTTTAGAGTAGGTGTGATGTGGTGCTGAGAAGAATGTGTATTCTGTGGATTTGGGGTGGAGAGTTCTGTAAATGTCCACCAGGTTTTCTTGCTCCAGGTCTGAGTTCAAGCCCTGGGTATCCTTGTTGATTTTCTGTCTGGTTGATCTGTCTAGTATTGACAGTGGAGTGTTAAAGTCTCCCACTATTATTGTGTGGGAGTCTAAGTCCTTCTGTAAGTCATTAAGAACTTGCCTTATGTATCTGGGTGCTCCTGTGTTGGGTCCATATATGTTTAGGATCGTTAGCTCTTCTTGTTGTATCGATCCTTTTACCATTATGTAATGGCCTTCTTTGTCTCTTTTGATCTTTGTTGCTTTAAAGTCTATTTTATCAGAGATGAGAATTGCAACTCCTGCTTTTTTTTGCTTTCCATTAGCTTGGTAAATCTTCCTCCATCCCTTTATTTTGAGCCTTTGTGTATCCTTGCATGTGAGATGGGTTTCCTGGATACAGCACACGGATGGGTTTTGGATTTTTATCCAATTTGCCAGTCTGTGTCTTTTGATTGGTGCATTTAGTCCATTTACATTTAGGGTTAATATTGTTATGTGTGAATTTGATACTGCCATTTTGATTCTAAGTGGCTGTTTTGCCTGTTAATTGTTGTAGATTCTTCATTATGTTGAAGCTCTTTAGCATTCAGTGTGATTTTGGAATGGCTGGTACTGATTGCTCCTTTCTATGTGTAGTGCCTCTTTTAGGAGCTCTTGTAAAGCAGGCCTGGTGGTGACAAAATCTCTGAGTACTTGCTTGTTCGCAAAGGATTTTATTCTTCCTTCACTTCTGAAGCTCAGTTTGGCTGGATATGAAATTCTGGGTTGAAAGTTCTTTTCTTTAAGAATGTTGAATATTGGCCCCCACTCTCTTCTGGCTTGTAGTGTTTCTGCCGAGAGATCTGCTGTGAGTCTGATGGGCTTCCCTTTGTGGGTGACCCGACCATTCTCTCTGGCTGCCCTTAGTATTCTCTCCTTTATTTCAACCCTGTTGAATCTGACGATTATGTGCCTTGGGGTTGCTCTTCTTGCGGAATATCTTTGTGGTGTTCTCTGTATTTCCTGCAATTGAGTGTTGGCTTGTCTTGCTAGGTGGGGGAAATTTTCCTGGATGATGTCCTGAAGAGTATTTTCCAGCTGGGATTCATTCTCTTCGTCCCCTTCTGGTACACCTATCAAACGTAGGTTAGGTCTTTTCACATAGTCCCACATTTCTTGGAGACTTTGTTCATTCCTTTTTGCGCTTTTTTCTCTGATCTTGGTTTCTCGTTTTATTTCATTGAGTTGGTCTTCGACTTCAGATATTCTTTCTTCTGCTTGGTCAATTCGGCTATTGAAACTTGCGTTTGCTTCGCGAAGTTCTCGTATTGTGTTTTTCAGCTCCTTTAATTCATTCATATTCCTCTCTAAGGTATCCATTCTTGTTATCATTTCCTCGAATCTTTTTTCAAATATTTTTTCAAGGTTCTTAGTTTCTTTGCATTGATTTAATACATGATCTTTTAGCTCACCAAAGTTTCTCATTATCCATCTTC
This sequence comes from Callithrix jacchus, assembly GCF_049354715.1. Taxonomy (NCBI): domain Eukaryota; kingdom Metazoa; phylum Chordata; class Mammalia; order Primates; family Cebidae; genus Callithrix; species Callithrix jacchus. Next base: position 75,361,653 of record NC_133517.1, read on the forward strand.
TGAAGTCTAATTCCGTCATTTCGTCACAGTCATTCTCCATCCAGCTTTGTTCCCTTGCTGGTGAGGAGTTTTGGTCCTTTCTAGGAGGCGAGGTGTTCTGGTTTCGGGTGTTTTCCTCCTTTTTGCGCTGGTTTCTTCCCATCTTTGTGGATTTGTCCGCTGGTCGTCTGCGTAGTTGCTGACTTTTCGTTTGGGTCTCTGAGTGGACACCCAGAATGTTGATGATGAAGTATTTCTGTTGCTTGGTTTTTCTTCTACCAGTCTAGCCCCTTCGCTGTACGACTGTTGAGGTCCGCTCCAGACCCTGCTTGTCTGGGGTGCACCTCTAGTAGCCGTGGCACAGCGAGGGATGCTACCAGTTTCTTTTTCTGCTCTCTTTGTCCCAGGATGATGCCTGCCTAATGACAGTCTTTTGGATATAGAGGGGTCAGGGAGCTGCTTGAGGAGACAGTTTGTACTTTATAGGGGTTTAATTGCTGAGCTGTGCACTCTGTTGTTCATTCAGGGCTGTTAGGCTGCTATGTTTGATTCTGCTGTAACACAGCTCATTAAACAACCCTTTTTTTTTTCTCAAATGCTCTGTGTTGAGGGGTTTGGGCTTTATTTTTGGATGTCCGATCAGGTGTCCTGCCCAGCTCGAAGGCAGACTAGCCACTGTTTGGCTGCCGAGGCTCCGCCCTGCTGTTGTGTGATTCGCGCTGTTCCTGCCGGCTCTGCTGTGGTCTCCGCCACGCCCTGCGGCGGAGTCTCTTAGTTGTAGCGTGTTGCCTCAGCAACGGCAGGCTGCGTCAGCAGTGGGTGTGTATCTCAGTAGGGACGGGTTGCCTCGGCAACGGCTGGCTGCGTCAGCAGTGGGCGTGTATCTCAGTTGGGGCGGGTTGCCTCGGCAACGGCTGGCTGCCTCAGCAGTGGGCGTGTATATCAGTTGGGGCAGTTTGCCTCCGTAGTGGTGGATGCCCCGCCCCCACAGAGTGTCTCGGACCGTCTGCCCGGGATAGTTTGAAATCGCGGTTTTGTTCATCCCACTGGGTATCCCAAGCGATCTGTCCCTGCAATCCCCTGGGCTGGGCTACTGTGCAAGTCTCGTTCAGTCTCAAGTCCAGCCCTCTCAAGTCTCAGGTTGCCGGTTCAACAAGGCACCCGGACAAGCGCGCCCTGTGGGGATTGCTGGGTAGGGCCGGCCGCCGCCGCCCCGGCTGCTGGCTTTGCCAGGCAGACCTACTGCCTGGCGTCCCGTGTCTTTTTATACTTGGGAGTTTCCCCGTTCTGTGGGTAACAAAGATCAGTCTGGAAATGCAGCACTGACTCACCGTTTGCGAATTCAACGCGGGCTCCAATCCTGGGTTGTTCTCACAGCGCCATCTTGAGTCCCCTCCCGGGAGTCGTAAACTCCATTTTATAACATGCAATGTTGCACTTGTTTAAAAGTAAACTTACTTGGCTACACTAGAGTGAAACCTCAGTGGAGTCACACCATTTCAAAATGGTTGGAATTCAAGTCCTTTCTTAGAAAACCATGTCTGTTTGAGAATTACTCCCAAATCTTTCCGTTGTTTCTTTAATTGTGGTCAGAAAATGAAAAATTTTACAGAATGAGGGTTACAGTCTCCTCCAATATGCTATGAAAATTCTGTATTTTCTAAGAACAACCAAAGGAATTGAACCTGATTTTGTTAAAGAAATCAACCTTGAATAAGATTTGAAATGATGAGTAGGATTGAGAGAGACAGAAGTTTTAGAAAGGATGAAAATGCAATGAGGTTATAATACCTGAAGGAAACTTTAAACACCTCAATAAGAATTCTAAACGTGATATGAAATAAATGTTTTTTAGATTTTAGCTTTCCTATGAAGCTTTTCATAGCATTGCTGGATTATTTAAGAGCTATTCCTTAATTCTGTAATTATTCTATTTTTTTGTATGAAAATATAAACCATCAATTTACTTGCCACTTTCCTCCACTGAATTATAATAAACTCAAAACACAGACATATGTCTTCTTTTTTCAAAAACAGAGGAGTTGAGCCTACAGATAGGAAGATGGGAATACAGGAAAGATGTATGATACTAGAATTTTGAGTTGAAAAAAGCCTCTAATAGCTGGGCGTGGTGGCTCACGCCTATAATCCCAGCACTTTGGGAGGCCGAGGTGGGTGGATCACGAGGTCAAGAGATCGAGACCATCCTGGTCAACAAGGTGAAACCCCGTCTATAATAAAAACAATACAAAAATTAGCTGGGCATGGCGGTGCGTGCCTGTAGTCCCAGCTACTCGGGAGGCTGAGGCAGGAGAATTGCTTGAACCCAGGAGGTGGAGGTTGCGGTGAGCCGAGATCACGCCATTGTACTCCAGCCTGGGTAACAAGAATGAAACTCCGTCTCAAAAAAAAAAAAAAAAAAAGCCTCTGATAGCTCCTGGCTTGCTATATACTAGTTTGACTCTTAAGGAAGCCACTCCAATTGCAAGCCTCAGTTGTACTGACTTCCTTTTTGTCATCTAAAAAAGTAGAGTTAATAACAGTCATCCAGTCATCCTCAAATAGTAGTTGAGAAACTCAAAAGAGACACTGAATGTAAGAACATTTTGTAAAGTGTAAAACTATATCAAAGTGACTTGTATTTCTAGGATCTTGGGTAAAGTGATGCTATTAGAAATACAGTGTATTGTGAAAATTAATAAATTGTGGAAGGAAAAATAACTAGTTATATGGATGGTCATTAAAATGCTATTTGTAAGTTAAAATGTTGGAAATAAGCTAAATGATCAACAATAGAGAGTTGCTTACATATAGGTCTATTTGGACATAAATTAGAGTATTGAATAGCCAAAATAATGGGGTAAAATAATTTTAAATTGTAATTAAAGTAATACTATATGAACGAGTCACAAAATATTGATTTCAAGTGACCTTGTACATACACATGCATGCACATGTGTGAGCTCACGTATATTTGTGCAAGTAAACATGTAAATAAATCTAACAAGATAATATTATAGATTTAAAGAATTTGCTTATGTTTTTTTTAAATGATGATTCTGTAAATTGTTAATAACAGAACTTATCCTCTCATGTATCATCAGCCAACATTAATTTCATGCCCACGTCCTAGCTTCAGAGAGGCTGGGAAAGGAAGTAGAAATTATTTCAGTTTTTATGTGCAATGAAGGTTTTCTCAGAAAAGAAAATGAAAGGGATGACTACTATGTAAGCAATCAATGTTTTCTGCCACAAAAATGCAGTGATTGCATAATAAACATTTTAAAGAAAGTTAAATGAATCTAGTCAGAATAAAGCCTGGTAAGAGAGAAGCTGGACTAGGGTAGCGTGGTCTCCATTTCTTCTTTGCACTGGCTGTTTATGTTCTACAATTGACTTTCTACAGCAATGAAATAGAAAAGAGTACTGGAAAAGAATTATTGAGTCTTTAGTTCCAGCCAACTCTCAACTTCTGTTAGCTGGATGACTTGAGGCATAAGTGCTGAAGGTTGCTTATTTTCCAGTCTATGTAGAGTGAGCATTCCTTCCAGCTTTGAAACATTTTGTTTCTATGAAAATGGGACTATATTATCTTACCAACAGACATTCATATATTCTTTCTATATTTATTTATTCAGAGCACAAAGAGTATTTAGCCCCCTTCAGAGGACTATTTGAGGCAAGTAGGAAAAAAGCAAAGTTATAATGTATTGAGTTATGTGCTAAGATTTATTAACTAGTTTATATATCACAACAACACTGTGAAGTTAAAATTACATTTGCCATTGTATAGATGAGCAAAGGAGGCCCAGTGAAATGAAACAATTAGGAAATGGTTGAGAAGCATTTATAACCAGTCCTATCTTACTCCCAAGCCAATGCTTTCTCCACTAATCATGCTGCTATGTTTCTGAGTTCATTTTAAATTGATAATTTTAAATTCAGAAGGGTATATGCCTGATGCCTGTCCTGTTTATCTTATCACATGTGTACTGGAATGTACTAAATATTTAGGGAAGAAAACAAGTAAACAAGAAAGGGAGGGAGGGAGGGAGGGAGGGAGGGAGGGAGGGAGGGAGGGAGGGAGGAAGGAAGGAAGAAAGGAGGGAGGGAGGGAGGTAGGGAGGGAGGGAGGGAGTGTACTTCCTGATGGAAGTTTCGTACTCAGTGTATATGAGTGGGTGAGAGAGGCACTGATAGAAAGACTGGTTTCCAGAGAGACTCCAGCTGCTGCTGCTGCTGCTGTTGCTGCTGCTGCTGCTCCTCCTCCTCCTTCTTCTTTTTCTCCTCCTCCTCCTCCTCCTCTTCCTCCTCCTCCTCCTCCTTCTTCTTCTTCTTCCTCCTCCTCCTCCTCCTCTTCTTTTGTGAGACAGCATCCCACTCTGTCACCAAGGCTGGAGTGAAGTGGCACCATCATGGCTCATGCAGCCTGCACCTCCTCAGGTGATCTTCCCACCTTAGCCTCCCAAATAGCTGGGACCACAGGTGTGCACCACCATATCTGGCTGAATTTTTTTTTTTTTTGAGACAGAGTTTCGCTCTTTTGATCAGGTTGGAGTGAAGGGTGCAATCTTGGCTCACTGCAACCTCTGCCTCCTGGGTTCAAGCAATTCTCCTGCCTTAGCCTCCTGAGCAGCTGGGATTACAAGCACATACCACCATGCCTGGCTAATTTTTATATTTTTAAGTAGAGATGGAGTTTTGCCATGTTGGCCAGGCTGGTCTTGAACTCCTGTACTTAAGCCATCTACCCACTTAAGCCTCTCAAAGTGCTGGGATTACAGGTATGAGCCACTGTGCCTGGCCCAGATTCCAGCTTCCGAATTCAGTTCTTCCCTTCTACCATTTAGAACCATGAAAGGATAGCACCTGGACCTGCATAAAGCTCACAGGTCTCAACAGTCTTATTTTGCAAACAGGGAGCCTGAGTCCCTTAGATGCCATGAAGGTCTAGTGTCAGAGTCCACAAACAGCTCTGCTGTCCAGTGGGGCCTGGCTGGCCCTTGATACCTTTTATTCCTGTGACCCTGGGTGAGTAAGGTGACTTAGCATCCCTCATCTTGTGAAGATGTGCACAGCAGTGCCTTCCTGTGGGTGAGAGGCTGGAATAGAGCTCTCCAGCTGACCCTCCCAACAGCAAGGGCAAGGGGTGTGTGTCAGCACCAACGCCACCAAAGGCCTTTTGGAGGCAGAGGAGGAGAGGCTATCTATTCAGTAAGGAAGGTTTGTTGAGCTCTACACTGACCAGATTAGGGGATGTACTAGCTGGAGCAGTGCCCACAGCTTTTCTGATTTGTTCTGAGTTGGGTGGAGCCTGGACAAGGGCCTTGTGACCTCTTTTGCCAGACCTCTTTCTCAGCTCACTAGCAGCACACACATATATATGTGCACGCATATATAAGGAAGGATGGACACTCTGAGGCTTTCTGAGCCATGTAAGTCCCCATCCCCTAGCAGAAAAAAAGAAAAGAAAAAATAGGGATAAAAAGAAATTCAGAGGGGGAGAAGAAGGAAAGAAGAAAAAAAAAGAACAGCAGAAAAGCTTTTAGGAAAATAATGATTCACATCTTTCTTCAGCAGTAATGGATGGATGAATTGAGGCTGAATTACTCCCATTGTTCAGCATTTTTCCACATAGGTTTGATGTCAGATTGTTCCTTTTTTCTAATGGGGTCTATGGTGGGAGGCAAAGGGAAACTGCTGATTGTATTTAATTATGTTCAAAGAAAGTTACAGAATACTCAGCAGATGTCAGATTTGCAGCTGGGATCCTATAACAAATGCTGCTCTGCTATCTTGCCTTCCTCATTATTGCACCAAAGCAGGGCCCAGAAAATGCCCAGCAGACATACTGGCTGGGGCTGAGTGAGAAAAGATAACAAATCTTAAGGAAACATGTTGCCTATTATTCTTCATAATGAGATCTGCCAGAGCATACATTGAGCAGGCCTCTGGCTGATACCAGGACACAAAAGGTCTTAATGCATCCCACACAAGGATGTCATTTGCAATCTGGAGCAACAAAAGAGATGGAAGCCTTGGAAGGTAGGCGGTGTTTCTTGATACTGCATGTCCCAGGGAGGACAAATAATAACCACACAGTTTGCTCTCCCAAGACCCATGGGCATTCAAAGGAAGCCTGTTGACTGCAATTTGGATGCCCCAGCTTTTAAAAGCTGACACTCAGCAGACAGTAGACTTCATCATGGGTGATACATTTTGGGTATGTTTTGGATTTACCATGGAGGTGGACTCACTGAAGGAGATGACAAGGAGGAAAACTCTAATGACTTAAAATTCACAGTGGCCTCAAGGGGGTCTCTACTGGCGCCTCCCAGCCAGAATAGACTGTTTTACATTTTGTAGAAAGAAAAATGATCCTCATTCTAGTGCTATTAAATTGGCCCACCTAAGAGACTGCCTATACATGGTTCCCCTACAGGTTAATATTTGCTTTCTCTCTCTACTTGAGGGCTTTCTCTGATGTGTGTGGTCTTGGTATAGACCAAACTAGAAGTCCAGATAATTAATGCCCCAAGATTTACCCTCAATGGTTGAAGAGTAAAGCCTGTGAATATAGGTCTCAGCTTCCTCACACTTGGTGAGACGACACTATGGTACACTCTACATCTCCCAGGGAATCCCAAGCAGAATCAAACCCCTGATGTCACAGGGTTAACCCATTCGTTTTGACATCCACTAATTGCTTTCCTCCTGATAGAGTTTAGATAAGTGTCCCCTCTAAATCTCAGGTTGAAATAGAATTCCCAGTGTCAGAGGTGGGGTCTGGTGGGAGGTATTTGGGTCATGGGGGTGGATCCTTCACAGCTTGGTGCTGTCTGTGCCATAGGGAGTGGGTTCTCATGAGATGTGAGATTTGGTTGTTTAAACATGTGTGGCACTCACCTTCTCCCACCTTATTACTACTTTTGCCTTGTGAAGTGCCTGCTCTGGCTTTGCCTTCTGCCATAAGTGAAAGCTCCCTGAGGCCTCCTCTAAAGCCAAGGAGATGTTGTTTTGCTTCTTGTACAGCCTGCAAAATCATGAGCCAATGAAAGGTCTTTCCTTAAAAATTACCCAGTGTCTGATATTTACTTATAGCAACATAGAAGTAGCTTAATACACCGCCTTTCCCTGACCCCCTTCTGCATTCCTTCACCTTGATTCCTGAAATTGCATCCTAAATAAACTACCAAAATTCTTGTTTCAGCTCCGCATTCAGGAACCAAATTTAAGGAGTTGTTTAGAAGATTTCAGGATCTCCTTAAATGCTGCCATTTCATTTTAAGCCATAATAGACAGACTTCTTTCAATCTTAATTCCTCATTTAGTAAATGGGCATTTTTCTCCTTTGCCTTCTATATGTGATTTTTTTCTCCATGAAACTTTTCATGCTTCTGCTAATAGAGTGGGGTTCTCTTTCTCTAAGTCCCTATAACCATTTGAGGGTATCTCTATTAAAAGCATTTACAGCTTTCACCGCTAGACTTATAGGCAATTCAGAGTAAACATTGTCTTTTTTCTTACCTCTGTACTCTCTATTTATATCACGGTGCCTGATACTCAAGAGATGCTCAATCAAACTGTGTTGCTTGAATAATTAAATGAATAAATCAATGAATTCATTGTGCTGCATTTTCATTATTTAGGTTTGGTGCTTTTGATACTTTCTTCTCCCATGTTAGGCAAGGGGAGGTAATAGAATTTTCTGTCCCAAGTCATCTGGTACATCAGTAATGCTTCTAAGGGTTAGGTAAAATATAAAATATTACAATTTACCAGATGGGATACTCTGTTGAAAATTTAGCTTATGTCATGCTTTTATAGTACACATTTCAATTATGATGTACTCCATAATTGTAAACAACACAGAGAAGGCGTGATGACTAAGGCAGTAAGCTTAGTGAAGGGAACCTGGTAAAGCAGCAGGAGATTTGAAGCGATGGGACCTAAATTCAGTTTTTTGGTTTGCTAAAGTCTCCAGTTGAGATTTCTGTTTCTGTGTCTATAAAAATGAAGGTAATATTCAATCTACAGTACACTTTGAGGCTCTTAATAAAATATTGTATGTACATGTACTTTGTAAAATGTCATGTGACTATACATATGTCTATATATACATATGTTTTTATAACTCCAATTTTAATGACAAATATTGTACATGACATAGGATTTCAGGAGCAAAAATGCATATGGCAAAATACGATCTAGAGATAAGGAGCTTGATATGAAGCCAGAAAATCAGGTTAGAATTTTGCCTGTGTGCTAAATCTGAAATAAGTGAGAACATATCCTAATTTCAAAGACTTCTGAAGAAATAAACATTTCCATTGCTCAGATGTTTTCAAATTTTTCAAAGGAAAATGTAGACACTTTACCTAAATGCATGAAGCAATATCATCATGTGTATTTTTTGAAAATAGGCAGGAAGAAATTGCTGTGATCAAGACAGCACATATACAGTTTTCTTATTCTAATAAAAATCAGTCCCAGGACTGACACTTGATATCTTCTTCATTCTCACAGTATTATTCAAGTGGTTTCCCATGGTGTTGCAAAATTTGATTCTTCTGGTTGTGATTATTTCCAGGAAGAGGAATTGTTCGTAAAAGAGAATGTGCCAGCAGCAGCGCTATATGGCATGTGGAATTGTGCAACCCCACACACTGGCCAGAATGGAATATTTGTCTGCCTATCCAGCAGTTAGGATTTATGGGGTCCTGTGTGTCATATGTCTGCTCAAAGTTTAGTGATGCAATGGGATAGGGCAAACAGAAAAACTCTGGGAGTGATGAGTGGAGGAAACAGAGCAGCCACAGGTACCAGAAGAAAGTCCCGTCTTTCAAAAATAACCCCCAATGCAAAGGATTAATGACAAGATGGTATTCAGAAGGTATTTATTATGAGGTAGGGGTTGGGGGGAAGTGTACCTAGAGGCCTAGTGAGGGATGGGAGTCTGGAGCAACTGCTAAGAATCAAGGTAGCTGGTAGTTATCAGGGAAATCTATGACTGGCTAAAAATGCCTCAGGCATTAGACAAAGTGTCAGAGCCAGAACTTCAGCTCCTGGCAACTGGTTTGAAAAAAATAAAGCTGGATCCAAGTTTTAGAGGTATGGGACCCCAAATAAATTTCCCAAATAAAAGCCAAGTACGAAGAACAAAATAGGGATCTGGTTAGTAAATATAAGTCACAAATGTGAATCACGTTGCAGAAACACAATCAAAGATTGAGGCTAAGTCTCAGAGTTGGTTATGCAATTATACGCAAAAAGTAGCAGCTAGGCAGGGACTTATATTGTGCATATTGCCATATGAAAATAACAATTGTCTATCAGTAACTAGAGAATCATCACAGCATAAGGCATTTTCTGTGCCTCCCTTAACAATCTTTCAAAATCGCTTTCTTTGAGAAATCAGGTCTCCAATATACTGCATCCTTCTTTTAGGAAAACTATTTTATTTTCTCTACAGTTTTGGGATTAGATCTCTGTCAGTGATCTTGCCCTTAAGGCTAAAGTGATGACTTATTCAAATTTCATGGTGGAAATTATCTTTTCCCAAATCCAGCTTACATTCCAGCTGGCAAATAGCACTGACTATGTATCTCAAAACCCAAACATCTGGAAGAAGGTTTGAATTGGCTATCTCCCTGCCTCTTATGTCTGAAACCTTTCTTAGACAGTAGGTTAGAAAACATGTTTTAGGCTGAGCAAGATCAATATATGTAGTTTTTAACAACCAAATCTCAGAAGTAATATAAACTAAACCACATAAGATATGCAAGGCACATATCTTGTTTTAATTTATTTAAATTCTTGTTTTAATTTATTTAAACATTGTATATCAGTTCCCATGCTAAGATCAATGACACTATGGAAATGTTATCAACAAACTGTATGTTTTGATCCCACAAAGACCAATCTAACAATTCGCTTTTTTGTGATCAACTGTTGGTTGGTCACTAATTTGATGGTTTGGTTGTCCAAAGACTAATCTGAACAAAGGGATTGCTGCCTGGACATTATGTAGTTCCAGGAATTGGAAAGAAAAATTGAAATTAACATGGTCACATTTAAATTTGACTTTTATTCTTTAATAATTTATTTCTAAGGCTTTGTAGAAAAAATTACTGCAACAAAACTCTCAGTTTGAGTCTCTAGTCTCTATGGAACTGTTTCTTACTCTGTGAACACAATCTCCTTATACTTTCTGGTTCTTAATTTGTTTCTTTATCTGGAAAATGTAGATAGTGATAATCTATTGCTAGTTTTTCTGTAATAATTACAAAATATGATGTATATTAAGACATGGTGAACAGTAGGCACTCATTACATGACAATTATTTTATCATTGTTAATATTAATATAGTTATAATAATATTATTAATATTTAGCTATGAAGCAGAGATCAGACTGCTGCCATACATTAAGATCTGCAAGAGCCCTTTCCCGAAACGATGTGAGTTTACAATGCCTAGTCTGTAATAATTAGTGAAAGGAGTCAGGAGACAGTTGACATCAGTGACAGTAAAATGTGATCCTTTGGATACATCTGGAACTCAGCTGTGGAAAAGTCCATTCCCTTTCTTTCTTTTATGGAGACCCACATAAATATCAGACAAGGATTATCCAGTGTCCTTTTCCCAGTTCTCATATGGCAGCCAATCTTTGCTAGACACGTCCCGCTGAAGTTCCCAAATCTGTTTGCCTGTTTCCTGTTGGGAAAATATATTTGATAATATCCCCCACTGTTTGGAATTCCTTTTCTTATTCCAACCAGTTTGAGAGTTAGTGTTTGAAAGACTAGAAGATTAATGGCGGCTAATTTCCTCTAAGATTCTTTGCTTGCAATTAAATTTAATTATCATGTATCATAATTTTATGAGAAATAAAAGTTACTCATAATGTAAATTTATATTCCCAAACAACTATGGAAATATTTTAACTAATAAAAATATTAAGAACTAATATAAAATGTATATCTTTTTGTACTCTTTCCACATCAATTTTTAAATAGATAAAATATTTTTTGTTCTTTATTCTTTCAAATTCTCTGCAATTGTAAATCCATTGACTTGTTCAACAAATGTTTATGAGTGATTAATCTCCCTCAGGTGCTATTTTGTTGTGTTTTTCTCTTCTAGGAAACAATAATGAACAAGACACATACCCTAATCCTGTTCTCATGAAGCTTAGAATCTAGCAAGGAAAAAAAAAAAGAAGAAATGACACAATAAATCAACCAAATATTGGGGGAAGATTATTTTTTATTAAAGTCAGGAAGTCAAGAAGTGTCAGAGGAAGGTGTCAGGTGGAAGTCAGAGTGACTTTCTGGTGGAGAGAATGTATTTATTTACATAAATATTTTGGTGGCCTTTCTTAATATGAAAAATCACAACCTCAGCGTGATACACTGGATGTATTGAAGGGTTCTTAAACCTGGCTATATGTTAGAATAATCTAGGTAAATTAAACAATAACAAAGACAACGACAAAAACTGATGACTGAGCTGGACTCCAGAACTTCTGAGTTTATTGCTTTGGTAGGATCCAAACACTGGGATTTTTGTAAGGCTCGCTGGATGTTTCTAACGGTTAACTATGATGGAAAACTACTCGACAAAGAGTGAGTAAGAAAGAAAGGAAAACATGAGAGGAAAAGAAGACTCAGTGGAGATGATGAGAAGGTAGAAGAGGCTGACAGTAGATCAGATGGCTGAGAAACTTTTAAGGTTAGGCGAGTCTAAGAGTGTATTTAATTTGCTGTGTTGCAATGTGAAAAACTCCACCCCTACTACCATCACTACCGCTACGCCCAACTTTTCAGCAGTCTGAATCATACTAGCTAGTATTCTGTTCAGGAAACGATTAGATTTTATATCCTATGAGAATGAAGGAGGTGTAAAAATGGGTCAGAATGTAGAGCCAACAAGATGTAGCAACAACTTGCATTGCAGCTATTTAGAATTTGCATACAGAAGTTATAAGGAAAAAATCAAATTTCTTATTACTTTCCAAAACATTTAGAATATTCTGAACTTCATGCATAAAGTGAAAGTTCAACCCATTTATATTAAAATACTACAGAAGATTATGACCCTATGATTCCAAAGGATTTGGGCAATGCCAAGGAGTTGACTTTTACCTATAAGTAATGAACCAGATGCATTACCTGGAAATAAGTGCTGTGAAAAAGAAAATGTTAAGAGTTCACATAGTGGGATGAGGTCAGAAGGAACTTCCTAAGGAAAACAAAATTTGATCCTAGACTGGGAAAAAACCTTGCAATGAGAAATGTGTGTGTGTGTGTACGCAGCAAGGAACTAAATGCAGACAATAAAACAGAAAAAAGAGCTATAAAGAAAACATATGGGACAAAGGTAGGATATAATATAAAGGTTAAAAAGAAGAAACTTCCAACCATCTATGATACCTACACACACACACACACAACATTTTAGTCATAGCATGCCTATAAAAAGTCATCTTTATTATTTCATACCTATGAGTAAAGAAATTAGTCTAGATCATTTCTGAAAATCCTGATACAGGAGTGATATGGTTTGGTTCTGAGTCCCTTCCCAAATCTCATGTCAAATTGTAATTCCCAGTGTTAATGGTGGGGCTTGGTGGGAGGTGACTGGATCATGAGAGTGGATTTCTCATGAATGGTTCAGCACCATCCTCTTGGTGCTGTTCTCATGAGAATGGATGAATTCTTGTGTGATCTAGTCATGTGAAAGTATGTGGCACCTCCCCCTTTGCTCTCTTGCTCCTGCTCCAGCCACGTGATGTGCTAGCTCCCTCTTTCCGTCATGACTGTAAGTTTCCTGAGGCCTCAGAAGCTGAGCAGATGCCAGCATCACACTTTCTGTGCAGCCTGTGGTACCATGAGCCAATTACGCTTCTTTCCTTTATAAATTACCTAGTTTCAGGTATTTCTTTATAACAATGTGAGAATGGCCTAACACAAAGAGAAAGCTTAGCACAGTGGTTAAGAGCATAGGCTCTGACATGTGCCTGATTGGGCACTCATCCTGGATTTAATGACAGGCTGGGGACAGTAAACGATTTGCCCTTAGTGTGCCATGGTTTCTACAGCTGAAAAGGAGAATAATAATGCTAGCACTTCAAAATACTTGGGAGAGATTGAGATAAAACATATATTAAGTATTCATTTTAGGCCATTAATGTTAAGATTATGTTAGCATGTGATTATATCACGTATAACAGTAAAACTTTTAAATTATCTTCTGAGGAGTACAAGGAGTTCTGTATAAGGTGACATATGTTGACAAAAAAGTATTGTCATCATGTTAGCTAGGATCCCCTACTTATGGAATATGGACAGAAAGAATTTATCACACTTTCAGCCCCAGGTGTTCTTATTATTTTTTTACTGAATCAATTGTTCCAATGTTTGTTAAGCCCATGTTTGTGAAAAAATACTCCTATGTGTTGAAGGCACTACAGTAATGAATTGCAAAAAGCTCCTCCCCTCATGCACTTGCAGACTGAAGTATGAACAGTAGAGGTATAAAATTACCAAATTATAAACTAATACATAAATGCCTTAAGAAAGCTAAAATAAATGAAGTCAAATGTCACAGCAGGAAAAACAAGGAGCGATGAAATTTGGTAAACTGTAGTAAATAAGACTTTAATGTTGTCTTTGAAAATGAACTTCTGGAGAACTTTGTTCTATTGTTAATACCTAGGTGCTTTAATTTGGGCCCAGAAATAATTGAAACAATATTGTACTTTGAGAATTAAGCAATAAATCAACTTTTTTGAAAGGAGAAAACTTATGACAAATTAGTTCAAAGTAGTCCAATAGCAGATATATTCAGTGGATTGGAAGAATTATGGGAAAAGAGGGCAAAAATGCAGTGGAAATAAACACCCTGTAGAAGCAGAAGTGAATCCTTAGCCTTTGCTTGGACTTTGAGTTTTTTTTGATCCTCATAATAAAGCCACTCTAAATCTGCAAATGCTGATAGCATTGTGACGATGATCTTAGTTAAAGCTGTCCTATCTCATGTCTGTCCCTATTGCCAAGAACATCACTGCTGTGTGATGCACCATTTGACATATGAATCATCAGACTCCCCACATCTGCTTCCAGGTTCATGAAGCAATCTCCTGATTAAAATTTGGCTTCCTATGTACATCTGCCTACGGGGACTCAAGGAGCTGATTTTACAGACTTTGAGTAAGGTCAGTTCTGATAAAACTATGCAGTAGTCTCTGATTACTATCTGGCATCATTTATCTTGACCACATGAAGAAAATAAATTGGTTGCGTGAAACTAAGTATGTCTCATTGTAAATGAAAAATTTAATGTTTTTACACATTTGTCTTCTGATCTTGGTTAATTTTAATCTAGCCCAATAGATGGCTCTGGTCCTGTGTGATGACAAAATTAGATATTTGAGCCTATAACTGAGAGATGCTAAAGCATGGTACATTCTGACTATATATAATTTCCAGGAAGAAATGGCAAGCCACCATTTTGCTACTGTGACAAGGCAGTTGATGTTGCTTATGAAGATCTTTCATCCGAAACTTAAGTTCTACCTAGTTTGAGAATGTTTTAGCCAACCCCAAGATAGCAAATAAAAGCCACTTCATGGGTAGTTTATTTGTTGGAACACCAGGCAATGTCCTATAATAAGTTGTCTCCTAACTAAAATGGCTTAAATAAGATGAAAAATATAAGAGACCTCAAGTAGATGGTTGGTCAATTATAGGTAGATTTTCCCGCAAGGTTATACAAGGATCCAGGCTTCTGCAGTGACTCCACTACCCTTAAAATGTGGCTTATATTTCTGGATTCAGAAAGGCTGGCTCTACTGTCACCATTTACACATTTCTGTGGAGGTGGGAAGTGAGGAGAGAGAAAATTCAGAGTAAGCAACTAAGTAGTTATATGACATTAAGCTAAATGTACCTTTCTAAGACTGTTTCTACTTCCAGGTGATGAAAATTATACCTGTATCGTTAGATCTTTGTGAAGATTAACTAAGTTAATTTATGTATATATTTTATTAATACAGAGTACTTAGCTAAATAGTAAGAACCACATGAGTTATTAACCATACTTTATTGTATTTAAATGGGGTTAATAATTATAGTTATCTCACATAGGTTCAAATCAGAGAATGGACATGTATTACTGCGTTAAAAAGTAATAATTATGTTTGGACTTTTAATTGTTATTTTATATTTAGAAAAGCTGTTTTAATGTCTTCAGGGTTTCATCAGATATGGTATTTGTTTTCTCTTTTTTTGAATTTCTTCTTTTCTTTGCAACAAGTTAATCATTGCTTCTTAACACTTTGCTTTTCTCTGTCTCTCTCTCCTTTTCTCATACACACACAGACACAGTTGCTTTGTGATATAGGGGAATAGATATCTCAGAAGTCCTTTAAAAATAATTATAATTAGGAATAAACTGAAGATTGACATGATTCTTAAGACCACCAGGATGACAAATGTAGTCAGGAAAATTTCTCTGGAAACTAGAATTTGGGGGGTATTGCCAAAATGGCATTTAATTGCATTTTGCTTTTAACTTATTGCTGATTCAGTAGGGTATTTATTAAGTATATACAGTGAGCCCACATTTGTGCATAGCACTGGGAGCACTCCAACCCTTGCCCTGTTGGAGTGTATCTGGAAAGGTGTTACAAACAGGGAGAGAGTAACACATGCAAAGATCAAATTGTAAATGTGAAACTGTGACACTAAAGAAATTCTATGTACGTTCCATTCCATTGCGCCATGAAGGTGAGTGAGTATCAGACAATTTTGGTTTCAGGGACAACTACTAAGGAAGAAAAATTGAGCAAAAATATTAAAGAAGAGTTTATAGTTGTTTGTTTAAAGAATGCAAGGGAGGGTTGCAGAAGTGTCCTGGATGATGAACTTACAGTCAGCTACCAGGCTGCATAGTGTCTAGATTTTTATCTATGGTTATTTATATATAATTTCACATTATATTACATATATAATCACATAGCCTATCTTGGATCATAGACAACATTTATAAATATGCAACCTTGGGTTCTTCACTTACAAATTTGAAGTTGCACAAAGTGTTTCACACTCAATTCTCTTTCAGAATTTAAGTCCAAAAACTTACAACTCTGTAAGTCTTAACAGATCATACAAAAAAAGTTATATTGGAATAACAACACAAGTTAGATTAATTTTTCATTAACAACAAATTTAAGTCTTAATAAGATTGTTTGATTATTATTGACATCTGATTATCAAGCTAAATCAAATTTTTCTAAAATGCCCATATAGTATATCCTGTTCTCACATCCTAAATTTCCATACAACTGCAACAATGCCTAGTAGTAGAACCAATATCATAATGATAATTCTTGAGACTTCAGTGAAATTGAAAATAAAGTAAATTATTTGGGGGAAGGTAGGGTAAACAATATTTTGTAGAAGGCAATTTTCATAGACTGTCTCAGATATCTTCACAATTCAATGAAGTATGGATTATTCTTACTTATTTTAAAGGTATGGAGATTTTCATCCTGATAGATTACTATCTAGCCCAACATAATGCTAATAATCATGGATTTAATTTCTTGAATTGATAGCTGTCTAAGTGTCTTCTTTCCATCAAATTCCTGTTTTGCAATCTATATCTACATTCTAAAAGTGCTAATTCCATTCTTATTTCAATTCTTTCATCTCCACTAAAGGATTTTATTTTCTTCTCTTAGGAAAAAGCCTTTTCAGAAAAGGAAACAAAAACTATAATGAAATCTAAATGTCTTCAACCAGAAAAGTAATTAAGCAGACTTGTCTTGGAATTAGCACCTTTACCTAAAAATTTAAGTTATATTAATAAAATCTCAATACTCCCATTTCAGAAGACCAGAAGGCTGTTTTCATAACATCAGTTCATGTTGGCAAAATGAAAGCCTTCCCCCTTGGATAACAGCTCAATCTATTTATGTGCGCAAAACCTCACAAGATCCACCAAGAAAAGTACCCAACCCATCTCATTTAAGTTTAACCTTTAATTTGTTAACATACATTAACATGTCATCACCTAAAGACCATTGCTTAAATTAGGGTTCACTCTTGCTGTTGCACATTTTATGGATTTGGACAAACGTTTAATGACATATATCTACCATTACAGAATCATACAAAGTAGTTTTCACTGACCTAAAAACTCTCTGTGCTCAGCCTTTCTTCCTTTATAATCACTGATCTTTAAACTGTCTCCATAGCTTTGCTCTACATAGTTAATGAGAATGTCATATAGTTGGAATCATATAATATGTAGGCTTTCAGGATTGGCTTTTTTTTTTGTTTAGTAATATGTACTTAAGCTTCCTCCATGTCTTCTCGTGGCTTGATAGCACCTTTCTCTGTAGTGCTAAATAAAATTCCATTGTCTAGATGGATCACAGTTTAATTTATTCATGCACATACTGAAGGATATCTTGGTTGCTTCTAAATTCTGGCAATTATAACTACATCTTTTATAAACATTTATGTGCAGGGTTTTGTGTGAACATAAACTTTCAACTTGTTTGGGGAATGTACCAAGGAGGATGATTTCTGGATTGTATAATTAAGAGTACGTTTATTTTTGTAAGAAATTGTCAAACCATCTTCCAATGATACTGCAGCACATTACTTTCCTACCTGCAATGAACGAGAGTTCCTGTTTCTCCACACCCTTGACAGCATTTGATGTTGTCAGTGTTCTGGATTTTGGCTATTTAATAGATGTACAGTGATATATCACTGCTGTTTTAATTTGTTTTTCCCTTATAAAATAAATGTAGAGCATATTTTCATGTAATTATTTGTCATCTTTGTGTCTTCTTTGCTGAGGTGCCTCTTGAAGTTACTGGCCAGTTAAAACAAAATTATTGTGGTTACGTAACGTGTGTATATCTGTGGGATACATGTAATGTTTTGATAGAGGAATAAAATGTGTAATGATCAAATCAGGAGAGCTGGAATATCCATCACCTCAAAGACTTATCCTTTTTTTTGTGTTGTTAAGAGAAAACTTCAAATTAAATTTAACAGAGTTTAACTGAGCAAGAATAAAAAAGACTGACGAATCAAGCAGCCTCCAGAATCACTGCAGATTTAGAGACTCCAGGAATGCCTCATGATTAGAACAAATTTGTAGACCAAAAAGGGGAAATTACATACAGAAATCAGAAGTGAGGTACAGAAACGGCTAGATTGGTTACAGGTTGGTGTTTGCCTTATTTGAACATTTTGAACACAGTTTGAACCCTCAGCAGTGTATGAGTGGCTGGAATAATGGCTGCTTGGATTGGCCAAAACTCAGCTATTGTTACAGATGCATACTCCTAAGTGAGGTTTTCAGTCTGGTCAACCTGTTAAGTCACAGTATGGTTAGTTCACAAGGAAGAAAATATACGAAGTCTTTCTCAGGCCGTATTTATTTAGCTTTAATGGTGTTAAGAAAATTGTAATTCTACTCTTTTAGCTGTTTCAAAAGACATAAGATATTATGTTAACTATAGGCAACCTATTGTGCTACTGAATACTAGATTTTATTCATTGGCCAATTTTTTAATTGAATTATTTCTTTGCTTATTGTTGAGTTCTGAGACATTTTGGTATATTTTGGGTAACAGTCCTTTATCGTACATGCAAAAGCCCTTTGTTAATATTTTCTCTCAGTCTGTGGCTGTCTTTTCATTCTCTTGACAATGTGGGAGTTTGTGTTTGTTTGTTTGTTTGTTTGTTTGTTCATATTGAGTCAGGCTCTCGCTCTGTCGCCGAGGCTGGAGTGCAGTGGTGCAGTCAGGCTTACTGCAACCTCCATCGTCTGAGTTCAAGTGATCCTTGTGCCTCAGTGACCCAAGTAGTTGGGATTACAAGCATGTGCCACCACATCCGGCTAATATTTGTATTTTTAATAGAGACAGGGTGTCACCATGTTGGCCAGGCTGGTCTGGAACAACTGACCTCAGGTGATCTGCCTCAGCCTCCCAAGGTGCTGGGTTTACAGGTATGAGCTACCACGCCTGGCTTGACAGTTCCTTTTGCAGGACAAAACTTTTTAACTTCAGTGTGAAGGCCAGCTTTTTAATTCTTTCTTTCATGGGTCATATTTTTTGATGTCATATCTAAAAAGTCATCACCAAGCCCAAGGCCACTCCCTAGTTTTCTATTATACTATCTTCCAGGCACTTTATAGTTTTGCATTTTACATGCAGGTCTGTGTTTCATTTTGAGTTAATTTTTGTAAAGCATGTGAAGCCTCTATCTAGATTGTTTTTTGGGGGGGGTACGTGGATATTTCAGCATCATTTGATGAAAAAATTGTCAACTTTGCCCCTTTGTCAAAGATCATTTAACTATATATGCAGGTCTATTTCTGGGCTCTCTATTCTGTTTCATTGATTTATTTGTCTATTCTTCCACTGATAGTGGACTGTCTTGATTACTGTAGCATTATAGTAAGTCTTGAAGTCAGGTAGTATCAGTCTTCTGACTTTGTTTTCCTTCAGTATCACACTGGCTATTCTGAGTCTTTTACCTGTCTGTAATATCTTTAGAATCAGTTTGTTAATAGCCACAAAAAATAGCTTGCTGAGATTTTGACTGAGATTACATTGAATCTATAGATCAAGCTGGGAAGAACTGATACCTTGGCAAATTGAGTCTTTCTTTGCATGAACATAGAATACCTCTCCATTTATTTAATTCTTTGATTTATTTCATAAGAGCTTTGTAGATTTTCTTATTTGAATCTTGTATATTTATTTATATTTGAGAATACTATTTCTATAATTATTGTAATAAGTGATGGAGACAATGTTTGACCCTAGAATTACCTTTTTATTCCCTCCTCAATATGTTTTTTCTATTTACCATGTCAAAATGGATCTCTCTTTCAGGGAACAGGATGTAAAAAATGAGTGATTTGTTATATTACCACCATTATTTGCCAGCAATAAATCAGTACATCTTGAGCAACACACACACACACATGCACACATGTACATTTTTTAAAATGAATTAACAGTATAATTTTAAGCACCAATGAGATCTAATGGGAGACATACTTATTTTGGATGGAGTTATTTCTAGAAACCTTTAACTTATACCAAAAATATATGGAATGAATAAGTCTGAGGCTGTCTGCCATGTTTGAAATCTTGAAATGCATCCAGATGATTTTATGAAAAAGGGTTTAAATTGACAGTTTGGGTTTTAGGGCTTTTACCTAGCATTTTTCCAGCCTAAGATGGAACATTTTTATTGAACATAATCTTAAAACCTTTTGAAGACCTGGGATTAAAAGGTGATGATAGAGACAAGAGGCACCCAAGGGTCCCTTGGTGAAACTCTGCTTCAAGCCTAAAACTGCCTGAAGGCTGGAAAACCAGACTGCCAGTCGCAGACAATCTCCCACCAGCCTATGTACTGGGAGGACAGGGTGGAGCATCGGGGAATTTGCACTCTTTGCAGGGGGCAGAAGCCTGGCCTCTCCTGTTCCTGGGTGGTAGCTGGGGATTCAATCTGTGAGATGGAGGCCTGTTAACAGAAACCCCTGTAGCTTTGCTGGGTTTTTGTTTCCTTTTCACCCAATAAATTCTGTTCACCCTTCAAAGACACTCACCCTTCAAATTATCTGTGTGCCTAACTCTTCCTGGTTGTGTGAAAGATCCTGTTTTTTTCTACAACAGTGACACTGCATATGCAAAGTTACAGTTGCCAACAGCCACAAAAATTAGGCAGGCAGGAAGAGTACTGAATAGTGCAATACATTTTCATTCATGGTGTTATTAAAAGCAACATTTATTTATTTAGTTCCAAGATGAATATAAATATAATAAATCACAGAGTTCTGGGCTTGAAAAACTTTTTATCCAACAGAATAAGTTGCCTGAAAGTATAATGATTTAAAAACAATGAAGTATACATTTTTTTTCTTGCTATTTCTTAAAATTAAGGAAGGGCATTCCATAGCTCAGTTCTTTCCATAAGAGTACAAAAGTCAAGCATGTAGTTCGTTCATTGCCTCCTCTTTTAGCACATGCAATTGCTGATTATCTTTTCAGGATAATAATGACAAGAATTCACAAAATAGATCTGCTGAAAGCCCTGGGTATGATGATCTCTTTGGGCATACAACGCAAAAGAGGAATGCTCTGGTGCCATCACTGCATGTGGTCACAATAACTGTAGTAACTACAAAAACAAATATGATGCAAAATAAAATTATGTGCTGAAATGTTGTACGGCTTCCATAAATAACTGTATTCTTTGAAAAATGACAGAGCTGCATGTCTCTGATATATGCGAATTTTTGGCATGTTACTTCTTTCATTTTTAAGAACTTTGAGTCTTTCCCTCATATTTAATTATTTAGCAAATTGAAGAATACCAAAAAAGTTATTTTGTGCCACTTAGAAACCTCAATATTATACAGTCTATATTAGCTCTTCTTTTTTAAACAGAAAAATAGAAACAGGTTTATAATGCTCTCCAATCTATGTCTCAAACAGCCAGAATGGTCAGAACCTACCTTGCAGAATGACAACTAAAATTGCTTTTCTAGTGGAACGTATAATTCCGTGTGGATACTGAGGTAAACAAGAAAAATATTTTTTAAATTTCAAAGAGTCTTCTGCTATGAAGAATATAAAATAATGCAGTGGGAATAATGAAAGTGGCTCTGGTTGTAAAAACTTTCTATTTCTGCATAACAAATTTCCAGAAATTGTGGCTTAAGCAATATAAATGTGTGAACTCACAGTATTCCTGGGCTAGGATTCTGGGCATAAGTTAATTAGCCTCTGTGTTTAAGGTCTCACCATGGTCAAATCAGGATGTCAGCTGGAGTTACAATCTCAGGTGGAACTCAAGATCCTCTTCTAAGCTGATTTATGTTGATGGCAGAATTCAGCCTAAAGTCCTTGCCACTGCAGCCTAAAGTCCTGGCTTTCTTACTAGATACAGACCAGAGGTGTTCTCAGCACTTTGAAGCTGCCTCAGATTGGTGCCCTATGACTTTCTCCATAGAGCCCACTATCAGGTGATCATTTGCTTCTACAATATAAACAGAAGACCATTTCTTCTCTTAAAGAGCTGGACTGGTCAGGATCACCCAAAATAATTGCTCTTTGGAATTTGTAGCCAACTGACTAGAGACCTTAACCATATTCGCAAACACCCTTGAGCCACATAACAACATGATTGTAACACCAATATCCCATCATATTTATAGGCCCCATTCATTCTCAAAGGGAGGGTATTATACGGGGTATTCTTGTCATGGGTCATCTTAGAATCTGACTAGTACAGTGGGTAAGCATAAAATATTAACTAGTGTGTTAAGAAAAAACTTCCCAGAGAAGTAATATTTTAGTTGAAACTTGAAATCTGAGAAGGAGAAAGCCATGCAGTAATTAAAAAAAAGTCTATTCCAGAAGAAGAAATGGCTTGTACAGAGGCTCTGTTGTATGCGCTAACTTTGTAAGTATTAGAAAAAGAAGGACTACAGGCCAAGGGAAGAAGGGTAAGACTTGATATTGGATAGACAAGGGATGGATCCAGGACAATCTTGCAGGTCATGCAGAGTTTAAATTTTAATATAAATAATAGGACTGCACTACACGAATCATGTGAAATTCAAATTCAAAATTCAATAGAATGCATTATGATGGTTTAAGCAGTTAAGTGTCATGATCTGATGTATTTCTTTGTAAAAATTCAAAACCCTTCAGGTTGCTTTCTATGATTTGTGTTTTACTGGAATGACAAACATTTAAAATCCTCCTTCTAGCTGTTGAAACTATACAATATTTATCACTAACTATAATTCTTAAAAGAAGGTAAATAACTATAGGAAATACAACTCTACTTAGTAAACAAAAAGGAGTTTCTTACTGTTTTTGTTTCCACTATAGGCTATTCTGATTTTTGTCTAAGAAAATAATGATAGAAAAAATGACTTCTTATTTAAAATTTAATATCAAGTTAAACCATTTCCATACTACACTTTTTTTTTTAAGTTTTCAAATGTTTTTTCCTATGTGGTTGAACTTTCTAAAGAGGGAAGCAATGTAAAACCATGTTGATTCATTACAGAGTCTAGTATCATTATATGCCTGCCAGTTGGTCCTAGCCACTCACACTAATATTACATATGATTTGGAAAAAAATGTTTGGAAAGTAGATATTCAACCTTCATCTGAATCAATGAATCATTTTATTATGTTTACTGACTTCTGAAAGTAAGGAAATAATAGAACTGAAACTAATAACCGGATCTGATTTGTGACTTTTACTTCTTGCCAAGTGGGGTAAAATGGACAGGATTTACCTTAATTCCAGAAAAAAAAAAATAGAAAAATTGTCAAAAGATGTAAAACTACACTTCTCAGCATAGTGGACAGGACATAATGAAGAACAATGATAACTGAAAGCTGGAGACAAAAGTGGTGAATCTTATGACAGTCTTGGATTATTGCCTGGAGAGCATTTCCAGGCTGTATTACAGGGAAGGGGGAGCCCAGGTAGAGCTCTCCTATATGCCTGAGTTGAGAGGAAGAAGAAAGTTTAGAAAGAAACAAATGGCAAGAGTTCACAGGGAAGTATCAAAGAGAAGGGAGCTTAACAGAGAGAGAACATAAGAGAGAAGCACCCAAGGGTGAGGGAAGAATCAGCGAAAGAATTCCCAGGGTTTACATAGTATCAGTAGTGTCTGTTTCCACCAGTAAAGTGGGAAACCTTGTAATGTACTGGGCATTGGGTAGTGTATTCAAAAAGTTATGCCTTAGTAGTGGGGAAAGTTAACTTTATATTAAAGATGGTTCTGTTCCTGTCAAATAAGACTTAAAGACTCAAAGGAACATGCTACTTTCATGTAACCTAACCATGTCTCAGCACAGAAGAAAAAATCATCCAACACTGAAAAAAAATTGACAATGTGTGGTACTCAGCAAAAAATTCCAAAGCTTGTAAAGCAGCAAGGAAATATAAACAGTACTGAGGGGTGAGGGGAAAAGTCAATCAATTAAAACAGATATAAAATGCCAATATAATAAAATGACATTTAAACAGATATTATAACTGTATTCTCTATGTTTAAGAAACAAGAAGAAATATTGCAAACATTACATAAGGATATCGAAAATACTTAAAATGCCAAAATTGAATTTTACAGATGAAAACTACAATGTGTAAAGTGGAAAATACAATCGATATGGAATTAACACCATATCAGGCATTGCAAAAACACAGATTAGAATACACTTAAAAACACCAGTAGAAACTATACAAAGTTAAACAGGCAGAAAAAAAAGACTGGAAAAAAAATGGAGAATCAATGATCTGGGAGACAATTTCAAGAGGCCCGATGAGTCCTCAAATGAGAAGAGAGAGAAGAAACAGAAATAATTTTTGAAGAAATAATTGCTCAAAATATTCCAAATTTGCTGAAAACAATAACTCCACATATCCAGAAAGTTAAATGAACACCAAGAGTTTCATACAAGATAAAAATCTTGATATGGCACATCATAATCAAATTGCTTAAAATCAGTAGTAAAAAGAATAACTTAGGATCAGCCAAATTTAAAAACAAAACATATTATATAAAAATGAACAAAGAAAAGAACAACATATTATCATTGGAGACAATGCAAAGAAGAAGACATTGAAGAAATATTTGCATTTAATGTAGGACCCAATTATACATTATATATAGAAACCGACTTTATTTATAAAGACAGAAGTAGCTTAAAAAGGTGGGGGACACACTAATCAAAGGAAGCAAAGTAGTTAATTACTATCAAATAAAATAGATTTCAGAGCAGAGAATTACACTAGGGAAAAGGGAGTAATTTCATAATCACAAGAGTCAATCTATCAAGATAACATAACAATTCTAAATATTTAGGTTCCAAACAACAGAGATTCCAAATAAACAGAGCAAAAAGTAATAGAACCTCAAGAAGAGGTAGGTGAATCCACTATGAGAGTCAGAGATTTTTAATAGTGCTCACTCATTAGTTGAAAAAATACACAGAAAAACAGTAAGATAAGGAAGATGAAAGCAATACTATTAAGCAACTTAATAGACACTAACAAATCATTCCACCAAACAATAGTGCAATACAGATTATTTTTATGTGCAAACAGACCATTTACCCAGATACACTATACTCTGGACAAAAAAAAGTGAAAGAATTCACGTAATAAAAAGTATGTTTGCTCTCCCCGCGCAGCCCAAGAGGCCGAAAGGAAAGAAGGCCAAGGGGAAGAAGTGGCTCCGGCCCCTGCTGTCGTGAAGAAGCAGGAGGCCAAGAAAGTGCCGAATCCCCTGTTTGAGAAAAGGCCTAAGAATTTTGGCATTGGACAGGACATCCAGCCCAAAAAAGACCTCACCACTTTGTGAGATGGCCCCACTATATCAGGTTGCAGCGGCAGAGAGCCATGCTCTGTAAGCTGCTGAAAGTACCTCCTGCAATAACCAGCTCACCCAGACCCTGGACCGCCAAACAGCTACTCAGCTGCTTTTAAGCTGGCCCAGGAGTATAGACCAGAGACAAAGCAAGACAAGAAGCCGAGGCTGTTGGCCCGGGCGGAGAAGAAAGCTGCTGGCAAAGGGGACGTCCCCACTTAGAGACCACCTGTCCTTCAAGCAGGAGTTAACATGGTCACCACCTTGGTGGAGAACAATAAGGTCAGCTGGTGGTGATTGCACATGGATCCCATTGAGCTGGGTGCCTTCTTGCCTGCACTGGGTCGTAAAATGGGGGTCCCTTACTGCATTATCAAGGGGAAGGCAAGACTGGGACGTCTAGTCCACAGGAAGACCTGCACCACCGTTGCCTTTACACAGGGTAACTCGGAAGGCAAAGGCGCTTTGGCTAAGCCGGTGGAAACGATCAGGATCAATTACAATGACAGATATGATGAGATGCGCCATCACTGGGGAAGAAATGTCCTGGGTCCCAAGTCCGTGGCTCGCATCACCATTGAAAAGGCAAAGGCTAAAGAATTTGCCACTAAACTGGGTTAAATGTACACTGCTGAGATTTCCATACATAAAAATAAAACAATACCAGTTCTCCTTAAAAAAAAAAGTATGTTCATTTTTCACAATGGAATTAGATTTGTAATCAATAACAAAAAGATATCTGAAAAATACAAAATGCGGGAAACTAAATAGCACATTTCTAAGAAAATTTTAAAATTCAGTATTTGGAACTGAATGAAGATGAAAATACCAATGTCAAGATTTGTGGGACACTACTAAAGCAGAATTAGAGATGTGGAGTGCCTCAAATAACCATATGAGTAAGGGAAACTTTCTCAAATCAGTAAGTGTCCATCCTCAGAAACTAGAATGAAGAGTGAATAAAAGATCAAAGAAGCCTTAAAGGGAATAATAAAGAACACAGTGGATCTTGATGAAATAGAAAATAGAAAAACAATAGTAAATGATAGAAAAATAATTTTAAAAATAATAGAAACCAGGCTGGGCACAGTGGCTCATACCTGTAATCCTAGCACTTAGGGAGGCTGAGGCAGGTGGATCACCTGAGGTCAGGAGTTTGAGACCAGCCTGGCCAACATGGTGAAACCCCATCTTTACTAAAAATACAAAAATTAGCCAGGCATGATGGCACAGGCCTGTAATCCCAGCCACTCTGGAGACTGAGGCAAGAGAATTGCTTGAACCTGGGAAGCGGAGGTTGCAGTGAGCAGAGATTGTGCCATCGCACTCCAGCCAGGGCAACAAGAAGGATACTCCGTCTCAATAATGATGATAATCATAGTAGAAACCCAAACTTTGTTCTTTCTTTCAGATTGTCAATAAAATTAACATGGCCCTAACCAGACTAATAGTATATAAGAAAGAAGACACAACTTAACAATGTTACAATGAAAGATGTATGTATATAATGGAATACTATGTACAACTTTATGCAAGCAAATTCAACGATTTGCATTAAATGGGAAAACAATCCCTGCAAGACAATAAATTCTAAGATTCATGAAAGAAGACAAAGATAACCTAAATTGCATTATACTTTTTAACAGAATTACAGTGAAAAACCTTCCCACAAAGAAAACTCCACGCTCTAAAACTTTGTGAATTATATCAAGTATTTAAGGAAGAAATAATAGAATTCTGCAAAAATTCTTCCAGAAATTTAAAGAAGAAACATATCCCAAATTATGTTGTAGGGTCATCACTCTTGTGATACCAAAACAAGAGTGAGCAATTAGAAGAAAAATGTAGCTATACTACAGAATTATAGCCCTCATCACTATAGATTGAAAAATTCTTAACAAGACTTTGCTAACTTGAATCAAACCATACGTAAAAAAGATAATACATCAAGATCAAAAATAATTTAATCCCAGTAATGTAAGATTGGCTTAATATTTTAGTATTAAACATCATCAATTTAATTAACCATATTAACAGATTACAAAAAGTGATCATCTCAATTGATGTGGAGAAAAATTGTCAAATTACAACATCCATTCTGGACAAAAGAAGTCTCAGCAACCAAGAAATAGAAGATATTTATTTTTCCCTTTTCTTTTTCTTGTGTGTGTGTGTGTGTGTGTGTGTGTGTTTTTAAGAGACTCACTCTGTTGCCCAGGCTGGAGAACAGTGGTGCTATCTCGGCTCATTGCTGTAACCTCTGCCTCCCAGGCTCAAGCAGTTCTCATGCCTCAGACTCCCAAGTAGCTGGGATTACAAGTGCATGTCACTACACCTGGCTAATTTTTTTTGTATTTTTAATAGAGACAGGGTTTCACCATGTTGGCCAGGCTGGTCTCAAACTCCTGACGTCAGGTGATCCAGTTGCCTCGGCCTCCCAAAGTGCTGAGATTACAGGCTTAAGACACCGTGCCCAGCCTAAAGACATTTCTTACTCTAACTAAATGCATCTACAGAAATTATGCACTTAATCTCACCTAATGGTGAAAAAATAAATGCTTTCCCCTGGAAGTCAGGAGCAAGACAATGATATTCAACTTTATCACATCTCGCCAACATTGTAGTTCAGTTAACAAAAAGATAGTAACTGGTATGTCTGCATATACAGAGTATGTACTAAAACCTTGAGTCCTTTTCCTCCATGAAGATCCCCAGCATGCTTGGATGTGTGTGTAGGACCTTCAGTCCTCTTTGGAAAAAGGGAGAGCTTGATCACTGCTAATCACTTTTTTTTCCCTTAAAGTAGCCAAGATTCAGGTAGAGGAGGAGGAAGGAATCAGGGTGCACAGAGGATGAGTGGCACCATACTACTGAGCAAAGCATGTTTCCTTTCTTGTTTTCAGCAGCAGGGCAGATGCACAGCATTTAGTATTTCAAAGATACTTTATCTATTCTCTTCTGTTTATAAAAAATTAAGTAAATCAAAGGCAAATGCTTTCAGGAAAAAGAGCCAGTGTTTATTAAATTTAGACTATATTATAGGTATTAGTAAATAGACATATTCATACAATTTTCAAACTTATTACATCATATCCACCCTGTGACCCATCCTTGCTTTTCATATCCTAGCCCAAATGTCACAGACATCATAAATGGCATATCTAGAATTTGAACCCAGGTCCATTTGACTCCAACTCCCTTACCTGTTTTTATATACAACCATCTCATTGCAGAGGTCAAGGTGCTTGATCAGCTCTCTCCAGCTAAAACTTTAAATATGTGTAACTACTGCTTCGGACGTAACTATATTAAAGCAGTTTGAAGTTAAACGAAGTAGATGATGTATGTTAAATCACATATGTGTGGGGTTTCCAATATCCTTCCTTCATTTTTAGCCTGAAACAGAATCCTTGAAATATAGTATTTTCATATTCCTTGGCTATTACAGTAGTATAATTTCTATAAATACCCTTGGTCTGTGCTCTGCCTTTAATAGCTTAGGAATATGATATAGAAGATATAAATTATAGATTGAACATAATAATATTATAGAGTACCTCAGGTGGCCTGGTGGATCAAACATGAGATTAAGTGTCAAGAAACCTGAGCTGAACATCTCTTGAAATCTGATGCTTACTCTCCTCTGTTTTGTTTCTTTTTCTTTTTTTAACTGCGTAAGCCTTCTCCCCTGACAACATCGTTAGCTACCATCTTGGCTGTTTCCTTAGCTCCATCCCTTAGCAAATCTGCCAGTAAAAACACAGTGAGTTCACTCTCGTTTCACCACGAGAAATTTTTTAATTCATTTCTCCGGAACATTTGTCATTCAGACAGTCATTGCTAATCTGAACAAATAAGAAAGCAACATGATTATGCCAGGCATTTTAAGAGATACTTAATTCACTAAATAAATGTTAGTTTTGTTTCCATTTCTATTGCCTTGAAAAATTCACTTTATAATCTCTTCTGTCATTCCATTGTGAGCTAAAGAAGAAAGCAAAGGGTGAGATAATTGCCTTTAGCACTGACTTTATTTGGGCTTCAGATTTTCCACTTGTAGGAAGATATATTGATGTTTTGGGACAACATAGAAATCAGTTGTTTCACAGACTGGAATTGGAATTTTAGCTAATAGACTTGAAAGGCATGCAATGGATTTAAGAGTATATTAATAGTACACAAGCACCATCCATAATTTATCTCTTGTAGAACTTACAACAATCCTCTTAGTTTCTATTATCTGAATTTAACAAGTAAAGGAAAAACGAATCAGAGATGGAAAGAAAATTACCCAAGTGAATAAATGACAATGCTGAAGTTTGGGTTCAAATCTCTCTGACCCCCAAAAGTCTTTTATAAGTACCATGGCATTGGGCATGTTGCTCTGAGCCTCAAATTTCTCGACTATAAAAGGAAAGTGAGAGTTAGTCACTCATTTAATAATTAAATATTTATTGAGCCATTATATGTTCGACATGTGCTAGAGATACAATAGTTAGCTAAACACAGAAATAATGTTCAACCTAATAGAGTGACGGATATCAAAGTAATCATACTGAAAAAAATGACTAATTAGAAATTGATTTCAAGTACCTTGGAAAATAGAAATATGATTCCCCGATTGTGCATAAGGAATGCTGGAGGGAGCAGGTAATCAGAGAATACTTCTCTGAAAAAAATGTCCTTTGGGCTCACAACAGAAGGATAAGATGAAATTAACTAGACAAAGGTGGAGAGAGTGGGCCTGGTTTTGTTGGGAAGTCCTAACATAGACAATGGTGGGAGCAGATGCTGCTGGTCAGGGGAAACATGGTTCTTTTTAAAGACCTGCACGATCCGTGGAGCTGGGAGCAGGTTGGGGGGCAAGATTCCCATGACAAACTCTTCCTAACTGATGCGGCTGTTTTGTGATTTAATGCCTAAGAGGCAAGGCCAGCCAATGGAGAGTGCTTTGTAAATTAGAAAGCAAGATGTTAGTGTGAATGTTTGTGGGAGTTCTGCTGGTTTCTTATTTAAAAGACTATAACATCTCTATTCTTAAAGTCTTAGCATAGAGAGGAATCTTTTCACGGCGTGAAATTGGGGTTTACAATAGCTTCTGTATCAACATTAACAGAGCTGAAGAAAACTCTCAGTGGAACTTAGCTTAACTCCTGGGGTGAATATGTGCTTCAAAGCATTAAATACGCAGCTCCTGGCTGTTTCTAAAGAAACTTCCCTCCGACTAACAGTATGCATTCACGGTTGAATTAATCATATTTTTTAGATTTTCAATGTGTGCTCCTTGGCTAATGAGGGGAGAGCCAGAGAAACCCACGCTGTCTTATAGTCCAGAGAACAGAGGAGACTTTCTCCCCTAGGAGAGGAGGGTAATGGAGAGGGAAGCAAGCCTGGAAGCTGGTGTTGGTAACCTGAAAAGTCCTGCAGCGAAACAAAACATATCCCTGCCTGAGATTGTTGCCCACCTGCCTTCTGTGTTTGCTTTCTACTTAGGACTGGACCATGCCCTCCTACCAGAGCAGGTGATAGGAATGGCGGCCCATTTCCCTCTTTATCAAAACCATTCTCTTTCACTCGGGACACCTGAGAACAATGGCCTGCTGAATACAGGTTCCAACGAGGTATGGGAGAGTTATTAGGACGCTGGGTTTAAATGCCTAGGTAGTTTAGGAGTCCTGCCATGTACTACTTAAAATGTTGACTGTTGCTTATAAAGACTATTATCTCCTGGTAAACTTGGTCCTCGGTCACAGAAGGGCAGCATGGGGCCTGCAAGTGTGCATCAGCAAGGGACAATGGCACTGGCTTTGCAACCGCAGTTTATTTGTTACCAAATGAGCCATGTGTTAAACACTCAGAGCCTCAGTGTTATTCACGCCTAATAGTACCGAATATTAAATGCATTTTATAAAGAGATCTTCCAAACAGGCTTTGTGTGGGCAAGAAGGCCGTTTTATTTCTCGCTTGGGTGCAAGTGGGCCATATTTGAGAAAGGACAGGCAAAGGGGATAAGGTAGGAATTGGCTTTATAGTCTGAGGTAGTGTTTTGGAGGGCAGGGGTGTCGCAGAGTAAGATCAGTTACAGTGGTGGGGAGTAGGGGCAAGGAGTATACATGACCACAAGTTCAGTTACAATGGCGGGTGGGGGTGAGGCTGAAGAGCAGTTCAGATTGCAGGATGGGTGAGAGGTATTCACATGATCATAAAAGCAGTTAAGATGGCAGGGTTGGGTGAGGGGCTTGTCCGGGGAAGCTCTGCTGGGCGATCAGGGATAATGGTGAATGCAGGCGGGGGGGTGGGAGATGATCAGCCGGGGCAAGCAGAACTTCAGACTTTGACTTTCAGGCTCCAGGCTTGCATATGGAGACCTGACACTCAGGATCCAGATCTGTCATATGTTTAACTAGAAAATTCCCTTCTAAACATACAAACAAATTCCTTATTTAGATTGTTTAACATTAGGTTTAAATAAAACATTTGACTTAAATAAGAAATATAATAATAATTATATTTAAAAACCACTAAAGTTCGCATATTGTTGTTGCTATCAGAGATAACCTGGTTTCTGAGGATGAGGTTGGAGGAGCAAAAACAAAAGCAGACCAGGGTGAAAGTCACAGAGATGGTCCCTAGAACTCCACCACTCCTGAACTGCTCTGTCTCTGGTCCTTGGCCTCTCTGAGAATGCATTTCCATATGGGAGGAATAGTCTCCTATCATAAGGATGACATAAAGATGAGAACCCAGGCATGTTTCTGTAGCATTGGACACTGAGGGTTTTAAGGTGAAAGACATAAACCTATTTAAGGGGAGTACAGCCATACTAAGTGTACATCCCATGTGCCACTACTCCTTCTTATGCTTCTTACGGGCTCCATGAGTTGTTTACAGTCCTCTCACCCTAGAAACTTTCTCAGCATAGTGTAACCAATTCCAGTTTTTAGAGTTGGCAGGAGGTGTGAGCCCTTTGGTCCAGCAATGGTCATGAATAGATCTCTATGCCTCTTCACTGGATTTGACATCCAATGGATGCCCAGTTTCTGCTACACGAATGTACAAATCAAGAAAGGGCAAATTCCCCTATCAATCTTACCCTCAGTGTTCTCAGTGGCTTTCTGCATCTAGTACCCAGTGTCTGACCATTCTAGGGCTCTTCAAATTGGGAGGTAGGCAAATGATGTTAAGGAAGAGCTGCAGGGTAATTGAAGACAAGCTCTTTACTCCCTGGGGGAAAACTGCCCTCTCTTTTCATTTCTGAGTTTCCGCAATGAGAATTCAAAGAGCCTACTCTGTGCCAGCCACACTCTGTTGGACCCTGCAACTTTAGTGACAATGAGAAACCATTTTTGCCTTAGTTCAATGGAGGAAACATACACGAAAATAAATGCCAAGCATAATAAAGCTATAATAGAAGAATGGACAAAGCTCCAGGGGAATCCAGGGGAAAATGATCAGTTCTGCCTTGGAGCACCATAAAATGTGTTTAAAAGGAGGGACATTTGAGCTGCATCTTAAAGGATAAGTGGAGCACAAAAGGCTGAGGAGGTGAAAACAAGCTTTCCAAGGAAAGGAAGAACAGAAGAGCCGAACGCACTGAGGTTTGAAATGCATCAAGCCAAACAGGCCAGCTCAAGTGGTGCGAATCCAGATTATGAAGAAATTTGAATGCCATATTCATGATACTATAAAGTACAAATAATATCCCTGACTTGTTTATTAACACCATTCCCAGTTTGTGTGATTTCTAAGTTAACTAAGTGTCTACAAGCCAAGGAGCTATTGGTTTCTGCTACTAAATGGGGCAGTTCATTAACACAGGAAATATTTTACAACGTTCCAGTAGGAAAAAGAAGAAAAGAAAGGAAGAAGGCTAAAAAGGAGATAGGAATAAGTCATAGTTGAAAGAAAAGGAAGAAGAGAAAATAAATAGAGAAATAAAAAGTAAGAAATCATTTGGGTCCACTGCCAACAAGAGTTAGGAAAGCTGATTTCTTAAGATAAACTGAAGCAAAACAAAATATGCTCCATATGTTGAAACTGTATACTTAGTTTGAGATAAACAAAAACATGCTTGGTGAATAGCTTCCATAATTAAAAAGAAATTAAAAGAAAGAAAGACAAACCATCTGGGGATAGATACATATTTAAACACACACACACACACACACACACACACACACACACGATTCCAAAACTTGAAGTTTTTCTTGACTTAAGTAAACTCCCTTCTTGCAAAAGTGCATTGCAACAGGCTTTGCCGAAAGCACCCCAAGCTCCAGTTCTGTGTAGTAGCTATACAGGGTTATTCAGTGTTGCTCAAAAACAAAAAGACCTTTCTAAATCCTGTCCTTTGCTCCTGCTTTCTTCTCTGCTGTGAATGCACCTTCTCCCTTTTTTATCCTCTGACGGATGCCTACTTGCCTACTCACTGCTCAGTGCCCAACTAAAAGGGTACCTGTTCCCAGAGGGGTATGCCTGGAGCCCTAGGGTAGCTAATAATGACTTCTTTATCTGTGAACTTCATGCATGTGTATCAGTTTTCTAGAGATGCTAGAAAAATGTGCCACAGACTGGGTAGACTCAAACAAGACAGGTTTATTGTTTCACAGTTCTGAAGGCTAAAAGACCAAGATCAGGGTGTCTCTCAACAGGATTGGTTTCTTCTGAGACTCTGCAGGAGAATCTGTTCCATGTTTCCCTCTGAGCTTCTGGCGATGTCTAGCAATCCTTGGTGCTCCTTGGATTATAAATGCTTCACGCCATTCTCTGCCTCCACCTTCATATTATCTTCTCCCTGTGTCTCTGTCTTCACATGGCCATGTTCTTACAAGGATAACAACCATGTTGGATTTGGGGAACATCCTACTCTAATGTAATCTTATCTTAATTTAATGAATCACATCAACAGCGACCCTATTCCACATAAGTCTGTATTCTGATGCGCATGGGGTTAGAACCTCAACTTATCTTTTGGGGGGAACACAGTTTAATCCATAACAACATACTCTAATGAAGCTCTTGCTTCATTGAAGGAGTCAGATGTATGCGTGTCTGTATTCCTTGTTCCCAAAGAAGTCAGTGAGAAACTCCATTGCAATGACTATAAATACATATATATTTAACCTTATGTCTCCAGGGCTGAGCACAAACATTTCTGTAAGCTCCTAGGTAATGTTTTCAAAACGGAATTAAATATGACACAGAGAAATTATGGACAGAGAGTTTCCAATTCAGGATAAAAGAAGTCTAAGAGGCAGTTAAGTCGGCTCCTGAGAGGAAACACTGGGCACATGGTGACCCTCATGTCACTATACTTCCCAGATGTCCCTAGTATGGGCAATATGGCAGAAAAATACTCTTGCCTAGAATAACCTAATGGGATGGGCATTTGAGAAGAGTAGACCCATGTTGAATTTAGTTCTGTGTAGATAGCTATGTTGTATTGATATTGTCACTTCTCCTCTGGGGGCCTTAATTTAGACTCAAAAGATGAAAATTAGACAAGAAGGAGCAATTTTAAGGCTTAATGAAGCATAATAACTCTCTTTTCAAATGAAATCTTGTGAAAAGTTTTAATCTATATAACAGATCTATGTGAAGTTGCCGGAGATCTGGTGAAGAACTTGAGCCTGGAATTCCATGGGCTCTGTCACCCTGAAGGAGTCTCCACAGGAAGTTCTAAAGAAATCTGGAAACAAAGGCTGAGAACCACTCGGTCAGGTGAAAGTCTGTGTTGGGTATGCTGTCACAGACATAGAAGGTCATACATAAAAATTTAAAAAGAGAAGAAGAGATGGAAAAGCTTATTAGAAAATAAGAGAGACACTAGGGAGAAAAATGGTAAGAAGGGGCAAAGCTCTTAGACAAAACTTACTGTGGTCATAGAGAAAGAGTTCAAAGTGGTTTTCCAATCTTATCTGTGTAGTCATATATTTAATTCTAAATTAAGTGTGTTCATATATTTTTCAAGAACATTGTTGTTTTTAACTGTATCATAATTATATGATTACAAAGGTAACTAGTCTGAAGGAAGGCCTGAGAATGTGAAAGACCCTGTGCAAATTTCAGCTGATGATATGCAAACTGAGGGCTTTTTCCCGCCCAAGATAATAATGTCTAAAACAACTTGATTGCTCTGCCCTTTGCACTTTTTGCTCCAGCATTCGGGAATTGATTATATTTCCCAGGACACACCATTTCGCTGTTGGCTTCTGCTCTCTGGAGCATGTTCATCCTTCTTTCTGACATACCCATCCTATCTTGAATCCCTACTCTTCTTTTCTAGTGTAACCTAGACTTAACTTTCTCCAGGGAACCCTCTTTGAATTCACAGGTCCAACTAACCTTACCCTGCCCCAAGTGCCTCTGTACTCCCTCTGTGCCTCAGTTGTACTATCACACTGACTTGTAAGCTATCTCTTCAATTGCTGCCTATTTTCAAATAATAAGCTCCGTAGAACATTCTTTTTTTTTTTTTGAGACGGAGTTTCACTCTTGTTACCCAGGCTGGAGTGCAATGGCGTGATCTCGGCTCACCGCAACCTCCGCCCCCTGGGTTCAGGCAATTCTCCTGCCTCAGCCTCCCGAGTAGCTGGGATTACAGGCATGTGCCACCATGCCCAGCTAATTTTTCGTATTTTTAGTAGAGACCGGGTTTCACCATGTTAGAACATTCTTATTTGTGTCTTTACTCCCTAGTACTTAGCACTGTGATTGGCATATAATAGGTATCAATCAATGTTTTCTGAATGAATTAATATATGAAAGAGTTTATTTTAAACTTTTCTAAAGTTTTCAGACATGGTGAAACCCCGTCTCTACTAAAAATACAAAAAATTAGCTGGGCACCGTGGCGCGTGCCTGTAATCCCAGCTACTCGGGAGGCTGAGGCAGGAGAATTGCCTGAACCCAGGAGGCGGAGGTTGCGGTGAGCCGAGATGGTGCCATTGCACTCCAGCCTGGGTAACAAAACAAAAAAAAAAAAGTATCAAGATGTGAGTAGGCATAATTTGAATGAAATGGAAGGCTGTAGTTAAATCTCTGGTGACTTTACTTTCCTAATTCAACAAAGTATGAAGAGGAAACATAGAAAGTGGACATAAAAGAAAAAAAAAACCCTATTTTAGAAATTAGCCCAAGAACCAAATGTTTTATTTTAATGGTATATTTCTTCTCTGGTACCGCAACTAATATACATTTCAGATCACACATATGCACAGTGTTTGTTTGTACTTACTATAATTCCCTATGTGACTCCAGATGCTTGGACCATTTAGGCATCTAATACATGTTTGATGAATTAAGGAATAAGTAATAGAACCCTCGAAGATGAGCTGTGATTCCAACATCCATTAGCAAGCTGTTAACAGTTTATATCTGTCTAGTTTGGAGAGGGAAATGGAAAAAATGTGATACAAATACCTGATCTGTCTAGTGATTTTGAATCAGTACTTAAAATGTAATCACCTGTCAGACATTTGCTACACTGAGATGGAATGCTGAGTTCTGGCTCCAGGTCTGCCCCTCATTGCTATGTGAGATTAACTTTCTGGCTGATAAAATTAAGCTTAGTCCCACCTGTCTTTTTTTTTTTTTTTTGAGACGGAGTTTCGCTCTTGTTACCCAGGCTGGAGTGCAATGGCACCATCTCGGCTCACTGCAACCTCTGCCTCCTGGGTTCAGGCAATTCTCCTGCCTCAGCCTCCTGATTAGCTGGGATTACAGGCACGTGCCACCATGCCCAGCTAATTTTTTGTATTTTTAGTAGAGATGGGGTTTCACCATGTTGACCAGGATGGTCTTGATCTGTTGACCTTGTGATCCACCCGCCTTGGCCTCCCAAAGTGATGGGATTACAGGCGTGAGCCACCACACCTAGCCCGACCTGTCTTAATATACTCTCACTTTGGGGAACACAGGCCAAATATTCTTTAAGTATAATACAACCTAATATGATTCTGACATGAATATATGTGAGGCTGCATTGTAATATATGTACATCCAAGGCAGGTTTGTAATTTGGAATTTTGCCAGGCAGGAATCATCTGAGTCTTAATTTAAAAAAATAATCTGTGTCTTTGATTAATTTCCAGGAGATTAGCTGGAGAAAACTCATCTTCTGTGACCTAAAATAATGAACCTTCACAATTCTATACCACTCTATCAATGAAAGGTTGCAATTATGTGGAGACTTCCCACTTAGAAGAGAGTTCTCTGAGCATTATTTGAAAGTAGAACATGCATTTCAGTGTAGGAATAATAAGGAATCCCCCACTCACTATCTCATGTAGTTTATCAAATATTTCTTCTTAACTACATATTATACTCCCCTGGAAATTCTGGCAAATTAAGCTCCTTCTGCCTCCTTTCATTCCCCAGGCACTTCATTTTTATTTCCCTGATCACTGTCAAGGTGACTTGCTATGTCTGATCATGCATTGATACAGCACCTACAAAGTCTCCCATCTGCATTACCCTGATAGATCCTCAGAGCAGCTCTTAGAAGGAGCAGGCCAAATTGATTTCTGCTCATGTTTCAGATAACGAAGTGGAGACTTAGAACTTAGAAAAGGATAATGAAAATGGATGGAAAAGGGGAGGGCCAGCGGGAGGGGGAGGTGGGGAGGGATAACCTGGGGAGAAACGCCAAATGTGCGTGAAGGGGTGAAAGCAAACAGAACACACTGGCATGTGCGTACCTATGCAACTGTATTGCATGCTCTGCACATGTACCCCAAAACCTAAAATGCAATAAAAAAATAAGGAAAAAAAAAAGAAAATGGATGGAACTGTAACTTTAACCAAAACACTTTAGCCAGTGTTTGATGTCTAGTTCAAGGTTAATTAATTGTAATACAGTGTTCTAATGTTCTTATGCATTCTTTTTTTTATAATTATTTGCAGATAGTGCAGACAGTGTTGATGTTATAATGGTAACCAAAACATAATCTGTTTCCTTATTGAGCCTATAATAGGAGTGAAGCAATTGCAGTGTTTACTGGCTTATACAGAAAAGCAAATAACCAAACACACACAACTACTCATGGCATTCCTACTGTGTGCAAGTCATTACCCTGAGTCTTTTGGCAAAAAGTAAGCCAGGAAGCCCCCCATACTTGCAGAAGTCTGTGAAAAATTAAGAAGCTCAGAAACTTCAGCTTCCATTTAGAAGATGCCATATACCTGGCATGAGGATGGAGGAAACACTGAAGCTTTTTGCTTGATACTTAAGAAAATATTCATATTCAGTCATTTAATCAATTATCAGACCATCTCGGTGAAAACATACTACTTCAAAAGACCATATTATCATTTAGTACAACTTCTCATCAGAACCTGCTTTTCTTCAGGTCTTTTGTTTGCCAAATTCCTTTTGCATTAATTCTAATGGATGGTAGTTATTCCCTTTAAAATGCAATGTCTAGACAGGGAGAAAAAACACCATTCATAGAGCTTTTCTTTATATTTTTTTATTTTCTTTTGGCAGTTTTTACAGCTTTATTTAAACACAAAATGTGCACATGAGCTGTCTTCTCATTTTCTTTGCTGGGCAGACTGGCACTTGGGTTGGTGACTCTGATGGCCAGTGGGGCAGCCATTTCCATGATGGCTTTGCAGTTCTTGGAGGAAACATTGTGAAAAATTTTAGCCCAGTAAGATTTGTGGCATATCAGCAGCATTTCCAGCTCCTTCATTTTGTGAACCAGGAACTTCTGGAAGCCAATGGGCAACATGTGTTTTGTTTTCTTGTTGCTCCCATAACCAATGTTGGGCATCAAGATCTGGCCCTTGAACTTTCTACAAACCCTGTGGTCAATACCTCTGGGTTTTCACCTGTTATGCTTAATTTTGATCTATCGGTCTGACTGGTATGAGATGAACTCCTTGGTCCTCTTTTTGATGATCTTGGACTTCCCAAGGGGTCTGAGGGTGGCCACAATGCTGAGGAGGAGATGGCTGTGACCTCCGTAGGCAGCACCGAGGAAGAGAGAAGGCTATATTTTTATGTTTGTTTTTTTAGAGTAGTTTTAGGCTCACAGCAAAATTGACAGAAAGTACAGAGTTCCAATAATACCGCATGCCTTCGAAATCCACAGCCTCCCCTATCATCAACACTCTGCATTAGAGTGGCATATGCATTGCAACGAAGCTACACATTATGATCACCAAAGTCTGTAGTTTACACTAGGGTTCACTCTTGCTGCTGTACATTCTACAAATTTTGATAAATGTGTAATGACATGTAACATCATGATATCACACAGAACAGTTTTACTGTTCTAAAAATCCTCTTTGCTCCAGCATTCCTTCTTTCTCCCAATCTCAGCAACCACTGATTTTTTTCCAGTTTCCATCATTTTTCTTTTCCCAGATCACCATACAGTTGGAATGACACAACATGTAGCCTCTTCAGATTGGCCATTTTACTTAGTAATAAATACTTATGTTTCATTCATGTCCTGTTATGGCTTGACAGCACTTTTTTGGACACTAAATAATATTCTATTGTCTAGATGTACCACAGCTTATCCATTTATCTACTGAAAAATATCTTGTTTGCTTCTAAGTTTTGGCAATAACAAATACAGCTGTTATAAACATTTATCTGAAGATGTTTGCGTGCACACAACTTTTCAGTTCATTTGGATAAATACAAAGGAATGCAATTGCTGTCCTGTTCAGTAGGATTTGTTTGGTCTTGTAAGAAACTGCTAACCCATCTTCCAAAGTTGATGTGCAGTTTTGTATTTCTATCAGCAATGAATGTCAGTTCCTGCTGGTCTACATCCTTGCTGGAATTTTGTGTCACCAGTGTTTGGAATTTTCACTGTTCTAATAGGTATGCAGTGGGATACCATTGTTTTAATTTTCAATTGTTGAACAGTTTTTCATATACTTATTTTAAATCTATGCATCTTCTTTGTTGAAGTGTCTGTTCATATATTTCACCCATTTTTAACTGGGATTTTCATTTTTTTATTGTTGAGTTTAAGACTTGTTTGTACAGTTTGAGTAATAATCCTTTATCAGATACCTTTTGCAAATATTTTCTCTCAGTCTGTGACTTGTCTTCTCATTCTCTTGATATTTTTAATTTTTAAATACTTTTTTTAACATGTAGAAGAAGCATGTT
The DNA here is from genome assembly GCF_049354715.1 of Callithrix jacchus. NCBI lineage: Eukaryota > Metazoa > Chordata > Mammalia > Primates > Cebidae > Callithrix > Callithrix jacchus. The sequence goes on from NC_133517.1 coordinate 75,402,210, forward strand.
TATTTCTGTAATTTTACATATTACAAATAATTAGAAAAACAAATTGATGCCTAAAAATTTCTCCTTAGTAACTAGCTTGGTATCTTGTTTATGACTATGGAATAAGTCTTGCAGGAAGCTAGAAGAGTCTCCTAGCAAGTCAGAAATATAGGCAATCTAAGAAACCTGAGAATAAAAAAGGTTATTTCTACAGTTAAAGGTAGATCAGGTTAAACTTGGAGATGTTAACTGGATTATTATCAGTTCTTGATATCTACAGGCAGGCTGATAAACATAATTAGATATTTCTGGCACATAAAAGCCAAACTTTAACCACAGGGGATATTAAAAATTTTTCAAAGATTTATTTTCCAATCTTAGTATAATTTAGGGTGATTCTATTTACCACACACAAAAAAGTTCTTCATGGATGAATCAGGAGCAATTATTGTGTTCCTGTAAATCAAACAAGCCAAATAAAAGAAAGCACCGGATGAATCATACTGATTCCAAAAATTGTTAAATTAATTGATGTTGTCAAATCCTTGCTTTAGGGACAAAAACCCAAACACAAACACAACTAATACTTATGCTGTCTTCATTAGGAGTCAGGGTGCACCTCACAGGCTATGTCAGAGAGAGAAAGAGAGAAATTTCTGTCTGAGACAGACCTAATCAAACCAAAACAAACACACAGAAAGTATTATTTTATCAATCACTAGTCTCCAAAATAAATACAACCTCAAGCCTTTTCCTGTAAATTTTTATCTCCCTAATGAGAACTTTATCCTTGCAGACAATTATATGAAAAGAACTGCTATTTGTGTCCACAAGGAAAGAAATCTATAATTTGTATAATTCTTATAAGTCTTTTTGGTGAATTTCATTTCTATTTAAAGTGCCTAACATGGGGTCCCAAATCATTTATTCATTTGACACATGTTTACTAAGTAGCTTTTCTGTACCTAGGTGCTAGGGTCAATCTGAGAACAAAATACAGTGATCAAAACATAAAGCAGTCTAAGTACATAAAGATGCAGCAGAGTGGAAGCATTGAAAATCAGGTGGTTAGGGAACATTTGTCTGATGAAGTGAAATCTGAGCACAGAGATGAATAAAATGAGAAAGACAAGCAGAGATCTGGAGGAGATTTCTAGTAAAGTGGACATCCAAATCCTAAGGAAGGAATGCAAGGATCAGGATGGAAGCTGGTATGGCCAGACCAGAAAGAATAACAGATGAAAGGTGCATGAGACGAAGCTGGAGAAGCAGGCCAGTGCCAGAAGGCACAGAGCTCTGTAGGTCATGGCCAAGATTTGACATTTCCTTCAACCATAATGGGAAATTGTTAGTCTTTAACAAATATTTATAATTTATGTAAGCAATAACATTTTAGGAAATAAAAAATATCTTAGTGTTAATAAATATTTGCAGTGTTTCAGGGTTTCTTAACCTTTGCACCATGGCATTTTGACCCCGTTTTGTTGTTGTTGTTGTTGTTATGGGGGACTATCCTACATATTGTATGATGCTTAGCAACATCTCTGGCCTCTGTGCACTCAATGCCAATAGCACACCCCATTCAGTTGTGGCCATGAAGAATGTCTCAGACAATGACAAAAGTCCAATTCCTCCACTTGAGAACTATCAATCTAATCCAATTCATTTTACAAATTTGGTACATGTGCTTAGTGAGATTCAATTACTTAGTTATGGTCAACAAAGTTAGTTTTAGCCTTGGAGTTGATGCACATATATTTATATAATAATATATAGTATAATATATGGAATATATATTATTTGTAATACATGCTCTGTGTACTTTATATATATATATCTTTACATATACATAAAATATTTAGTGTTTTCAATTATTTTTTTAGGTAGTTACCTTTATTCCCATTTACAGGTAAAGAACTTGATACTCAGAAAGGTAACGCAATTTAATGTCAAATTGTGGCTCAAACTCAGATCTCTAAATCTCATCTATTTCAGTAACAAATTGTCACCTTGGGATGCACTAGAAATGTTAACTTGAACTGACCATGAACCAGAAACTTCCTTGAGTACAATGCTATTCAATACCAGTTCAAGAAATACCAGGGACTCTTGATCTTCCAACCTCGATTTCACTATAAAGGGGAAATAAGAATTTGAAAGTTAAAGTGAATTCTCTTTTTGATGTTATAAAATCTAAAAATAGTAAAGTACTTTATTCTTTGATTAAGCCACACAGATGAGCTGCTGTATTTTAAGCAAGGTTGTTTCAAAGGAGACTGTCAAAACCCTCATTGAAAGAAAGCTCTCAGCCTCTGGGTCTTCTATTAAGGAGGAGCTTGTTCTACTCGTTTTTAATTCATCAGCTATTCTATGACTTTGACACCCACCAGGTCTATGAATGGGTCCATAGGAGGGCATCAGATCAAAATAGTATGTGCGCTGGGGATTTAGAGTTTATGGGACTTATTTTCTTCATTTCCTCCTGAAAGAAACCAACGTGTTTAGAATCCTGTTGAAGGTGTTTCTAAGTCATGTAGAGGCCAACATGAGAGGGGAGGGGGCAGATGAGTAGGAGAATAGCATTAAAGTCAGAGGGAGGTTTGGCAGAAACTTTTGGGACCCCACCTCAAATTTACTTCTACATTCAGAAAGCTGCTTACTGCAAACACTTGCAACTCTGACCAAAGGCTTCTTTTCACTGCTACAAAATACTTGACCCATGCACAAAACAAGCCAGAAGTGCCAGAACTAGTGCTTTTATCCAATGATGAGGGGGTAATTAGTTGATAAATGCCCGATTTCCTCAGCCCTTGGAATCCATGAAGGCTTCTGGAATGTATATTCCATGGAGTCTTCCAGAATGTCCTAACGAGATTGAGCTCCAGCTGCCCACAGTGATAAATGGCTACACAATTTATCTTTCTGTAGCTTCTTTCTCTTCCCTACCTACCCTCTTATTCCCTTAAATGTGTTTCCTGGTATCACACAGCAGTAAACTACAAGTATTTTCATCTTTGCCTCAGGTTCTTTTTCAAGTGGAATCCAAATTAAGATAGAAAGTTACACTTCTCATCTCTGCAAAGCTAAAAGCCATAACTTAAGGCTTAACTTATATCACTTTTCAAAGCAAGCCTAGGGATTTTACCCTTTGTGCCTTTGCAATCTCTACTTCTTTTACCTTGATTTTCCTTACCCATTTTTATACAAATAGAGGCATCATCTTTTAGAATTAAAGCCAATTATTGTCAACTCTGTAAAACTTTCTCTGTCCCTTCCCAGGCTGTATTACTGCTTCCCTCTTTTCCTTTGGTTGCTAAGCCCAACTGGTTCAAAAGAGAGAATGCACGAACATGCGCATATGAACAAACCAAAGTAGTGAGCAGATCATGAAAAGAGATTAATGGCATAATTCCAAAAGGTTGTTTTCTATTGAGTGTCACTCCAGGACAACACTTACTCTTTCTACATACAGAAACGGAGGAAAATAAATAATCTATTTTAGTCTGTATCCTTCTCTTTCTCCCCTATTTTCTGGTTCCTGAATATTTTCTTAATCAAAATTATTACTCCTGGCACCACTCACCCTAAACTTCAAGGGTGATTTAAGAATTCTTCCTGATGGACAACACATCACAAAGATAAAGTGAAATGTATATGTACAAGCACAAATAGAAAATGAAGAAAAGTAAGGTCAGTGAGTAATGCTGAGGATCAACACAAGTACTCGCAGGTTTTTTTTGTGGTAGTTTATATTAAGGATGAGCTGAAAGAAGTGAACAGATTCAGGATTAGGGCTTTGTTTTTACTTCCTTGTTGCAAGACTTTATGAGTTAGTTGAAAAAATAAGTATATATCTTGCTAAAACCTTATCTAGGGGCAAAGTATCATACTAGTGTTATTAAAGAGTCAATAAGCATTATTTACATAAATAGATTTGTATTTAGTAGTACCAGTAGCAGTAAAATTAATTCCTGTAAAGACAGTTGTCTTCTTAGGAATTTTAATACTATAAATAGCAGATCCTGTTGCTGTGAATATCTTGATGTGTTTAACTAATTGGGTGAATAGGACATAAGAAAAAGATAAGTTTTCCTGCAAGATAGAAAAAGTTCTCTTTGAAGTCAATAGGGAAGTATAGGAGGGGATTGAGGGGCAAAAAGGGGAAAGAAAATACAAAGTATTCATGGAAGGTTCTGCGCTGACCCTGCCTGAACAGGGGGATGGCTTAGAGAGGAGTCCCAGTGGCTAAAAATGGCTCAAAAGAACAGAAGTATCTGGTCTAAAATTTTCTATTATTTGATATAATCCACTCCCTATAATTTCCAGTTGATTTTGCACATTATTTTTCTTTTGAAATTTATGAAGCTCCAATTGTAATTTTTGGAAGGACTTGGGCTGAATGAGAACAGTAAAAAAAGAAGCCAGATCCTTGAAGAAAAGAATATTGACTTCTTTCATACATGTTAATGAAAGTTTCAGGAAAATCTAATCTAGCTCGTAAGTTGCATGAAGGTGTCAGTTGATACCAGGGCTCCAACCCTTTTATACATGGAAGTTATTACACTAAGTATAAACAAATAATTAAGTAGTATCTATATATTTATGTACTCTATTACATAATTTTTACACTGTATTAAAATTCATGATTTATGTGTCTGTTTTCTCCACTAGAAAATGCTTTTCTTGATGGAAGAAACTATTATTAATATTTGTATTCCCAAGGCCTACGGATGATTCTGGAAGGTGGAAGACATGCAATAAAATATTATTGAGAGAATAATTATTTCATTTTTTAGTTAAGTATCAAATGACAGGCACCTTATTAGTCAATCAACAACTATGAATAAGAGCTAACAAGTATTAATATATACTAAGTGCTTACCATGTTTAAGGAGCTATCCTAAATGCTTTATAAATATGATCACTTTTAATCCTTACCTTAATCATCTATGCTAAATCTCCATTTTAGAGATATGGAAACAAACAGATAATAAGGTTAACTTTCTTAGGGAAAAACATATGTAAACCAATAAATACATATGTCACATAGTGATAAGTTGTTATGGAAAAAAGATAACCAATGAAAAAAGGTTAGAGGTGTCAAGGATTTAAAAAGCCATTTTAAATCAGGTTGATCAGAGAGTGCTTTGTTCATAAAAGATGTTTGATCATTGACATACAATAAATGTGGAAGAAGTTTGGGGGAGGTATTGAGTATCAAGGTCTTGAGACATAGTTGCAGACCAATAAGGAGACCAGAACGAAGTGAAAAGTTGGGTGGGAAGGGATGAAAAGCGGATATTGGAGATGAGAATTGAGATGTAAGAGGGTTAAACTATGTGGGATCTTAGTTGTTATTATAAAGGCTTTAAATTTTGCCTTATCTGTGATAATAAGTCATTGAATGGAGTTAATCTGAGAAGTAACATGATCTGTCTTGCTTTTAAGAAATTGACTCTGCTTCCATGCTGGAGATGTTAGAGCCATTCAGGTGAAATAGTTGAGTGGCTTGAGCCATGGGTGGTAGCAGTAGAGGTGACAAGAGCTGGTTGAATTTTGGTCGCATATTGAAGGTAGAGCTATGTGTTAGGCCATTCTTGCATGACTATAAAGAAATATCTGAGACTGGGTCATTTACCAGAAAGGAGGTTTAATTGGCTCACAATTCTGCCGACTTTACAGGAAACATAATGCTGGCATCTGTTCAGCTTCTAGGGTGGCCTGAGGAAGCTTATAATCATAGCAGAAGATGAAGGAGAGCAGGCACATCACATAGTAAAATCAGGGGCAAATGTGAGAGAGAGAGAAAGAGAGAGACAGTGGGAAAAAGAAGCTGTACACTTTTAACTGACCAGATGCTGTCAATAACTCACTATTGTGAAGATATCACCAAGCCATGAGGAATTTACCATGACCCAAACACCTCCCACCAGGTCCCACCTTTAGCATTGGGGATTACAATTCAACATGAGATTTAGGTGGGGACAAATACACAAACTTTATGAAGTTGTCAGGATAAACTAATGGATTAGATGTGAATTTTGAATATACACATAAACACACACACACACACACACACACACACAATCAAGTGTTGGCCTGAGCAACTTATGGCACTGAGTTTTCAAATACAGAGATACAGAGTTGGGGAAGTCACGGTGGCCAGTTGTCTTGGAGCTTGGGGAGGCGAGGCTATGCGTTCGAGGCCGGCCCGGGCAACATAAAAATCTCCCATCCATCAAATACAGAGATGGAGACAGCTATATTTGATACTGCGGGATAAGGAAATCTCTCATGGACATGCCGATTTTAAGATTTCCATTATGTTATGTTGGGTAGCCAGCTTGATAGATGAGTCTAGAGCTCAGCAAATAGGTTGAGGCTTCTGATATAAATTTGGAGTCCTCAACATAGAAATAGCAGTAATAACCTTGCTACAGAGTGTGGTCACCAAAGAAGTGAGTGCAGATGGAAAAGGAATTCAAGGACTGAGTCCTAGAAAAATCCAAGGACTAAATAGACTGAGGAACCAGCAAAAACAAATAAAAAGTGAAGCGATCCATGTAGACAACAATGTAGGAGAAAACCAACAAGAAAGCGTTTCTGTTTCCAAGCAGAGAAAGCACTTAAAGAAGCTTACTTTCTCTCTACAAGATTGCAGGCCCTATGTGGATAGTCACCTCTGTACCCTCCACAGTACTCTGCACAGTGCCTGGCACACAATGCCGACTCAAAATGACTGCCGATTTGATTTATTGTTATACAGCATTTTCTGATTAACTCTAAGTAGGGTATTTACTAAATTCCTTTCGTAGCTTACCCTCGTATATGAGAGTGTGAAGTTTGCACTTTCTAAAATACGCAGCCATAATTCTCCCCAATTTCCCCAGAATTGACTATTATTGGCAGGCGAAATTAAGGCATTATCATACTGTCATTGCCCTGGTTAATTACTGACAAAATCTTCTAACCAAAGCTCTCAGATGTAAGACTAGCATTTATACATAATTCTTATAACCTGGAATTATAAATGAGCAAAAGCTGAAGCAGCATTTTGCAGATCAGGCCAGAGGATGAAACATGGCTTTTCCATGGTGGCTTATGTACGACTAAAAGGTAGAGTGGGTGGATGGGTGGAAGTGGTATTCACCCAACAATCTGGATTGTGACTCACACAGACCTGAGGTTACCAGGCTGACAGACTTCATATGGTGGATCCTGTTATAAGTGGCCAGATGTAAGTGCTAACCATAAATTCACAGTTATCTGAGTGGGCCAACAAATAATCCAATACAACATTGAATGTGGCCTCTATATTTGCTTCTGTTATGTTTGCACACACAAGTAGAATATCTTTCAAATTGCACAGGGAAAGTGAATTTAACTGAGATGGAGAAGAACAGGATCAAGCAGTTATTCTTTGGAGAGAAAATGAATCACACTGGCAGCAGGTGGAAGAGGATGCCTTGGAGAAGCAGGGAGCAAAATCCACATACGCTCAGATACATGTGGGGCAAGAGGTGGAGGAACTTTCCCTTCTGTGTTCCCAGGGACATGGTGAACACAAGCTGTTCCACTTGGGCTGCTGATATGTCCTTTCCATTCACTAGAGTGAACTGTGAGAATGCTAAAAAAAGTCACCAGCAGGCCAACCAGCACTCACTTATGGTGGTGGGTGCACTGCATTCTAATGGCTGCTTCAACTTAGTTCTTCTCTGGGCTACCAAAGAGTAAGCCTGGGGAGGACAGAGTAAAGAGAAGAAAGTGACTAGCGTTATTTTCCAGTAGCATTGAATTATTTTTCCTATTGAAGAAGCAGGTGTTTCCCATACTGAAAAAAATACAGTATAGGAGCATCTAAACATTCAGAAAACTTGAGAATGATTTGTCTTACAAAATGATTCATAGCAGGTTCTCATTAAGTAATTGGGAGAAAATAGCCAAATAAGTTTATTGGCCCCTCATAAGACAAGGGGCATTTCCTAAGCCTTTCCTAAATACAAAAAAAAAAAAAAAAAGGCAACTCAATATTCAACTTAATAGTAATAAACTAGACTTTCTAGAATGGGGCCTTTCTTAGCATGGACTTTTTCTGGAGAATAACAAATGGTTTGTGAAGGGGAAAACTTGCAAAAAGAATCAGCAGAGCCCAGTTTTAATTAAGAAAGTGTTTCTGCATCCAAGCAAAGAAAGTCTGATTTTAAACGCTCATTCATAGTAGTATTACTAAGACTTCTTTCTCTTCCTGTTCTCATGACTAATTTAGCCATTAGAGAAACTGTCAGTCTAAGGATTTAAAACCCTATTTGTCCATTTCTGAAAGAGTATTTCTGAATTGTTTCTCCGCTATTATATATATGATGGATACTGGCCACATGTGATTGTCTTTCTAACTCTAACATGCTAACGCAAATAGGGAGATCTCTGACTCCCTCCCAGTTAGAGAAATCACCTGGAATCAAGTCTCATTGAGCCTTACCACCCCATTGATTCTAATAGGAAACTGTATTTGGAGCAAACTGCTCTTATTCTGGAGCACAGAGCACTGTGACCAAAAATGTGGATCCACTTTCACTCCCTCTGGAATTCTTCACCTGAGTATGGGATATTCACTCCCTCGTCTTTAAAACAGTGGCTCAAATGTTGGTATAACACTGAGGCTCTTTCTAGTTACACTACTTAAAACAGCAAGTTTCTCTAGTATACCCCATCTTTCAGACTTACTCTTTTCACCTTTCAGTATACTACGCACTTACTTAATTACTGTGTATCTTTTTCTTCATTCCCACTAAAAGGTAAGTTCCATGAGGTCAGAGACTCTTGTCTGCTTTTAACATCGTACTTCCCTGGTAACAGAAGAGTGTATATAGCACAGAATAGTCACTCAACACATGTGGAAGATAAATGAATGAAAAATGCCATTATAATTCCATTATTTCCTATTTTATACTTGGAAAAGGTAAGAATAGTGAGGCTTGGCAAGTAAAAATAATTCGTCAGAGGTCCCATGACTGGTAAAAGGCAGAGTAGTACTGAAACCCTTGTCCATCTGACCCCAAGCACAGGTCTTACTCATTCACACTCTTGTTTTACAGGCACTTTTCTGACTATAACCCTACTGCTTGCTGGATGGTCATCTTATTTGTTGTTTGTTTTTAAAATCAATTCTTTGGACTTTAGTTCTATAGCTTTTTCCTGTCAGTGACCTAATTGACAAAGCTGTCTATGTGCTAGGTTCATATACTGTTAAAAACTGTTGGTTTCTGTGGGTTGTTTTAATGTGAAGTTCACAAAGTGCAAAACAAACTAGCCAAGTATACTTCGCATTATTCTGGAAACCTTGCATAATCCATTGGGAAAGTAAATACAAATGTTCTGGTTATTTTACATGGGGTTTCAATAACTATTTGATGACTAAAGTGTCCACAGGGCATTTTCAAAAATAAGCAATGGGAAGTTGAGCTGAGTTAAGAGAGAAGCAGTTGAAGCTCCTCCCCCACAGCCCTCAATCACAACAAGCTGTGCAATAAATCTTATATAAATAATTTTTAAATGGTAATTTATTTTATAAATCCTCACTATAATTTTAAAATAAAAATTCTCAAGGTTTTAAGTTTATGGAACAAACCACACAATTCCATCTATCCATGTGGGGGGATTATTATGCTGGGAGAACAATGATTGAACTAGCCCCAATCTGCATTGACAAAGTGCCAACTGCTTAAGGATAAAGAGTTTCTTTCTCCACCGTTATTGCCTCCCTGCAGTCAGTGATCACACCTCTCACATGTATCTGAAACCATAAGATCCATCTTCTATCCAGGGTAACAACAAAAAGAGTGAAGACCAAGACATTTTGACATAGGTATCTTTTTGTTTGTTTCCTTTCAAAGGATGAAAGTTGACACAGACATCTTTTTATATGTTTCATTTCAAAGGATGATGTACACTTTCAGACTGATGTTCTTATCAATTTAGAGCTGGTAATGTAGCTCTAAATTAGTAGTAGCTTTTAGTATCTGAAAGTCTGTTTATTAGGTTGAAAATTACAATTAAAAATTTTTCAATTGAAATTAGAGCATATAAACATACTAATGGTAATACATTACGACTTATTAAGTTGAAAATCTTTGGTGGATGTGTAGTGTGTACATATGTGGTATAATTTTGAAAAGTCTGGGATCTTAATTTGTAAGTAGCTTAATAACTTGCTGTTGCCATCTATAGCTCATAGAGTAGAAGGAGAAGAGGTTGAAGTGTAAGACAGACATGTGTTTGAATCCCAGCTCTTTCATTCCTGAACTTTAAATGGAGATCCGTAACTGTTACTTTAGATTATTGTTGTAACTGTTAGTGAATAACTATAGATAAATGACTTCTTTACCAAAGTGTAAAACATAAAGCTGTGAAGTATGTTTTAAAACAAGAGTTGAAATGCAGAGTTTCAAGATGTAGAATGATATGAAGTGTTTTGTTTTGTTTTCTAAAAGGGAAAAACTATTTAAATATGCTGTTTCTGCAAACCCTATTAGAGACAAGGTTCTATTATTGATGAGGAAATATACTATGTATATGGTTTATATATATACAGCTTGTATTGAAAATCTGTGGTACTGCTAAATAATTATATCATGGATATATTTCCTAGTATATTTGGATTATTATATCATGTAGTATTTTCATAAAATATTTTATATTTTTACGATTTTGCATTTATGTTTGTTAGTACTGATGTTTATGGAAAATGCATTACTTATAAGTAAAATGGTCACAGTCTGCCAGACTGAAAAGAGGAAGAGAGAAGCCATTGGCCTTTCCAAGACACAAATTATAACAATAATTTCAATCTTTGGTAATAGAGAGTAGCAATAACTAAGTTTGCTATAGTCTGGGTAATTTTAATCGAAAAGTTTGCCTCGACTAAGAAAACATAGTCTCCAGACTTGTAATAAATGTTAAGACTTCTAATGTTTTTGTCCATATTAGACCCAGAAATGTATCAGTAAATTAGGCCAAATAGAAGTCAATAAAGGCATATGCATGTATTGATTTGTTGATGAACTCAGATACCTAAATTTACTACTTAGAACTATGATCATAATTTCATTTCAGTTCAATGACCATTGACTACGAAAGGCCTGGGCCACATGATTATGATAGACTTCTAAAGTTAGTAGTACCCTCGGAGTTTATAGAATCGTAGCAGAGATGTTCCAACAACAAAAAAATCCAAATAACCTAAGAAATTGAAATAGTTATTTCTATAGATTAGAAGTAAAAGAAGGTTAATTGGAACATGGTACAGAGAATGTGGTGCATGACTTACTCTTAAAAAATTAGGAACAATTTTCTGGAGTAGTTATATGTGTGTGTGTGTGTGTGTGTGTGTGTGTGCGTGCGTGTGCGTCTGTGTGTGATTGTATTTTTTTTTAAGGCGGAGTCTTTCTCTGGCACTCAGGCTGGAGTGTGATCTGGGTTCACTGCAACCTCTACCTCCTGGGCTCAAGCCATTCTCTGCCTCAGCCCCTCAAGTAGATGAGATTACAGGTGCCCACCACCATGCCCAGCTAATTTTTTTGTATTTTTTATTTTTGTATTTTTAGTAGAGACGGGGTTTCACCATCTTGGCCAGGTTGGTCTTGAACTCAGCCTCCCAAAGTGCTGGGATTATAGGCATGAGCCACTGTGCTCGGCCTAGTTAGATATATCTTAAAGCTTGTTTTATTTCATATATGCAGTCATGTATCACATAATGACATTTCAGTCAATCCCAAACTACATATATGATGGTGGTTCTGTAAAATTATAACATTGTATTTTACTGCAGCTCTTCTATGATTAGATATGCTTAAGTACACCAATACATATCATTGTGTTAAAATTGCCTGTAGTTCATTAGAGAAATGCAAATCAAAACTACATTGAGATAGCATCTCACGCCAATTAGAATGGTGATTATTAAAACATCTGGAGACAACAGATGCTGGAGAGGATGTGGAGAAATAGGAACACTTTTACACTGTCGGTAGGAGTGCAAATTAGTTCAACCATTGTGGAAGACAGTGTGGCAATTCCTCAAGGACCTAGAAATAGAAATTCCATTTGACCCAGCAATCCCATTACTGGGTATATATCCAAATGATTATAAATTGTTCTACTATAAGGACACATGCACACAAATGTTCATTGCAGTACCGTTTACAATAGCAAAGACCTGGAACCAACCCAAATGCTCATTGATGATAGAGTGGACTGGGAAAATGTGGCACATATACACCATGGAATACTATGCAGCCATCAAAAGTGATGAGTTCGTGTCCTTTGTAGGGACATGGATGAATCTGGAAACCATCATTCTCAGCAAACTGACACAAGAACAGAAAATCAAACACCGCATGTTCTCACTCATAGGCGGGTGTTGAACAATGAGAAGAACACATGGACAGAGGGAGGAGAGAACTACACACTGGGGTCTGCTGGGGGGGGGAACGGGAGGGACAGCGGGGGGTGGGGAGTTGGGGAGAGATAACATGGGAGAAATGCCAGATATAGGTGAAGGGGAGGAAGGCAGCAAATCACACTGCCACATATGTACCTATGCAACAATCTTGCATGTTCTTCACATGTACCCCAAAACCTAAAATGCAACAAGAAAAAAAAAGTGCCTACAGTTTTCAGTACAGTCACATGCTGAACAGGTTTCCTGTTCAGAAACAGGCTATATCGTATAGCATACATATGTAGTAAGTTATACATGCATATACCTATACATGCATACACATATATACACACAGTCATATATATATATATATGAATAAAATGTTCCTAATGTCCTCCTCCGTGGAAAGGCAAAGGGCAGATCAACATTATTCCCCAAGTGTTAAAAATGATGGTAATATCCATATCATCTTCATCTGCTCTCTGTTAAACTGCTACTGAGCATTGATCACTAAGTAGAATAAAAAAGATCAGATTACTACCTGAAGTTGCAGGTAGCCTTGAAGACTAAGAGTGGAGCTAATGTCATGTATATGATGCTCAGTTGAAACCTTGGTCACAGTCTTGTGAGAGCCTGAGAAGAGAACCCATCTAAACTGTGCCCAGACATTTGACCCAAGGGAACTGTGAGACAGTAAGTGTGTGCTGTTTTAAGCCAGACTAAATATGTGGTAATTTGTTACTATTAGAAAACTAATATACACACATATGCAGTAATTGAACAAGTCTAGTCTAGGATATATGTCCAACATAATTACATATAAGGTTCAATAGCATGCAAAAATAATCTGAGGTTATAAGTCAGATGGTGGTTGCCCTTGGTGACCAAGGGTAGGGACCACTAGGAGGCCAAAGAAGGCTTCTAGGATTGTGATAATATTCTATTTCTTAATCTGGATTCTGGTAATATAGATGATGTTTATTGTCTGAAAATTAATGAAGGTATTCACTTGTAATTTGTGTATTTTCCACATATACAGTATACTCCAAGAAAATTTACATTTAAAATTTATAGCTAAAAAAAAAAAAGATTCTGTTCTTTTGAAACCTGATTAAGAATGGAAGGGGAGACACTAAAATCTGACAAGACTTAATTTTCTTAATTGAGCTTCTTTTCAACTCCAGGACCAGAAAGTTACTGTGAGCTGTCTATTACTTTACTGCGAATAAACTTTACAGTTAAATGTCACAAATTGACAAAGTGTAGGCAACCTAGAAACCCAATCCAGTTGTTTTGGCCTTATCTTATACTTGGATCCTTTCGCCTTTCCAAAGTCACTTATCAGGAGATTGGCAAAGAGCCCTGTCATCTCAAATTCCCGGGGTTTACTTATAAACACAGGAAGTTCAAATTTCTTAGAATTAAGCCTAATGCAGAAATTGTCTTTCATGGAATGAATTCTGCAAGTTTGCAAAGAACCTACATGAAAAATACCTGAAAGAACATGTACACTGATGAATATCTTACTGATTCAGATCCCACTAAGTTAGAACCTGGAGTCATTTGGACATTATGTGTAAAATCTTTTTATCTGCCTGTGAAGAAAAATCTGTTAAACAATTTAATATCATGCAAGTAAGAATTCTAGAGAGAAATTTAAGGGATTTAATAATAGTTCAAGAACTGACCAACTGTTTTAAGCCCTCTTCTGGGACCTGTGTGATTTCAGGATACTTGTCCTCACATACTAGGTGGCTACTCTCCACAAGTAATCTGAATGCCTTTGCAAAACAAAACAATGCAAATACTTATTGTTCTATATCTATACTCTAAGTGACCTGTATATTCATCCAGCCTTAGTGAAAACCCAATAAATGGAAGACTGAGAGGTCTATGGGTAGGGCAGTTGCTGGAGAAGATCTTTCCCGCAACTATATGAGCCTGAAAATAAAACTCCTCATTTTGCTGAACTTTGCTGAACTGTCTGAACTTCCATGGTTAATACTGAAGTTTACCTAGCAAAAACTTTCTGTGAAAGAGAAACAGAGATTTAAATGCCAAGAGCTACTTGTGCACTTCCATATGTGTTATTTTATTTATAATTGTCCAACAAACCCATGAGGTATGTTTGGGTATTTCCACTAAATACATTAATAAATTCAGGCTCAAGAAAGTTAAGTAAATAACCCAAGGGTCAAGAGTAAGTAGTGAAATCCATCTGTAAATCCCCTCAATGTAATGGAGTATTTTACATTACATTACATTGCATTAAAGAGACTATCACTCACCTATCAAGGGTTATAAGGAGAAGGCTCTCCATATAGGAATTGGAATAACGTAGAGCACATTTTCATTTTATGGTAGTGATTTGTGTATCCGTTTTCCAAACTAAGATACAACTTCCTCATGGGCAGAAAACCTTGTCTTCTTCAAGTAGGTGTTCACGGAATCTAGCACATGTCTTCACACATAGCATGGCTCAAAAATTTTTAATTAAATGAATATACTCAGAATTAGAGGAACTAAGCCGATACTCAATTTTCAGTTTTCAGGGAATAATGGGGTATAGGAAAAAGAATTGTATTAGGAAAACCTACTTAGATAAAAGAGCACATGCTGCTGACATTACCTGATTTAAACAGAAGACGTCCTGTGGGTACCACTCAGGGTGTGGCAGACAGAATTCTAGAAATGAATCCCATGATTCAACACCTTAATCCCTGGAACCTGTAGAGACGATGAGCTGTCTCCTGGTGATTATATTATGTCATGTGATATAGTTCACCCTCAGTAGAGAACATGATCTGGGTGAGTCTAATCTAATCACATGAACTGTTTTAAAAACAATTTTCTCTGGCTAGTGGTAGAAAGAGGAAGTCAGAGAGATTCACAGCTTGAGAATTTTCACAGTTGCTGACATGAATTGAGAAAAATGATTGAGACAAGTAGCAATCGTTTTAGGAGGTCTATTTGCCAACGTTAAGGATGCACACCCATGACACAGCTTCAGGAGGTCCTCACAACATGTGTCTAATATGGTCAGGGCACAACTTGGTTTTATACATTTTAGGGAGACTCAGACATCAGTCAACATATGTAAGAAGTACATTGGTTCTGTCCAGAAAGGCAGGAACAACTTGAAGCAGAGAAGGAGCATCCAGGTCACAGGTAGGTGAGAGACAAATGGTTGCATTCTCTGAGTTTCTGATAAGCTTTTCCAAAGGAGGCAATCAGAATATGCATCTATCCCAGGGAGCATAGAGATGACTGAATAGAATGGGAGGCAGGTTTGTCCCGAGCAGTTCCCAACTTGACTTTTCCCTTAGATTAGCAGTTTTTGGGCCCTAAGATTTTCCTTTTACACTGACTTGAAGATGAGGAACCCGCAAGAGAAAGAATGTGGATAGCCTTAAAAAGCTAAGAGGCCCCCAGCTGATGGCCAGTAAAGAAACAGAGAGCTCACCTCAGTCTCATAGCTGCATGAAACCAAAGTCTACCAACAACAGAAATCTGCTTGGAAGGGGACCCTGAACTTCAGACAGAAATGCAGTCAGCTGACACCTTGACTTCGGCAGTGGGAGACTCTAACAGAAAACCCAGCTACTGCATGCTAGACTATAGAACTGAAAGCTAACAAATGGGTGTGTGATAATTTATTACCCAACCATAGAAAACTGACATACAGACAATCCATGTTTATAAAGACTAATTCTAAAATGAATGATATTCACTATCCTTTTTAATGATAATGAAACCTAAAAAGATAAGTTCAGGGGAAAAAACCCCATCTGTTTCCAGGGGTTCCACAGGAAAGAGTTTAATTATCCAATTATAAATGTAGATTATGCAGCTATAGCTGTTTCCACCACATGATAATGGATGTGTGCTCTAAGAATTTAACATATTCTATAGTCTTGCATCCATATTAAAGAGGAAAATCCTTTTTAGGGGGGAAAGGGGTATTTTAATGATTTTTGAAAGATGCCAAGGCCTTTTTTGTGGCCTTATTCAACTTACCCAAAAACTTGCCTTAGACTCTGTCACACTGAGAAAATATATGTGCCTTTCTTTTATTCCTTCATGTGTTTTGAGTTTAATAACATATGTTGTTTATTTCAGTTTTTGTAGAGAGTTTCTTTTTGTCTTGTAAACAGTTGCAAAGATTTACCTAGAGCTGTGTGGGTTTGCTTTTCCTTTCTTTCTTCTCCCACCCCTCCCCCTTGGAAAGTCGAAATAGTTCTAAGGATTAGCAGCAGCTTAACTTCAATCATGATTTGTAATAGATAAATGCAGTTATTGTTCCACTTTGGCTCTTCAGGGTAGTGTGAAATTAACCAGTTGCAGGTTTTTTTTCTTTCTGTAGTTACCTCACCATCCACATCTTGACAACCACTCCTATTTTATGCTTTATTGACTTGCCCAAAAGTACCTACAAAAGAATCCACAATATGCAATGCACCACAAAGGTCAAGTTATTCTTCTTCTAAATGAGACAGATAATCTTGGAAAATATAATTGACTCCTCTCTCTTAAGAACTTAATACATGATAGAGACTTAACTACTCAAATAGCATATGGTATTTTGTGGTTATTAATATTCTCACTTTTTAGGGAAGGCTACTGACGCTCAAAGAGGTTAAAACATTTGACTAAAGTTTATAGATACTAAATGGAAGATCAATATGGAGCTTAATTCAAGCTCCACTTAACACTTAAGTAAGTGTTAAGCCTCATAAATTGCAAAACTACGGCCTACCTTTTGTCTTCTAGGCAACATTCAGTTCTTGACTCTGACCCCTTGACATCTATTATAGAAGAGCATGCTCTTCACATCATATAAATTAACAATAAGACTCTGGATTCAGCTGAACCCTTTTACATTTTAACATGATCCTCTTCTAGAAAGTAATATGTTCCATCATTCCTTCATGCAATAGATCTGCGTTGTTCAGTAGGATATTTATACTTATATTTCTTATAGTAAAATAAAACTTAAAATTCAGCTCTTCAGTTGCACTAGTCACTTTTCAAGAGTTCAATGGCCATAGGTGGTTAATGAACACCATACTGAGTAATGCGGAACATTTCCATCATCTCAATAAGGTCTATTGGACAATATTGCCATAGAGGCACAGGAACACTAGGTCAGCACTCGCCTATGTTCTGGGTACAAACTGGAAATTTGAAAAGAAGTAAAATATAGCTAATTGATTCTAAGGTCTAGTAAGTCTCAGAGTTTTTTTTACACCATTAAAAATATTTAAAAGTGTGTATGTTTTTTTTTTTCCAGAATTTCCTGTACCTGGTTCTAGTAAACCAGGGTGTAAGAAAGAAGCCAACATCCCCTTTCATGACGAGCATTACATCTTTACAGATGATACAGATTTTAGTCATATATCCTCTTAACTGCCAATATGAATGGTTCTCATCATTATACATTTCTTTTCTAAAATAAGTTCAAGTATTCACTGCAAACCTAAGTGCATCAGGCACTTGACTAGCGGTGCTTGAAATATAAAGATACATTAATAACATCCCCGAGCCAGCTTCTACCTTAACTCAGAGCTATACTCCTAACTAGCCTTTGGATCTCACTGGAGATGCCATTTCGTCTGGGAAGGCATGGCTGGCCCTCTAGAAACTAAGTCAGCTGCCCTTCTCTGGATACATAACTCAAAATTATGTTATCATGATAATCATCCCTCTTTATTATCAATGTAAATATAATCATTTGTCTTTAACCCTCACAGAAACAGTGACTTGCCAAGGAGCTCTACATGCCTTATTCATCCTTGGATATTTAACTCCTGAAACAATACCTGGCACTTGATAAAGATTTTTTATTTGTTTGTTTTGGGTTAGGGTTAGGGTTATTTTTAAAAAATAGATTTCGTTGGGCCGGGCGCGGTGGCTCAAGCCTGTAATCCCAGCACTTTGGGAGGCCGAGGCGGGTGGATCACGAGGTCAACAGATCGAGACCATCCTGGTCAACATGGTGAAACCCCGTCTCTACTAAAAATTACAAAAAATTGGCTGGGCACGGTGGTGCGTGCCTGTAATCCCAGCTACTCAGGAGGCTGAGGCAGGAGAATTGCCTGAACCCAGGGGGCGGAGGTTGCGGTGAGCCGAGATTGCGCCATTGCACTCCAGCCTGGGTAACAAGAGCGAAACTCCGTCTCAAAAAAAAAAAAAAAAAAAAAAAAATAGATTTCGTTTTAATTTTGAGAGTGTTGGCATAAAAGACAATTTTTTTGATATAGTATGTTAGGTACCATATCTACCCATCACAATATTATCTCCAACAATAGTTTTTTTTTTTAAATGACTATGGTAAACTTGAAAAAAACACTATTATGTTTTAAGTGTATCTTTCAAGGTAAAAACTACAATAAGAAGACATTTTTTCCATAAAATTTGTGACAGCATAAAAGAGCAAGCCAAAAATAAGGGCATTGGAAGTAAAAGACCCAATTTAGAATTCTTTCTCTGCTGCCAAATATGCTATGTGACATTCATCTCATCGCTATATCCTTTTTCTCTGGGGTCCTCATCTGTATAATGGTGTGAATATGTCTATCTCACAGAATCCCCAAAATAATTAAATTAAATAATTCATGAGGAGTGTTAAACACATGATAGAATGTTCAATGAATGTCAATGTCTTACCTCTCTTCTATACTCAAGTATTGTTAGCCCTGTAGACAGTGATTGGTAGTTTGTTTTGTTTTTTGTATTCTTTAGCTTCTTTGGAGATCACTTTATTTGATTTGATTTTTCTCATTTTTGTTAGTATTTTAATATCTGATCTTCCCTTTCCAGTCCACTTCTCCACCCGTAGCATCCTAGCTGATGACATCCAGAGTATAATTGAGCATTGACTTTTGGCACAAATAAGCATCTGTCTTGCACATTTAGGACACGGTGTTGCCTGTAATTCCTCCAAGCTTATGATTCTAAATTAGATTTGAAATTTCTGTCTAATTTCACATTGGTAGGTTATAATTGTAATTTTATTTTGGCAGATAATGTGCTTTTAAATAAGTTCTTCTCTACATGTATATCAAATAGTTTCATCAAATTGTGGAATGGCTTTTTATTTGTCCTTGAACAAACTAGAAACTATGACTTACTTGGCAAAAATTCATCTACTTCCTGGAAGAAGCTTAAAATTCTATATTTCATTTGTATTGAATTTATATTGTGCTATTTAAATAAGAAGATATTCTGGTGCCTTTGTGTTTTTTATTATTTTGAGGGGAAAATAAAGAAGAATCCTTCATAGTTATTTCTTTCAAAGCTACTGTTTTTTCAAAGATTAATTTTTCTTCTCTTTATTCTTAATTACTGGACTTTTATTCCTTTTTTCTTAAATTATTGTATGGTAGTCTGAATCATAGATCCCTCAAAATAGCTATTCTAATCTCTGAAATCTGTAAATGTGTTATTTTGTGTTTCAAAAAGAACTTTACAAACATAGTTAATTTAAGGAGTTTGAGATCAGGAGATAATTCCAGATTATCTGAGTGGACTGAATGTAATCACGAGGGTCTTTATAAGAGGAGGGCAGGAGTGTCAGAGTCGAAGATGGAGATACAGCAATCGAGCAAAAGTTGGAGTGATGCAGGGTAATGGACCCAGGAAAGCAGATAGCCTCTAGAAACTGGAATAGGCAAGAAAACAGATTCCTCCCGAAGGCTTCAGGGGAAACATTGACTTCTGATTATTTTAGCCCTGTCAGACTCATTTAGGATTGCGACTTCTAGAACTGTAAAATAAATCTGGTTTGGTAATTAAACCATGTACATCATTAAGTTTTTGATAATTATCAGAGAAGCATTAGAAAGCAATATATTAAAAAGAGGGTTTTTTTCTTCGACTATTTCCAAAGTCAAAAAGCAGACGAGAAAAAGCCACAAAAATAAAATAAATTATAAAAAAGCAGATAAAAATAAAAAGGATGTACCTTTAACATCAAAATGGGCTTCTCATGTATTTATGTGTACATTATTTTGCCAAACAGCTGTACCTGAGCTTTGAGCTTGAAGAATCTTTTATTTCCACAAAGAGGAGGTAGATCCCATAGTACATTCTGAAATGTGAGTGCTAAACACATTTGTATAATCCTGAGCATTAATAGATTGAGAATATATGTATTTACATATCTTTAATTTTTATTGTTTTTTAATTTTAATATTTTAATTGATCCTGAGATAAAATGCAAATTTACTTTTGTACCTAGATGAAAGATCATTTGAGGCAACTATTTTATGCCAAATAATTATTTGTTGACCAATAGATTTGGAAGAGTTTAATAGAACTTAAATCAATGACCTTAAGTAAAGTTGGTTTTGAGGGCTATAGACAGGGCTATTCTTAAGGGGAAAAGACAGATAATTCTAAATTTTAAAAACAGTGTGCCCAAGAAAGCATTTGTAGTCCATGTTTTCGAAGGTAAAAATTATTCTCTTCTCATCAACTTTACTGGCTTTTTTATAATAATACCAAGTAAATTTAATCAAACAAAATACCTTGACTGCATTACAATTAGCCTGGGTTTCCCTTGAGGAGCCTGTGAAAATGTATTTGGAACCTTACATATCAAGTAATGGCTCAATTTGTCTTGGCCATTGTCACAGACTTTCTTGGGCTCAAGAATAAAACCTCCCTGAATCTGGTACATTAGATTTTGAATATTCTTTTCACATTCTAAACACTGACTGATGCTGTTATTTCATTTTAACTTACTTACTCTATATCACATATAGAGTAAATAACATATAGAGTATATCACATACAAAGTAAGTTAAAATGAAATAACAGCATCAGTCAGTGTTTAGAATAGGAAAGGACAATTTTGAGGGCCCGATGTGGTGGTACACACCTGTAGTCCCAGCTACTCAGGAGGCTGAGGCAGGAGGACTTCTTGATCCCAAGAGTTTGAGGCTACAGTGAGCTATGATCTCACCACGGCATTCTGGCTGGGTATTAGAAGGAGACCCTGTCACTAAAAAGAACAATTTCAGGAGAAATTAACAAACTATTGCTAATACACAGCCTTCCAAGGAAACCTTTCCTTATTACTCTAGGTTGGATGATCCCCCCACCTACACGTTCCATTAACAACCTTAGCAAACCTCTATTATCCCCATGTTAATATTTTATTCAAAACATCTTTTTATAGGCCTTTCTCTTTTGGCTATAAATGCCTGATAGCACAGACCAAGTCTAATTTGTTTTTGTTTATAAGCCCTCAATAAATACACAGTTGAACCTAAGTGCACATTTATTAGCTGCTTCCCCTTCCCTGCTCCATTCCTTTGAAATGCTTAAAGGACTTCAAGTAAGAACATGAATACCTCTTGCAAGGGTTGTCAGATGCCCTCTCTGTGTACAGCAAAATATCCAAAGCTTAAATCTTTCACTCATTCTCTTCACAGATGAAGACCTTTTGATAAAGTCTTATTTCAGCTGTTTTGGTTTCAAGCTGATCAAAACCCTTATACAATGATTTTATAAACTATTTGCAATCTCTATAAATAAACATAAACAGTACATGCTTTCTATCTATATTAGTGCATTCACGTACTGCTCTAAAGTCATACCTGAGCTGGGTAATTTATAAAGAAGAAAAGTTTAATTGACACATGATTCTACAGACTGCATAAGACGCATGGCTGGGGAGGCCTCAGGAAACTTACAAACATGGCAGAAGGCAAAGGGGAGGCAGGCACATTTTCACCTGACCAGCAGGAGAGAGAGCAAAGGAGGAAGTGCAACACACCTTCAAACAACCAGATCTCATGAGAACAGCAAAGGAGAAACTGCGCCCATGATCCAATTACCTCCTATAAGGCCCCTCCCCCAACACTGAAGATTACAATTCAATAGAAGATTTGGGTGGGGACACAGAGCTAAATTATATTGCCTATCTTTATCTAAGACTCTGACAGGCTTTCAGATTTTTTTTGACTAAGCAACTTTCTTACTGGAGTTTATGAATTTTGCTAAAGCACTAATTATCATTGGTACTTATTCCCTTCCCTATCTCTAAATAATGTGGAAAATATTACTCTCATTCTAATATTTTTCTACTATGTAATGCTACATTTGCATTTTTTATTTGCTAGTACAAGTTATCTTTGACAACTAAGCAGAAAGTGAAGAGGGTTGAAACAAAGGAAAAAGAGAATCCATATGTGCTTGAAGTGATTGCCTTTGGAACTTACATTTTTCTAAATGGCCAAAGCCCAAATAAGTATACTTTTGGTGAGCTTCCACTTTGGTTCTATGAGATGGGCCCTCAATATGACTTTGAAATGTAGTCCAAATTGTGTATTTCTGGATGTTTGACATTGTTTTCTTTGAATATATATTAGTGGTTAGTCATTGTATATTCTAACAGCCTAATTTCTCATTGTCAATCCATCCAGTGGCCAGGGCAATATGGGTGTTCAATATGTAATGCAAAATTAGCCAGAAATGTCACTTTGGCTTAGTCAGATGAGTCTGAACATGCCAATGTTATAAAGTATAACCAGAAAGCTTAACCTTGGCCTGGGCTGAGCACCAGAATCAACATGCTGCTTTAAATGACTCATTTTTTAGGGACTCAATTTCCTCATCTTTTAAAGTTAATGGAAAATATGCCCAACTCAAACTATATAACTTGCCATGATGTACATTTCTAATATTCTGAAAAGATTGAACCATGACTCCTTTTCCTGACTTACATGTATTTGGTTGTCAAGTCCCACTCTGTTGAAAACATATATAAACTTACTGACAAATAAATGTGACAGAGTTAAAAGGATTGCTTGTTCCTTTCTTAGAAGGGAAAGGCAGAGCCATTATTCCTGGAATCAGTTCCTGGCACAACAGGACTGGTGGACCCAGAACCCATCTTCCTGTGTGGTTCATGACATGCTCTACCCAACCCAGCATTGTCTTTTATCAATCTAAGGCATTCCTTATTTGCACGGAAGCCTTCTTCGGTACCAGTCAAATTGTGAATTAATTTATTTTCACACTGCTACAAAGAACCACCTAAGACTTGGTAATTTTTTTTTTTTTTTTGAGACGGAGTTTTTTTTCGCTCGTTACCCAGGCTGGAGTGCAATGGCGCGACCTCGGCTCACTGCAACCTCCACCTCCTGGGTTCAGGCAATTCTCCCGCCTCAGCCTCCTGAGTAGCTGGGATTACAGGCACACACCACCATGCCCAGCTCATTTTTTGTATTTTTAGTAGAGACGGGGTTTCACCATGTTGACCAGGATGGTCTCTATCTCTTGACCTCATGATCCACCCACCTCGGCCTCCCAAAGTGCTGGGACTACAGGCTTGAGCCACCGCACCTGGCCAAGACTTGGTAATTTATAAAGAAAAGAGGTTTAATTGATGCACAGTTCTGCATGGCTGGGAAGGCCTCAGGAACCCTCAATCATGATGGAAGCTGAAAAGGGAGAAAGGCATGCCTTACATGGCAGCAGTTAGGTGGGGGAGTGCTACACTTTTAAAGAATCAGATCTCATAAGGACTCACTATCACCAAGAACAGCATGAAGGAAACTACCTCCATGATCCAGTCACCTTCCATCAGGTCCTTCCCTCAATATGTAGAAATTACAATTTGAGATGAGATTTGGGTGGGGACACAGAATCAAACCATATCACACTGTGACTTTGTATCACAGCTTTTATTAAACTCCGCATGAAGCCCATCAGCATGAGACTTTTTAAATGTTAATTTATGAATTATTTTATTCTGCCTTACAATATAAGCAGAAGAAAATCAGGAAACTTGTAGCAGTGTTTATTGTTGAATCACTAGTGCCTAGAATCGTGTCTGGCATTTAACACATTCAATAGCGATAGATTAATTTCATTCATTCTTTAAGAGTATGCAATGTTGCTAAAATCTAGCCACTTCACACAAAAAACTGCCATCATACTCAATTACTAGGATATGATAGAGATAACTCATCCAAAGCTACATATTTCCCATTCCTTATCTTCCTCAGTACCAGTAGTTATCACCATGACTACTTCAGCTACTACTTCCACAACTATAACCACGGCCTATGTGTTACACCGAATTGCTATTTAAAATCACAAATGCCAAGATTGCTTTTCCTATGTCTTTTGCTTCTGTGCTCTCATTTCCTTAATATCACTTATGTCCTTTGCATACCACTTTGCATCTCACTTTCATTCCATTCTATTAATAGACACTTCCTCTCTTTACTTCTTGCCTGATAGTCCATGGCTTCAACCACAAAGCTCTTTCCTTGGTCCTCTTCTCTTTCCATCCTTCATGTTATTTCTGGACACTGTAGTCACTTATAGCTTTAAATATTACCTTAGAACAGTGAATTCCAAATATATATAACCAATGATAACCTCTTTCCAGGATACTTCCAATTAATTATAAAATACTCAAGCCTGGAGATAAAACAGAACTGTTTCAAGAAATAGCTTGTATTTTCTTTTAACTTCATTCATTCTAGAGTTTGATGGATGTAGAAAATAATATTCTTATTTCCCATCCAAGTTAAAAAAACAGATGTTAAGCTGATGGTGTATTGTAACAATAGTTTGACTGATATACATATACTTACTCACACAAACATAAGACTTCTTTCTAGAGGTCCATACTCATAAAAGTTATACCATAGAAGATCAGAGATGAATTAGGGCTTCTTAGAAGTTGAAGACAAAAAAAAAAAAAAATAGAGACAGAAAGGAGTTCAATCACGCATGCCCAGTTCCTTTTTGCAAACCTTCCTAATTAAACAAGCCACTTCCTTTTCTTATTAAGAGGAATAAATAAAGTGACCAATGTGCTACACTAATGGAAATTTCCTCATTATGAAAACATATCGCAAAGGAGAGGAAATTATCCACCAAATTCATTCTTCCAAAAATATTATTTGTGAACATTTTTTATTGTAAGAAGTATTAACATATCACTTAGAGCTTAGAACAAAACAAATTTTAAAAGTATTAGTTGATTGTCTAAGGGAAGATACTAAAACCTGTTTGTATAGATAATAACAAGATAATAAACTGTAAAGATAATAAAAAGAATCTGAAAACTGTATAGATAATGAAAAGAATCTGAAAACTTAGTTTTTTTCCTTGTATTTGACCTTTCAAATAATGTTATGTGTAAAATGGTTATTATTAGCCTGTGGTTTTTAATTAATGATACAATGAATCAAAAATAGAAAATAAAGAGTAGGCCGGTGCAGTGGCTCACACCTATTATCCCAGCAATTTGGGAAACTTAGTTGGGCAGATTGCTTGAGTCCAGGAGTTTGAGACCAGCATGGGCAACATGGCAAACCCGTCTCTACAAAAATTACAAAAAATTAACCAGGCATGGTGGTGCATACCTGTAGTCCCAGCTACTCGTGAGGCTGAGGTGGGAGAATCACCTGCACCCAGAAAATCAAGGCTATAGTGAGCTATAATTTTTTGTAATAAAATAATTATACAAATTAGCTGGTCATGGTGGTGTTTGCCTATAGTCTCAACTGCTAGGGAGGTTGAGGCAGAAGAATCACTTGAACCCAGGAGGCAGAGGATGCAGTGAGCTGAGACCATGTCACTGCACTCCAGCCTAACAACACAGTGAGACTCTGTTTCAAAAAAAAAAAGTGTGTGTGTGTGTGTATACATACACCATTTTCACAAGATAAATTGTGAACAAAATTCTTCAGCATTAAATATTTTCTTTGTTTCCCAAAGAAGTTTCACAGGCTAGGGATCCTTTTCTTTATTAAAAGCCAAGACTTTTCTTTTTCTTTATGAGGCATTCAAAAATATTTTTACTTTCATTTTATTTTCATTCTAATTTTTTTTGAGATAGAGTCTTGCTCTGTCACCCAGGCTGGAGTACAGCGGCGTGATCGCAGCTCACTGAAAACTCTGCCTCCTGGGTTCAAGCCAATCTCCTGCCTCAGCCTCCTGAATAGCTGGGATTACAGGCACCCACCACCATGCCTGGCTAATTTTTGTATTTTTAGTAGAGACAGGGTTTCACCGTATTGGCCAGGCTGGTCTCAAACTTCTGATGATCCACCTACCTCAGCTTCCCAAAGTGCTGGGATTACAGGCATGAGCCTCCGTGTCTGGCCTCAAACATATTTTTAGAATAGCACAATTTTGCTCATTAATGAGCATTTCCTCACAATTGTATAATCTTTGAATATTTACAAATATTTGTGGCACAGTCACAACTCACTGCAGCCTCAATCTCCTGGGCCCAAGCAATCCTCCTACCTCAACCTCCTGAGTAGCTGAGACCACAGACACACACCACCACATCCGGTTAATGTTTGTTTGTTTTGTAGAAACAGGGTCTTGCTATGTTGCCCAGGCTGGTCTTAAACTCCTAGCCTAAAGCAATCCTCCCTTCTTAGCTCCTACAGTGCAGGGATTATAGATGTGAGCCACTAACCCAGCAAATAGTCTTACTTTCTTCAAAGCTTATTCCTGCCCTTTGTCAGAGTATCAAGAAAATACAAGATCTTGGGTTACTTTCAATTATTAGAATAGCTCCATTTTATGTATTAAAATAGAAATATATTATCAACAAGTTGTGCTCTAATTTTTATGTTTCTCAGGAGGCTGACACAGGAGAATCTCTTGACCTGGGAGGCAGAAGTTGCAGTGAGCTTAGATTGCACCACAGCTCTCCAGCCTGGGCAATAAAGTGAGACTTGGTATCAAAGAAAAAAAAAGTTCCATTTAGTTTATTCATTTCTTCTTTTTTCCCCGCTCTGTTTCCTCCCAGTATGTGTTCAACCCAGGCTCACTAACTTGCTGGGGAAGGGGGATGTGATTGGTGTCTTCTCTGACCTTGCATACTCCTTTCCCATTTTCTTGCTGTTTTTTTTTTTGTTTGTTTCAAGTATGAAGCAGGAAAAAGGAAACAAGTAAAATGGCAAAATGATTTTTTACTTGTATGATGTTTTTTATATTTCTCTGAGGTGAATGAATGACTTCCATCCAGTAGATATCCAAATGCTGGCTAACAATATAAGGACATAATAAAAAGTCCTTATAAGGGACTTTTATTGTACTGTGAATTCCTTCTGCCCCCTACCATCATCATAGCTGGTAACTTTACCATTCCCTGAAAGGGATAATGCTGAATCTAGCTGATTTTTTTCCATTGTGCCCTCAATTTCTACTCCAGTGACACAGGTTGTAGGTTGTATAAACTCTTACTTCAATGGTTATTCAGACACAGAAACATCCCTTTTGGTCAGATTCGTTTCAAGATGGCTCAAACCCAATCACTGTACTTTCTATAATTATCGCTCTGACACAAGAAAAGTACTACCCGTATAATACACCCTGGAGTATAAACTTTTCCTAAAAATGTCTTTCTGAGTCTCTCTGATGGTGACCTACGATGGAACTACAAATTCTTTCCTATCATCAAATATCTAGACAAAGTGTAAGAGATGCAATTTTTCCCTCTTTCTAACAGTTCCCACTTGCTATAAATGGGCCCCTTCAACTCCCCCTTACTTTTTTTGATGGTAGGATTATGCCTGTCTATTCCTCCCAAAAAAGGGGGAAGAATCAATGCATGCCATTTCCAGCCAGGCTGAAAAATCTTCCCCAGAAGTACTCATAAATTTCCATGATGAAATGCCTAGCTTGTCTTTTATGATGGACAGAGGTGGATGATAAGAAATACTCTAAATAACATGTTTGGGATACTTCTTTGCACTGCCTTCATGTATGATTAAGAGCTTTTCTGTAGAATGTAAGGGACTTTAATAGTAATTGTTTTTACCTTTGGGACCTCAATCAAAATGTCCAGACAGCAAAAAAAGGTTTATTTAACTTCTCGGCTCTTGCTTTTATAGGCATTTTAGGTTACAGAGAGTGGATGGGTGTGACTGTACTGAGTAGTCATGGAAGAACTTACAACACTTAACAGGTGTTAGAAATCTTTGGAGTGTTGGCAGAATTAGTTTTGTTAATAATTATTAATAGTTAATAACATGGATTTAATAACACTAATGGTTAACATTTACCGAGTGTTTATGCTAGCATTTTTCTAAACAATTTACATGAATAACCTTGTTTAATTGACAGCAAATGTTATTGAGCCAGAGTTTAAGGTTGAATGAGGCACTTGTGATTATTTCTACGTCAATCTGAGGAGAAATGGAGTTCTCTTAATGTTATCAGAAGGACCTCTTGGAGATTGATAAGAAGTAACTGAGCGAAAAGCTCTTGATCACCATCCCTTCTTAAATCAGACCAGCTTTGGACTTCTGTATTTTTTACATGATATAAGTTTTCCTCCAAGATTTGTATCTGCATAAAGGATCTTTAGTGGACAACATACATTCTCCCGTTTTCAGTAACAACACTGTTATTTTTTTTCTTTAATCTTTGCCCTGACTCACAGTCCATTTTGTTTAAGTGGACGTAATATTTCTCCCATTGGTGACTTATTACCATCCAATATTAGAACAGATCAATTAGAGTTCCATCTCCTAGAGTAACAGGAAAATGATTAAAGCCTGTACAACTGGGCCAAATGCAGGACTTCTACTGATACCACTCGGAATTGGCATCTTCCTCACTTCTGTTGATGTAATAGAGCTGCTGAAAGTTGAATTCGGAATAGTTTCTGGTAGCCATATCATCAAAACAAAAGGAGAATTTGCCTAAAAGAAAAGTTCAAAATGAAAAAAAAAAAAAGCTGAGAGATAGAAAGAGGTTAAGTCTTAGTGACAGTGGTAGAGTCTTTGGTTGTAACCAAGCCTGACCACAGATCTGTCATTGGATTTTTTAAAGTGTTGGGTTATGTGGACAATTCCTTTCTGGCTGAAGCCAGTTTAAAGCAAGGTTGTGTCACTGATTTAAAAGTTTATAAGTTTCTGCTTATATTTCATTTTCTTTCAAATCACTAGTCTAGAGTGCACAACTGGTTGCACCTTGTCTTTCTTCAGGTCATCCACCCTAGCTTTTTGCTCATATGTATCAGGCTGAATGTTACATAAACGATTTTAAGGCAATCTCAGTGCTGTTTATCTCCTCTATAAATTAAGTTTCCTGGAACACTTGATAAAATGTATGAGGAAAGAGAGTCGGAGCTTCTCAAACGTTTTAGGCCCAATTTGTTATTTTTGTCTTTGCATGCATATTTATTTGCATAGCACATCACTGGCTGTCCTTTCATAGTTAAAAGCATAATCCTAGTGTGTCTGCACAACATTAAGTATCTTGATGGATACAAAAAGATTCTACATCTGGTTGGAAAGTAAGAGTCAATCCAACATGTCTGGATAACACCAAACAACCAGATGTTTGACCGATTAAAAAAAAATTACTCCTGATTTGAATGGTCTTGACTGAAATAGCTTGAACCAATTGAATTACTAAAATGTGCCATGTACTGCATGAGGGATTCTCATATGTGAATTATCCATATAATTCTTATAATAATCTTGCCCAATTGACAATTACATTACCAGTTTTTACTACAGAAGAAATGAAAACTGACTATACCAAGAATGCACAACTAATAAATGGCAGAGTTGGGATTCAAGCTCATGCCACATTCTGGCATGTTGGTATTCTCAACACAGCCTCCACTTGTACACATTCAAAGTGTACTGCCTCACCCTTAGACTTGTTTGCCATTCTAGCTGGTCAAGCCTTTCTGATGAAACACGATCTCATGTTGCTGGCGGTGTCCATTTTTTTCACAGGTGACCCTACGGGGCCTTTCACATTCTCTAGAGCTTCCTTCCTTCTAATTCAGCATAACCCTAGACCCCGTATGGTTCCAATTTATTCAATTATGTTTTTGGTGTTTGTGGAAAGAACATTTGATGTTATTAGTTTCTTTTCCACTCATCTACCCCATTGCAGCAATAAAGAACAGATACATGAAGCAAAGCAGGCCATGCTCTATCATGTGACATGGGTATGGTCCTGAAAGAGTCTTTTCCTAAAGTCCTTGGATAGTTAAATATAATGGATACCATTATCCTCCATGATGCTCAGATTTTTTAAAATTACATTATTTTTCTTTATCAAAATAAATCTTTTTCAAAGTTGGCAGGAAATTGTTTCATCCATGACCTGGAGACCAAGAGTCTCTCTCTGATTCACAGGAGAACACATTAATGTGGGAGCTTATGCAGTGCAGAACATTTAGGAGGAAAGGGCCTATGGATAGCTATCCATCCTAGAAAATGCTGGTGTTGAAGTTTGTGTGGTCTGCTTAAGGGCTGATGTTCCACTTGTATGCTGTCCGTAGAAACCACTTTCTCCATGGCACTTGGCCTCTTCCTTAAAACTCCCAAGGCACAATTTTTAACTCTTCAGTTTCCAGGTACCATTGTGTCACTTGATTCGAGTTAATGTCTCCTGTGTAGTCACATGTCTTTGGGGATGTGCTGCTCCTACCTCCTCCAAGTTAAGTGAACCAATGTATACCTATGGTCTAGACTTTCTCCTCTCAGATGTTCTGGTTCACTAGCTCTAAAAGCCTCAGCTTTTGTGTACTCTGCAAAGTTCTATAACCCCTCCGTGCAAAAGGATCCCAAACTCCAGAACAGAAGCGTTTTCTAAGGAAAATGGGGTGAGCTGTTAGATCTCTGATAGTGATAAAAACACGGTGGAAGTGGATCTCTTTATAAATAACATTTTTATTTTTAAGCTTTTAATATTAAACTAACATTTGAAAAGAATCACAAATTAGAAGTTTAAAACATTTTATATTTATAGTAGATTAATGGTAATAGCCAACATTTATTCAACACTTATCACTGCCAAGTCTCATTCTAAGATCTAAAAATCAAAATTCTAAAATATATACAGCAGCTAGTTGTACAGGTAGAGTATGTGAGAAAATAATGTTCTGTACTACTTTACTTTTACAGATGAGGAAAGTAAGGCTGAAACTGGTTGATAGTTACCTTGGTTTTAGAAGATCACATAGAAGGAATACCTTAAAGCCAGGTTTTACAGCCAAGTTTGATGGGTTTTAATGCCTGTGTTCTGAACCACTGCAGTGGTCTCTGAATCACAGCACTGATGCTAAATGTCCCACAGAGAGCATCAGTTCAGGGTTTCTTAAAAGTGGTTCATGAACTATTAGCGCTAGTAAATTTATTCGAGCTACTCTAGAATTTCTGAATCAGAATATTTGGGTAGGAGACCAGGATGTGTATGTGACCAAGTTCATTGAGTAATTCTTAGACATGGTAACTTTAAGAATAGATCATCATATACCCACTGTATCTAAAGGGTTTTTGTTTGTTTTCGGCTACAACATAAATGATACTAACATGTGCAACAAACTTTGATGTATACCCAATGTCATGTGCACATTTCAGGACATTCTCTTCAACACAGCTCATGTCTCTCAAAAATATTTGTTAGCACAGTGGTGAAAGGAGTTAATAGAGATATAGAGATAAAACTGAATTTTCATCAAAAAATTTTCAGATATTATAGTGTTTTAAAGGTTATCAATAAGAAGTAACTTGTAGTTCCCACAACTGTGTTGATATATTGAAAGTGAGGAACTCTGGTCTAGTACAACACTTTTTGTTTCTTTCTTTTCTTTTTTTTTTTTTTTTTTTTTTTTTGAGGCACGATATTGCTGTCACCCAGGCTGCAGTACAGTGGCACAATCTCAGCTCACTGCAAGCTCTGCCTCCAGGTTCTAGCTATTCTTGTGCCTCAGCTCCCCGAGTACCTGGGATTACAGGCATGCAATACCCAGCCAATTTTTGTATTTTTAGTAGAGACGGGGTTTTGCCATGTTGAACAGGCTGGTCACAAACTCCTGGCCTCAAGTGATCCACCCACATTGGCCTCCCAAAGTGCTGGGATTACAGGTGTGAGTCACCACTCCTGGTGCCAACATTAATTTTTTTTTTTTAAGGTTAGGAAATGAAACAGAAAATTTTAGTGATTTACACTAATCGTATTAGTTAATGAGTGACAAAGCTAGAATTTAAATGCACAGATGCCTAAACCTTCAGGATATTCTGGTACCCTCTAGTACATGGCATATGGTTGGTGTTTAAATACATATTGAGATAGGGGTCTTCTATGTTGCCTAGACTTATCTTGAACTCCTACCCTCAAGCAACCCTACCATCTCAGTTCCCTGAGCAGCTAGAATTATAAGGCTTGTGCCATCATTCCTGGTCCTTATTTATTGAGTGTTAGAGAATTTATGTAACTGCTTTTTAACTCTTGCAGTTCATTTAATATTTGAGTGAAAGAAATTGGAATCAATCTGTGGATACTCTTGAGCCCACATGTGTGAGCTGTGAGATATAATTATTCATGGTTAGGCAATAAAAATGTTGGGGTCTCAGATGAGTTTTGAAACCGGATTCAGTGAATGTAATTTGCACTTGAGGTTGAGGTTTGTTGTAATTTACCTCATTTTATTTAGAATATGACTGAAGAAAGATGCGTCTAGATCATTTATGACTGAAAAAGACCATAGAACACATTGGGAAAAACTCAGCATGGAGGCAAAACCAAATTACTAGTGTAGAAATCATTAAGCAGGGTGTATTGGTCAGTTCTGGCTGCCATAACAAAATACCATACACTGAGTGGCCCTATGAAGAATTTGTTGGTCACAGTTATGGAGGCTGAAAAGTCCAAGATCAAGGTGCAAGTAGATGCAGGGCTTCATTAGGGTTTGTTTCCTGGCATACAGACTGCTATCTTTTTGCTGTGTCCTAACATGGAAGAGAAAGAGAAAGGAAGCTCTCTGGTACCTTTTCTTACAAGGGCACTAATTCCATCATGGGGGCCCTGCCCTCATGATCTCATCTTAACCTAATTACCTCCCAAAGGTCTCATCTACAAATACCATCACCTGAGGGATTAGAGGCTTAATATATGAATTGTGGGGTAACACAATTCAGTCCATAGCATCGGGGATGGTTCCAGAATATCTATACAGCATACCAAAAAACTAGAATTGACAGGCAGCAAGTAAAAAGAATGTGAGGTCCTAGTTTTCAACTGAAGGAAGATGTACTAGAAGATATGAAAACATGAAAAATAATGACACATCAAAATTTAAATAAGTATAATTTAAATAGTGATATTTAACAATAATGATCATCTAATGCTTACCATTTGTCGATCCTTCACATGAATTACTCTCATGAAACGTAATAGACCTAGTAAGTAGATACTACCTAATATTATTGTCACTTTACAAATGAAGAAATTATACCTAAATAATGCAACTACTGTGCACCAGACTGAGTCTAAAACCTATGCTTTTGCAAATTTCCATGCCATAAACTTCTAGTTCTATAAATTTCAATATACCAGCTGGTCACTCTTGCTTGACCATGTCTAGTAATATGCACGTCATTCTCTTTTGAAGCTGCCTAATGCACTTTAAAATATTAATGCTATGGTTCCTGATATACACAAGAAGAATTAAGCTGATATGTTTTTCATATAGCAAAGCTTTAGTATCTGAATGTAGACACAATTATCCCACCCTATTCAGTTTATCCAACTAATGGGTTCTTGTCTTCAAGTTTTATTTATCTTACATCTGCCAACATAACTCATAGAATATTATTAATTGTCAAGTCAATCCCCCTGAATAATCGTTTTTCTTTTCTTTTCTTTCTTTCTTTCTTTTTTTTTTTTTTTGAGAGAGAATCTCACACTGTCACACAGGCTGGAGTGCAGTGGCATGATCTCGGCTCACTGCAACTTCTACTTCCTGGGTTCACTTGGTTCTCCTCCTTCAGCCTCCCAAGTAGCTGGGACTAAAGGCATGCACCACCATGCCTGGCTTATGTTTTTGTTTTAATAGATATGGGGTTTCACCATGTTTGTCAGACTGGTTTCAAACTCTTGACGTCAAATGATCCGCCTGCCTCAGCCTTCCAAAGTGCTGGGATTACAGGCGTGAGTCACCGCACTGGGCCTGGATAATCTTTGAAACATCTTCATCTTGATTTTAGTTTCCAAAAATGAAAATGCTCCAAACATCACAATACTGTAGATAGAACCAGAGCAGGACAGAGGGGAAAGATGGTCACATCTTTCCTGAGTGTGGTGCGCATACTCCACACCACAGTTGGCCTTTGACAACTCTATTTTCATCTTTTCTGATCATAACTCTATACAGAAACAGTTCTCCTTGCTTTACAACCAAACCACAGAAGATTAGGCCAGAGATGGACACAATCCACAGGAAACCAACCCAATGGCTGGCTAATGAACATACAGTTATTTTATCCTCAAGGATATGAACTAAGGTACAAATAACAGAAATTATTAAAATGGCGTCATAACTTAGAGATTTATAACTAAAGACAATCTTGAAGGATCTGGGCCTTACTCAGAAAAAAAAAGATGAAACATTGATAAATAGAATATATAAATAAAAACAAAGGTAGCTATTTCTTTATATTTCCAGCGTCTTTCATTTGACCCGACATATACCAGAAACTCAACAAATTGTTGTTAAAAGAACTATATTTAAAAACATGAAGAGGTTTTTATATAATGAAATATCAATTACAGGGAATATGGAAGATGTATCTTGTGTAACTTAGCCCTAGCCTATATAACAAGTACTCAAGAGATGCTCAAATGATTAAATAATTTATATTATCTGCCATAAATTAAGATAAAGATGAACTGAGCAGAAATAAGTGTATTTGCTCTAGGCTATGATACACTGTGAGATAAAGTACAAGAACTCTATATGAAGTCTTCTAAAAAATAGGACAGGTTACAGTCTCTTTTGCTTGCATGCTGGTTTTCCTCCAGCCACGAAAGATTATTTTACTTCCTCATCTGTGTCATATGGTCTCAAGTCTTAAACTATCTCACAGATTTCAGGATGTGCCAGTCCTCTACCTTCATGTAGCTAGTGCCAATATTTTCCCCAGTATTTTGTCAGTAGGCCCCAATATAATTTGGAATATCTTCTACTATGTTCATTTAGCATATTGTGAGAATCCTTACTATAATTTTATTATGCCATGCTTTCTGTGAGTTTAAAATGTATATTAAGAACTTTTCTATGTTCTGGCTAGGAAAGTGAACTATGTAATCAGGAAGTCAAAGGTTGCCATCCTGTGTTTGGTTTTCAATTGTGTTAACATAAATATAAACATAAAAGGACTTAATCTTGTTCTTACCCCTGATATTTCCTGAACAGTCAATAACGTGGACATTACAGCACATCAGGGCTCCCCCAAATCAGAAGGATTTGAGAATAAATTGAAGTGTGTGTTAATTAGAATTTGTGTAAATGTCTATAAAATAGTTATTAAAATATCAACATTACATGTCAAATGCACTCAATGTGAAGTTTTAGTTTTAAAGGGTTATTTTCACATCAAGAATATTTTGCAGTTGTAAAGTGCTTTTTGATTTGCAAAGCTTTTCCACATACGTTCTTATTAAGTCATCACACCCATCTTATCAGATAGACAAGATATGCATTCTTCTCCCTTTTATAGATAAGAATACTGAAGCTGAGGCTCAGAGAGGTAGTAACTCTTCAATGCTCTCCAGCTCATGAAAGGCAGAGCTGTTACTCCGCCTAAGGTTTTCTGGCTTCGAGTCCCACATTCATTTCCATTACAAGCACGTATGTCACTGATTGCTCCTATCTGTCAAGTTTTTGGAGGTAGTAACTCAATAAGCCAGTTAAAGAATATCAGAATTCAGGAGCCAGGGAAGGTGGCAGGCTGTGTGGTGAAGCTCAACTGAATGGTCTGAACATTTCAATCTTAAGTTACTAAATACACGGCTATTGCTTATTTGAGCAACAGGAAAGGCCATGTTCTAAGGTAACTTGTTTAGCATGATTTGCTGAGTGTAGGGATTTACTAAAAAGCATCTGCCAAAATTAAACATATATATGTAAATGTGTTAAAAATCTAACTTCAAATCAAACCTTGCAGACAAGCTTTGACAAAAGTCAGTTCAATGAGGTTTTGGAGGTGAGAGGAGTGTGCATTTCATCACTTATGCAGTAGGTCCTTCTCATAGCCTTTTGGAACAAAGCTTTGTGAATCACATATAAGTACAGTTTGTCCTGGTGGACTCTGGAATTAGCTCCCACATTAAAGCTTTCTTTAGAATGCTGAATTCAGTTCTAAAAGGTTCTTGGCTTTTGGGTGTCTGCCCTCACGAGATAGCACTTACAATTTTTCCCTCCTCAGTGCTATCCCTCTTATTTCTGTTATGTATCATTATTTCATCAAATGTAGGTACTCAATATGATTCCAATTTTATTTTCTTTGTTGGGCCATGAACCTGGATAACGGAAGGCACGTGGCCAAGTATCTGGTAACAATAAAATCAACATTAGAGTAAAAGAACATCAAGAATCCCGTAGCCATAAGGTAATGTGGAGTACATCTGGGTAGCTATGAAAAATACATAATAGTGTGTTTTCTTCTATGACAGTTGTGTTCTCTGAGTTGACAGAACTGGGTCAAAGATCTTGACAGCATATTGTCAATATATTAAGCCAGGAGAAAACAGCACTTGTCCTTTGCATCTGGTTCAGATTTTAGTTTTGATTTATCATTTCTTCTGAGATTCTTAGAATCACAGAACCCTAAAAACTACAGATACAATTATATTTATCAGTTCACCAGTTTAAAAGAGAAGGGCAGACTGCCTATATATAAACACATCTTAGGTTCAACAGGTTTTGTTTTCACACTTGAAGTCCTGGGTAGAGTGGAGAAGAATCTAGGAAAGTGTATTTTCCTTGAGATAGTTATGCCGTATATTCCTTTCCTTCATTTTGGCTCCTTATTTTATCACTAGCCCCCAGCACCATTTTAGGTACCTAGTAGATACCAAACTATATTTAGGTACCTAATAGGCACCACTGCATGGCCAGGCTGGTTTTGAACTCCTGACCTCAGGATTCTCTACTGACCTCAGAATTGAATTGAGGTCCTTTTGAACTCCTGACCTCAGGATTCTCTACTAAACTATAAAAATTATCTGGGCTTGGTTGTGGATGCCTGTAATCCCAGCTACCAGGGAGGCTGAGGCAGGAGAATCACTTGAACCCAGGAAGTGGAGGTTGCAGTGACTTGAGATTGTACCACTGCACTCCAGCCCGGGTGACAGAGCAAGACTCAGTCTCAAAAAAAAAGAAAGAAAAAAAGGAATGAGTAAACTGCCCTGTTTTCACTCTTTACCCCGTTGCAAAGCACGCTTCTTTCTTTGATGTTCGCACTCATGTCTTATTTATAAATTGTGTGCTCTCCATATAGCCATTACTTAGATAAGCGCTTCCTGTGTGCGTCCTTGGTCATTAAATCAGAAGGGTAAGTTTATCATTTTCCCTAGATTGTCTAAACGAATTCCGAATTTGATGAACTTTTAAAATTTTTCCATAGTTTAATTGCTTCGGAATTTGACGTTTATGTTTAGACTTACTTTTTCCATTTCAACTTCCCTACAAGTTATTTTCTCTAGTTTTCAGCAAGTATTAATGATGAGCACCAGTTAGGTAACATGAAGTAATATACTTTTCATTTGGGAACATGTAAACTAAGGGAGCTGCCGTTCTAACATTTCTTAAGAAAGTCAATTCGTGTTTCCTTTTTATACTAGGATGATAAGCAACAAGACTTTAGAGAAACCACATAATTGGTCTTTACATCTTCTTCATAAAACTTTATTAACCTTTATATTTTTAGAGCCCATTCTGTCTTTCCATTAACAAGTCCATGTTCCAAAAGAAAATCATAAAATAACTCTTTTCAAAGAATGCTGGCCCAACATATAAGGAAAAACAGAATATTAATATTCTGTGTAATTCATATGAAAAATTGTTTTGGCTTGAATATTTGGCCAAAATATTGTCTCCTCTGTTGCCAGTGACATTTCACAGGAACACACATTTGGCCTCTCTGGATATTTCTGCTTCAGACTAACAACAATAGAGAAGGCTACTCAAGAGGAAACTGTTAGCTCATTTCCAAATTAGATTGTCCTGAGCATTGAAGAACCACACTTGTTCTCAAGTCTTGAGGAAGAAATTAGAAATTTATGGCTCCTTTGAAGATGCCTCCTTTTCCATAAATTTTCAATGTCAGAACTCCTTTACAACAATAATAGCATCTTCACACATTACTTGTGTCTCTTAAAAAAACAAGTAAAATGACATTCATTTTCTTTGGCAAAAAGTAAGACCTGAAAACCATGTCCTATTTCTTACTCCCACTCTTTCTTTAAGCCTCCTCTCAATTCTTAGGGTATGTGGGCACTGCTGGGAAACATCTTTTGATCTCTGTCTTATTCTCAACTAGAGGCAAGATGATTTCTGTCTTGGAACCATGACCTCCAATTCCATTCCAGAATTAGGCAAGACTCAGGCCACTGAGTCAAATGGCCTGGGAATAAGATTCCCAGCATTTATACCAGGTAATAAATGAACTTATGTTTCATCATATATTGTCTTTGTTGACCTGAACAAATGCCTTATCTGAAGAACTGAATTTATATTTATTACTGCAAGTATTGCCAAGTTTAGATGTCATCTATCACATTTTCAAAGGCTTAGGCATTTAAGAAGTGCTTTTTCATGTACAATGTGATTGGGCAATGTATCAATCACAGCAGTAGTTGCAAAAGAAGACAATAGTAGCAACAATAACCACCTTAGGAGGATCCCATACATGCCAGATGCTGATTTCTTAGGATGTCATGTGAATGTACCCACAGACCTCAATGTGGTGACATTTCCTTTCATACCTGAATTTCGTTATTTCCAAAGTCCTGTAATTCCTAGTTCTACCAGATTCCTCTCCCAGAGCAGTATCTGATATTTCCCCTCCAAAACATGTCCATGCCTCACAGCTTTACTCTGTCTTTTTTCTCTTTCTCTAATTGATCACCCTACTTTGACCTGATTCCTTCAAAGCACCTAAAAATGTGCCATCAGGTTAATCACTGCTAATTCCAGGCTACAGCATTTAATAAATTTTAGGATAATAGTTTGGGGATATTTTATAATTTTAGGATAATTTAAATAAATGTGTAAGCATATATATAATAAATATAAATATATATATATATAACAAATGAATACAGTAAGTTTAATTAATTAAACACTTTGACCGCTATCAGAAATAGATATTCCTAAAAACAAAGACCAAGTTCATCCACATAGCCCCTGCTGCGTTTGTGAGCTGAAGGCAAGGTAATTACCAGTAAGAATCATTTTCTATTTTTATGCCATGGGGTCCAGCTCCAAATTTCTCATAGCTCCAGAGACAGAAAAACTTTCTTCCACAAGTTCAAAAGAACTAAATTCTAGGGGGAGGACTCAAGATGGTGCTGTGAGAACAACCCAGGATTGGAGCTCTCGTTGAAACTGCAAACAGGTGAGTCGGAGCTGCATTTCCAGACTCATCTTTGTTGACCACAGAACGGGGAAACTCCCAAGTATAAAAAAGACACGGGACGCCAGGCAGTAGTTCTGCCTGGCGAAGCTGGCCACCGGGGCGGCGGCGGCCGGCCCTACCCAGCAATCCCCACAGGGCGCGCTTGTCCGGGTGCCCTGTTGAACTGGCAACCTGAGACTTGAGAGGGCTGGACTTGAGACTGAACGAGACTTGGACAGTAGGCCACCCCAGGGGATTGCAGGGACAGAGCGTTCGGGGTACCCAGTGGGACAAAAAAAACCGCGATTTCAAACTATCCCTAGCAGACGGTCTGAGACGCTCTGTGGGGGAGGGGCGTCCACCACTACCGAGGCAACCCGCCCCAACTGAGATACACGCCCACTGCTGACGCAGCCAGCTGTTGCCGAGGCAACCCGTCCCTACTGAGATACAAGCCCACTGCTGACGCAGCCTGCTGTTGCCGAGGCAACACGCTACAACGAAGAGACTCCACCGCAGGGCATGGCGGAGACCACAGCAGAGCCTGCAGGAACAGGGCGAATCACACAACAGCAGGGCGGAGCCTCAGCAGCCAAACAGTGGTGAGTCTGCCTTCTAGCTGGGCAGGACACCTCATTGAACATCGAAAAATAAAGCCCGAACCACCCAACACAGAGCATTTGAGAAAAAAAGGGTTTTTTTAATGAGCTCTGTTGCAGCAGAATCAAACATAGCAGCCTAACAGCCCTGAATGAACAACAGAGCTCACAGCTCAGCAATTGAGCTCCAAAAAAGTACAGACTGTCTCCTCAAGCAGCTCCCTGACCCCTCTATATCCAAAAGACTGACATTTGGCAGGTATCATCCTGGGACAAAGATAGCAGAAAAAGAAATGGGTAGCATCCCTCACTGTGCCACAGCTGCTAGAGGTGCACCCCAGACAAGCAGGGCCTGGAGTGGACCTCAGCAGTCGTACAGCGAAGGGGCTAGGCTGGTAGAAGGAAAACCAAGTAACAGAAATACTTCATCATCAACAATCTGGGTGTCCACTCAGAGACCCAATTGAAAAGTCAGCAACTATGCAGACGACAAGCGGATAAACCCACAAAGATGGGAAGAAGCCAGCGAAAAAAGGAGGAAAACACCCGAAACCAGAACACCTCGCCTCCTAGAAAGGACCAAAACTCCTCACCAGCAAGGGAACAAAGCTGGATGGAGAATGACTGTGACGAAATGACGGAATTAGACTTCAGAAGGTGGATAATGAGAAACTTTTGTGAGCTAAAAGAACATGTATTAAATCAATGCAAAGAAACTAAGGAACTTAAAAAAAGATATGAGGAAATGATAACAAGAATGGATAACTTAGAGAGGAATATGAATGAATTAAAGGAGCTGAAAAACACAATACGAGAACTTCACGAAGCATGCACAAGTTTCAATAGCCGATTGACCAAGCAGAAGAAAGAATATCTGAAGTCGAAGACCAACTCAATGAAATAAAACGAGAAACCAAGATCAGAGAAAAAAGCACAAAAAGGAATGAACAAAGTCTCCAAGAAATGTGGGACTATGTGAAAAGACCTAACCTACGTTTGATAGGTGTACCAGAAGGGGATGAAGAGAATGAATCCAAGCTGGAAAATACTCTTCAGGACATCACCCAGGAAAACTTCCCCCACCTAGCAAGACAGGTCAACATTCAAATGCAGGAAATACAGAGAATACCACAAAGATATTCTGCAAGAAGAGCAACCCCAAGGCACATAATCGTCAGATTCAACAAGGTTGAAATAAAGGAGAAAATACTAAGGGCAGCTGAGAGAAAGGTCGAGTTACCCACAAAGGGAAGCCCATCAGACTCACAGCAGATCTCTCGGCAGAAACACTACAAGCCAGAAGAGAGTGGGGGCCAATATTCAACATTCTTAAAGAAAAGAACTTTCAACCCAGAATTTCATATCCAGCCAAACTGAGCTTCAGAAGTGAAGGAAGAATAAAATCCTTTGCGAACAAGCAAGTACTCAGAGATTTTGTCACCACCAGGCCTGCTTTACCAGAGCTCCTAAAAGAGGCACTACACATAGAAAGGAACAACCAGTACCAGCCATTCCAAAATCACACTAAAAGTTAAAGAGCATCAACATAATGAAGAATCAACAACAACTAACAGGCAAAACAGCCACTTAGCATCAAAATGGCAGTATCAAATTCACACATAACAATATTAACCCTAAATGTAAATGGACTAAATGCACCAATCAAAAGACACAGACTGGCAAATTGGATAAAAATCCAAAACCCATCAGTGTGCTGTATCCAGGAAACCCATCTCACATGCAAGGATACACAAAGGCTCAAAATAAAGGGATGGAGGAAGATTTACCAAGCAAATGGAGAGCAAAAAACAGCAGGAGTTGCAATTCTCATCTCTGATAAAATAGACTTTAAAGCAACAAAGATCAAAAGAGACAAAGAAGGCCATTACATATTGGTAAAAGGATCGATAAAACAAAAAGAGCTAACGATCCTAAACATATGTGGACCCAATGCAGGAGCACCCAGATACATAAGGCAAGTTCTTAATGAGTTACAAAGAGACTTAGACTCCCACACAATAATAGTGGGAGACTTTAACACTCCACTGTCAATATTAGACAGATCAACCAGACAGAAAATCAACAAGGATATCCAGGGCTTGAACTCAGACCTGGAGCAAGCAAACCTGATAGACATTTAAAGAACTCTCCACCCCAAATCCACAGAATATACATTCTTCTCAGCACCACATCACACCTACTCAAAAATTGACCACATAATTGGAAGTAAAGCACTGCTCAACAAATGCAAAACAACTGAAATCATAACAAACAGCCTCTCAGACCATAGTGCAATCAAGTTAGAACTCAGAATACAGAAACCGACCCAGAACTGCACAGCTTCATGGAAACTGAACAACTGGCTCTTGAATGTTGACTGGGTAAACAATGAAATGAAGGCAGAAATAAAGAAGTTCTTCGAAACCAATGAGAACAAAGACACAACATGCCAGAACCTCTGGGACACATTTAAAGCAGTCTCTAGAGGAAAGTATATAGCAATAAGTGCCCATATGAGGAGAATGGAGAGATCCAAAATTGACACCCTATCGTCAAAATTGAAAGAGCTAGAGGAGCAAGATAAAAAAAACTCAAAACCCAGCAGAAGACAAGAAATAACTAAGATCAGAGCTGAGCTGAAGGAGATTGAGACACGAAAAACCCTTCAAAAAATCAATAAATCCAAGAGCTGGTTTTTTGAAAAGATCAACAAAATAGACAGACCACTAGCCAGATTGATTAAAAACAAAACAGAGAACAACCAAATAGATGCAATAAAAAATGATAAAGGGGAAATCACCACAGATTCCACAGAAATTCAAACCATCATCAGAGAATATTACAAACAACTATATGCACATAAACTAGTAAACCTGGAAGAAATGGATAAATTCCTGGACTCCTGTGTCCTCCCAAGCCTAAACCAGAAGGAAGCTGAAACTATGAATAGACCAATAACAAGGTCAGAAGTCGAGGCAGCAATTAAGAGCCTACCACACAAAAAAAGCCCAGGTCCAGACAGGTTCACAGCCGAATTCTACCAACACACAAAGAGGAGCTGGTACCATTCCTTCTAAAACTATTTCAAACAATCCAAAAAGAGGGAATACTTCCCAAATCATTTTACGAGACCAACATCATCTTGGTATCAAAACCCGGCAGAGACCCAACAAGAAAAGAAAACTTCAGGCCAATATCCACGATGAACATAGATGCAAAAATCTTCAATAAAATATTGGCAAGCCGAATGCAACAGCAAATCAAAAAACTTATTCACCATGATCAAGTAGGATTCATCCCGGGGATGCAAGGCTGGTTCAACATACGCAAGTCTATCAACGTAATTCACCACATAAACAGAAACAAAAACAAAAACCACATGATTATCTCAATTGACGCAGAGAAGGCATTCGACAAAATTCAACAGCCCTTTATGCTAAAAACCCTCAATAAACTCGGTATTGATGGAACGTATCTCAAAGTAATAAAAGCTATATATGACAAACCAACAGCCAATATCATACTGAATGGGCAAAAACTGGAAGCATTCCCTTTGAAATCTGGCACTAGACAAGGATGCCCTCTTTCACCACTCCTATTCAATATAGTTCTAGCCAGAGCAATCAGGCAAGAAAAAGAAATAAAGGGTATTCAAATAGGAAAGGAGGAAGCCAAATTGTCTCTATTTGCAGACGACATGATAGTATACCTAGAAGACCCCATCACCTCAGCCCAAAAACTCCTGAAACTGATAAGCAACTTCAGCAAAGTCTCAGGATATAAAATCAATGTGCAAAAATCACAAGCATTCGTCTACACCAATAACAGACTTAAAGAAAGCCAAATCAAGAACGAACTGCCATTTACAATTGCTACAAAAAGAATAAAATACCTAGGAATACAACTCCCAAGGAACGTAAGGGACCTCTTCAAGGAGAACTACAAACCACTGCTCAACGAAATCAGAGAGGACACAAACAGATGGAGAAACATTCCATGTTCATGGTTAGGAAGAATTAATATCGTGAAAATGGCTATACTGCCCAAAGTAATTTACAGAATCAACGCTATCCCCAGCAAGCTACCATTGACTTTCTTCACAGAACTGGAAAAAACCACCATGAACTTCATATGGAACCAAAAGAGAGCCCGCATAGCCAAGTCAATTCTAAGCAAAAAGAACACAGCGGGGGGCATCACACTACTGGATTTCAAACTATACTCCAAGGCTACAGTAATCAAAACAGCATGGTACTGGTACCAAAACAGAGATATAGACCAATGGTACAAAACAGAGGCACTGGAGGCAACACAACATATCTACAACTATACAATCTTTGATAAACCTGACAAAAACAAGCAAGGGGGAAAGGATTCCCTGTTTAACAAATGGTGTTGGGAACACTGGCTAGCCATGTGCAGAAA
This sequence comes from Callithrix jacchus, assembly GCF_049354715.1. NCBI lineage: Eukaryota > Metazoa > Chordata > Mammalia > Primates > Cebidae > Callithrix > Callithrix jacchus. Next base: position 75,447,068 of record NC_133517.1, read on the forward strand.
GCAGAAACTGGACCCCTTCCTGACACCTTACACTAAAATTAACTCCAGATGGATTAAAGACTTAAACATAAGACCTGGCACCATAAAAACCCTAGAAGGAAATCTAGGCAAAACTATCCAGGACATAGGAGTAGGCAAGGACTTTATGAACAAAACACCAAAAGCATTGGCAACAAAAGCCAAAATAGACAAGTGGGACCTAATCAAACTCCACAGCTTCTGCACGGCAAAAGAAACAGTCACTAGAGTGGATCGGCAACCAACAGAATGGGAAAAAATTTTTGCAGTTTACCCATCTGACAAAGGGCTGATATCCAGAATTTACAAAGAACTCAAACGGATTTACAGGAAAAAAACAAACAAGCCCATTCAAAAGTGGGCAAAGGATATGAACAGACACTTTACGAAAGAAGACATATATGAGGCCAACAATCATATGAAAAAATGCTCATCGTCACTGGTCATCAGAGAGATGCAAATCAAAACCACATTGAGATATCATCTCACGCCAGTTAGAACGGCGATCATTAAAAAATCTGGAGACAACAGATGCTGGAGAGGATGTGGAGAAAAAGGAACACTTTTACACTGTTGGTGGGAGTGTAAATTAGTTCAACCATTGTGGAAGACAGTGTGGCGATTCCTCAAGGCCTTAGAAATAGAAATTCCATTTGACCCAGCAATCCCATTACTGGGTATATATCCAAAAGACTATAAATCGTTCTACTATAAGGACACATGTACACGAATGTTCATTGCAGCACTGTTTACAATAGCAAAGACCTGAAATCAACCAAAATGCCCATTGGTAATAGACTGGATTGGAAAAATGTGGCACATATACACCATGGAATATTATGCAGCAATCAGAAATGATGAGTTTGTGTCGTTTGTAGGGACATGGATGAATCTGGAGAACATCATCCTCAGCAAACTGACACAAGAACAGAAAATGAAACACCGCATATTCTCACTCATAGGTGGGTGATGAAAAATGAGAACACATGGACACAGAAAGGGGAGTACTAAACACTGGGGTCTATTGGGGGGAAAAGGAGAGGGCCAGTGGGAGGGAGAGGTGGGGAGGGATAGCCTTGGGAGAAATGCCAAATGTGGGTGAAGGGGAGAAGGAAAGCAAAGCACACTGCCATGTGTGTTCCTATGCAACTGTCTTACATGCTCTGCTCATGTACCCCAAAACCTAAAATCCAATAAAAAATTAAAAAAAAAAAAAGAACTAAATTCTAGCCTCATGGTGTGCATAATGGTAACATCTATACACTCTGGTAGATACTTACTCATTTAATAATTATCTAATCTATATATTCAATAGCTATATAGTAATTTCTGGTACCAGGCCTTGTGCTGGGATACCAGATGCTCAGTGATTACAAACAACAGCGCAATGAAACAACAAGAAACATATTACTTGTTCTTACGGATCTGAATCTGTCGGAGAGACATCATTGCATATCTCCACATCTGGAAAATTTTATCTTAAATATATATGGGGCATAGAGTCTTGCTTATGTAGCACTCTAACATTCTTTTTTTATATTTTTTTCTCTACTGTGAAGGAAACTTCAGTCCTGAGTTTGTAGCTTACACACACACACACACACACACACACACACACACACTCTCTTCCCAGAAGCAAATGAACACAGCATTTGGTAATAAAGAAAATAAATTTTAGGAAAGAACACAAAACAAAACTATAACCCTGTCTGCTTCTGCTTACATTAATAAGTCAGGCTCTATTACTGATGAGAATATGTAGCATTGTACTTTGAAGCACTTGCATTTAGATTACTTTGCTGGTTTAGGGCCTCCTCAAGAATAAAGAATACATATTTCTTTTATGTTTTCATAATGAACTGGCTAATGCTTGTGATCCTTCAATTCCTAAAAGTCATTGTTACAGTGACTCCAACTACACAGAAAAACAATTATTATTCCTATTATTATTGCATTCTGCAATAGCATGATCATTCTTGTCATTACTTACATTACAAACATGCTTTATTTAGGTTTCAAAGAAAATGTGCCTTTCACATACCTCCTTTCAAATAGTTTTCTCATGAATCCTCAAAAATTAACTTCAATTTAGTTATGCAGCTTATTTTAATATGAAAGTACATATTTATTGACAGTGCAACACAATTAAATCGTCGATGTAGATTTATGTTATTGTTCCAGGTCTTTCTGATTCGAAAGTTTTGGTTTATTCCACATATGCAATTGGATGAGTGTGGGCTTATTTCCTTTAGGAGACTGATGACTACTTCTGTTTCATATAACTTTTGTCCAGTACAGCTTGCTAATATATAATATATACATGAACAACAGAGAAAGGATAAATAAACCACCCATGCCATGGCAAGTGACAAAGAAACATCTTCACAGTAATGTGGAGGTAAAGTCACTAGAAATCAGTATATATTCAACTTTTTAATCTATTAACATAAAGTGTTCTTAACCGACTATTCAGTAATTTTCAAACATCTCTATGAAATCTTTCTTTTAGTTTTCATTATGAATATAATACCTTGTACTCGTTTACTAAATACAAAATTGGTAAATTTTATATTAGTATATATTTAAAAAATTGTATACATTACTATTTAATGTAATTGTTCAAGTAAGAGATAATTCCCCTCCCCAAATGTCAGATATTCTTCTGCATTAGGCCAAGCTTTATACCCCTGCCTCCTGACTCAGGGCAGAATTAAGGTTCACACATCTGGACTGAATCATCCACTCTCCATAGCAACCCACCCCACCTCCAACACAAATACACATGCATACACATACACACAATCCCAAGCTATTCTAAGTAAAGTACCTCATTGACTTCTACCATATTGGAAGGAAAACTGTCTTTCTGGTATTTTTCAGCATTAAAAACAGCAATAGCCAGTAAAGAAACCTAAAAGGAGCTAACTGAAGAGCACTCAACCAACAAGACAAGTGAAAGGCAAAAAATAAAGATCGAAATCTAAACTTTCAAGTAAGTTTAGATTTCCACAGTACAAGTTCAGCAAAACACTTTACTTCTCTCTCAATGTATTATTTGAAAGGCTCTTTAGCAACAACAAACAGCTAAACATTTTTGGAAACAAAGTGTGATTTAAAAATTCTAGTTAACAGACAAATTGCAAAATATTTAGTGGTTTACTGAATTTAATATTTTTTAAATGGCTGTATATAAAGCCACTGTTAAAATTCCCAACAATATAACTATCTTTTTCTACTATATTCCTACAATAAGTAAAAAATATTATCAATAGTTTGTGACATATGCAAACTCACAGCAAATATTTTTATCTAATATAATGTCTAAAAATTATATAGATGACTCAAAAATCAATAATTTTTATCTCACATGGGGTGAGGCAGACCTATTATAAACCAACAAAAATGAGTTTCCACTCTGAATTCAGCGGAAGATTCCTTGGCATACCTATTGCAAGATGTGCTATTGAAAACTAAATATGATTCAAAATATTAAAATATTCCAATATGACATCTACTTCACTAATTCCATCATTTTTATCATTTACAAAAATAACCCCATGTCCCCATGATCATTGGATTTGAAATTATGATTCAAAATGTCACTGAACATAAAAAGAGTTGGACCACTGGTGACAGGATCCACTCACCTGCGAGCAGCTTCCTGGGTCTCTCATTTGTGTGTGTTCACTTTAATTTCCTCAGTCTCTACAGCTTCTAATGCCTTTTTAAAGCCCTTGTTATTTTGACAACATGTTTTAACATTCCTCTCCATTTTGGTTCTTGGCTGTCCCATGTGGATCCAATTTTGCTTTCTTACCTTTTCAGTTTCAAGCACAGAAGCTTTCTGGGAGAAGCCTTCCTAGAACCAGCTCTGCGCCTGGGTGATCTCTACTGACAGGGCCTTCCCGAAGCGGCCTTCACAAAAAAGGGGAGAAAAGGAATTATAAATATGGATTTTTAAATATTGTCTGTTTGTCAATCTTCTTTTATTTTCTCATTCCCTTCCCGTCACCCACAATCTCAAGTCCCATAAAGTCAACATATATCTCTAGTTTGGGACACTGAGGGACTTTATAATGCAGTTTCTTACTTCTTATTTTAATATGGTGAAAGAAAAACCCAGAAAAGTCATATAACTTGTGTAAAACCATACAAACTAGTAGAGCTAGAACCAAGACTTTTCTGAAAAATTTCCTGGCTCCCCATTCCTCTTTGAAACCACTTCATATTCTCTTTAGGTTCATTGTTCAAGTTGTTGTAGTTGGGAAAATTTTTAAAACCTCCATTAAAGGACAAAAATTGTTATAGGAAAATTAAATTAAGTTTAAAATTTTTAAATTGTACGTAGAAAATATGCCTCAAATGTCTGATTGTCTGTTGGATGATAAAGACTATGTCCTATATTGTACATTTGGACATCAAGAAACAGATGCCATTGCTGCACATACTCTGCCCTTTGAGCTAAGGAAATCCCCATGAAATCTTTGCAGTCTCAGGCCCCTTCTCCATAGATACAACTCTCTGGATGATATTAAAAGCCATTAAAAGGTATTAAATGCCTAGGGATAGTGGTTCAAAGCATCTCAACCAGATGATCTGACAGACTGAGGTAAAGAAGTCTGTTCTCTGCTCCGTTGTTTAGTTCCTCTATGAAAACCATGAAAGATAGAGCCTCAGTTTCCTCATCTAAAATATGGAGATGGCCACATCTGCTTCAAAGAATTTTTGGAGAGTCCTAAAGCATACATACATACACACATACATACAAACACACACACATATAATATATATATAAGTAATTTTTTCAATTGAACACTATTGTATGAACATTTACAAGCCAAATCTTATACCCTTAGAATCTGCTCTTGTCATTCCCCTTTGTGAAATCAGCTTGGGAAAGACAGATTTAAACAGTCTAGTTCAATTGATGAAATTCTACCCCTACTTCCCTCAAGTATTGGTTCAGGGATGAACACATATCTAGGCCTATGAAAATGAGCACAGAAAGTTTCCCTGGATACAACGAGGATGTAAGTCTGAGATGATAGAAGCTCTCTCTCTATTATCTTGGAGACAAGATGAAGCATGATATGGATATTAGACCTGAAGCATCTTTAATTTACCAGGAAGAAAATAAGCCTGAAATTGAACCCACATACAAGCAAGATGGTAGAGCCAAAAGAATCACTTAAAACTGGAGCGAACACTGATAAACTGCTATATCCTACCCTATTTCTACCTCTGGCCTTTCAGATACATGTTGACATGATTTGTAACTTGTTCTGACATGATTTGGAATTTCTGTTTCTTGAAATCCAAAGCATCCCAACTCATAGAAAACGGAAGGTAATTGGTTTTATACATGTTGATTTGTTTTCATTCAAATACCAGGGCAAGGGAATCTGAACAGAATGCCTGCTTTTAGCCCCATCTTTCACCGTGAGCCTACCTAGAAGGCCAATGAGTCAGGTATGCACTAATTGGGGCCCTTACAAATTTTAAACTGCATACTTTAAATTTCTCCAAAAACTCTCTATCTGAAGAGATGGGGATATAATCTGTTACCTGAAAAAGAGCACAGAAGGAAGTTTCTGCCCCAGGAAAAATAACATCAGTGGCTAGGTTTTGCTTTTCCCCTCTGCCGCAATTCTCCTTATATTAAGGGGGAATTGGAATGCAGGCCAGTGTTTGTGGGATCTGACTAATGGGAAATTGGGATGCGGAGAAATTGACTGTCGGTTTAGTGAAACAGAATTATGTTAGATTTGAAATATTACTTATAGGCAGAGTTCTTACTAGCTGACCTGTATGGGTTTGACACACTATGACACATATGTGCAGGGCCAGAAGTTGTATTACAATGCTAATATGTCCAGTGACACCAGGCACCAGAAGTAGGTGGGTAATGGGAAGAGAAACCAATTTTAATATGTCCTCATCCAGAAGCTACCAGTGCAAAAACTTTCAAGTCATCAGATGTGTAATTTTTTTTTTGTTTACTTTAAGTTCTGGGATACATGTGCAGAAGGTGCAGGTTTGTTTTCTGCACTCATCAACCCACCGTGTAGGTTTTAAGCCACACGTGCTTTAGGAATTTTCCTAATGCTCTCCCTTCACTTGGCCCCCAGCCCCAGACAGGTCCCTGTGTGTGACGTTCCCCTCCCTGTGTCCATCACATGTTCTTATTGTTCAACTCCCACTTATGAGTGAGAACATGCGGTGCTTGGTTTTCCTTTCCGGTGTTAGTTTGCTGAGAATAATGGTCTCCAGCTTCATCCATGTTGCTATAAAGGACATGAACTTATTCTTTTTTATGGCTGCATAGTATTCCATGGTGTATATGTGCCAAATTTTCTTCATCCAGTCTATCACTGATGGGCATTTGGGTTGGTTCCAAGTCTTTGCAATTGTAAATAGTGCTGCAATAAACATACATGTGCATGTGTCTTTATATTAGAATGATTTATAATCCTTTGGGTGTATACCCAGTAATGGGATTGCTGGGTCAAACGGTATTTCTAGTTCTAGATTTTTGAGGAATTGCCACACTGTCTTCCACAATGGTTGAATTAATTTACACTTCCACCAACGGTGTTAAACCATTCCTATTTCTCCACAGCCTCTTCAGCATCTGTTGTTTCCTGACTTCTTAATAATCACCATTCTAACTGGCCTGAGATGGTATCTCATTGGGGTTTTGATTTGCGTTTCTCTAATGACCAGTGATGATGAGCTTTTTTCATGTTTGTTGGCTGCATAAATGTCTTCTTTTGAGAAGTGTCTGTTCATATGCTTTGCCCACTTTTTGATGGGGTTTTTTTTTCTTGTAAATTTGTTTAAGTTCCTTGTAGATTCTGGATATTAGCCCTTTGTCAGATAAGTAGATTGCAAAAATGTTCTCCCATTCTGTACGTTGCCTGTTCACGCAGAAGCTCTTTAGTTTAATTAGATCCCATTTGTCAATTTTGGCTTTTGTTGCAATTGCTTCTGGTGTTTTAGTCATGAAGTATTTGCCCATGCCTATGTCCTGAATGCTACTGCCTAGGTTTTATTCTAGGGTTTTTATGGTTTTAGCTTTTATGTTTAAATCTTTAATCCATCTTGTGTTAATTTTTGTATAAGGCATAAAGAAGGGGTTCGGCTTCTGTTTTCTGCATATGGCTGGCCAGTTTTCCTATCATTTATTAAATAGGGAATCCTTTCCCCATTGCTTTGTTTTTTTCTTTGTCAGGTTTGTGAAAGATCAGCTGGCTGTAGATGTGTGGTGCTATTTCTGAAGCCTCTATTCTGTTCCATTGGTCTAGATATCTGTTTTGGTACCAGTACCATGGTGTTTTGGTTACTGTAGCCTTGTGGTATATATGGGTTCATTTTTACTTCCATATGAAATGTAAACTAGTTTTTCCTAATTTTGTGAACAAAGTCAATGGTAGCTGGATGGGAATAGCATTGAATCTATGAAGTATTTTGGGCAGTACAGCAATTTTCATGATATTGATTCTGCCTATCCATGAGCGTACACATATTTTCCATTTGTTTGTTTCTCTTACTTCCTTGAGCAGTGGTTTGTAGTTCTCCTTGAAGAGGTCCTTCACATCCTTTGTAAGGATGGGTAATTATCCTGGGTAATTTATGCTCTTTGTAGTAATTGTGAATGGGAGTTCACTCATGATTTGGCTCTCTGATTGTCTATTATTGGTGTGTAGGAATGCTTGTAATTTTTGCATGTTGATTTTGTATTCTGAGACTTTCCTGAAGTTGCTTATCAGCTTAAGGAGATTTGGGGCTGAGACGATGGGGTTTTCTAAATATACAATCATGTCACCTGCAAACAGGGACAATTTGACTTCCTCTCTTCCTATTTGAATATTCTTTATTTCTTCCTCTTGCCTCATTGCCCTGCCCAGAACTTCCAATATTATGTTGAATAGGAGTGGTGACAGAGGGCATCTTTTTCTTATGCTGGTTTTCAAAAGGGAAGCTTCCAGCTCTTGCCCATTCAGTGTGATATGGGCTATGGGCTTGTCACAAATGGTTTTTATTATTTTGAGATATGTTCCATCAATATTTAGTTTATTGAGAGTTTTTAGCATGAAGGAATGTTGAATTTTATCAGAGGTCTTTTCTGCATCTATTGAGATAATCATGTGGTTTTTGTCTCTGGTTCTGTTTATGTGATGGATTACATTTATTGATTTGCATATGTTGAACCAGTCTTACATCCCAGGGATGAAGCTGACTTGATCGTGGTGTATAAGCTTTTTGATGTGCTGCTGGATTCGGTTTGCCAGTATGTTATTGAGGATTTTCACACTGATGTTCATCAGGGATATTGGCCTGAAATATTCTTTTTTTGTTGTGGCTCTGCCACATTTTGGTATCAGGATAATGCTGACCTCATAAAATGAGTTCAGGAGGAGTGCCATTTTTTCTATTGTTTGGAATAGTTTCCAAAGGAATAGTACCAGCTCCTCATTGCACTTCTGGAAGAATTCGACTGTGAACTTGTCTGGTCCTGGACTTTTTTTGTTTGGTAGGCTATTAATTACTGTCTCAATTTCAGAACTTGTTATTGGTCTATTCAAGGATTCAACTTCTTTCGGGTTTAGTCTTGGCAGGATGTAGGTGTCCAGGAATTTATCTATTTCTTCTAGATTTTCCAGTTCATTGTGTAGAGGTGTTAATAACACTCTCTGATGGTAGTCTGCATTTCTATGTGATCAGTGGTGATATCCCCTTTACCACTTTTATTGTGTCTATTTAATTCTTCTCTACTTTTGTCTTTATTAGTCTAGCTAGCAGTCTATCTCTTTTGCTAATTTTTTTTCAAAAAACCAGCTCCTGGATTCATTGATTTTTTTGAAGGTTTTTTCATGTCTCTATCTCCTTCAGTTCTGGTCTGATCTTAGTTATTTCTTGTCCTCTGCTAGCTTTTGAATTTGTTTGCTCTTGCTTCTCTAGTTCCTTTAATTGTAATGTTAGGGTGTCCATTTTAGATCATCCCAGCTTTCTGATGTAATGTGGGCATTTACTGCTAGAAATTTCCCTCTTAACACTGCTTTGCTGTGTCCCAGAGAATCTGGTATGTTGTCTTTATTTATTTATTTATGTCTTTATTTCGTTATTTACCCAGTAGTCATTCAGGAGCAAGTTGTTCAATTTCCATGTAGTTGAGTAGTTTTGAGTGAGTTTCTTTCTTTTTCTTTTTTCTTTTTTGAGAAGTCTTGCTCTGTCACCAGGCTGGAGTGCAGTGGCATGATCTTGGCTCAATGCAACCTCTGCTGCCCCCCGTTAAAGTGATTCTCCTGCCCCAGCGTTGGGTTATAACATGCTCCTTGAGCTCAGAGGAGTCTGTTATTACCTACTTTCTGAAGTCTACCTCTGTCAATTCATCAATGTAATTCTCTGTCCAGTTTTGTGTCCTTGGTGGAGAGGAGTTGGGATCATTGGAGGAGAAGAGGCATTCTGGTTTTTGGAATTTTCAGCATTTTTGTGCTGGTTTTTCCTAATCTTTGTGGATTTATCTATCTTTTATCTTTGGGGCTGATGACCTTTAGTTGGGGTTTTAGTACGGGGGTCCTTTATGTTGATGTTGATGTTCTTGCTTTCTTTTTGTTAGTTTATCTTCTAACAGCCAGGCCCCTCTTCGGCTGGTCTGCTGAAATTTGCTGGAGTTCCACTCCAGACCATGTTCACCTGTGTATCACCAGTAGAAGCTGCATATCAGCAAAGATTGCTGCCTGCTCCTTCCTCTGGAAGCTTCGTCCCAGATGGGTACTGGCCTGATGCCAGCCAGAACTCCTGTATAAGGTATCTGTTGACCCCTGTTGTGAGGTCTCTCCCAGTTAAGAGGCACGGGGGACCCACTTGAGGAGGCAGTCTGTCCCTTAGCAGAGCTGGTGCATTGTGCTGGGAGAAGCCTCTGTCAGAATCAGCTGCTCTCTTTAGAGCCAGCAGGCAGGAATGACTGAATCCGCTGAAGCTGCGCCCACAGCTGCCTCTCCCCCAGGTGCTCTGTTCCAGGTAGATGGGAGTTTTATCTGTAAGCCCCTGATTGGGGCTGTTACCTTTCCTTCAGAGATGCCCTGCTCAGTGAGGAGGAATCTAGAGAAGGAGTCTGACCATAACCATTTTTGCCGCACTGTGATAAATTTTGCCCAGTCCAGACCTCCCAGCCTCCTTAGCACTATCAGGGAAAAGCTGCCTACTAAAGCCTCAGTAACAGCAGATGCCCCTCACCCCATCAAACTCGATCACACCAGGTCGGCTTCAGACTGCTGTGCTAGCAGTGAGAATTTCAAGCCAGTGGTATTAGCGTACTGGGCCTCATGGGATTGGGACCTGTTGAGCAAGGCCACTTGGCTCCCTGGCTTCAGCCCCATTTCCAGGGAAGTAAATGATTCTGTCTTGCTGGGGTTCCAGGTGCCAATGGGGTATGAAAAAAAATTCCTGCACCTTGGTGTCTGCCCAAACAGCCACCCAGTTGTGTGCTTAAAACCTAGGGTTTTGGTGGTATAGGCACAAGAGAGAGGGAATCTTCTGATCTGCAGATTGCAAAAACCATGGGAAAAGCGTAGTAACCCAGCTGGGTGGCACAGTCCCTCAAGGCTTCCCTTGGCCGGGAAGGGAGTACCGCCCCGCCCCGCTCTTTGCACTTCCCGCATGAAGCAACACCCCACCCTGATTCTGTTCACCCTCCGTGGGTTGGAGCCACTGCCTAACTAGTCCCAATGAAATGAAACAGGGTACCTCAGTTGGAAATGCAGAAGTCACCCGCCTTCTGCGTTGGTCTTGATGGAAGCTGCAGACCGGAGCAGTTCCTAGTCAGCCATCTTGGCCCCTCCGTCGAAGAGGAGTAAAATTTTAAAGAGACAATTTTGTTAATTGATAACTAATCAAAATCAAATTTCTCTGCTCTGTTTCTTTTCTTTTTAAATGTTCACCACTGGAAGATTTGTGTGTGTGTGTGTGTGAGAGCTCAATCTATAAAGTGAGGACATTTTCTGGGAATGTGCATATTCTAGGCATTCTAAATGTATATTAAAAATTTGATCTCTCATGACACAGGCAAAGCTAAATCATCTTAATTTTTTATAGAAAATATCGAGTTTTGACAATTTTAACAAAAACTGCAGTCAAAATATATGGGGAAAATGGGTGTAGAGGTGTGTTAACCAATTAGTTACTAAAAATATTGTTGCTTTTTTACTTTTTCGAATGTTGTGATGTTATTTGTCAGGTTTTAAAAACCCAAATTTGCTGTACTTTTTCTTAACACGTTTGCATTTGAATCTAGCTTTTAATTGCAATTACAGTATTTTTTTTCTAAAGAGGGTTCCCCCTAAGGTAAATGTATATCAACTTCCAAAAATTTGGATTCTTCCTAAGGTGTGTACTGGGAATTATTTAGAAAAATGATTAATAATTCAATTATCTGTGGAAGGATAAAATCTTTTATAAAGAGTTATGTTTACGAAGGATCTTGCAAAGTAAGTAGAGACAGCTGGTGTAAATAGAAGGAAGAAACATTAGTCCTTAGTTCAAAAGTCACTGATATACCTCCACCGAACACTCTATCTCAAATTGCAGCTCACCCTCACCTTGCCTAGGGATATGGTTTGGCTGTGTTCCCACCCAAATCTCACCTTGAATTGTAATAATCCCCAAGTGTCAAGGGTAAGGCCAGGTGGAGATAATTGAATCATGTGGGTGGTTTCCCCCATACTGTTCTTGTGGTAGCGAATAAGTCTCAAGAGATCTGATGGTTTTATAAATGGGAGTTCCCCTACACAAGCTCTCTTGCCTGCAACCATGTAAGACGTGACTTTGTTTCTCCTTTGCCTTCCACCATGATTGTGAGGCCCTCCCAGCTATGTGGAACTGTGAATTCATAAACCTCTTTCCTTTATAAATTACCCAGTCTCAGGTATGTCTTCATTAGCAGCATGAAAACAGACTAATACACCTAGTCACTCTCTATTCTATTGCACTGAGTGTTCATTACTTTTTACTTCTATATATTCACTAAAATATAAGCTTCATGAAGGTTATATTTTAATTTGTTCCATCTTGTTTATCACTGAAATCCTACAGCCTAAAACGATACCTGCCATATAGCATATAATAAACAAAGGTGCTTTATAAATATTTGTTTAGTGAGTGGTTGAATAACCTAAACTTCTCTGTATTCATACACACTTACTTGATTTTAATCATTCAGCAAAAGAGAATAGCCAGTAAGATACCTGAACACTTCCAAATCTAGCTAAGTTTTGTTTCTCTATGTTGAACTTTCAAGAACCTATGGTAATTTTATTTATAGTTATTAAACACACACACACACACACACACACACAAGGAAAATGGGAGGAATCTAGAGAGTCAAACCCAAATTTTAAAATATTACTCCTCTATAACCATTTTCAGAAAAGCAGAAAAAACATGAGTACAATCAGATTAAAAAGATACATCTGGCCACCATACCAAAAAAGCAACATCTTGACAACAGCTAATTTAATTGGAAATTGTGCAAACATTTTCTCACAGAGCTCACGAATCTTAGCAGTAGTGCTGATAATCTTTCCAGGAACTCAGAAGCAATCCTGATACTTTTGGTGTAAGTTACTTCTTTTAACCATGTAATTTTTTTAGGTGAAAGTTACATTTTGTAATCATGAATGAGAGGACCCAAAGTTCTCACTTCCAGGCAACTCTCCAGTCACAAGAACAGGACAAAGATTTCCCAATACTAGCTTGCCTATGGCATTAAACTTTATGTGGCATAACTTTCTCCATCACAATTTTGAAGCTGAAAGGGGCCTTGGTGGTCCCTGTGGCAGAAATGGATGCATACCAAATAGTCACTTTCCACCTTCTCCTTGCAGACAAAGCCTCTTTTTGTTTTGGGGCAAAAATGTGCCCAGGTCTCTGTTTTCACATTTCTCTTTTCAGCTAGAGGTAGCCATGTGACATATTTCTGGTGGCTGATATGTGAGACAAAAATCTAATTTTTTAAAAAAAGATTTCTGATATAAGAAACTAGCATAGCAAGTAGCCGACTTGAACGTAGGTGCGAAGTGTGGAGCTGTAGCTGCCACTTATGAACATGAGGTGACAAGCAAACAGGAAGTGTGAGTGTCATAGAGCCACTGACCATGTGTTAAATTTGTCATCTCCAAACCACTTATATAAGAAACATAAGCCTATATTTAAGTTATTATTAGCTAGGTTTCTGCCACTTAGAGCCAAAAGTATTGGTGTTATAGTTATTAACCCTAATGTCTTTATTTATTTAGGAGAAAAAACTGAGATTAAATGAGAACAAAAAATTTGGATGGAGTTGTTGATATTTTTGGTAAGAAACAGATTACAAGAGCCCCTGCCTCTTCTGGATACTCACACTATAGCCATTGAGTAAGATTAGGGGTCTGCTTCATCTGCCTCTTCAAGGCAAGGAAACATTGAACATGGCAAAATGTTTATAGTACAAAATGTCAGAATTGTTGATAATTACAAAGATGAGTGTTAGATGTTGATACCCTGCAATATTTGTATATAATATTAGTCTTTAAAAAATATTTTTATGTAACATATTGAAGCCAAATTACTATCATCCACAGTAAAATATATGTACATTAATGGATCAAAACATCTGGATGACAAGTCAAAGGTTCTGTTATTCATCAAACTGTCCTTTTTTCTCATTTTTCTCATTTTTTCTCATTATCCAACTATCTACAAGCTTTGACATCATGAAAATTCAATCAAGGTAAGTGTTGAGTTAAGGAGGAATCTGTGATTTGAGTAATTGAGTTACTGTGATTTGAGACCGTCAGTCTTTACTTTCTCTCATGATTTTTTTCTTAATGAAGGATTCTAGAAGGCTCTAGGTTGACTCTATGCCATCTGTGTTTTGTTTTAGTCTTCAGTTATTAATTTATGCTAAATCAAAGTCTGCAACTTCTGATGTAACTTCTTACAAAGAAGGTTTTCCTCTGACTTATTAACGCTATTGCCCAGCCCAGGCATTGCTCTCTCTTTACCACATTTTCATGCAAATAAATGACAAACAAATAAATACTCTTAGTACGGCATTTGGTATCTTTATCTTCTTTCATGAAAATGCAATTGTGAGATTTCCAAATATGCATATGTACCATATGTGAACCATGACTTCAATAAACAGGAACTTCAATATGGTTTTGCAATCATGAACCATGTATTGTATCCCTTTTATGATAATATTTTCATTATAATTCACTGTCTCAAGGCAGCTGATGTAAGTGCCTGAGTGCCCTCCCCTGGCATGTTATTTCTCTTTCCATGCCTTTTTCACCTTCCTCAATCCAATGGAAGATCTAAAAACGGAGGCAGAGGAAAAACAAGACGTTCTGTCTCACCTCCAAAATGTTAATGCAAATACATGGCACATGTGTCACCACGGGGGACATAAAGGGTCTTTCTGGCCTTGAATTTGGCCTTGAATTCTTCTCAGCATATTGCAAGTCAGTCCATTAAAATCAGCACTCAGGACAATGTACTTGCTGTCAATATAACTTTCTTAATCTAAATGTAATGTACACTTTCCACAGTTCTGTCCCCACTCTCAGCTGCTCCTTTGGAATTAAAATATTGAGTAATTATTTATCAATGATTATAATGAAAAGAGAACTTTTTGGCACACATGTGGGGTGTGTGTGTGTGTTTGTGTGTGATTTCAAACTGGAAGGGATAAGTGACTCCAGTGGAAGAAAGACCCAAATTCTCAAATATACATCAAACGTAACCACTCCTTTTCATCTTAATTTCTTTAAGCCAAGGTATAACTACCATTTCCCCCACAAAACTACTGTGGCAATCACACATCCGTCTTCTTACATCCACTTATACCTTTGTCTATCCAATGCTTCATGTAGCAGCTAGAGAAGCTTTCACTAAGGAAAATCTGTTGCTCATTCTGCTCTTCGAATTCTTCAATGAATCTCATTACACCTAAAACAAATAGCAGAATCATTAGCATCATCTATAAAATCTGACAAGTCCCTGCCTTCGTTTTATCCTCCTCATCAAATATTCATGATTTCGTTCATTTCATTCCTTTCTCAGTGATCTTCTGCTTCTTAAACTGCTGCACTCATTTCTGTCCAAGGCCTTTTCTTTCACTCATGTGTTCATTTAATTTATATTTATTAAGTATTTCATTTATGTCAAGCAGTTCACTATCTCTTCCCTTGATTAGTTCCTTTATTGATACTGCAGGATAAAAACCTTCCATAAGAAGACCTCATCTGGCTATGACAGAAACTCCTATGTGTTCAACAAAGGCTTTTACTCTTCTTCCTACACTTCTGTCATTCTCAGTCTGTTCCTGCATCTCTGAGCAGCATGTGGCTAGTACCCACATACTGGATGTAAGTAGAATTGTGACATGCCACTTCTAAGCTGAAGTGTTTAAGAAATAGGAGTGGTAGAAGCAAATGATAATGCCCTGAATTACTGGGAAGCAGACCCCAAGTTTTCTAGCTTCTAGAGGTCACCTGCCTTCCTTGGTTTATGGCTCCATATCTCTCTGCTTTCTCCTTTGATGACACATTTTCTTCTCTGACTCTGGTTTCCCTGACTCCCTCTTATAAGGGACTTTGTGATTGCACTGGGCCCACCTGAATAATCCAGGACACTGGCTCCATCTCCAATGCTTGATTTAATTGCATCTGTAAAGTCCACTTTGCTATATCAGGTAACATTTTTGCAGGTCTGGGATATGGATATCTTGGAAATGGCAGTGGGGTGCAAGCATTCTACCTATCACACCAAATGACAACATATAGGCCTATTGAAGATTTGGACAAAAAGGCTCATGAATATTCAAACCTAAGGCGAACAGAAATCCACAGGTGAGGCTTTTCTACTACAGCACGTTATTTCCAGGAGCTTTAGAGCAGCCATCATTAAATTTGAAAGAGAGAGTCACATGAAGAAAGAGGAAAAGAGCAGATTTGAGAACCACATATAAAAATGAACCTTCATGTGAATACTAGTATATAAATTTGTCTGGCAACAGAACAGAAGCTACTAAACTTCCACAGAAATTGTGTTGGCACTCAAAAAGGAGCTTAGAGTAAACAAACAAACAAACAAAAAACCCTTGTTTGTTCAAGTCTTAAAACAACTTTCTAGCTCCACACTGGCACCAATTGGAAATAGGCTTTGGAAATGGCATCACCCTCAATTAGTGCACGATCTCAACCTCTTCCCATTGGACATAGTTCTCTGCTGAGTTCTCTGGCTTTGCATAGAATATTCACCCAAGTATGCCCACATATTTGAGACTTTTCTTATCTTATTTTAATCTACCTGCCATAGCAATTCCTGTAATAGTTTTGCTGTTCTTCCAGGAGTCATCTCCAGAGCCCATTTGCATTATCACCTGGTGTTTCTGCAAGGACATTAAATTCTGGGTCTCAGAAGAACTCTCCCAAATTGAAAAACTCTCCCTTACTAAACATTATGTTCCAGCTTTCTTGATCAAAGGCCTTCAGAATCTACTTGCATGAATCCTCTCCCAGCCTCTCCCAATGTCTGCTGGCTTGGTACTAAAGCTCTTTAGGACTATTGCCCCTTGTCTCCCTTATCAGGGCCAGAGTTTTTCCTGCTGCCGTATGATTGAACCCTATTATAGGCTTGGTGTTGAGAATGTATAGCTGTTTTCAAATATATGATTTTATGTATTTTATAAGATTGGTATATTGTAGAAGGTAGTCCATACCTAGCAGATGTAGAGAAGTAGACAATGGAATGTGGACATGTCTGTTTGTGTGTGAGAGAGAGAAATACCACACCACACAACAATTTCTTTACCAGTGAGTATCTCATGCTTTAGGGAACTGATGTTGCTGCCCCATGTGAACTAGTGGAGGAAAGGGTCAATGACATCTGATGAGGATGATTATTGTTATCATTGTGGAGCCTTCACTGACACTCAAGGACTAGGGATTAATGTCTAATAATTACAATATATTCCAGTCTTGGTAATTTTTAATAAGATTAATGTAATATATCTACCTTGTAGCTGTGCTTTTTTTGCTACCGCAGTCTTAGTTACCTAAACAGATATCACATTATAATAAACACTTACTGTTCATTAGAAATTTAAATTTCATAGTTTGTAATGTTTTTAAAGAAATCCACTTATGTTTCTGTGAACACTTACAGCAAAATACAAAGCCACTCAAAAGCAATTTTTAAATAAATACGACCAGAGATAAAAGTTATGAAATCCGATTGCAACAGTCTGGTAGACCACAGAATAAGCCACAAAAAATAAGCAATTAACATGCTGATGCTGTCAGAGATGTTAGCTAAACTTTAATAGGATGGGATATAAGCAAACTCCTTTGGAAATAAAAATTCCCATAGGTTTGTAAAACTTAACTATGTTTTTTGTTAAATGAAAGCACATATTCATTATCTTTCTTTATATTCCTTCCTTATCCTTCAACACATAATCCCTATTGTGAGTTTGCCTATTATTTCTTGACATCAAACCTCTGAATAGAGACTAGCAATTACAGAATCCTCCATCAAATCTTCATATGTTGTGAATGAAAATTTCAATGAATGTGTACTTGGAAAATGGAAAGGCAGATGATCTTTCAGGCTGTATCTCCTTTATCTCCTCTGTCAACACAGAATCAACTTCACATGTCTTCTCTATTTTATTCATATCAATAAACGTGCATCTGTTTCATAAATCATTTTTGCCTTTCACTTGACTGCTTTTACCAGTTCTGATTATTTGAATGTCTTATCCACTGAAATCTTCTTGACTGCTTTTCCCCTCTTGCTACTCTTAGTTCTCAATTGTGTCCTCACAGTTTTCTCCGCCAGACTTTTCTAAATAAAAGGCCATATTAACCAAGGCCTTCTTTATCATAAAACAATTTAATAAACTTACATATTCCCATTTTCATTTGACACCTAAGTTTTGAGCATCTGCCACGCAGAAGGCACTGAATAGTCAAGAGAGAACAAAACTAACTTATTCCTCTCATTGCTCTTCACTTTCTTAAACTTGGAGAACCGAGAAGCATCACCGGGATTGAAGGGGGAAAATGAATTGGAAGGAGGAAAGAAAATGGAAGGAGGTAGAGAGAGATGAAGAACAGACCGTCCTCTTTCCCATTGATCTATCATGGAAACCAAGGGATAATTCTGATCTGAAAGGAGGAGAAGTTTTGAATGGAAAAGTTTATCTGAACCTGAAAATGAGACTCTCCAACTGTGGCTGGAACAGGTAGGACTTCATGAGATCCAGTCAGAGGCTGGGAGAAGGGAAATCTGACACAGCAGGTTTGAGAGCAGTTTTTTTTTTTTAATCCAATTTCATGTCTGTACTTGACTGAGTCTAGAACTTTTTGATACCTGCATCAAAAATAAATAAATAGGTCGGGCATGGTGGCTGAGGCTGTAATCCCAGCACTCTGGAAGGCCGAGGCGGGTGGATCCTGAGGTCAAGAGATCGAGACCATCCTGGTCAACATGGTGAAACCCCGTCTCTACTAAAAATACAAAAAATTAGCTGGGCATGGTGGCGCATGCCTGTAATCCCAGCTACTCAGGAGGCTGAGGCAGGAGAATTGCCTGAACCCAGGAGGCGGAGGTTGCGGTGAGCTGAGATCACACAATTGCACTCCAGCCTGGGTAACAAGAGTGAAACTCCGTCTCACTAATAAGTGCAAAATACATTTATTTCTCTGTATTTTATAAGTCGTTAAGGGACACACAGATGACAGAAATTAAACAAACAAGTGCAAAATTATTGTTAAACCCTAAAATGTGTGGTTTAAACTATAGTATAGTTGTTTGGGAAATTCAGAGAAAATGAAGCAAAATGTGAACTAACAAAGCACATTTCCTAGAAAACAACCTAAAGTTCAAGTAAACAAGGCTTGTTTTTCTTCCTTCTGGCTTTTTCCAATTTGAAAAACATCCACAGCCTTCTCTGAAAACCAGGAAGCTAAAAGACTGGAGAAGCCAACAGTAGATGTCATTGTGTTCGTTTGTTATCGAAGACACAGTTTGCATTGTCCAATTGTTACAGAACACTCCTCACCGGCACCCTATTTCAGCATTTGCAACATATTATTTGGAAAATGTTGTTGGGGGCAAAGCCACATCTAACAACTGCCATTCCTAGAACATCAGATTTTGATTTTAATGAAGAAAGGATCCAAAGCTTTTGGACATCAATTTATGGCAATGGGAGCTGTAAATAAAGTGTAAGGTCTAGTTACACTGAGTTTATTAATACAAAACCAGGATGAAGTAAATGGTTTGCTTAAAGAATCTGTTCAGTTTACCTTGGATTAAAAAAAATGTTTCATCTCGCTGTATATGAGAGCTATAAATATAAACATATAAAGAAAAAAATACAAAATGGGAGTGTTTGCAAATTATTTTTACTCCTCCAGTCCTTCAAAGAGAGTCCTACTTAGTGCCAGCCCCCTCTTCTCAACCTAGAAGATTTAATATTGGTCAGACTAGTTCTTAATCTTATATGATGCAGGATCAGAACGAAAGCAGAGAAAGCCCAAAAAAGGAGTTAAAGTGGCAAACAAAAGGTTAAGTCAATCTGTATAATATGTAAGAGACAAGAAAGTGGGAGAGGGAAAGAGACAGAGACAGACAAAGAGAAACAGAACAGAATAGGAGGTAGAATAAAAGCTGCCTTGACTGGAAATAGAAATATTGTATAGATGTTACTAGAAGGATCATGCATGAGAGAATCTCCTGAGTATTGTATATTAAAAATGAAGAAGAGAAAATGAGATATGAAAGTGTTGCTGAGGTTACAAATTGCATATGCTTTATTTTATTTTATTTTATTTATTTTTTTGAGACTGTTGCCTAGACTGGAGTACAGTGGCACAACCTTAGTTTCATTGCAGCCTTGACCTCTCTGGCTCAAGTGATCTTCCTTCCTACCTCAGCCTCCTGAGTAGCTGGGACTACAGATGCATGCCACCACATTCACCTAATTTTGTATTTTTAGTAGAGAGGTGTGTTTGCCACATTGTCCAGGCTGGTCTTGAACTCCTGGCCTCAAGGAACCTACCTCAGCTTCCCAAAGTGCTCAGATTACAGAGCAACCAGCCACATGTGCTTTAATATCTTACAAGGAACAAAAGTAATGCTTAGAATTTCTTTGGGCCATTTTTGGTTTTGGCTTGTAAATTTTTATGTATCTTAAATGCAAAACCATTTATAGACTGAACAATTTGTATCTCTGAATTACAAGGGATATACTCATACTCCAACAGCCAGAAAAAAAAAGTTTAATATTTGTTCCATAGATAGAATGTCATTTGTGTATTTTCAAATGTAATCTACAATGGTTAAGTCATTGGGCCATAGACTCACTTGTAAGAAGTTTCATGCACTAGATCAACATAAGAGCTGGGAATGTAAATGAGGAAAACAGAATCACAGATATTCAGAAAAGGAGGGGAATAAAAAAGTAGAGAAAGAGATTTGAATTCAGTGAACGAAAACATGGAATTATATGGCAATTCAGAAGGGTCAGAAGATTTTAGAACCAGAGGAAATAGAAGTTTCCCAGAGATACAAAACTCTTCCTAAAATGCAGATCAATCTGAGCTGAGAGAAAACTCTGGAGAAACAAATGAGTTCTTTTCTTCTTGGTGACCAAGATCTGTTATATGTTCCACTTTTCCATAAACTCCACCTAGGAGCTAAATTCCATCCAATTACTTATATCATGAGTACTTTCCCCATGGTGCACATACAGCAAGTATTTGGTAAATAAATGATCTTGCATCATACAAGCCACTACATCCCTCTACCATAGTGCTGACACTCTAAGAAATTAAAACTCTTTAAACATCAGGTTCCCTAACCAACTTTAAATTCTTTATGCTAAAGGACAGTTTTGCCTCATGTCTGCGGCCCCAGCTGGCAGAGTGAGTGCTCTATCAGCAGATGGTGAACTGAATGGAAAAAGAAATATACAGAAAATCTCTAGCTTATGCAAAAAGTAGAGTGGGTAAAGTTGGATATAGACCAACTTCACAGTTAGGCAGAAAATATTTCCAAACCAATTGAGGTAAATTCAGGCTTGCCATGTAAAACCTTATAATCTAGATGTAGGATGTCTCATTGTCTGCTACCAATATATGAGACATTATGTCCTATATCATACTCTGTACCATAATTTTACAGGCCTTGCCAGAAGATGGTGTCAAATGCAAATAGGAAAAGTACCTGCATATTCTCTTAACTCGGAGTTAGTTAGAAATGAGTCTAACTTGTATTGGGACACCCAAACTCTTCACTTAAGCAAGAGATGCTATTTCGGAATAGTTCCCTTGAGACACTGTTATACTCACTCTAATAATACTATTAATTGCTCAACATCTTTTGGGAACTGCCTTCAAGCCTTTCGAAAATCATTTTTTTAAATGTGGCACATATACACCATGAAATACTATACAACCATAAGAAACGACGAGTTTGTGCCCTTTGTAGAGACATGGATGAATCTAGAAATCATCATTCTCAGCAAACTGACACAAGAACAGAGAACCAAACACCGCACGTTTTCATTCATAGGCGGGTGACAAACAATGAGAACACTTGGGCACAGGGAAGGGGACAACACACAGTGGGGTAGGTGGGGAAGTTGGGGAGGGATAACACCAGGAGAAATGCCTGATGTAGGCGAAGGAGGTTGGGGGGATGGAGACGGCAAACCACATGGCATATATGTACCTCTGCAACAATCCTGCAGGATGTGCACATGTATCCCAGATCCCAAAGTACAATAAAAAATAAATAAATAAAAATAAAAATAAATCATTTTCTTTTTAGGTGAATATTATTTTGCAAACAGGCAAAAGTTAATCCACAACTTGTGAATAAATGTGGGTTACTGAACTAAGGGGTGTAGTATGTCAGAAAGAAAACAAAATGTTCTACCAAAATAAGTAATATTTGGGGATGTTTATAAGATTACCCTGAAATCAAAGTCATTAGAAGTCACAAGAATATTCTTACCAGGGCAATACTGTGAGGATAAGTACAATGTTTTCTGAGAAGATTACAATAGAAACCAATAATCTTGTGAACACAAAAATTCTGTCAAGCTGGTTCAGGAAAAGTCTCAAAACTTTAAGAGAAATCCTTTCAACTCTCTTTTTTATTTTTGAGACAGAGTCTCATCCTGTCACCCAGGCTGGAGTGCAACGGTGTGATCTCAGCTTACCGCAACCTCTGCCTCCCAGCTTCAAGTGATTTTCCTGCCTCAGCCTTCCAAGTAGGTGGGATTACAGGTGCATGCCACCACGCCTGGCTATTTTTGTTTTTAATTTGGTATCTTTAGTAGAAACAAGGTTTTACCATGTTGGACCAGGCTGGTCTCAAACTCCTGACTTTGTGATCCACCTGCCTCAGCCTCCCAAAGTGCTGGAATTACAGGCATGAGCCACCACACAGAGCTCCAACTCTTAATTATGTCTGAATCATATGAATTTTTCCTTTGTCTCTGAGTACTTTTAGGAGGAATGCCAAAGAACAAGAACGAGACAGGGAGTAGGGGAAAAAGATAGAAACTGAGCAACTCTTTATTAACAGAGAGATGCTGACTCAAAAGTGTAGGTCATAGAGTATATGGAATTTAGTCAACAAAACAACAAATAAAATGATCTTTAGCTGGTGAAAAGTGAATGATAGCAGACCTGTCAACTTCCTGTGGCAAAGTGCTATTCTTATGCGGTTTGTGAACCCTACTAGACTTGTCTGTCTTTTAAATAATTCAATATTTATCAAGATAGCTTAGATGTGAGAGGGTAGAAAATACAGTCCCAACCCTATTCCACCTCTACGCATTCATGGCTATGTTGCTTGGACCATCAGCGCAATAAAATCCTATGCTTGCAAGAAACCTTATTGGTCCTCCACTTCTAAAGTGTTGGTATGAATAGTTCCCACAGACTAAATAATCTCTCTTGTGCCATTAAGTTCCCACTAAATTAAATCTCTGCCCTCCCTGGAAAATACTGTATCTGTGCCAGAAAATTCTCATTTCCAAGCTTACGGAAATAAAAAACCAATATATCAATCACAAAGGGGTATAATTTCCTTATATAAATATATTTATATCCTTAATATTTATAATTTTTCTGTATTTGAATTGTGTTTTTATTTATTCAATCCACTGTAAGAGCTATATATTAAGGACCCCCTACAACACAGGGTCTGTTTCTTTGCACTGGCAAAGAAATAGAGAGGCAAAGAAAATACTCCCTATCCTCTAGACCAGTGTGTGCAATACAGGAGCCATTAGGCAAATGTGCCAGCAACACATCTGAAATGTGGACAGTCCAAATAAAAATGTGCTGAAAATATAATGTACACACCAGGCTTCTAAAACTTAGTACTGAAAAGGAACTTAAAATACCTCAGTAATTATTGTTTATATTGATTCTATTTTGAAACAACATTTTGGATATATTATCTAAAAGATATTACTTAAATTATTTCACACATTTCTTTTTAGTTTTTAATATGACTACTAAAAAATTTAAACTTTCATATGACCTAAATTTGCGGTTCACATTATATTGCAGTTGGAAAGCAGTGCTCTAGGGACTCTGAGAGAGACAGATACGTAATTGGCTATATATATATGTATATATATATTTACATCCAGTTATATTGATATACATATCAGGTTTACATATATATATGTCACCAATTATGTATCTATCTATATATGTCTATATATATCAATATGTATATATTGATATCTATGTATCACCAATTATGTATATATGATAAATATGGCAAATATAAAAAAGAATAGCACATATAATAATATATTAAATATAATGATATTAAATATATGTATTGCTTATTATATACCAGGTAGATATCTCTCTCTCTCTCTCTCTCTCTCTCTCTCTATATATATATATATATATATATATATATACACACACACACACATGTTAGTATGTACTAACATACTAAGAACAATCCTCCTCTTTCAATAAATACCATAACAATCTTCAGAGTCTATAAATCTCATCTTTAATAGTTTTCTATTTATACGTAACTATAAGTATATATAGTTACGTATAAATAGAAGTCCCTAGTAGACTTATATGTTGACAAACTGAGCTAAAATCAGGTCATAGGATACTTGCATACTATAGTGTATGATGCCCTTGTGCTTCAGGGATTTAAATATATAAATAGAAAGACAGATAGATCTACCTGGTATATAATAAATAAGCTATATAAGGTGTGTGTGTGTGTGTGTGTGTGTGTGTGTGCACACGCATGTATTTAAATCTACCTGGTATATGATAAATACATATATATGTGTTCTTGTATAGCTGATACCTGAGTTAAGGTTTAATGATGAATAGAAGATAGATAAAGCTTTTTTTCTATGAAATAAATCTATAGAAATGGGAGTTGTATTTGAGTACCTGTGTATTAAAGCTATTCTGAGGGAAAATAAGTAATACAATTCTATATCACTAAAATTGTCAAAACATTTCAGAGCTATTTAGGTAATATGTGGCATGAAGAGGAGAAGGAGGAAGTAGAGGAGGAGGAAGAGGAGTAGAAGAAAATGAGGAGGAGGAGGAAGAGGGGTAGGGAGAAGGAGAAGAAAGGGGACACAAACAGAGGAGGAACAGGGAACAAAAATCATTCTTGCTCACAGAAGATTTCTATTTGGCTTAAAGTAGTAAAAAATCTAAGCTTTTGTAGATCCACCACTTTAGAAATTTAAGACTCAATGAATCTATGATTTTTGTAAGTCTCAGAATTGACCTTTTATTCCATATATAACAAGATTAATTGGCAGTCAGTGTGCTTCTAATACAAGAGGATTGTCTGGACAATAAACTTATTGGTGAGTCCCTAGAAAATTTATATGTTGACAAACTGAGCAAAAATCAGGTCATGGGATACTTGCATACTATATTATATGATGCCCTTATGCTTCAGGGATTTTGAAATTTTTCTGCTACAGAAATACTTGGCAGTCACAAAAAGAGAAAGAGAAAAAATAATTTTCAATAATTTTTTTTAAAAAAGGAGTATTAATTAGTTCAACCATTGTGGAAGACAGTGTGGCAATTCCTCAAGGACCTAGAAATAGAAATTCCATTTGACCCAGCAATCCCATTACTGGGTATATATTCAAAGGATTACAAATCCTTCTACTATAAGGACACATGCACACAAATGTTCATTGCAGCACTGTTTACAATAGCAAAGACCTGGAACCAACCCAAATGCCCATCAATGATAGACTGGACAGGGAAAATGTGGCACATATACAGCATGGAATAATATGCAGCCATCAAAAACGATGAGTTTGTGTCCTTTGTAGGGATATGGATGAACCTGGAAACCATCATTGTCAGCAAACTGACACAAGAACAGAAAATCAAACACCGCATGTTCTCATTCACAGGTGGGTGTTGAACAATGAGAACAAATGGACACAGGGAGGAGAGCATCACACACTGGGGTCTGTAGAGGGGAAATAGGGGAGGGACAGAGAGGGGTGGGGGGTTGGGGAGAGATAGCAGGGGGAGAAATGCCAGATATAGGTGATGGGGAGGAAGGCAGGACATCACACTGCTATGTATGTACCTATGCAACAATCTTGCATGTTCTTCACATGTACCCCAAAACCTAAAATGCAATAAAAAAATAAGAAATAAAAATATAAAAGGAGCATTCTACCTTTTTGATAAATCTCATCTTCCAAGGTAAATGTTTCTGTTTGAGTAAGCGATGAGGAGAGATGAGGAGAAAAATGTTACTTTCAGGCTCCATGTGTGTGAGTCTTTGTGGGGGATCTCTGCCTGCTCCCCACAGTGATCTGATGTATTACTAGAGAGATATGGCCACTGATCATCAGCAGGGAAGAAAAAGGACAAGTTCCATGAAAGACTAAGAAATGCAAATGAAGAAGTAGAGGGGGAAAACACATAAAGTTAGGATGATGAAATAAGAGCGACAATAAAGATGCTATGTGGGTGAGAATGGGCTTTTAACTCTATCAGCAAAGGCTTCCTGGAAGGTATGAGTCTGAGTCGAGACAGTAGATTTCAGTCTTGCAAATAATTGATGTCAAAAGTATCCCAGGCAGCAGGACAAAGGGGAACAATGACTCATATACAGAATCACTTAGTCTGAGGCTGAACAGTCCAGTGTTCCTCAAGCATAGAGTGAAAGGAGTGGGAGACAGATGGGAGATGAAGTGAGGAAGCTCAGTTCTTGGAAAGCCTTTCGGTGTCTTTTAAGCATCTTAGATTATAAGCTTTTGGCAATGGGGATCATTGAAGAGTGTTGGAGAGAGAATGAAGTAGATTCATATGAAGGGAAAATGCTGCTGTGTACTTTCTTTATACCATGCTCTTAGACCCATTCCTCCCCTCCACATGAGCCTCTCTGTTTGTCATGTATCTTCCGTTGGTCCAGTCCAAGAAGTCTTCAGTTTGCAAAAACAGTGGGAATACTCTGACGTTTGCTAGTCTCCCACATTAAAGCTATTATCAACTAAAGCCATTTTATTCATCAATTTAATCTTTTTGAAAATTCGGTGAAAATCTTTAAATATCTTTGAACCTATTCAGTGAAAACTTTCCAATCTTCTTGAATAAAATCTAATAAGTGTTAAGTAAGATATAAGCCAATACCCTTTCTCCATAGCTTATTATGACAAAAAAGAAGAGATTAGGAAAGTATCTTCAGAGCAGGAGCTAGGTCTGCATTTCTCTCCTCAGTGTTAATCATGAGGCATTAAATGCAAAGTGTATTCAAAAATAAAGAGTATGAATT
This sequence comes from Callithrix jacchus, assembly GCF_049354715.1. Lineage (NCBI taxonomy): Eukaryota > Metazoa > Chordata > Mammalia > Primates > Cebidae > Callithrix > Callithrix jacchus. The sequence goes on from NC_133517.1 coordinate 75,473,969, forward strand.
AGTCAGGAAAACAAAGCTTAAGGTCAAACACTGCCAACTGTTATCTGTATGTTCTTGGGCAAGACAATTTTCTAAAGCCTCTTTCCCTAGATATAATATTAGAATAATAAAATGAGCTACATTATTGCATGCCTGTGTGCCAACAACTATCCTAATTCCACTGCTTTACTTGTATTATAGTACTTAATCCTCATAGGTAGTCAATATCATCTTTATTCCTATTTTATAAATAAGAATGATGTCGTGTAGGGTGAAAGAAATTCATCCAAAGTCACGTATCAAGGAAGTAGTAAAGTTAGGATTTGAATTCACCAGTTCTAATCCAGAACCCATATGTTTGATCACTCTGTACCTATAAAACAGATTTGTTAGGATTACACTGGTGAACAATATGGGCAATATTTATGCACTAAAGACTGTTTTCCAAATTTAAATAGTACACATGGCAGTTGTATTTGAAATAATGCATGTTGAAGTAATGTCTGGCATATAGATGTTCTCAGAAAAAAATGAGTTCTCATATTCTTCCACAAAAGCAGCTGCTCTTCTTATCTCTATATCCCCAGTATGGGAAGGACTTCAAAATGTGTTCCTCTTCCTGTAAAACCCAGTGTTAAAGAATTGAATGGAAATGCAAAGTGGTACCAGATGTTCTGTAGCTGTTCTGGTTTGAATGTACCTTAGTTTGCCGAACATCACTTACACTTTGACAGTTTTGTCTTCACCATGTCCGCATGCATCCCATCTGAAATTGTTTGAGGAGCAAAATGGCATAGACACAGCATCAAAGCTAAAACGTTCATTTTCCAACTGTTTAATTTCCCCTCCCAAGATTCAGAAGACTTGATTGTGTTCATGTTCATGTGATCAAAGACAGATTGAAGGGAAGATGGATCCATCACAACCACATCCGCCCAAAACTCTGAACAAAACAGTTCACCTGAAACTTCTATTCCAAAAAGCATTCCTAGTGTCTATGGCTCTTGTCTTGCTATATAACCTTAACATAAAAATTGTCAAATGCCTTCCTTATGGGACTCAGTCTAGATAACAACCCCATGTGGGTTCACTACATTTTGAATCATTCACCCATCAGAAAATCAGGAAAGAAAAAGAGACTATTTGTGGAAGTAGGAGACCATAGGCATTATGGTTCATGCTACACACCAAGAGAAAGTGGTTATAAAATGATATATATCCAAATAAAACTATTTATTTAACTTTGTAATAACATGCTAAGAACAATCCTCTTTCAATACATACTCATAACAATCTTCAGAGTCGACAAATCTCATCTTTAACAGTTTTCTAAATCTCATTCCATCCCTCTCCCATCAGTTTTGATTACCTGGCATTGCCTCATTTACTTTATAGAAATGTTTACTACCAAAACAGTATTCATCTGTTTATTTTTATATTGATTGGGGCTTCTTCCAAAATACATGATAAATAAAGAATGGGTTCTTAGCCTTATTCATCTCTTTCCTTGAGCCGTCTCTGTGACACAGTTTACATTCAAAGAATAATGGGCTAAATTTAGAGAGAATAAAATAATAAATTTTCGTAATCCTTTACAATTCAGCTCCAGTCACCTCTGTGAAGCCTTCACCAGTTACTTCAATCTCTAAAAACAACAGCGATATATGAAATACTCAGGCTATGGCCTAACAAGTACTTGGCACTCAGCAAGTAGATGCAGTGATTATGATTGAATCCCTATATATTCTTCCTCCAAAGCCTACAAAAATAATTAATTGACAGTGTATGAATTATTATTCTAATTTTACATATGAGAAAATCATGAAGCCTAGTGAATAAAATAACAGCTAGCATAATAGGTAGGATGTGTGTGTATGTGTGTGTGTGTGTGTGTGTGTGTCTGTCTGTCTATATGTGTAAGGCAGACATATTGTTCTGCTTTCCAAATGCTCACTTGTTTAGTGTAAACTACACACCATGTGTTTTAAGTGCCCTTTTAAATTTGGAGAAAATATAAAGATTTAAATACACTGTCAAAGTTCACAGCATAACTCAATGGCAAAACTAAAATATGAATAGAATAGCCTCAGCCCAGGGTTCTTACTTGCTATGCCATATGGCCTATCTAAAGTTGACTAACTGCTGTCGAGTCACACAGCTGGCAGAAGAGCAAGAATATGACCCATACCTACCTAGTTTGTTCTTCAATACCATACTGCCTTTTCCAATAATCCTATTCTTTGAACTTCAATGTCACTTAAAATTTTAGGGCTGGAAGAAACTTTAGAGTTAATCTAACTTCATTCTGTTATTCTCAGATTATAGATCTAGTGCTCACAGGAGAGAAGAGAGTTTGCAAAAGTAACAAAGCAACTTAATGTAGGAATCAAGCCCCAAACCTAAGTCTTTTCTTCACATTCACTATGTACCACACTGGGACTTTTTCATAACTTGTTTTGTAAATGCTTTCTGTTTCTAAGACTTGCATCAACCATAAAATAGCAGATGAAAAGACAGATCTAAGAAAAAGATAGTAATGACCTCATGAATTAAAAGGAGGTAAATAAATACAAATTTCAGACACACATCTTTGGAATAAATCATGCAGCATATCTATGTACATTTCCAGCATAATTATTCACACAAAATTATGAGATAGCTCCCATTTATTTAATTGTCTACCCCAGCAGACATTTGCTCTTACAAAATCATCTATTCAACAATTATATACATGAAAGAAAAATAAAATGCTTCTCAGGCAAATGCTAAGGGAATTTGTTACAACTGGACTAGCTCTACAAAAGTTCCTTAAGGGAGTACTAAACATGAAAGTGAGAGAACAACACCTGCTACCACAAAAACACACTTAAGCACATAACTCACAAACACTATAAAGCAGTTACACAAGTCTAAAAAACAACAGCAAACATCATGGTGATAGCACCAAAATCTCAGATGTCAATATTAACCCTTAATTTAAACAGTCTAAATGCCCATTTAAAAGACAAAGAGTGGCAAGCTGGATAAAAGATAAGCTATAACTATCTGCTCTCTTCAAGAGACTCTTTTCATATATAGCAACATCCACAGGCTCCAGGTAGGAGGATGAAGAAATATCTACCATGTAAACAGAAAACAAAAAACAGCAGGAGTCACAATTTTTATATCAGATAAGATAGATGTTAAACTAACAAGAATAAAGAAGGGATAACATAATAATAAAGGGTTTAATTCAACAAGAAGACTTAACTGTTATAAATGGATATACACTCTACATTGGAATACCCAGATTCATAAGAAAAGAAAAAAAGTACTCCTTGGCCTATGGAGAGACCTAGACAGCCAAACAGTAATAGCGGCACACTTCAACACCCTATTGACAGTGTTATCATTGAGGCAGAAACGAAGAAAGGAATTCTGGTCTTAAAACTTGATACTTGACCAATTGGAACTAATAGGCATCTACAGAATAGTCCACCCAACAACCACCGAGTATATATACATTCTTACCATCTTCACATGGAACATATATCAAGATTGACCACATGATCAGGCATAAAGTGAGTCTAAATAAATTGTTTTGAAAATAAAAATCATGCCAAGCACACTCTTGGACACAGTGCAATAAAAACACAAACCAATAACAAGATCTCTCAAAACAATTCAAATGGATGGAAATTAAACAACTTATTCCTGAGCAACTCTTGGGTGAAAAATGAAATTAAGCCGGAAATAAAAAATGTATTGAAATTAATGAACATAAAGATACAACTTACCAGAATTCTTGGGATGTGGTGAGAGTAGTATTAGGAGGAAAGTTTACAGCACTAAACACTTTCACCAAGAAGTTAGAAAGATTAAATTAACAATCTAACACTGCACTTAGATAAACTAGAAGAGAACAAACCAACTCCAAAGCTAACAGAAGAAAAGAAAGAACTAAAATTAGAGATGAGTGAAATGAAATTGAGATGCAAAAGTTCATATAAAGATCAATGAAAACAGCAATTGGTTATTCAAAAGAATAAATAAGATTGATAGACCAATTAACAAAAAAATCCAAATAAGTAAAATCAGAAATGACAAAGATGACATTAAAACTGATTGCAAAAAATAGAAAAGATCTGCAGAAACTAATATGAAAATTCTATGCACACAAATTGGAAAGTATAGAGGAAATGGATAAATTCTTGGAACATAAAATCCCTAAGACTGAACCAGGAAGAAAGTGAAAACCTAAACAGACCAATAAGAAGTTCTGAAATTGAGTCAGTAATGAAAAATTTAACAGCAAAAAAAAAATGTCCTGGACCAGATGGATTCATAATCAAATTCTGCCAGATATACAATGATACCAATCATACTGAAAATATTCCAAACAATTGAAGAGGACTCCTCCCTAACTCATTCCACAAAGAGAGCATCAGTCTGATAACAAAATCTGGCAAAGACACAATGAAAAAAAAATATCAGGCCAATATCCTTAATGAACATAGATGCAAAAGTTCTTGACAAAATACTATTAAACCAAATCCAGCAGCACATCCAAAAATTAATATATCATAATCAAGTAGGTTTTATTCCTGGGATACAAGGTTGGTTCAACACATGCAAATAAATAAATGTGATTCATTGTATAAACAGAATAAAAGCAAAAGAAAAATGATAGATGCAGAAAATGCTTTTGATAAAATCTAACATCTCTTCATGATAAAACCCGCAGCACACTGGGCATCAATGAAATTTTTCTTGATATATTAAGAGCCATCTGTGACAGACCCACAGACATTTTATTAAATGGGCAAAAGCTGGAAGCATTCACTTAAGAACCAGAAAAAGACAAGATGCCCACTCTCACCACTCGAATTCAATTCAGTAGGGGAAGTCTTAGCCAGAGCAATCAGGCAAGAGAAAAAAATAAAAGCATCCAAATAGGAAAATAAGGAGTATTTTCCTATCTCTCTTCATGGACAACATGATTCTATACTGAGAAAACCCTAAGCCTCCACCAAAAGTCTCCCAGAAACTTACTAAAGTTTCAGGATACAAAATCAATGCACAAAGTTATTAGCATTTTTATATACTAATAATGTTCAAGCTGAGCATCAAATCAAGAACAAATTCCATTTTCAGTAGCCGTACACACAAAAAGGAAATACCTCAGAATACATCTAACCAAATAAGTGAAAGACCTTTACAAGGAGAACTACAAAACACTGCTGAAAGAAATCATAGATAACACAAAGAAATGAAAAAACATTCCATGCTCATGGAGTAGATGGATCAATATCATTAAAAAGGCCACACTGCCCAAAGCAATCCATAGATTCGATGCTATTCCTAGAAAAAAAAATCCTAATATTCATAAAGAATCAAAGAAGAGCCCAAATAGCCAAAGCAATCCTAAGCAAACAGAACAAACCTAAAGGCATCATACTACCTGACTTCAAACTATAGTATGAGGCTACAGTAACCAAAACAACATGGCACTAGTACAAAAACAGATACAGATCAATGGAACAGAATAGAGAAAACAGAAATAAAGCTATACACTTACAACCAACTGATCTTTGAAAAAGTCTACAAAAATAAGCAATGGGTAAAGAGCTTCCTACACAACAAATGGTGCTGGGATAGCAGGCTAGCCATATGCAGATGAATAAAACTGGATCCCTACCCATCACCATAAACAAAAACTAATTAAAAATGGATTAGAGATTTAAGTGTAAGACCTCAAATCATAAAAAACCAAGAAAAAAAAAGCTTGGAAATATTGTTCTGAACATCAGCTTTGAGAATTTATGACTAAGTCTTCAAAAGCAATTGAAAAAAAATTTGACAAATAGAAATGAATTAAACTCAAGAGCTTCTGTACAGCAAAAGAAGCTATCACCAAAGTAAACAGACAGCCTACAGAACGGGAGAAAACATTTGCAAACTGTGCATCCAACAAAGGTGTAATATTCAGAATCGATGAGGAACTTACAAAATAAATAACCCCATTAAAAAGTAGGCAAAGGACATGAACGGATACTTCTCAAAAGAAGACATACAAGTGGTCAACAAACATATGAAAAAAGATAATAATTGAAACCGATGGAGTCTTTTTAGAATTTGAACCCTTTCATTTTTAAGTCATTAGCCTTTTTTTTTTTTTTGAGACAGCATCTTGCTCTGTTGCCCAGGTTGGAGTGCAGTGGTGCAATCTTGGCTCACTCCAACCTCTGCTTCCGGGGTTCAAGTGATTCTCCTGTCTCAGCCTTCAGAGTAGCTGAGATCACAGGTGCAAGCCACCATGCCCAGCTAATTCTTTTTTTTTTTAGTAGAGACGTGTTTCACCATGTCATGGTCTCAAACTCCTGACCTCAGGCGATCCACCCACCTCAGCCTCCCAAAGTGCTGGGACTATAGGCGTGAGCCATTGTGCCTGGCCAGCTGTCTTTTTTAACCAACTTGGAAAGCACTCCCAATCTTGAGAAGGATGACTTCAATAACTTCATCTTCATTATTGATACAAAGTATCACATGAGATGAGTCACTTAAGAGAAGCCTGTGATACCTCCTTCCATGGTGGCATTTATCCATTAATAAAAGCCCATTGATTACAAGTTTTAAACCAGCTCTGATTTTCACTGTATCATCTATCACATGTTTCTTAGCCCTGTCTGCCAAAAAATTATGCAAGTCTTTGCCAAATTCCTTGGTGAAATCCAGATATATTGCTTATGAGATTTACTAGATCTGTGAATTTGCTAACCTTCTCATGAAAGGGAATGAGGTAAGTCTGGCCTGACTTAAGGTATTAGGATTAGCTCATAATGATCATCACTTCACTTTAGAAGCAATCACAAATCATCCTTATTATTATTATTCAGTCTGGACTTCTCCCTGCCTGCCCCAAGAAACACACAGTCTGTAATTTTTAGAATGTATACCCATTCTGGTTTATAAGATTTCTAGAATTGTCTATAGTAATTCTGGGACTATATCTGCATTATCTTTTTGGTATCACATGAATGAATTATGTCCATATTACAAGATGCACCCAGTCTTGAATTCATTCCAAAGAGCTGGGTTCTCTAACATGGTCAACCAGGTATACCTAGTACTTTAAGGTTCACCTACTCACACGTGTGTTATTGTTCCAGTTTGATAATCATTTACCTTGAGAAAGAACACAGAGTATACCAGCTAAGGTGCACTTGACTGAAAGTAACAGGAATTCCAACTCAAACTGCCTAAGATAATTAAGGTATGTATAACTTTCGGAAGTAGATCAGGCTTCAGTATTTGTTCATTTGTGTCTCAACATTGCCATCCTGTCTGCCTGCTCTTTATATCTTTCCAGTCCATTGCTTAAATAGCATCAACATCATCATGAGGTGGATTCTGCTTATAGTCATAAGGTGGCTTCCAGCATCAGTCTGAGTACATGTGTTTTATTCATATTACATTGGAGAGAGAACAGACAAGGAATGAGAAAATGAGCAACAGAGAAATTCTTCTAAGAATGTTAAGCTTTCCCTCTAGAATGATTGGGCACCTATATGTCACAATCCCATCCATGTATCATTATAGTCCAAATTGACTAAACGAATTAGTAGCCACCCGATAGGAATAAGGAGAAGAAGTTTGGAGAAAGTATGAACATCTAAAATAAGAATTTTATTATGAAGAAGTTTAGGGGAAATTGGATAATGCTGGGTAGGAAGCCAAGCCTGTTCACTTTAGGAAATTAATAAGTAGAGACATGTTACTTACATATATTTTGTTTTTAATCTTTTATCTTGTGTTTATTGTTTAATGTTACTCTAGTGCCTCTAAACTGGGGTGCTAGAAGTTTCTAATTAATTTTTCCTGCACCAAACATAATATGAACAGCTTTTATTAACTATATCATGTAGAGAAGTCCCAACTTATTCTAGATTTTTATATTCTAGACCCTCATAAGGGTCCTGTGAGGTGAAAATTTTTGGTAATTTGATTTTCTAGATAAAGAAACCGAAGTTTGTAGGTGTTCAGTAATTTATTCAAGGTTGTACTCTGATAAATGCTGGAATCAAAACCTAAACTTTGCAGGCAAGTTTGACTCAAAATCTCATGCTCATACCACTACACTCTACTGTTTCCCAAACGTTTTTAAATACACAGGAGTTATTTGATTAAGTCTGTGGTAAACTGAAAAAATAGTAGTAGATCCATTTTGTAAATAAACATTTGCTATAGACTGAAAGTTTTAGTTTCCCCCAAAATTTATATATTGAAACCCTGAACCGCAAGGTAGTGGTATAAGGAGGTAGGGTTTTTAGGAAGATGATTAGGTCATGAGGGTAGAGTTCTCATAAATAGGATTAGTGCCTTTATAAAAGAGATCTCAGAGATATCGCTGACACAGCTTTTTGCCACGTAAGGACACAGCAAGAGGCAGCTATGAACCAGAAAGCGGGCCCTCTCCTAACACTGGATCTGTTGTACCTTGATCTTGGACTTCCCGCCCTCCAGAACTGTGGAAAATAAATGTTTATTTATTGTATTTTTGTTAAAGCAGCTTAAACAGACTAAGACAAAACAAGATGAAACATAAGCTTCAGGACTGCCAAAGTCACTCAAGCAATGACCCAGGATGAGACTAGGAATCTCAGATCTTTTTGCTTCAAGTCTTCTTTTCTACCTTTTGCTCTAATGTGGCCTTGAAGTTTGGACATCATAAACAAAAGTCACAGCTCCTCCCTCCCCAATTTACTGAGGAGAAAACAGTTTCTTTTTCTTTCTAACCTAACAATAGCTTTTATTCCAAATCCAGAGTTATCCAACCTGGCTGATTTCCTTGGCAAAATTGTATTTGTGACTTCAATGAATGTAGATTTGAGGGATGCTGCAGAATCATGGAATGGGTCACTCAGAAAGAAAGAATTAACTCACAACATGCATAGCCTGTGTTTTCTGATCCAGCCCATAGAAAAAAGGAAAGCCTGAAGAATGTCACAGGGGTGAGAAGGAAAACATAAATAATGTCACCCATCATGTAATATGGTTCAGAGGAAGAAACGGGGTCAGGCCATTAAAGAGTCGAAGATGAGATCATTATGCTTTAACAAGGCAAACTGACCAGAGGAAGACAGCAATGAAAAGTGGACTGGGATACTGAAAGCCAGTATGTGAACACCAGGGGTAAAACAGAGCTTCCTAATCAAAACCATATTTCCAAGCTCTCAAGCAGTAATGCAAGAAGGATGAATGAGATTGTAGAGACGAAGGAAGCAGACTGAGGGATTTGTAAATACAGTGAGAGATGGAGATGGCACATGGCCTGAAGGAGCACTCTATACAGTTGGGAAACCAAGGCAGCTTTGAAACAAAGCTGAGAGAAGAAAAAATTTCATCTGGACAGATGATGCTAGAAATTCAAACTCCAAATTCTAATCTCATAGGAGAAAACCTGCTCAGGAAAGAGATGTCAAATCACAAGGGGAGAACAAGAAGAAGTTAATGAAAAACATAACTATTTCAAGTCAGCTTTGCCTCTAGAGTGTTGAACTGAGATCTGTAGAAATCAAAGTGTGCTGGGGGTAATAATATTCACGTGCTTGTGTGAAACTCAAAACCCTCTTAATGTTCTGCCGGGCAAATTCTATATTTCCCTGTTTTGACCTACAGCAGGGGATATTGTCCAAGGACCTTGGGCTGGGGGCCTGAGAGGACTCCAGTTGCTCTAGAGGTCTTTAAGACTTTCAAAGTCCTTATTGTGCTTCAAATACACCCCCCTCTCCAAATCCACACCCCCTTCATCACCAGCCTGTAGTGATAGGCACCTCCTCTTTGATATACAGAAGTAAGAGGAGGTTTGGTAAAAAGTTTTCAGACATTTGAGACCTCTTTCTTAGTGATTAATTTGATGAGACAGCATAGGCAGAATCTACAAAGAAAGATGATATCTGCTGGGAGCAGAGGCTCATGCCTGTAATCCCAACACTTTGGGATGCTGAGGTGGGTAGAACACTTGGGGTCAGAAGTTCAAAACCATCCTGGCCAACATGGTGAAACCCCATCTCTACTAAAATACAAAAATTCGTGGGCATGGTGGTACATGCCTGCAATTCCAGCTACTCAGGAGGCTAAGGCAGGAGAATCACTTGAACCTGGGAGGCAGGGGTTGCACTGAGCCAAGATTGTGCCATTGCACTCCAGCCTGGGTGACAGAGTGAGACTCCATCTCAAAAAAAAAAAAAAATGATGATATCACTTGTTTAAACCACTACACCACTACAGAAGCAGGAGATATGAGGCTCTTAAGATGTTTCAAAGAGTAGTTGTTTAAAACAAAACAGCACAGCTATGCTTCTGAAAAAAGTTTAGTTATTTGTTTTACTTGCTTCCCCTACTAGCTCAAGAAAGAGCCAACATGATGACAGTCATGTGTCACTTGTACATGTCACTAATACAAATCTACCTGGGGCAGGGAGGAGAACAAGGGAGCATTCAGACAGAAAAAAAAAAAAGCTAGTCACAAGACTTATGGCAGAAAGGAACAGACGTAAGGTTACTAAAATGCAAGACACTAAGGGACTTATCAATGGAGATTCATTCTGAGAAATGTGTTGTTAGGCAATCTTGTCATTGTGGGAACAAAATAGAGTTACTTACACAAATCTAGGTGGTGTAGCCTGCTACACACCTAGACCATATGGTATAGCCTATCACTCCTAAGCTACAAACATGTACAACATCTTCCTGTACTGAACACTATAGGCAATTACAATATAATGGTAAGTATTTCCGTATCTAAATATATGTAAACAAACATAGTAAAGGCACAGTAAAAATATCATGATAATCTTATGGGACCACCATTGTATATGCAGTCCATCATTGACCAAAACATTGTTATGGGGTGCATGACTATTTGAGGTTGGGAGGCTTACTTTTCCTGATAAACTCTATGTCAGAATAACTATACAAATAACTTCTTTTTAAGAGAAAGTTCAGATGGAAGGAAATTATTAGAATTGTTTGGAACTCTCTACTGGTCAATTTGAGAATTTAAGAAATTCCTGCTTTTTTGTTCATTCCTTCATTCAGTTATTATTAATAGAATTCCTAACATACACTAGGCATTGTGGTAAGCACTGGGGATTGGACAGTAAATAAGACAAATACAGTGCCCATCAATCTACATTTTAGCAGGGGACAGACTCACGTTTCTTACTTAGAGTTGTTGTCAGTGCTATTAGGAAAACTTCAGACATTATAAGTTTATTATATAGTATATAATATAAGAGGAGACATGGGGTAGTGGATGGGGACAGGCTAAGAAATCTTCCCCAAGGAAGACACATTTTTTTGAGACCCAAAAACGAATACAAATCTACCTGGGGCAGGGAGGAGAACAAGGGAGCATTCAGATAGAAAGAAAGGCTAGTACACATACGGCAGAAAAGAGCAGACATAACGTTACCAAAATGCAAGAAGCTAAGGGACTGCGGGAAGTAAGAGGAGTGAATAGGGGTTATGCAGGGACTATGGGCCTTAGTAAAGATCTTGGGCTTTATCCTAAGATCATTGGTAAGAAATAACATTTCTAGCAAAAAAGTCAAAAGATCTAATTGTACTTTTAAAAATATATGATCAGGCCTGGTGCGGTGGCTCACGCCTGTAATCCCAGCATTTTGGGAGGCCGAGGCGGGTGGACCACAAGGTCGAGAGATGGAGACCATCCTGGTCAATATGGTGAAACTCTGTCTCCACTAAAAATACAAAAATTAGCTGGGAATGGTGGCGCAAGCCTGTAGTCCCAGCTACTCAGGAAGCTGAGGCAGGAGAATTGCCTGAACCCAGGAGGCGGAGGTTGCAGTGAGCCGAGATCACGCCATTGTACTCCAGCCTGGGTAAGAAGAGCGAAACTCCATCTCAAAAAAACAAAACAAAACAAAACAAAACAAAAATATATTATCATATGTCTCTAGTACTTGTACTCCTAATTTTGACTACAATTTATTTCCTGTGTTGTGGCATGATTTTTAAAGGCAGCTTCCTCATTATTTCTCCCGTGGAGAACACGTCTCAGTCTGGGCCAGATCCATCTCATAGAATGCAGTGTTGAAGTCATCTTGCACCATCTAGCAAGAGCTAACTGTGCATATCTTGTCATAACTCTACGTTCAGTGGCATCAATATGAAGCTAGAAATCAGTGATGGTGAAAATATTTACTCCCTGGGAATTGACAAACACCACCGAAAAGGGCTTTATAAATTAGAGACCCAGCACCTAATAAATTGACCAGCACCTAACAAGAGCTGTCTTTGGGGCCCAGTGATTGGAGAAATCGTCTAATCATAACTTAGAGGAACAATGACGAGGGAAAATTAAAGTATGCCAGCTCATGCCTGTAATCCTAGCACTTTGGGAGGGGGAGGCCGAGGCAGGTAGATCATTTGAGGACAGGAGTTCAAAACCAGCCTGGCCAATATGGTGAAACTCCATCTCTACTAAAAATACAAAAAAATTAGCCAGGTGTGGTTGCATGAGACTGTAATCCCAGCTACTCAGGAGGCTGAGGCAGGAGAATTGCTTGAACCCGGGAGGCAGAGGTTGCAGTAAGCCAAGATCATGCATGCCACTGCACTCCAGCCTGGGTGACAGAGCAAGATTCTGTGTGAAAAAAAAAAAATTAAAGTATGCATACATAATTCTATATATGTATTAAAAGCAAATGTATACAAAAATAATATATATACACACATAATATATAGATATATATATAATCACATACATACATAATACATATGTAGAGAGAGAGTTTAAAAAGAACTGTTTGCTCCTAGAGATGGAGGGTTATTCTTCATCATACTTTCAAGTGTCCTGCATGGTAATTGGCACACAGTAAATATTCAGTAAGTATATATTTAATGAATGGGGAGAAAAGTGCTGCTATTTTGTATGTATTCTCTTAGATGCTAACCACCACTACTCTTTCCAACATATACATACACAGTCCAAAAGTTAATCCCAGTGCATTCTGGAAGAGCTCAAAACCAGTGTGTATGGGAAAAGCAATAAAGGTGTCTGGCAGTAGTCTTGAATATGTCTATATAATTTGTGTAAATATGTGTGATTTGCAATGCCATTTTAAAGTGCACTACTGATGTCTGAGTCTATGAACTAACAGAGTTGGTGTAAATTAGGAACCATTACTAACCCAGCTGCTGAGAGATATCAAATATCATCTGCACTAAGCAGTCAACTTATCAGAAATTCCTGCTGTTAGGATCATTCCTAAATGATGCAGCAAAATATAGTTCTTCCTTCTGCATTAACTGGCAATGCGGCTGCTTCTGAGAATTTTCCGCAGATCCTCAAGGAAAAAAAGAAGTCTGTCCTTTCTTCTCTCAGAGCATTTGCTTGTAGTACTATACAGTACATTTTATTACAGTGTAACTTTAAAAATATTAACTACACTTGCTAGCACAGATACATATATTTGTATATATTTAAAATTTCTTGATTATAGAAATTGTTTTTCCCCTCATGATCACTTTACAAAATAAAGAAAAGTTGAATAGATAAAATGTTATCTGTGTTTATGTTTAACATCTCTCCTTCAATAGATGAAAATTTAGTAGGAACAAAAGGTCATCTTACCCCAGGCTCAGGCAGAGAGTGTAGCAAGTGAAGACTTTGAATAATTAATTGAATCAATGAATGGAATTGAACCAGATCTCCTTTTTCTGCTCTGAGAATACGGAATGTCAACACTCTCTGGTCTACCTGCCTAGCTGGATTGTCTCTTTCATCCTTTTTCTTCCTTCCCTAACTCTAAAATTCAATTTTTTTTAAAAAAAAAAGTAAAAGCAGCTGAGCATGGTGGCTCACACCTGTAATCCTAGCATTTTGGGAAGCTGAAGTGGGTGGATCACCTGAGATCAAGAGTTCACAACCAGCCTAGCCAACATTGTAAAACCCCTTCTCTACTAAAAATACAAAAAATTAGCCAGGCGTGGTGGAGGGTGCCTGTAATCCCAGCTACTCAGGAGGTTGAGGCAGGAGAATGACTTGAACCCAGGAGGCGGAGGTTGCAGTGAGCTGAGATTGCACTATTAGACTCTAGCCTGGGCAACAAGAGCAAAATAAATAAATAGAAAATCATAAAAGCAGTGAATGAACTAAACCATAGATTTAACTACCTGTGAAATTTCAGTCAAGTGAATTAATTCAGTTTCTTCATCAACAAAACACATAACCAAGCCTCTGTCTAATTAAAAAAATAGCTTTAATTTGACAATTTGATTGGGCTGCACCCATTAGAATGTGAAGCCACAACATGTGAAATAAGCACCGAAACCCAATGATTAATGGAGCATCCTTTGACTAGCTTCATGAGAACTGAACATCAGAAACTTCCAGTAGGTGAATTTATTGATCCCCCAAACATAGCCAGATGCTGAAATTTCTGTTAGTACTTTTCAATTCCTCCAAGAAGCTCATAAAATCATAGAGCTCTATCATTAAAGATCTTTCTTGATCTCTTTTTGTATATGAAGATAATATCAGCATTTAAAGGCTATTTCATCTTATCTACTATATAAGAACACCTACTAGAGTTATTACAGTGGATTTGTTACTTTTAGTTGACAACCCCACTCAAAACTATACATAAAAGTCCAGCATGTAAAATAGATCAATAGAAATGCTCCTGTTGAATCACAGTAGGGGACAAGTTCTCCCTTTCTGCCATCTCGTGTGAATCTCGATGGCCCTCTCCGTATCTCAGGAAGCTCAATGATACATGATTTTAAAATGTTGTTCTTCAAACATTGCTGTGAACTTATCTTCTAGCCTTGTTTGAACAGCTTTAGAGATGGGCAACTAATTTAAGAAAGTTACTCAATTAAATATCTTTACCCAATTTTTACTATTGCAAAAAAAGACATTAAACACAGTATTGTGCTGAAATTTCATTCCTTGTAGTTTCTGGCCTGTTTTTACAATTTTATGCCTGGGGTCATATAGAATACCATAGTCTATGGTAGCTGACAATTTCTTTTTAAAATCTGCTCTGCCAACTCTATATCCACTTTCTTCCATATGTTCATGGAGCAAGCTTGGTCCAATTATAGCACTGAATATATCTTGCAATAATGATTGTTTCAAAGCAAGGAAAAGACAAATGGCCTGTTCTGGGCTGATAGCACACCTTCCTGAGATGGATATAGATGCTGGTGAAATTATGTTCTTATGTTCTTCTAGGCTGCTAAAATGAGATTGCCAGTTGTCAGATATCCTGCCACATGGAGAAAATCTGTCTGCATAGGAAAGAATGAGGTCAGCAAGCAAAAAAAGCAAAGATGAGGGAGGGAGAGAAGGAATATTATCTGATGTTTTCAGTGTTAGGTTCCATTTCTTCACATTTTGATTTATATGATTTCTACTTCAATTTTTGTGATCGCACCTTGGTATTCTTCTCATATATGTAAACACCAACAAAATTATTTTTACTATAGAAAATTTGAAATGTGTAATTATTGTTTGATGTTAAAGTATCCTGACTAGTAATGAGAACAGTTCTAATATTTTCTGCTCCTTAAATCCATTCAAGTAACTGAACTGCAGATTATGTTTAAAAATATACATGAACATTAGAAAAATAATATGTCGTTGTTTGCCACAACATGAACGAATCTGGAGGACATTATGTTAAGTGAAATAAGGCAGACACGAACTGACAAATACCACATGATCTCACTTATATGTGGAATCCAAAAAGGTGGATTTTAGTGAAGTGGAGAGTAAAATACTGGTTACCAGAGGCTGGATAAGGAGGAGAAAAGGGAGAGAGGTGGAAAGATTGTCAACTAGTACTGAGTTACAGTTAGATAGAAGGAATAAGCTCTGGTGTTCTATCATACGGCACAGTGATTATAGTTAGCAAGAATATATTGTACATTTCAAAATAGCTAGAAGAGAGGATTCTGAATGTTCTCACCACAAAGAAATGACAAATGTTTGAGGCAATGAGTTTACTAGTTACTCTGATTTGATCATTATACAATATATGCATGTAATGAAACATTGTATCCCTTAAATATATACAATTATTTTGTTAATTAAAAATAAAACAAAACTTAATACAATTAAATTTTAAAATGTAGATGGAGACACTATTGTCACTTAGACCTCTTTTGAATCTCAGAGGTCTCATTTCCCCTCTTCTTCTTCTTTTTTTTTTTTGAGACGGAATCTCCCTCTGTTGCCCAGGCTGGAGTGCACTGGCACGATCTCAGCTCAATGCAACCTCTGCCTCCCGAGTTCAAGCAGTCTCCTGCCTCAGTACCCTGAGTACTGGGATTACAGGCATGCACCACCACACCTGGCTAATTTTCATATTTTTAGTAGAGATGGAGTTTCACCATGTTGGTCAGGCTGGTCTTGAACTCCCGACCTCATGATCCGCCCACCTTGGCCTCCCAAAGTGCTGGGATTGCAGGTGTGAACCACCGCACCGGCTTCATTTCCCCTCTTTTATGTAGTCCAAACCACACCTGCTCAGCTCTCAAGTATTTGAGATGTCCTTGGCACAAAGGGCCTGTTTTCTTTGACTTTTTCTTTATTTCATTAGGATGGCATGTTTCATTTGACTTAGCTACAGCACAGTAACCTGGGAAAGTCTCTCCACTTAAATTCCTGTTAATCGCAAAGTATCAGAAGGAAATTTCATTAAAAGGAAAGTACACATGTATCATTTATTATTTAGTCTGCAACAGACAAACTGTGGCCACTGCAGAACCCTACAGTGCCCTATATCCATACAAAAATAATAATGCCTCAAGGTCACTTGTAGACCCACATGAAAAAACTGTTTCTATTAGGAAGTCCTGTATTGGTTTTCCTCATATGACTTTGCCAAGTGGCTCTAGAATCTTTCTCTAGCTATGTAGGAAATTTTCTACCCTTCCAGAGACCATGGGATTTTATGAGAAAAAAAATCTAAGCTTTCCTGTTGTAATCTGTATAGATACTAAGTCCTTTCCAGTTAAAATACGTTAGTGGGCTTTTAGGATAATCCAGTGTTTATTTCTGAATTCTCAAATTCTCTCTCAGGAGACTTCACATTCCCCATCTCCTTTCTTATCATAAGACTCAGAGAGATAGCAGTCTTGTTACAGAGTCAACTACAGTGTTCCTACTCTCAACCAAAGGCTGAAGTCCCTTTACCAGTGGAAACCTTTTTACTTTTCCGGGACCTATAAAGACTGGCAAATATTCCCAGCTTATTCTCATGAGAAAAAGAGAGAGATGAATGAAGACATTCAGAAAAGCCACTGTTGGGAATTATTATTCCCAATTCATGCAACCATGTGGCTCTTTTCTTGAGTTTGTTTGAAGCATCTTAGTTCTTGTGTAAGCCAAATTTCTGTGGCCTATGTCAGTCAGGCTACATATACATCAAGAAAAATGGGAAAGAGCTAAGATTAAGTATGGACAAAACTCCTTCTGTGAATTGTGGTGAGTGGTTGATATAGGTTATCTGTCATATAATTAAATGAGGATAGCTAAATATAAATGAAAACAAAATGTCTAACACCAGCTCTGAAAGGGTCCATCATCTGAAATCTGAGCGAAAAAACAGCCAGGAAAAGAGACTGAGATGGATTGTTCAGTGAGGTAGGAGGAAAACCAAAATGTATTGACCTGAAAACAAAGAGAAGAAAATACTTTTAAAAAGAGGGAGTGCTCCAGATTTTTTAATGATCGCCATTCTAACTGGCATGAGATGGTATCTCATTGTGGTTTTGATTTGCATCTCTCTGATGACCAGTGACAATGAGCATTTTTTCATATGATTGTTGGCCTCATATATGTCTTCTTTCGTAAAGTGTCTGTTCATATCCTTTGCCCACTTTTGAATGGGCTTGTTTGTTTTTTCCTGTAAATTTGTTTGAGTTCTTTGTAAATTCTGGATATCAGCCCTTTGTCAGATGGGTAAACTGCAAAAATTTGGAAAAATTTAAAAAATCTGGAGACAACAGATGCTGGAGAGGATGTGGAGAAAAAGGAACACTTTTACACTGTTGGTGGGAGTGTAAATTAGTTCAACCATTGTGGAAGACAGTGTGGCGATTCCTCAAAGCCTTAGAAATAGAAATTCCATTTGACCCAGCAATCCCATTACTGGGTATATATCCAAAAGACTATAAATCGTTCTACTATAAGGACACATGTACACGAATGTTCATTGCAGCACTGTTTACAATAGCAAAGACCTGGAATCAACCAAAATGCCCACTGATAATAGACTGGATTGGAAAAATGTGGCACATATACACCATGGAATATTATGCAGCAATCAGAAATGATGAGTTTGTGTCGTTTGTAGGGACATGGATGAATCTGGAGAACGTCATCCTCAGCAAACTGACACAAGAACAGAAAATGAAACACCGCATATTCTCACTCATAGGTGGGTGATAAAAAATGAGAACACATGGACACAGAAAGGGGAGTACTAAACACTGGGGTCTATTGGGGGGAAAAGGGGAGGGCCAGTGGGAGGGGGAGGTGGGGAGGGATAGCTTGGGGAGAAATGCCAAATGTGGGTGAAGGGGAGAAGGAAAGAAAAGCACACTGCCATGTGTGTTCCTACGCAACTGTCTTGCATGCTCTGCTCATGTACCCCAAAACCTAAAATCCAATAAAAAATTAAAAAAAAAAAGAGGGAGTGCTTGTCTATAACAATTGCTTCGGAGATGACAAGAAGGATGAGAACAGATATGAAAGAGATTGAGAAGGACACTCAGTAATGTACTCATTTCATTTTCTGTTGGGTGTAAGGGAGTAAAGCCTGTTAGCCTGTTTGTAAAAGGTTAATATGTAGCACCCCAGGAAGTCAGTAATATAAACAACTTTTCTATAAAAAAGGGATACAGAGAATTAGCGTGGTAGCTGAAGGGAGTGTGAAGTTAAGAAATGATTTAAATATGTTTTCAGATAGGAAACTGTAGAGCTTATGTGTATGCTGTTGAAAGTAAACCAGTTAAAGGGAGAAACTGATGAAGCTGAATAAAAGGGAATATTATAGAGAGTTTCCTAAGAGAGTTGAAGGACCAAAGTACTGGTGAAGTTGTTCTAACACACATTGTAACAGGAAGAAAATCAAAGAATGCAGACACAGAAGTGGGGAAGTTGGGATCTTTGATTACAAGAAAGTAGAGGGATTTCCCATCTGTTTGCTCTTATTTTCTCAAGTATAAGAAAGAGCATCTGCTGAGAGTTTAGGTAGGCAGCATAGGAAATAAGGAAATAACAGGGGTGATATGAGGATAGTAGGGAGAGGAAGAATGTTCTAAGTAACCTACAATAGGAAGTTACGGATCAGCTTGAGGAACTAACAAAATGCCAATGCAAACAGAGCACAATTGACTAAGGAATGAGCAATCTGCTACAGTATTAATGGAACTGGAAATGGTAAGAAGGGGCTAGGCCTTGCAGGTCACTGATCAGGGTTTTGATCATTCGTTAAAGCAGTATGCAGACACCCAAAAGTTTTCAGCACAGGGGTAATATGGTCATACATGCATTTTAAAATTAGCACTCTTCCTGAAAGAAATTCATTCATTCAAAGGAATTTAATGGGACCAGTTGGGAATCTCTTGTCCATGTGAGAAACTGCAGTAGCATAATCTAGAAGGGTGATGGTAAAATGGAGTGAGGTGAGTAGATTTTAGGTATATTTTGACTGTATCATTGGCTTTAAAACGCATTTCACTTGGTAGGACTCTTTTTTTTTTTAAATTGATATAAGTAGGATAGAAGAAAGAGAATCTTTCTGGGAAAAAAAAATTGATATAAGTAGAAGTAAGTACGATAGAAAGAAGTTGTCTTCTAAGGTTATGGCCAGTACATCTGGATGAGTGCTATTGCCATTCACAGAAATGGGAACCTCCTGCAGCTTAGTTTTGAGGATAGAAACTTATAAATTTATTATCAGAATGTTCCATTTTTAGAATAATTGGTATACTGTAGAGTAGGAGGTTGAATAGTTGTTGAGATATATAAGTAAATAGAAAAGATGGGAAGTCTAACCTGGATACATGAACTGGAAGTTCTTTTAGGAAAAAGTAACAGTTCTGAAGATGATTATGGCAATTTCGACAATGATGATATTAGCTAACATATACTGAGTGATTAGTTTGTCAGGCACTGTGCCAAGGATTTGAACATAGACAATCTCATTTAATACACACCAAGCTCAAGGAAGTAAGGTACTGTTATTAGCTCCATTTGCAGAAATGTAGGTAAGCAAGAATAGTAAACTAAGACACATAAATGGCAAATTTGGAGCTAGAATTTGTAAACTCTTAGTAGAAGTGGGGATGTCTATCACTGAAAGAGATACTGAGATTGCTGGTAAAATAGCCTTTCTTCAAGGTAGAAATTTCTCTTTAACCACATCTTTGCATATCTCCAGTTGATGAAATCTCTAAACACTGTACAGCAGTTTACTTTGAATTTCTACCTGAGCGTGTGTTTGCCATAAATCACTGATATTTTTGTCTTTAATAATGTATTTGCTTTTATTACAGAAGCGATAAATGACTATGTAGACAAAATATCAAATTTAGATAAGAATGAAAAAAATTAAATAATGTAGATATTTCTACCACCAAACATGTAAAAAAGAATTGGTTATATTTTAATGAATTCTAGCCTGCATATGTCTGTACATATATATCCACATTTGTAACAAAGTGGAATAAAACACATGCATTCATTATAACCTGCTTTTTTGGTAATACATAGCGAATATCTTTTAGTTATTTACACGTTATATTACTCAGTAAACAAGTCAGCTATCCGTTCCTGTGACCATAACAGAAAGTTGGCAGTTCATTTCCTCCTCTTTATTTTCATGTAACTAGTTTATAACTCAGAGATATTTTCTTGTGGTTGGTGATGGGAGTGTGTGTGATTGTATGTGTCTGGGGACAGAGGCTGGTATTTTATGTCAAACTCATGTTCTATCTACATCTAGAAGCAATTCCTAACAAGGCCATGCATATTTATTTTCTAATTTCCTCTCTTGTTTCATCCTTTCTCCTTCTCATAACCTCTGATTTCTTTGCTCAAATGTCACTGCTGATGATTTGTAATGTTGGTGGTAAAGAAAGGAAAGGGTTTATTATTATTTTCCCTTGGGCTTTGCTTTGTTCGGGCCAGGGATACGTTGCTTTGTTTTCAGAATTGGGCTCTATGTATATTTTGTTAAATTCCCTGAAGTCCTCTAGACACCAAGGACTGGAAAATGAAAAATGACTATTATTGTTACCCTGCTTTGCCTAGGCCTGGAACCACCACATGTGTCTGACTTCCCAGTCTCTAAACTCCTCCTTTGCTGGCCATGAGCTGAGGGTCCAGCAGAGCTGTTGACTCTTTCTACAATAATCCCAGAGGCACACAGTCCTGAAAAAATAGAAATTTGTAAAAATCACTTTCATTCACACATGGGTTCTCCAGTTTTTGCATAATTTAAGCCATAAGTGTCAAAAAAAAAAAAAAAAAAGGGTGAGGGAAGCTCTGTCAACTCAGCCAAATGATTTGTTTTCTCAACACCAAATACTGACATTTTGGAAGAATCCAGGCAGTTGAGTTAATTTGTTTATTTTTCATACAGATGTTTGTCATGCAGATCCAGACTCTAATGATTCTTACTTTATTTTACTTTATTTAAAATATAAAATCAATCCACACAGGATTATTGAGTATTTCTTGAACAAAAGACACTGTGCTAAACACTATGGAAGTATGTGTAAGCCAACTTGGTGTGGTGAGAAAAGCAACCAAACAAAAGGAAACAAAACGTGAAATCAGAAAGTCAAAGACCTGCTTTTGCTCCTTCAAAGTGAAGATGGTCCACAAGTCCGTCATCTCTGTAATCTCTGCTTCCTTCCCTGCCTTCTCACAAAACTGTTAGGAAAAATGAATGTGTATTGAAGAATTTTATACACTCTGATTTTCACACAAATGATAGTGACTGCCAATTATTTGTAAAATATTCTCCTTTAACCTCAAGAAACCTATAGCCTAGTGAAGTCAATCAGAGATAAAAAATTCAAGAATTTAATAACAATAAAGAGCTAAGTAGTACCAGACAGAGACTCAAGAGATGTTGCAAGACCGCACATGATTAATCGCCAAAGAATAAAGACTTGAGCAGAGAGAGACGGAGTAGTGTGCGCTAGAATCATCAAGGGACAAATGAAAGACTTGCCAAAACACCATGAAGCCTCAACTAAACTTTCAGATGGGGAATTTGTAGAAGGTCAAGTTAGCACAAAAATGAAGGAGTATCAAGCCTTAATAATGATATCTAACATTTTGATAAACAGTTTTCATAAATAAAAAATTATTCACGATTTCAGACCTTTACATATAAATGTTGGAAAGGGAGACAAACATGCAGAGGTACCCCTGAATCTAAAATAAATGTTGACATTAAATAAATAAATAAAATAATTTATTGGTTTTGAAACTATTTATTCATATCAGATCTGTAATATTCAATATGGCTTACAATGCTATGACAGTGTTATTCAGTAAAAAAAAAAAAAAAAAAAAAAAAGAAAAAAAGAAAGAAAGAAAGAAAAAAGAGAGACCAAGCACTCACAGAAAACTGAGTTTGAATTCTGACTGCCCCTTTCCTATTGCATTCATGATCTTAAAACCCAGAAAAGACATATACAGGAACAAGTCTAAAAAGTCATACTTACCTCATGGGTTATTAGGAGTTAGCAGAATTAACTAGGCAAATGATGAGTTTTGTGTGGGGATGGGTGGGAATGTGCCAAAAAAAGGGGGATAACAGCATGCCCCAAATCCTTAGAGAGAACTGGTTTTGAGTGTCGGATGAAAAAAGACAAAGACAAGTTATCTGCATTTTGTGGATGGGTTGCTACATCTGGAGGGACAGAAAAGTGTCAGGGTAGGCAGAGACATTGTAGGTCACACTGAATATTTCAGACTTGATGTGAATAAATACCAATGGATTGTTTTATCTATTTATTTATTTTCAAGTTTTATTTTAGATTTGGGGGGACATGTGCAGGTTTGTTACAAGTATACACTGTGTGATGCTGATGTTTGTGGTAGAATTGAACCTGACACCAAGGTAGGGAGCATAGTACCTAGTAGGTAGTTTTTCAACTCTTTCCCCGCTGCTCTCCCCACCTTTATAGTCCTCAATGTCCGTTTTCCCTATCTTTATATAATCTGTTTATAATCAATGTTCAGCTTCCACTTATAAGTGAGAACATGCAGAAGTTGGTATTCCATTTCCGCATTAGTTTGCTTATAACAATACCCTCCAGCTGCATCTATGTTGCTGCAAAGGACATGATTTCATTCTTTTTTATGGCTACATGGTATTCCATAATGTATATGTGCCACATTTTCTTTATCCTGCTCACCACTGATGGGCACCCATGTTGATTTTCTTTGCCACTGTGAATAATGCTGTTGATGTCTTTGCTGTTGTGAATACTGTTGCAATGAACACATGACTGTGTGTGTCTTTTTGGCAGAATGACATATTTTCCTTTGGGTATATACCCAGTAATGAGATTGCTGGATTGAATGGTACTTCCATTTTAAGTTCTTTGAGAAATCACCAAACTGCTTTCCATAGTGGCTGAACTAATTTACATTTTCACTAACAGTGTATAAGCATTCCCTTTTCTCTACAGCCTCGCTAGCAACTGTTACTGACTTTTTCATAATAGTCATTCTGACTGGTGTGCGATATCTCATTGTGGTTTTGAATTGCATTTCTCTGTTGATTAGTGATGTTAAGCATGTTTTCATACGTTTTTTGGCTGCTTATATGTATTCTATTAAGAAGTGTCTATTCATGTCATCTTTCCATTTTTTAATGGGATTATTATTATTATTATTGGTTGTTGATTTAAGTTCCTTTATCGATACATAGCTTGTGGATATTTTCTCCCATTCTGTAGGTTGTCTGTTTACTCTGTCGGTAGTTTATTTTGCTGTGCAGTCTTTTTTAATTTAATTAGATCTCACTTGTCAATTTTTGGTTTTGTTGCAATGGCTTTTGAAGACTTAGTCATAAGTCATTTGCCAAGGCCAATGTTCAGAAGGTCATTTCCTAGGTTTTTTTCCAGAATTTTAGTAATTTCAGTCTTACATTTATGTTTTTAAGCCACCTTCAGTTAATTTTGTATGTGGCAATAGGTAAAGTTCCAGTTTCAGTCTTTTGCATATGGCTAGCCAGCTATCCCAGCAGTGTTTTATAGTTCTCCATGTAGAAATCTTTCATTTCCTTAATTAGCTTTATTCAAAGGAATTTTTCTGTGTGTGTGGCTATTATAAATGAAATTGTGTTCTTAATGTAACTCTCTGCTTGAACATTATTGGTGTATAGAAATGCTATTAATTTTTGTACACTGATTTTATATCCTAAAACTTTACTGAAGTCATTTATCAGGTCTAGGAGCCTCTTAGCAGAGTCTTGAGGGTTTCCTGGGTATATAATTGCATCATCAGGTAGGAGAGATACTTTGAATTTTATTTTCTATTTGGATGTCTTTTGTTTCTTTCTCTTGCCTGATTGCTCTGGATAGGACTTCCAGTACTATGTGGAATAGGAGTGGTGAGAGTTGGCATCCTTGTCTTGTTCTAGTCCTTAAAGGGAACGCTTTCAGCTTTACCCATTCAGTATAATGTTGGCTGTGAGTTTGTCATATATGAATTTTATTATTATTTTGATGTATGTTCCTTTGATGCTTACTTTATTGAGGGTTTTTATCATGAAGGGATATTGGGTTATATTGAAAGCTTTTTCTGCATAATCATATGGTTTTTGTTTTTAATTCTGTTTATGTGGTGAATCAAATTTATTGATTGTGTATGTTGAACTAGTCTTGCTTCCTAGGCATAAAGCCTGCTTGATAGTGGTTAATTAACTATTTGATGTCCTGCTGGATTTGGCTTGCTAGTATTTTGTTGAAGCTTTTTGTGTCTATGTTCATCAGGTATATTTGCCTTTAGTTTTCCTTTTTTGTGTGTATCTTTGCCAGATTTTGGTATCAAGATGATGCTGGTTTATGCAGTTAAGAATGAGTTAATACAGAGTCCCTCTTCCTCACTTTTTTGAAATAGTTTCAGTAGGATTGGTATTAGCTCTTCTTTTATCTCTGGTAAAATTTGACTATGAATCCATCTGGCCCAGGGATATTTTTGTTTGGTAGGTTCTTTATTAATAATTCAATTTCTGAACTTGTTTTGGTCTATTCAGGGTTTCAATTTCTTCAGTCTTGGGAGGCTGTATCTTACAGCCATTGATCTATTTCCTCTAGATTTTCCAGTTTGTGTTCATAACAGTTGGTAAGAATCTTTTATATTTCTGTGGGATTAGTTGTTACTTCATCTTTGTCATTTTTGATTGTGCTTATTTAAATATTCTCTCTTCTTTCTTTGTCAATCTAGATAGCAGTCTATCAATCTTGTTATTTTTCAAAAACTAACTTTTCATTTTGTGGACGCTTTGTATGGATTTTCTAGTCTCAAATTTGTTCAGCTCTTCTCTGATTTTCACTGTTTCTTTTCTTCTGCTAGCTTTGGGGTTAATTTATTCTTAGTTTTCTAGTTTCTCTAGGTACAATGCCGGCTTAGTAATTTGAGATCGTTCTATCTTCTTGATATAGGCATCTAGTGTTATAGCCTTCCCTGTTAACACTGCTTTTGGTGCACCTCATAGATTTTGGTATACTATGTCTCTGTTTTCATTTATTTCAAAGAATTTTTTAATTTCTGCCTGAATTTCACTGTTTACCCAAAAGTCATTCAGGATCAAGCTGTTTAGTTTCTGTGTAATTGTGTGGTTTTGAGAGATTCTCTTGATATTCATTTCTATTTTTATTCCATTGTGGTCTGGCAATATGCTTGATGTGACCTGAAATTTTTAGAACCCATTGAAATAGGCTTTATGCCTGAGCACATGGTCAGTGCTAGTGTATGCTCTCTGTGCAGATGAGAAAAGTATCTATTCTATGGGTGTTGGATGTCATATTCTGGAGCTACTTATTAGGTCCAACTGATCAGATGAGAAGTTTCAGTCCAAAATATCTTTGTTAGTTTCCCTCCTCAGTAATCTGTCTAACTCTGTCAGTAGGGTGTTTAAGTGTCCCACTATTACTGTGTGGCTGCCTGAGATTTTTCATAAGTCTAGAAGTACTTGTTTTATAAATCTAGTGTTTCAATGTTGGGTGTGTATATATTTAAAAACAATTAAGTCTTCCTGTTGAACTGAATACTTTCTCATTATGTAATGCCTTTCTTTGTCCATTTTTTACTGTTGTGGGTTTAAAGTCTGTTTTAGGCCAGGCACAGTGGCTCATACCTGTAATCCTAGCACTTTGGGAGGTCAAGGAGGGCGGATCACAAGGTCAGAAGTTTGAGACCAGTCTGGCCAACATGGTGGAACCCCATCTCTACTAAAAATACAAAAATTAGCCAGGCTTGGTGGTGCATGCCTGCATTCCCAGCTACTCAGAAGCTGAGGCAGGAGAATTACTTAAACCTGAGAGGCAGAGGTTGCAGTGAGCCAAGATTGTACCACTGCACTCCAGCCTGGGTGACAGAGCAAGATTTCATCTTGGAAAAATGAATGAATAAATATCTGTTTTATCTGATACAAGAATAGTGACTCCTGTTCTGTTTTGTATCCTATTTGCGTGGTAGGGCTTTCTCCATCTCTTTGCTTTGGTTCTCTGGATATCATTACATGTGAGATGGGTCACTTGAAGATAGTAGAAACTTTGTTTTTTTAAATCCAACTTGCCACTCTGTGCCTTTTAATTGGGGGCATTTAGACTCTTTACATTCAAGGTTAATATTGATGTGCCACATTTTGATCCTGTTCTAGTGTTGGTGGCTGGTTGAAGAGCCAATGGATTGTTTTTACTGGCATGGGAGACTGGTGGCAGTAGGGAATGACTGACGTTTGCACACATGGGAGATAGCTTATCTTGAAGGAATACGTGCTGCATACTTTTTTATATTGGCATATTAAAGCTAGAAAATTAGGTCCACTTAATGTGTTAAGCTAAGTTTAGGATTAAAAACAACACTAATTCAATAATTATTCCCAGTAATCTCTCATCTTACTTTGGTTATTTCCCATTCTCTGAAGTGAGAGTTTGAGTTTTCAACTCTTCTCTTCAACCTTGTTGGAACATAGAGTAACCTAGATTTGTAGACTTGAACTACTAAAACTGTATTCAGAGATCATTTTAAAGGATGAACTTCCATTTTTCCAAGAATCATAAACCCAAATCAAGGAACTTTTGGATTTATTAGGATTAACAATTAAGGAGATAGAGAAAGAGAGATAGAGATCTCTTAAATTTTAAGAGTGGTAAAACTTTGATATAGATGATTATAATTTTTTGACCACTTTTTACATATGGGGTGCTGTAAGTGATTTATCTATAGTCTTACAAGGTAAAAATTGGTTCATATATTACAAGTGAATAAAGTGAGACATTTGTCAAGAAATGCATAGGTAGCTATGATCCACATCTTTTTCAATTTACCTTCAGCACAGATAGGAGGAAGGAAGAAAGAACTAGTGTATCCCTTGAACCTTCTGATTTGTTTCCTGTTACCTTTATCCCATAGTAAAAGACTTTATAGATGTCTTCCTTCAGTTTTAAAGCATTATTAAGAGGAATAACCTAACAGTCTTCTTAGGATTAATCAACACCCAGGAAAGTAAATGCTGGAAGAGCCAGGTATTCTGTCATCTGAACTTTGTATTACTGTGGCAGGTCATCAACGTGAATGTTTCCTTACAGGCTTTTATGTACACTTCATGCCGGACTCTGGCTTGCTTGTTCACCTTTCCTTTGAGAATTTAAGACTCTCTCTTGCTACATACTTGTCTATAAGCCATATCTTTTCTTCTTCAGCTTAGATGACATTATTGACAGGATATGTATCAACTCAATATTTAACTCAGCCCTTTTTTAAAGACACCTCAATTCAACATTTGCTCAGTAAATATACTAATCTACCCCTAAATGTGAAAACTTTTGCCAGAATTATTGACTTTACTTTCTTTATTTTTGCTTCTTTTAATTCTAAACTGTTAGCCCCTTTTTTTGTTTATTGAGTAGTGGATCCAAATTCAAAACAATGATAAATACAGTAAACAAAAGGTAGATGGATGGAAACAGAGATAGAAAGAGGGAAATAGTCTTACTAGTCACAACATTAAGTGAGAGGCAATGATTTGAAAACAAGCTATGAGATAAAATGGGCTTTAACTATATGCTTTCTTTGGTTGATTTTGTTTTAGCTCTGAAAGGAATTTTGTAACAGGTAATAAATCTCACTGATTTTATAACTAATCATAAATACATTGGCTCACATAGCTCGGCATAATAAATCCTCTGAGTATGATCGACGGTTAGACATTCAAATTGGTAATTAAGTAGATTTGAAGACAAAGTTAAGACTAATATCAACTGGGCCAGGCAGAGTGGCTTATGCCTGTAATCCCAACACTTTGGGAGGACGAGGCAGGTGGATCACTTGAGGCCAGGACCAATGTAGTGAAACCCTGTCTCTATTAAAAATACAAAATTAATCAGGTGTGGTGGCACATACCTGTAATTCCAGCTACTCAGGAGGCTGAGGCAGGAGGATCACTTGAACCCATGAGGCAGAGGTTGCAGTGAGCCAAGATCGTGCCATTGTGCTCCAGCCTGGGCAACAGGAGTGAAACTTCATCTCAAAAAGAAAAAAAAAAAAAAAAACTAACATCAACCGGACATGACAGACAATATACATCTGATTAAATGACCCATGAGCATTGTGCTCTTCTTAGCTTCTTAATGAAACAAGCAAAACAACGCTGAGTGTTTGAGTATTTTAAACCCTAGACCCTTCTTTTATCTATCACCAGTACTACTTTTTATGTGATAAAATGAATAAGAAACCTACATTAAAATAATACTCCAGAAGTCAAAGGATATCTCTGTCCATTTCATTAGGGTAGGAAAGATACAGGATCACAAGACAAATGCTCAGTCTAGAAATAAGTCCAGAAATGTATGCAGTTGGAATTCTCCCTTTGGCTCCTCTTTATCTGCCAACAATTTCTATATTGGTATTTCCTGGAGTTTTCTTCTCAGTTTTTTCTCTCTTCTGTTTATGTAGTTCTCATGGTGATGAACTCTATGCCTGTGACCCACAAAGCCATGACTCTATCTTTTCTTCCTGACTTGTTTGAATAACAGGGCATCGCTACCTAGATGCTCAACGTTTATCTCAAACCCAATGTGTCCTAAACTACACCCAATTTTCTTTCTTCCCAGTAGTTTCAGGATCATAAAACTGTAATCGTATCATTCATCTAATTAAAATAATACCACCATCACTTTACGTAGCCTTTAGAATCAACAGCCAAACTCCTCGCCGTGGCCTGCAAAGGCTCTATATGGTCTGGCCTCTGGCGGTCTCCATCAGCTAATCTACTCTTCCTCCAAATAACCTTGCTAGTGCCATAAAGGCTTTATTTGTTTGAAAATGTGTCAAAGACCACGCCATTTCTAGGTCTTTGAATTACCTCTCTATTTTGCTGAATTTTTGTTTGATTTTATATCACAAGGCTATCAGGAAAAAAAAGACAATAATTTTTAATGTTAATGAAAGAGTTCGAGTGGTATAAAGTACCCTATGATGAATTGTATACATCTCTGTTATTGATGTATAACATTAGGCTGTACATATTTTATTTTATTGATATTATCATTGTAAATATGGAAAGATTTCTTGCTTAAAGTCAGGATTTAAAATGCATCCTTTTTGACCCTAGTAATTGTCTTTGCTCTAAAGTCTGTTTTATCTAATATTCATATAGCCATGTTAGCTACTTTTAATGTTTGCATAATATATTTTTTCAACCCTTTTAATTCCCATCTACTCAAGTTATATTTCAAGTGAATTTCTTGTAGACATAATATAGTTGTGTCACTGCTTGTTTTGTTTTGTTTGATAAACTCTGCCTAGGTCTGTCTTTGTATGGTGCATTTAATACCATTTATATTTAAAGTATTTATTGATATGTTGGGTTTTAACTCTGCCATTTTATATTTTGTTTTCTATTTGCTCCTTCTATTTCTCTTTCTTCTCTCTCTTTACTTTTTGCAGGTCATTCAAACATTATCTAGCATCTTACTTTGATTTATGTAGTGTTTTTGAGTATACTGCATTTTCGTGTCCTTAACCATTCTCTAGGTATTGCAGCGTACATACATGATCTTATTGCAGTCTACTAGTACCAGCATTTTCCCACGCCCAGGGTAGTGAAATCTTACTTCCACTTTGGTACCTTTCTATTCTCCATTTTAAAAATATAATGCCCTAACTACTTATTATATAAAATATAATGAGTACATAAAATATATTAAGAAATGTAACATAAGTATACAAAATGTATTATGGAGAATATAATATAAATATTATTATATAAAATATGATGACTATTTCCTTTACAACATCTGAAACATAATTTTTGCTTTCATCATCACATATGACCTAATAAACTCATGAGGAGTAAGATTGTTTATTATATTTCTCCATATTTTTACCCATTCCTTTGTTCTGTCCTCTCTGAGGCTCCAAGCCTTCTTCAATTATCATTTTCTTTCTGTTTGGAAATTTTTCTTTAGTCATTTTTTAAGGATAAGTCAGCTGATAACAACTTTTAGTAGTTTTTCATCACCTGGAATTTTTCCCCCTTTATAGCTGAAGTAAAACTTTACTGAATATAGGATTCCTTTTCTTTCAGTACTTGAAAAATGTGCCACTTCATTCTGGCATCCATGGTCCAAGATGAGAAATTGAGTGTCATTCAGATAAGTGATCTCCCACAGAGAGAGTCATTTTTCTCTGGCTACTTTCAAGATCTTTTCTTTGTTTTTATTTTCAGACATTTAATTATGATGAGTATTGCTCTAAATTCTTTGGGTGTATTTTACTTGTAGTTCAATTGGCCCTTCAAAATCTATGTCTTTGTCTTTTGCCAAATGTGGGAAATTTTAAATTACTATTTCTTCAATAAATTTGCAGTCCTACACTCTTTCTCTTCCTTTTCTGGCACATGGATGGTATAAATAATAGATATTTTATTACGGTCCTTGAGGTTCCTCATTTTTTTAAAATTTTCTCTCTGTTGTTAAGATTAAATAATTTATCTTGTTCTATTTTCAAGTTACTATTTTTTTCCTTTATTATATTCACTCTGCTATGAAGCCCACTCAGTGACATTTTAAAATTTATTTATATTTTATTTTTCAGTTCCATAATTTCCATTTCTTTTTTCTTTTATATTTTTAGGCAATTTTCTATTTTTTTCAAGAGTATTTGAAATTGTCCATTGGAACATTTTCATGATGGCTGTTTTAACATCCTTATAAAACTATTTCAACATATGATTCCTTTCAGTTAGTATCTCTTGTCTTTTCTCATATCTTGATAGAAGCACTTATTTCTCACTGTCTCCTGGATATTTGGGTATTATTTTAAGAGACTATGGACCCTATTTAAACTTTTATTTTTGCAGGGAGACACCCTGTTTAGACTTAGCACACATGTCCTGACCTGCTACTCTGGGCTGCAGTTTCAATGACAGTTTAGTTTTCAGAGCCCTTAGAGTGCTATTCTGTTATCCTTGGTGACAGTGGGGCTCTGGCTCCATTTTTTCACTGGTTCTGTCTCTGGAGAAAGAATGTGCTCCTTGGACATGGTGCTGCTAGTTTGATGGTGAGGAGGAAACAGTGGGCCTGTAAGGGTGGAAGACTTGTCTCCAGGTTGTCCAGTGCTCCTGCTTGGTCCCTGTTAGTGAAGGAAGGAAAGAATCTCCACAGGCTGCATGGTCAGACATCATTTTACTTGGTCTGCAAGCCAGGCTGGCCATTGTTGACACTGCTTGCACTTACTCTCTGCTGATGTTACTGTGGAGAAAGCACCTGCCTGAGCCCATTCTCCTCCTAAGTGTAACACCAGGAAATGACAGGCCTGACATCTTCCACCAATGGGTGCAGAGTCAGAAGACACAGGATCACTGTGCTTTTACTCAAGTCCTGGGCTTGGTCCTCCATCAGTTCACCTTTTTCTGTCCACTTTTTAGAGTTCTTTTATTACCATCCTCTGTATTCTTTCCATGTGTTTCTAGTTGTACTTAGCAGGGAGGAGCAAGGGAAATGAATGTATGCCACTTCATCTCAAACCTGAAGCCTCAAAAAATATTTTCATAATAACATTGGAGACAGATCCAAGATGGCAAAGTGGGAACAGCTCTGGAGTGCAGTCCCAAGTAAGAACAATGCAGACAGTGAGTGATCACTGCATTTCCAAATGAGTTTTTACTTCTTACAGACCAGGAGATTCCCAGGCTGAAAAGCTCCACAAGTGTCCAGCATGGCTGTTTAAGCCAGCACAGTGGGTCTCTGCACAAAAACTCACACAAATCTGGGCAGCCATTTCATCTGATGCCTGGAATGCCTGGGAGAAGAGTCACCCACTGAACTGAAAAAAAGAGGGCTGAAACATGGAGCCAGGTGATCTGGCTCAGTGGGTCCCATCCCACAAAGACTAGCTATCTGAAACACGCTGGATTGAGAGTTTCACAGCAAGTGCAGCTGGACCCAGGTCAGTCCAGCTCTGTGGGGGAAAGGGCATCAGCCATTAGCAAGGCAGTCTGTCATTACCAAGGCAGTCCACCATTACCAAGGCAGTCTGCCATTACTGAGGCAGACTGCCATTACTATACCTCTGAAAACAAAACCACAAGGAAGGTCACACAGCAGCTGGGCAGAGCCCCTTGCAGCTCAGCAATGCCTCTGCTGGCAGACTGTGACTAGGCTACATCCTTGCTGGGCAAGGCATCACTGAAAAAAGGCAGCAGTATGTCAGGAACTTATAAATAAAGCCCCACCTTCCCAGGACAGAGCACCTGAGAAAAAAGCAGTTATGAGTTCCACTACAGCAGATTTAAACGTACCTGCCCAACAGATCCGAATGGAACAATGGAGCTCCCAGCACAGCACCTGAGCTCCCATAAGGGACAGACTATCTCTTCAAGCAGCTCACTGTCCCCCATATATCCAAAGAGACACCTCATAAAGGAGAGCTCAGACTGATATCTGGCAGGTATCCTTCTGGAATGAAGATAACAGAAGAAGAAACTGGCAGCAACCCTTACTGTTCTGCAGCTGCTGCAGGTGCTCCAGGCAACCAGGGCCCGAGTTGTCCTCCAGCAGTCCTACAGCAGAGGGGCCTGACTGTTAAAAGGAAAACTAAAAAACAAAGAAATAACTTCAACATTAACAGAAAGGTCATCCACTCAGAGACCCCATCTGAAAGTCACAAACTACAAAGAACACAGGTAGATAAATCCACATAGATGGGAAGAAACCAGTGCAAAAAGGATGAAAACATTCAAAATCAGAATGCCTCTCCTCCTCCAAGGAATCAAAATGCCTCACCAGCAAGGGAACAAAGCTGGATGGAGAATGAGTCTGATGAATTGACAGAAAGGGGCTTCAGAAGGTGGGTAATAACAAACTTCTCTGAGCTAAAAGAACATGTTCTAACCCAATACAAAGAAGCTAAGAACCTCGAAAAAAGGTTTGATGAAATGAACGGCTTAGAGAAGAATATAAATGACTTGATGGATCTGAAAAACAGAACACTAGAACTTCACACAGCATACATAAGTTTCAATAGCCGAATTGACCAAGCAGAAGAAGGGGTATGAGAGATTGAAGATCAACTCAGTGAAATACAATGAGAAGGCAAGATCAGAGAAAAAAAGAGTGAAAAGAAATAAACAAAGCCTTCAAGAAATATGGGATTATGTGAAAAGACCTAATCTATGTTTGATAGGTATACCTGAATGTGATGGGGAGAATGAATCCAAGCTGGAAAACACTTCAGAATATTATCCAGGAGAACTTCCCCAACCTAGCAAGGCAGGCCAACATTCAAGTCCAGGAAATATGGAGAACACCACAAAGATATTCCTCAGAAAGAGCAATCCCAAGGCACACAATTGTCAGATTCAGCAGGGTTGAAATAAAGGAAAAAATGCTAAGGGAAGCCAGAGAGAAAGGTCAGGTTGCCCACAAAGAGAAGCCCATCAGACTCACAGCAGATCTCTGGTCAGAAACCCTACAAGCCAGAAGAGAGTTGAGGCCAATATTCAACATCTTTAAAGAAAAGAACTTTCAACCTAGAATTTCATATCCAGCCAAACTAAGCTTCATAACAAAGGAGAAATAAAATCCTTTATGAAAAAGCAATTGCTGAGGGATTTTGTCACCACCAGGCATGCCTTACCAGAGCTTTGGAAAGAAGTACTAAACACAGAAAGGAACAACCAGTACCAGAAACTCCAAAAACGTACCAAATGGTAAAGACCATCAACCACAATGAAGAAACTGTATCAACCAATGGGCAAAACAACCAGCTAGCATCAAAATGGCAGGATCAAATTCACACATAACAATATAACAATATTAACTTTAAATGTAAATAGGCTAAATGCTCCAATCAAAAGACACAGACTGGTAAATTGGATAAAGAGTCAAGACCCATTGGTGTGCTGTATCCAGGAAACCCATTTCACATGAAAGACACAAATAGGCTCAAAATAAAGGGATGGAGGAAGATTTATCAAAGGAGAGGAAAAGAAAAGCTGGAGTGGCAATCCAAGTCTCTGATAAAACAGACTTTAAACAAAGATCAAAAGAGACAAAGAAGGGCATTACATAATGGTAAAAGGATCAATGCAACAAGAAGAGCTAACCATCCTAAATATAGACACATGCCATACAGGAGCCCCCAGGTGCATAAAGCAAGTTCTTAATGACCTACAAAGAGACTTAGACTCCCAAACAATAATAGTGGGAGACTTTATCACT
This sequence comes from Callithrix jacchus, assembly GCF_049354715.1. NCBI lineage: Eukaryota > Metazoa > Chordata > Mammalia > Primates > Cebidae > Callithrix > Callithrix jacchus. The sequence continues at coordinate 75,508,946 of NC_133517.1, forward strand.
CCACTGTCAATATTAGACAGATCGACGAGACAGAAAATTAACAAAGATATCCAGGACTTGAACTCAGATATGGACCAAGCAAATTTAATAGACATTTACAGAACTCTTCATCTCAAATCCACAGAATATACACTCTTCTTAGCACTGCATGGCACCTACTCTAAAATTGACCAAATAATTGGAAGTAAATCGCTCCTCAGAAAATGCAAAAGGACAGAAATCATAACAGTCTCTCAGACCACAGAGCAATCAAATTAGAACTCAGGATTAAAAAACTAACTCAGAACCACACAACTTCATGGAAACTGAACAACTGGTTCTTGAATGTTGACTGGATAAACAATGAAATGAAGGCAGAAATAAAGATGTTCTTCAAAACCAACGAGAACAAATACACAATGTACCAGAATCTCTGAAACACGTTTAAAGCAGTGTCTTGAGAGAAATTTATAGCAACAAATGTCCACATGAGAAGCAAAGAAAGATCTAAAATCGACATCCTTTCTTCAAAATTGAAAGAGCTAGAGGAGCAAGATCAAAAAAACTCAAAAGCTAGCAGAAGACAAGAAATAACTAAGATCAGAGCAGAACTGAAGGAGATAGAGACACACACACACACAAAAAAAAAACCACTTCAAAAAATCAATAAATCCTGGAGCTGGTTTTTTGAAAAGATCAACAAAATAGACCACTAGCCAGATTAATAAAAAAGAAAAGAGAGAAGAATCAAATAGATGCAATAAAAATGACAAAGGGGATATCACTACAGATTCCACAGAAATAGTAACCAACATCAGAGATTACTACAAACAACTCTATGCGCATAAACCAGTATCTGGAAGAAATGGATAAATTTCTGGACACTTGCACCCTCTCAAGCCTAAACCAGGAAGAAGTTAAAACCCTGACTAGACCAATAACAAGGGCTGAAGTTGAGGCAGCAATTAATAGTCTACCAACCAAAAAAGGCCCAGGTCCAGATGGGTTCACAGCTGAATTCTACCAGACATAAAAGAGGAGCTGGTACTACTCCTTGTGAAACTATTCCAAATAATCCAAAAAGAGGGAATCCTTCCCAAATCATTTTATGAGACCAATATGATCCTGATACCAACACCTGCCAGAGACTCAACAAAAAGGAAAACATCAGACCAATATCCATGATGAACATTGATGCAAAAATCTTCAATAAAATACTGGTGAACCAATTGTAACAGCACATTAAAAACCTTATCCATTACAATCAAGTAGGGGATGCAAGGCTCGTTCAACATTCACAAGTGTATAAACGTAATTCACCACATAATCAGAACCAAAGACAAAAAAAAACACATGATTACCTCAATAGATGCAGAGAAGGCCTTTGACAAAATTCAACAGCCCTTTATGCTAAAAACTCTCAAAAAACCAGGTAGCAATTGAATGTATCTCAAAATAATAAAAGCTAGTTACAACAAACCCACAGCCAATATCATATTGAATGGACAAAAACTGGAAGCATTTCCTTTGCAAGGATGCCCTCTCCTCACCCCTCCTATTCAATATAGTATTGGAAGTTCTAGCCAAAGCAATCAGGCAAGAAAAAGAAATAAAGCATATTCAATTAAGAAAGGAGGAAGTCAAAGTGTCTCTATTTGCAGACGACATGATTGTATATTTACAAGACCCCATTGTCTCAGCCCAAAATCTCCTGAAACTGATAAGCAATTTCAGCAGTCTCAGGATTCAAAAATCAATGTGCAGAAATCACAAGCATTGCTATATACCAATAACAGACTAGAAGAGAGCCAAATCAAGAATGAACTGCCATTCACAATTGCTACAAAGAGAATAAAATACCTAAAAATACAACTAACAAAAAATGTAAAGGACCTCTTCAAGGAGAACTACAAACCACTGCTCAAGGAAATAAGAGAGGACACACAGATGGAAAAACATTCCATGTTCATTGTTAGGAAAAAACAATATTGTGAAAATGGCCATACTGCCCAAAGTAATTTATAAATTCAATGCTATCACCATCAAGCTACCTATGACCCTCTTCACAGAACTGGAAAAAAACACCTTAAGCTTCATATGGAAACAAAAGAGAGCCTACATAGCCAAGACAACCCTAAGCAGAAAGAACAAAGCTGGAGACATCACACTACCTGACTTCAAACTATACCATAAGGTTACAGTAATCAAAACAGCATGGTACTGGTACCAAAACAGAGACATAGACCAATGGAACAGAACAGAGGACTCGGTGGCAACATCACACATCTACAACCATCTAATTTTTTACAAACCTGACAAAAACAAGCAATGGGGAAAGGATTCCCTGTTTAATAAATGATGTTGGGAAAATTTGCTAGCCATGTACAGAAAGCAGAAACTAGACCCCTTCCTGACACTTACACGAAAATTAACTCCAGATGCATTAAAGACTTACACATAAGACCTAAAACCATAAAAACCCTAGAAGAAAGCCTAGGCAATACCATTCAGGACATAGGCATAGGCAAGGATTTAATGACTAAAACACCAAAAGCATTGGCAACAAAAGCCAAAATAGGCAAATGGGATCTATTTAAACTCCAGAGCTTCTGTACAGCAAAAGAAACAATCATTAGAATAAACTGGCAATGAAAAGAACGGGAAAAAATTTTGCAATCTACCCATCTGACAAAGGGTTAATATCCATCATCTACAAAGAAGTAAAACATATTTACAAGAAAAAAAAATAAACAAACCCATTCAAAAATGGACAAAGGTCATGAAAAGACACTTTTCAAAAGAAGACATATATGAGGCCAACAAACATATGAAAAAATGCTCATCATCACTGGTCATTAGAGAAATGCAAATCAAAGCCACATTGAGATACCATCTTATGCCAGTTAGAATACTGACCATTTAAAAATCTGGAGAAAACAGATGCTGGAGAGGATGTGGAGAAATAGGAACACTTTTACACTGTTGGTGGGAGGGTAAATTAGTTCAACCATTGTGGAAGACAGTGTGGCGATTCCTCAAGGACCTAGAAATAGAAATTCCATTTGACCCAGTAATCCCATTACTGGGTATATATCCAAAGGATTATAAATCATTCTATTATAAAGACACATGCACACATATGTTCATTGTGGCACTGTTTACAATATCAAAGACCTGGAACCAACCCAAATGCCCATCAATAATAAACTGGACAGGGAAAATGTGTCACATATACACCATGGAATACTATGCAGCCATAAAAAACGATGAGTTTGCTTCCTTTGTAGGGACATGGATGAATCTGGAAACCATCATTCTCAGCAAACTGGCACAAGAACAGAAAATCACCGCATGTTCTCACTCATAAGCGGGTATTGAACAATGAGAACTCATAGACACAGGGAGGGGAGCATCACACACTGGGGTCTGTTGTGGGGGAATATGGAAGGGACAGTGGGGGATGGTGGGGAGGTTGGGAGGGATAACATGGGGAGAAATGCCAGATATAGCTGATGGGGGGATGTAGGCAGCAAACCACATTTCCATGTATGTACCTATGCATGTGGTGCACATGTACTCCAGAAGCTAAAGTGCAATAATATATATATATAATAAAATAAATTTCACTTGTCATTAGTAGATAAATCTCATTTCGTTTCACACTTACTAGAATTTTTTTTTTAAATTCTGGGTTGAAATTTGTCTTTTCTTGCACCAAACCTGAAATAATGATTAGTCTCTTAGTTTAAAATGATTAAAAATCCAGAAATGTTGAGTAGTAAGTCCATGTAGCATAGTACATCGATTTTACACTGTGGAGTCAGACAAATCTAGGTCATCAATTCTCACATGCTATAGCTATATTATCTTTCATAAAACACTTCTCTATGTCCTCAATTTCATCAGCTGTAAAAAGAGAAAATAACCACCATAAAAGATTACTATTATACCTAAAAATACCATATTGTACATGATAAATGTACTTAGCATTATCTGTCCATTTAAAATACTTTTTTTAAGATTACAATTTTGATTCATTGAAATCATTATATAAAATGCCTCATGCATGGCTAGCCATACAGCAGTGGAAGAAGTTAGCTGATTCTTTTGTATTATTGTATCAACAACATTTTTACCTCTTTTGTTCTTCATTTTTTATTACATGCATCTCAAGAGACTGCTTTTTCTTTCATAATTCCCTATATTACAATATCTAATATCTTTGTATCACCCAGATAATTTATTTTCTACATACTATTAGGTTGGTGCAAAAGTAATTGTGTCAGCCTAATAATAACATCTTGAAGACTTCTTTGCTTGAGGGCTCCTTTTGTAGCTGCTCTGCATTTCTAGTCTCACTGCAGCATAAGAAGGAAGCTTTTAGCTGTTGTTATTACAATTTCTATGTTGTGCCTAAAGGAAAGAGGACTCCATACCGAGCAGTGTGGGCAACATGACTCAGGCCTCTGAATCTTGGGATCTTACTCACAAACCATTTTGAATTCATCATTGTTATGTAGGTCAGACACACATCCCAAGTGTGACCCAATTCAAGTTTGGATTCTTCAATGAAAAAAAACTCTGAAAATCTGTGAATACTCCCCAGTGTGCTGAGAGAGCACCTTTATTTGTTATAGTGTACTTTCCCCCAGGGCTCTGCGGTCTGGGAAAAAATACTAGAATGCCCTGGATTATACTTAGCATTTTATAATTACTAACTGAAATCCAATCCAGGCTTTCCAGGCACTTGCCATCCTTAACACATCTGGCCTCCCTTTCCCCTTTTTCCCTGGTTTGGCTCTACAAGAAGAGCCCTTAGATAAATAAACTGACACATGCATGTGGTCACCCAAAGATCTCTGTGGATAGCAAAATCTAACCAAAGCAGCCCCAGGGCCTGCTGGGCCTTTGCTCACTGCCTTTCAGACATATAAGTAGCCAGGAGGTGTATACTACAAAATCATTGCTGTTCTAGCTGGGTCCACACTTTCCATGAAACTAATTCATGCCTATGAATGGCCAAAGAAGGCATTCTGACCCATCTGTATTTCTGCAAGGAGAAAGATGTTATAATTAAGTTCCTTGTCTTTTATATATATTTAAGCCAACATTTATTGAATCACTGCTTAGTATTTACATTGTAGTATTTTAGATTTTACCAAAATAAGCAAAAAATCTTTAAAAGGAAATTTTTGCTGAGACAGTGTTTATGTATGTAAAAAAATGAATGAAGAAAGAAAAATGAACTTAACATGTACTGAGCATCTACTTTGTAAACTAGCACAAACCAACCAGAAATAGTGTATTTGTCAAGCTAATTTGAAAAATGAAATCTGGACAGTGAAACTGTGGAGTTGGAATGCTACTGTTTTAGGTAGGGATTTACTTTTAATTCTATTCTCAGGATGTAGATGATAGAAAATAATTCTATATAGGCCTATATGTAGAGGAAGAAATATGTGATGAATTACATGTCTAAAATGCAATAGGGCTATGCTAGCAGGTATCATTCATTTCACAAAGAAGAAAGTGAATCTTTCAGAATCCCACATATTTAATTTATTCATTATCTTCTTCATTCATTCATTAAATATTTACAAAATGCCTACGTATTAGTTCCTTCTCATGCTGCTAATAAAGACATGCCAGAGATTGGGTAGTTTATAAAGGAAAAAGGTTCAATTGACTCATAGTACAGCATGTCTAGGGAAGCCTCAGGAAACTTGGAATCATGGCAGAAGGGGAAGCAAGCATGTCCATCTTCACATGATGGTGGGAAGGAGAAGTGCTGAGCGAAAAGGGAAAAGACCATCAGATGGCATGAGAACTCACTATCACAAGAACAGCAGCATGGGGGTAACTACCACCGTTATTCAATTACCTCCCACTGGGTCCCCCCTATGACATATGAGGATTAAGGGAACTACAATTCAAGATGAGATCTGGGTAGGGACACAGTCAAACCATATAATTTCACTGTTGGCCCCTTCCAAATCTCATGTCCTCACATTTCAAAACACAATTATGCCCTTCCAACAGTCTCCCAAATTATTAACTAATTCCAGCATTAACCCAAAGTCGAAGTCCAAAGTCTCATCTGAGACAAGGCAAGTTCCTTCCACCTACAAGCCTGTAAAATCAAAAGCAAGTTAGTTACTTCCTAGATACAATGGGATACAAGCATTGGGTAAATACACCTCTTCCAAATGTGAGAAATTGACCAAAACAAAGGGCTACAGGACCCAGGCAAATTCAAAATCTAGCAAAGCAGTCAAATCTTAAAGCTCTGAAATCTACTTTGATTTCATGTCTCATATCCAGGTCACACTGATGTAAAAGGTGGGCTCCTATGGCCTTAGAAGTTCTGCCCTTGTGACATTGCAGGGTACAGCTCTCCTCCCAGCCTCCTTCACAGGCTGGTGTTGAGCGTCTGTGGCTTTTCCAGGTGCATGGTGCAAGCTGTCAGTGGATCTACCATTCTGGAGTCTGGAGGACAGTGGGCTTCTTTTCACAGGTCAACTAGGCAGTGTCCCAGTGGGGACTCTGTGTGGGGTCTCCAAATTTACCTTTCCCTTCTGCATTTCCCTGGCACAAGTTCTCTATGAGGGACCTTCCCCTGCAGCAAATTTCTGCCTGAACATCCAGGCATTTCCATACATCCTCTGAAATCTAGGTGGAGGTACCCAAACCTCAATTCTTGACTTCTGGGCACCTGCAGGATCAATACAATGTGCAAGCTGTCAAGGCTTGGGGCTTGCACCCTCTGAAGCCATGGCCTGAGCTGTACCTTGGCCTCTTTTAGCCACGGCTGACACAGGGCACCAAGTCCCAAGACTGCACAAAGCAGCAAGGCCCTGGGCGCCACCCATGAAATCATTTTTTCCTCATTACTTATGCAAATTTATGCAGCTGGCTTGAATATCTTTTCTATTGCATCATCAGGCTGCAAGTTTTCTGCATTTTTATGCTCTGCTTCTCTTCTAAACATAAGTTCCAATTCCAAACCATATCTTTGTGAATACATCAAACTGAATGCTTTTAATAGCACCCAATTCACCTCTTGTGCACTTTGCTACTTAGAAATTTCTTCCACCAAATACCCTAAATCATCTCTCTCAAGTTCAAAGTCTCACTGATCTCTATAGCAGGGATAAAATGCCACCAGTCTCTTTGTTAAAACATAGCAAGAGTCGCCTTTATTCCAGTTCCCAACAAGTTCCTCATCTCCATCTGAGTCCAACTCAGCCTGGACTTCACTGTCCATATCACCATTAGCATTTTAGTCAAAGATATTCAAGAAGTCTCTAGGAAGTTCCAAACTTTCCCACCTCTTTCTGTCTTCTGAGACTTTCAAACTGTTCCAGCCTCTGCCTGTTACCCAGTTCCAGAGTCACTTCCACATTTTTGGATATCTTTATAGCAGCATCCCACTCTCTGTGGTATCAACTTACTGCATTAGTCTGTTCTCATGCTACTAATAAAGACACACCCAGGACTGGGTAATTTATAAAAGAAAGAAGTTTAATTGACTCACAGTTCAGCATGTCTGGGGAGGTCTCAGAAAACTTACAATCATGACAGAAGGGGAAGAAGCAAACATGTCCTTCTTCATGTGATGGAAAAAGGGAGAAGTGCTGAGCAAAATGGGGAAATCCCCCTTATAAAATCATCAGATCTCATGAGAACTCACTCACTATCACAAGAACAGCAGGATGGGGGTAACTGCCTCCATGATTCAATTACCTCCCACTGGATTCCTCCCACAACACATAGGGATCATGGGACCTATAATTCAAAACAAGATTTGGGTGGGGACACAGCCAACCCATATCAGCATACCATATGCTAAGCATTAATTCTAGATGCTAAGAATTGATCAATGAGCATGACCAACAAATTCTGTGTATTTGTAAAGTTTACATTCCACTGAAAAGAGAAAAATAATAAATGACATAAGTGATATATAATATGCCAGATGGTGAGAAGAGATAAAGAAATGGAAAAAAAATGCCAACATGAAATGAGATAGAGCATGTTGTGGGGAAAAGTGATTTTAAATGGCCTGGTTAAAAAATGTTCTACTGAGAAGGTAAAGTTTGGAAAAAAAAACGTCCTGAAGGATGTGAAGGAGTAAGCCACATAAATGCCCAAGGAAAAGAAGTCCAGGTAGAGTGAAGCAAAGGTGTAAAGCTCCAAACTGAGTGGGTTCTTGGTATGTTTGAGGACTGCTAAAGAGACTAGATAGTTGAAGCAGAGTGAACAACATTAAGTGTGAAATAAGATTAGGAAGAAACAGTGGGGCATGAGATCATATGGGGCATCATAAGCCATTGTAAGAACTGGCTTTGACTCTGAGGAAGATGGGAGGTCATTAGAATGAGTGATTTGCATAGTGGAATGACCTGATTTGCATTCCAGCCTGGTCTCTTTGGCTGCTCTGCTGACACAGACTGAAGAACAAGAATAGATTGAGTAGGCTAGAAGTCTATGACTGCCAAGAATAAACTGACGAACAGGAACAAAAGCAGGGAACTAGCTAGGAGGCTTAATACAATCACTCTGGTGGATGGTGATTTTGTCCAGAGTCACATACACAGTAATGACAGTCTTGGCATTATTCAAATCTTGATGTGTCAGACTTTCTACTGTTCAATGCCACCTCTTCAGGCTCGTGGTCTGAGCAAAAGGTCACTATCGATGCAGGTTGCTCTTTTTTTTTTTTCTATGTGTGGCCAAGGCAGGTAGTTACTCTAAGACCTGTGCTATTTTGGTCCTTTCAATTAGCTTATTTTATAAAAAAAAATCAGAAATATTTTTTAGTATATTATTTACAACAAGAAAAAATCACATACATTTTATACTATGATTTGTTTATCCTCGTTTTCTCAAGCTTTATCTGCTATTTTGTACAACCTGGAGAAATCTTGAAACAGAATACTTTTGAGATTAGCAAAAACCTCAGCTGAAATCCCTTCTGGACTTTGTTAAGTGCCTTTTTTAGGTGGTTATCAGCTCAGAAACATTGATCCCTCTTCTGTTCCACTTAGGTTCCACTTAACAGCAGGAGCCATGGGGCTGCCCTTCATTTTATTTCAGTGAGAGAAACAAGAAGATGAAGGTTCATTGTCTGAAAGTCAATTGTTTGGTAGCAATTAACCACATTAATTTATTCCTTCTGAAAGATGTTTATAGGGGAGATAATTTGATTCAATATGATTTCTGTCTCTAGAGATGGCTCAGATATCCAAAATGCTCATTCACCCTATTTTGTCCATCCCAGAGACCTCGCCTTAAAATGGGAGAAAATCGTGAGTTGGATGTCAGATTTCCTAGGGGAAAAAAAATGGAACTTGAAGAATGTACCTTAATATCCCCAGTAGATCCTGTTCAGGCCATTGACTTGGTCTGCATCAGAGTCAAGCAGCAGCCAGGTTACTGTGTTGGCAACACTTCTAGGAAAGGTCATGAAACCATGAAGTACATTTAGGAGTCTGTTTCATGACCCAAATCAGCAGGTCTCAAAATAGACTAAGAAACCGGGCCTACACAATCAGAGTCTTTGAGAATGAACTCAGAGTTTGTATTTTTAATGAAAATAGGTAAATCTGATGAGCATCCACATCTGGAAACCTCTGGAATAAAGCACATGCCCAGGGCTCTGTCTTCATGTTAGCCACTGGCAGCTCTCTAGAAAAATGGCTTGATTAGGGCTCAGAAGGCCTAGATTCTAGTACTGCCACTGTCATATTTTTATCTTAATTGTGTTTGAAATAGTTAGGAAACATTGGATGTTATTGCTGGAAACGAACCAAGAAAAATATGTTAGCATATAACAGAGGAGTAGATATAGACCTCAACAGCATGAATGCCAATAACAGACAACGAATTCACTTCAAAGGTGAAATTAGGGCCAAGTTTTACTTAAACCATCAAGTTTCTCTCTCTAAAATGGTAATACCTAGATTAACTTCAGTTTCTTCATCTCTAACATAATGATGTAATACTTTATAGCCACCTCCACAGATTTAGTGTAAGGATTGTATGAGAGAATTAATAGGAAAAGCTATGAAAACTTCAATATGGAAGACAAAATATGTATTATCTATATATGTTGAGATCATGGGTGGTTGAACTTTGGAACTGTCAGTATAATCACAGGCACCTCATAGCCGGATGGTCAGGAGTCATTGTAACTGGCAAAGAAGGTGGTTCCATCTCTATGTGAGCAGAGGACACTGAATCTATGATTTGAAATGAGGTAAGATGATACTTCAGTATCCAACTATGTGGCATTAAAGAGTCACTGAAGATGGCAGAAAGCACACAGAGGAAAGGCTGATGACATCATTTAGAGGTGCAAAAGCAAAAATCTACACAAGTTAATGTTGAGTGGAAAGGTCCAAACTGAGCTGAGGGAAGGAGGTGATTTAATACCAGTGTCTAGTACTTTGAGGGTATTCGTGGTGTACTGTGCATTGCTTATGCTCTTCGTATAGATGAGCTCGTTTAATATCACTCACATTGTCACTCCCACTTCTAACTAAGTTTAGATAACAGTTCTGCAATTCCATTTTCATCAAAGCACATGCTGGTTTACTTTATTCTCACCACTTCTATGTCAGTGCTTATTTAAGATAGAAAATTTCTTTGTGAAAACATTGCTAATAGCAGAAAATGTTGAAAATTGTTCCATTTTTATTTGCACTAGGCCACTACATGTCTCCAGACTTTCATTACACAAAGTGACACAGGACTGATACGATTTAAATGTGAGATTTGAAGATATGGCTGGGAGTTAGATGAGACCTCTATTCATCTTCTGGTTCACCAAATATTTACTAAGCTTTAAGTATGCCAAAACTGCTCTAGTGTATATTGATACACCATAAATAGGAGAGCCCAAATCCTGTTCCCATTAATGGCTGACAGAGGTATAGCTACAGTGAACAAAGACTCTCATAAGTATAGGACATTTTTTAAAGCAGTTGCTATTTATTGAGAGCCTACTATACAACTGGAACTGTATTAGGAACTATACATACATCCTCAAGGCAATAATGTTAGGTACCTGTTTTTTATTCTAATTTCCTAATGAAGAAAATGAGTGAGAAGCAGGTTGATTGCCTTGCCTAAAGCCAACGACTAGTGAATTGTGAATACTGGATTTAAACCAAAATTGCTTGACTCTGAAGACCACTGGGCCTGTAATGAATCTTCTGTTGTTGTTTAACTAAATGTTTAATCAACTACATACAAGAAAATCATCATTTATACTGTTCAGTTTTCATAACAACCCTATGAGCATGAAAGGTTGACTTTTTGGGGGTCATAGGATATGACTTCACCTAAATGTACGGCAGGAACATGGAATGAGTCCTTCAGGAAAGCTAGTGCTAATTCATGAGATATAAACATGAATATTAGAAAGACAGGGGAAAAAAAAGTTCAAAAAATAATCTTATCAAGAAGAAGCTTTCCTCCTTTTCTACAGAAGCTTTACTATACTGACACTTTCACTTTCAAAATGCTTAGTATAAAGAATAATCTATCAAAATTTCCCATTATATTAGTCTGTTTTCATGCTACTGATAAAGACATACCAGAGACTGGGCAATTTATGAAAGAAAGAGGTTTAATGGACTTACAGGTCCACATGGCTGGGGAGGCCTCCCAGTCATGGTGGAAGGCAAGGAGGAGCAAGTCACATCTTACATGGATGGCAGCAGGCAGAAATAATTGGCATGGGGAAACTCCCATTTTTAAAATCATCAGACCTTGTGAGACTCATTCACTATCATGAAAACAGCACAGGAAATACCCATCCCCATAATTCAATCACCTCACACTGAGTTCCTCCCAAGACTATGTAAGAAATGTGAGAGTTATAATTCAATATAAGATTTGGGTCAAACCTAAATGCATGATATGGCCAAACCATGTCACCCATCTGCAGTGATCAGCATTAAGGCCATATTTTGAAAGAACCATGTTTTCTTTAAAATAAAACACAAACTAAAAACATACTTAAGTGATTGTTTACAAATCTCAGGGTCTTTTCCTGAACACCATGTCATCTTAAAAATACTAGATCACAAAAGGAGAAAGTAGGAAATTAACATGGAATGGAGAGTCATGGAATCTGCATGCTAGATTTAATTTAAATCATTTCTTCTTCTTAGCCTTCTCATTTTTATTGAATAGTCTTTAATTCTGTGAATTCTATGAATTGCAGAATTATTTATATGGTGAAATAAGTAATATTTTATATTCACAATGAATGAAGCATTTTCATTTTATTTTATTTCATTTTCATTTAACTCTTACAACAACCCTGAAATAATTGTTCATATTTTATAGATGAAAAATTAGAGTTTCTCACAAGTTCACATGCCTGATAATGGGCAAGATGACACTCAAATAATTCAGGTATTTTTTTTCTATTCTGCTAGATATAGGTCTTTCCCATAAGTAGTTATTGATTGACCAACTTGAGAAAGGCACTGTGTGTTTTCTAGATGACTTCAGAGATGAATTAGATATTACTGCTCGCAGGTATCTGAAGTTCAATATAGACAATACTCACATAACTAAATTAGAAGTTAAAATACTATTATAATGAAAGTAGGAGTTTTATATTGGGAGGATCAGAGATGTTTTGTCAAAGGGATGGATATTAGCATGTTTAAGTGAGTGGGAAGAGACATTCAGGATAGACTTGTCAGTGAAGACAGAGTTAAAAAAAATGAGAAGACATCAAATTTCTATGAGTAGCAGTCTGGCTGGAGCTAATGATGCTTGAAGGAGAACAATGACTCATAATTATTTAGTTAAAGAAAGTTGTCTAAAAATTTGATTTTATTTCAAACGTATCTTTGATGATGAGGAGAAGGCCAAAAAGCTAGAAGAAACTTTTTGACTAGTTCTTAAACAGAATGACTCAAACGCACTACCATTTTCTGAACTATATTAGTTGCTCCCACTGTAATTGTTCTGTGGCTGATAACTTAGTCTGGAAAGTTACTGCAGCCTAACCAGTATATGTGTGTGGGAGTGATTGAAGGATGATGGTGATTTTAATCCCTGATCTTCACTCTAGGGTTGACTACTTGGTCTAATTGGAAATTTACACCCAAGACATTGGATCATAAACCCTACTGGAAAGGCAGCTATCAAAAAGTTGTCAGCTCTTTTCATCTCCATTCAAGAATGAAGAGCATATTAATTTACCTAATGGCTGTTAAAATGGTAGTTTCATTGGTGAAACTAGAGCATAATAGATATAAAAAATGGGTATTGGCAAAATTAATGGTATTCAATATATGCAGATTGGCTAGAAATATAGTAGAGACACTCTTATTTTGCAGAAGTGTAGAGGAATTTGTCGAGTCAAGGAAGAGGGAAAAAAACCATACACTTAATTTCTAAGCAATTATTGGTCCACCTTCTGATTTGGACAATTCACATTACTTCAGCTAGACTCTTCCCCATATCTTAGGGAGAATATGGTCACACTTGCCTCAGGTGACCCTTTTATTTGGGGTTCTACTGGATCACTTAAGATGACAGAAAATTGGAATAAAATTTGCCACAGATAGTTTCTGAATGTCCTGGAATAAACAAAGTCCTTAGATGATGCAAATCCTGGCAGGCAACCAAAACGATAAATATGAACCTGCCTTTTCATCTCCTGGTCCCAGAGGCAAATCTATACAAGTTAATGTTGAGTGAAGGGGTCCAAACTGAGCTGAGGGAAGGGGGTAATTTAATAGCAGTGTCTAGTACTTAGAGGGTATGCTTTGTGTGCTGCACATTGCTTACGCTCTTCACATAGATAAGCTCACTTAATGACTAAAATAACTGTGATTTTACATTTTTATCGCAATTTAATAGAAAAAGAAGCTGAGGCACAGAGAAGTAAAAAAGTTACCTTAGGTCATTCATCTGGGAAACAGCAGGGCCAGGATTCATATCCAAGCTGTGTGTCCCTGTAGTCCTTATCATTCACACTACTCCTTCACATGAAACAGAATATAAAATTCCTGGGAGTTCTCTCTACATCTTTCCCCATCCAGAGAACCCAGAGGTCAGGTGCCTCTTCTGGAAGCCTAAGGTTCAGTAACAGTAAGATTCCTTCAGTTGTAGACATAATACAGATTTCCAGTTTCAACACATTTTATTTCACATGTCTGGGCTCACCTCTTCCTCACAATCACAGTGGGAAAGAGACAGAGAAAGAACTGTTGTTCCTCTTTTACAGATGAGGAAAACGCAACTTAGGGAATCTAAATACACTGTTCAACACCACACAACTGGAAAGGGATGGGGTAAAGAATATAACAAGTAAGGCTGGGTGCGATGGCTCACGCCTGTAACCCCAGCATTTTGGGAGGCTGAGAAGGGCAGATCACCTGAGGTCAGGAGTTTGAGACCAGCCTGGCCAACATGGTGAAACGTTGTCTTTACTATAAATACAAAGTAGCCAGGCATGGTGGTGCACACCTGTAATCCTAGCTACTTGGGAGGCTGAGGCAGAATTGATTGAACCCAGGAGGCAGAGGTTGCAGTGGGCCAAGATCTAGCCACTGCACTTCAGCCTGGGGGACAGAGCAAGACTCTGTCTCACAAAAAAATAAAAGGTTATAACAAGTAGGCCTAGGCTGAGGAGGTGACAGCCCTCAGTCATCATCAGATGACACCTGGTGGCAACCTCAGGCGTCATTATCTCTTTTGCAATTTCTGTTATTTGATAATTTTCAGAAGAACTTTTCCATATGCCATATTATTAAATTCAGTCCTCACATGCACCTAGAATGCATGCATGTGTGATGGGGGTAAGGAGTGTTATATATTTTTTTCTACTGGTAAGCAAACTTAGCCTCGCAAAGGGTAAATGATGTTCTTAAGCCTGTAGAACTACCATGTAGAACTAGTTCTTAAATTCTACTTAAGCCTGTGGAACTAGTATGTAGGAGAGATAGGCAGAACTCAAATCTTTCAACTCCAAATCCAACTATAAGCTTGTATTCACGTCAAGACAAATTCAGAGCTGTAATGTTACTGATGAAATTTATAGTTAAGTGTCTTCTGCATTTTATCTTTATTTCTCTCTTTCTTTTCTTGGACTACTCCCACCACTCTTAAAATCCCCTATCCCGTTTGCTTCACTGTGATGCTATTACTATTCAAAGCCAGCAGGGAGAACAGAAAGCATCTTGTCAAGAAACACATGTTGTGACTCTGCACCAAGGCAACACAGAATTGATGACGCGAGTGAAGGAATGCCTTATGATTGTTTAGCAACAGCCTTTGATACATAACTACACAGTCAGCCATTAGGAACAACTATGAGTTATCCACTGGCCTGGTGTCAGCAAACTTCCCGCCATAATTGGCTTTTGAAACATTAACAGGAACTGAAGTCGCTGACTGAAGCAGATTTGGTTGGAGAGGAAATTGAGCACCAGATGGCAAAATTTCTGATCTTAATAAACTCTTAGGACTAAGGAAAGTCTATTAGACTTAGAATCTTGGTTTCTTCATCTGGTAAATGGGAATTAAAGTAACTACCATAATAAAAGACTAGACCAATCTAGGGCTGGTTTGCCTCATAAATCCTGAGCCTTTGTGACCCAGTGATAATTCTGCACAGCACCTTGGCCTTTGCCTTAGCCTTTTAGTTGAGGATGAGGTGATTTACGATGGAATTTGCATAGGCAAACAAATCCCCAGCTGCAAGCTGCCTGCCCTGAAGTTTCATGGTTCACTAAGGATTAAGATCCTTGGAACCCCTTCTGGGTGGCTACAGGCTATGACAGATATACTTTCCCAGTTAGTTTCCTGACTGTGGTAGGTATCCCTTCACTTAGCAGCATGATGAAGTTTGACTCTACCCAGGAGGAGTGAATTAAAGATTGTGGGCTGTGAGCGCCATGTTTTGTGTAACTTAATTGCAAGGGGACTTTCTTTGGGGAAAACATTTCTCTTTTTGCAATGTGAAATAGCCAGTGGAGGAATTACATATGACCAAAGACAAGACCATGACCAATCTCTTTGGCTTGTAGAGATTATCCAAGAGTAATGAACTTTCCTGAAAGGATTTGAGTGATTATAGAAGAACCTATTGATACTACTTCATAAATAAGACAATAGAACTAGAGTCATAGAGTGACAAAAATCTTAGGATGGCAAGATAAATAACATTTGAATCCCGATTTAATACTCTATCTATCCAAAGAACATCAAAGGTATATTGAAACTTTCAGTGATACAGAATACAACAAAAATGAGGTTGATTATTCTTTCCTCAAACAGTTCTGTTTGGTAACAATTTTGTTACATCATTGATGTGGAATTTTTTTCTCCTAACTTTGTATACATTCGAGTCCTGTAAAACAACTCAGGTAACACTGATATGACAAGCCATTTTCCACCTTTATGGATTTGAAGATACTGATTATGTAATCCATAAATGTTTTCATTTTAGTTAAAAGTTTGGCTGAGTCCACTGTTCTTCATATGACATGTCTCTTTTTTCTTTAAATTTATATATATATATATATATATATATATATAATGTTATATACATATAAAACACTCAACCCTATATGTAAGATTTATATATACATGGAATAAGAATAAAACCAAACACACAATTTCATAGCTCTTAATTCAGTATAGATTCCATTGCTACTTTTGCTCACTTAGCAACTGAGAATCTTAAAGTTACTTCTAGAATCATGGAATACTATAATTAAAATAGATGTTAGAAATAATCTAATTTTTTCCATATCTTTTGATCACAAGACAGTGAGTCTCTAACCTCACCTTGAAACTCAGCTGGTGTGCCTGACAACCATACAGCTAAATTCCCTGAAACTATGATCTCTACTACTATTATTTATCTAACAGCAAAAACTGTAAGACATCATGCTTTACATAATAAATGGTCATCTCTGATTTATGTACACCCATCTGATGGCAGCAATTCATTGCTTTTATGATTTTTAAAAGAATGTGGCTATGTAATTATAGCACATTACTGCTTAATCAAATTAAGAGCAATGGAGAAAAAAATTATGATTATGTTAACAAAACATATCTGGGGTTTGGAAAAGGAATTTGAAAACTGTCTAGTAAATCTACTGTTTAAGTGAGCTCCACCATAATCTGGCCAAATGCTAAAGCAGCCTCTGGTTGAATCTCATGATCAGAGCTGATAGTATTCTGGGCAGTGTGCAGTAGATTTATATGCTCTGTTTATTACAAAGTGAAAATTTTCACTACCTAAGACTAAGTGAAAATTGTCTCTCTGAGACTTTTATTGAGGGAACCTAGTTTTCGTCCTTGTCATTCATAAACTATTCTTTCAACTTAACTGCAAAATCAGAAAACATCATTCTAGAAAATTGGCCCCAGACTGATGCTGGTCAGCTGGGTAAATTATAGGTCTCTGTATGGTCAGCACTCAGGAGTTATAGTGGCCTGTCACCACTAGCAGTGTGATTTCTGCAGGAGCCACCTCATTATATGGGAAAATGCCCTCAAAGGGTAAGTCTGTTTCTTGTCCTGGCAGACCTGTCACATCTGATGTTAGAGGAAACAGCAGCAAAGAATTGTGGCTGAAAGAATTGTAAATTTTGCCTGTGGAGAGTCACTGAGGGCAGTTCTCCTGAAAGGGATTATTTGTCAACTGTGGTAAGACTCTTTGTTATTAGAATTTAATTGATATTTGCTACTGGAGACGAAAGCTGAAAACAGGATACAAGGCAAGCAATTAAATCTCTTTTATAAAGTGTAGTTAATGAGTTGTCAAATTTGGTAGAGATTATTTCCCCGTCCCCTCTTTTTTTTTTTTTTTTTTTTTTTTTTTTTTTTTATTGTGAAGATATGGAGGGCTGTCTACTATCCCGGGGAAATGTCAAACAATCTCAAGAAAGGAAAATTAAATCAAATAAGGCCAGGCAACTTTTGTGCAATAAAAAGAACAAAAAAACGGGAGTCAGGGGACCTAGGATTCTAGTTCAAACTGTTTAATAGCTAACTGTACAATTCTCCTTTGGGGCTTTTATTCATTCATCTGTCAAATGTGGTGTGGACTAGCTTATTTCTAAGGCGCTTCTAAGCACAGTATTCTGTTTATATTCTAACAGTTATGGCATACATAGAGAATAGCATAGCAGACATAAATCAAACATGTCTAAATCACAGAATTCTCACATCCTCAGTAATTAGCTATGCAGTCTGGGTTAATTATCTTCTGTAAGTATTGACGTCCTCCTTTGTAGAAAGGGAGAACATATGCCTATCTCACAGGGTTTTATACTTGTAAATTATTTGCTAAAAGTCCTGGAAGACGGGAAGTCATCACCAAATGTTGGCTATTTTTATTAATATTCTGTTCCATGATCAAGATTTTTTTTAAACTACAGCCATATATCCTAACCACCAGAGGGCACTGCAGAGATGACAGCCGGACTTCTTTCTAAGCTGGATACACCTACTTGCTGCTTTAAATAACGGCTTGCTGCCTAAAAGCTTCAGCTCAGGGCGTTTGATCTCTGTTTCTATCTAAGGCCAGTCTCAGTGACTGTAGGTGCTGTGATATCCTATTCAGTCTGGCTTTTCTACTTCCCATTGCATTTTTAAGGAATCCCAGGTGATAGTGTTCATTTAGAAAGAAAAATAACGAGCAAAAATTTATTGAGTATCTACCATGAGTTAGTCATTGTGTTAATCACTGCAAACATAAATACCCATGTTAGAGCTGAGAAAAATAAAACTCAAGTGCATGAATCTCTTTGCCTAAAGTCACACAGTAAGTGGTGAAAACATAATTCAAAGCCATGGCCGCTTAACTCCAAAGGCTATGCTCTTTCAATTTCTTCAAAGCCATATTGAGACTAAACAACAGGATATCGATTTGGAATAAGCCCAAAATGTCCATTATCTCCTCTACTATTTAATATTGTGTCAGATAAATTAGCTAAAATGGTAAAGTCCTAAAAAGAAAATAGAGGCAAAATAAAAGATAAAACATTTCTATCTATAGATTATAAAATTATAACTCTGGAAAACTTAAATAAACTAAAAACTACTAAAATAAGATACTTTATCAAATAGAGGGTATAAAATTAGCATAGAGAATTGACTTTCAGATATACAAACATAATATGATGAAAGCCATAATGGAAGAGCAAACCTAATTTATAATCACAACATAAAATAAAAAAATGTGCATAAACTTAAAAACATGTACAAAACCTGTATTAGACATACATATGCTTAAAAGATGAAAAGTACACTAAATAAAGGAAAAATATTCTATATTCTTCGGTAGGAGGAGTCAACATAATAAAGATGTCAAGTCTCCCTATGTTAACTGTCCAATGTAGTTTGATATTGATGATAATATTCCCCCCTACCTTCTTGGAACAAGAGAACTTGATCATAACATTCATTTGAAAGAATTAAAGAAAAAAGAAGGAAAAGGAAAAGTTGAAATAGAAAAAGTGAGACTAGCTAGAAAAGCTGTAAAAATGAGAAGCAATGAGGAAAGGTGCTGATTCCTATAGTTCATGAAACATACCATGAAGCCTTTTGACTCACAAAGTGTGATATTGGTGCACAAGTAGACTGATGGAATGGAACGAAAAATCCAGGAAAGAAAAAACAATGTATGTGGAAATTTAGTACATGATAAAGAAAGTATCTCAAATCAATGGGAAAACATAAGGTCTTTTAATAACTGGGCAGACAACTGATTAGCCATTTTTATACCATATAAAAGGAAAGAATTCCAAATGGTTGGGTATTTAAGTGTAAAGCTAAGGCCATACAAACAACTGAAGAAGACATGGATGCGTTTCTTTGTAATCTGGAGGATAAAACATGGTATCGATGTGACAACCTCCAAATGCCCAAGAGAGTTTATTTTTTCTTTTTTAAAAATATTTTTTTCTTTTCCTATAATTGACACTTAGTAATTGTACATATTTTATGGGGTACATGGTGATGTTTCAATAGATACAATGCATAGTGATCATATCCAGGCAATTTGCATTGCCATCCAGGAATTTTTTAACTATTTGCCATCCAGCAAATGTCAAAGTGAAACGAAATGTCTGCAATTTATATCATAAACAGCTATCTCACTGATACATGAAGAGTGTCTATTGAGAAAAAAAAACTAATAGTTTGAGAGAAAGTGAGGAAAAGATATGAATAAGACATGCATATAATTCACAAACATTTTCACAAGCATGTTTAAGAGTCAATTTTATTCACCATAAGAGAAATTCAATTATAACTACATTGAGATATCATTTATCTCTCATCAGATAAAACATTCTAAAGTTTGAAGACATATTTGTCAAGACAGTAGGGTATAGAGACTTATACATTGCTGATGACATTGGAAAATGACATAACTCAATGAATGAAATACCGGCAATATCTGGCAAAATTACATTTTTATGCAGAATTTCCACTTCTCAGAACCTATCCCAAAGATGCTTTGGCAAACCCATGAAAGGATGCATGCCCAGGATAGACATTGCAGCACTATTTGTAAAAGTAAAAACATGGAAATCAACCAAGAGTACATCAGCAATCAGCCTGAGTCGGATTGAATATACTATGGTACATCCACACAATGTTACAACATACAGCTACATAAAGGAATGAGGCCTATATCTTCATGGTTTTTTCACAAGAATATGTCATTAAGAGAAAAAAACTAAAGGCACAGAGAAGTGTGTCTGTTAATTTTTATGTAATGGAAATAGATATAAATACATATTTATGTCTACATAAATATATACATATTTATTTGCAATTTTAAAAATAAGCATTGTAAGAATAAACTAAAACATAATAAAATGGTTATCTATAGGAGAAGGTAAAGAAGGAGGGAAGGAACAGAAAGGGAAGACAGATTTTTTTATAGCTTTGACTGTTAAGCCAAGGGAATACTATACTAGTTAAATAAACAGAAGTCATATCAGAAAAGAAAAGAAAAAACTACAAGAAAAAAATACACTTTGTCAAATTGCTCATATCATCAAATAAAAAATAATCATAGTGATTTTAAAAGACAATGTTTTGACTGCACATCTCCATAAAAGTATATCTGAAAGAAAAACAGTGCAACAAAGGAGTCATACTTTGCACTCAATAATCTCATTGTTAGTTACAACGTTGAAATGTCATTTTGAAACACACACACACACAAAATAAATAAGTTCATGAATCAGCCATTATTAAGAATCAGATTTTCAGTAAGAAAAGGGAGATACAAATATTATACTAAAGCTTTCAAAATCATTTAATCTTGGGAACTGGAAATCGTACACATTTATTTCTCCTTTTTCTAAAAGAAATGAATTGCTTCTGGGTTGTTTCAGTGGACAGAGATAGAAAAATATACTGTTTTTTTTTTTTTTTTTTTTTTTTTGGTAGACTAAAACTGTTCAGAGCCAATGGTAACATTTGGGAAATGCTGAAATATATGGATTAAAAAGCTTGTTGAATTTTATTGAGTGTCAATAGCAATATAAAAGAGGTATGAGATACCTCTTTTAAATGCACTGACACTTGAAATAATGCCTCAGGGACTGGCTAACCAAACAGACGACCACCTCCAGGCACATTCTTCCTTGGTAGGGTGATGGAGGTCAGCTTGGGCAATTGCTATAAGACCATGTGAATCACTACCTCTGGCCTATTTGCCAAATAAGCAGTCTGTCTCTCTAACTGGTCATTGGGAAGAATTTTGGAGCTAAGTAATGGTATACTTGGATATTTGCATATTTGAATGACCATTGTTTAGGTTAATCAAACTATGTCAATTAATTGGTCATCTAATATATCTCTTTTTTCATTGTAAGTTCTAGGAAGTGCTTAGATGAGAGAGATTGATCTTACACAAAAGGTATACCATATATCTTCAAGGTGGCAAGGCATTATCATCTCTACCTATGGCCCAGTGGAATGAATACTCACACTACTGAGTGCTAAGAGAGGTTGCTTCTGAATTGTGATGTTGTACAATCTTGAACAAATCAATTGAATAAACACTCACTGAGTGCCCACCATATGTAAAGCACTATTGAAAGTGATGGAGATTAACTGGAGAACAAGATAAACAAGGTCTCTGCCCTTCTGGAGTTTAGATTCAAGTACAGAGAGAAAGAAAATAAATATGAAACACATATAATCAACAACATATTATTAAATGCTATTTTAAAAGAGCTGATGAAAGAAAATGACTGGAGTTGTGGAGGAGTATGTCCATTAGATTGGTTGGTCAGGAAAGACCTCATTAGGGAGCAAATGACAATCAGCCAACCAAGGACACGGCTGAGCGCGGAAATCATTTTAATAAAGGGAAATAATCTTCCCCAAGTCAGCAATTAGACATTTTGCATCAAGGAACAAAAAGAATTGTGTGGCTAAAATGTGGTAAGCAAGAGTGTGAATATCAGTAGGTAAGATCAGGGAGGGAGGGAGGATCCTGTAGGGTCCAGGATTTTGAATTTAAGGAAAAGCTGTTGACAGGTTTTAAACATAAAATTGGCTAGATAATTTTTTAAAGATAATTCGAAGGCTGCTGGGTGGAGAATGCTTGCAGCAAGACAAGAGTGGCTATTGCAACAGGTGAATTGAAAGCTAACAAGTTTGTAATAGAGAAAGATGGAGATAAGTGGACAGGACCTAACAGGATGGGACTGCTGTGGGTGTAGGTATGGAAAACAAAGAAGGATTCCACTATGATTCCTAGACTATTGCCTGGAGCTACTGTATGAATGATAGCAGATAAGTCCACAACTCTCTTCTGTACCTTATTTTTCTTTTTGGGGGAAAAGTGAGTAAGTTTGGTTAGATAACTAAAATGTATAACTCCAGATCTAGCATTTTGCATGTGCACAAAATGCTACCAACTACAATTTCAAGGGGAAGTGCTAGTCAAAGAGAGATAACTATAAAAACTTCAAATTCACATAAATATATGCATATTTGTGTCATAGTATTTTTAGGGCAGGTGGATATTTTTGAAACTCTATGTTTGGTATCGTAAGGGCCAACTGGTCTTTCATTGGATGTTTAAAGCCTACTAAAACTTTTGCTGTCTTAGAACTTAGTTCTTTCTGTTTGTTCCCTTGGCTGGACATTACATCCAGTTCTTTGCAAGACTGATGGCGGTTTGAATGAATGAATGAATGAAAGAAATAAGAATGCCCAAATATATAGCTTCCTACAGTTTATATAAAGTATGATGGTAAGTCAAATAAGGTCATTGATCTGAGAGGTATGAAAATTTGTTTGTTTGTTTTTTTCCCCCATTTGCCTTCCTTTATGTTATGGTTCTTTTCAGTTTTGAGTGGAAACTCAAATGGAACCTTCATTAAAATATAATCAATTTGGCCAGGCACAGTGGAAGAAAATCAAACAAGGAAGAAAATAAAAATATTTGACCCCAAAACATTTTTCTTTGCCATATTTTGAAATGGCCCTGCAAAGCCATCCTCTGTGGGGGAAAATCTGCATCTGTAAATAATCTCTGTTAAACTAGCTAAATCTTTTTCTTCCAGGCCCTCCCTATCCTGAGATGACAGATTAAATGTCTAGCGCCTTTTAAAGGTCTCAGTAGGAAACATTTGTCATCTATTGTCTCTGATGCAGACACTCTAAGACTTCAAAAGAACCTTCCTCTCCACAATCTTTTATCTTAACCTGAACATTTCCTTTCTATCATCCCTAGTCTTTAAACAAACTCAACCAATTACCAACCAGAAAATGTTTAAATTTACCTATAACCTGTAAGTTCCTGCCCACCCCCATTTTTTTAAATGTATTTGATGTCTCATGCTTTCCTAAAATATATAAAACTAAGCTGTACCCTGACCACCTTGGCACTCATATCTGGCTTAGAATAAATCTCTAAAAATATTTTTTTAGAGTTTGACTCTTTGTCAATATTGGTCATAACTTGAGAAGCTTCTTGATGTTTTGTCTGTGAGGAAAAGCAGCTGTCATCAGTCTTAGAAGAAAAAAGGCTGTTTGCACTCCTTGACACTCATAACCTCTTGAGGAAATCCCCATCAAATCAAGAATACTATAAAAGACAACTGGAATTTCCCATCTCTTTTGGTATTATTTACATATCTGAGAAATATTTGGAACTCAGTACCGAGGTTTCCTAAGTTTCAAGATATGAACACATTTTGGTTGCTATTTCCTAGAAATTTATATTTCTCTGAGACATAGTGTACTTACTTTCTTCATTTCCGGGCCCTGTGGTGGTGGCTGCCTGGTAACTCAGGGCGTCATTAAAAATAAGTAAAGTAGCACTGGTGGTTTTCTTATCTATGTTGCAAGAACTTCACTTTCTTTTTTAAGGAGGAAGGGAAGGCCTAGATCCAAAAGTGATACCCAAAATAAAATCTTGGAACTAACCCAAGGTGGATATAAACATCCTTTGCAGATAAAATGCCTAGTGTAAGTGATAAAACTTTTCTTGGCAGGCCTGCTTCATGTTCATCCCATAGTGCAATTGCTCGTGAATTAGTGTGATCCTATTTGATTAATCTTTCTCAGTACAGATGATGAAGCCATGTACCATATTGTAACGATACAAGATATATCATAGAAGGCCCCTTTTTTTGGATCCAAAACAATCAAGAATTGTAAAAGTCTGTCAATGGCTTTATTTCACTGGAATATATAGTCATTCTTATTTTTATTTTTTTTCAACAGATCTGAGAGCTTCGACATAAAAGTGAGGTTTCCAAAAATAGAGACTTGTCTTCAAACTATAAAAGATCTATTTCTTACTCTAAGACTAGACATATGGTAGTAGGATTGAAGAGTACTCATGTGCCTACTTTTATATTTTTCATTTCTTACCTCTTTTCACTATTTATCTCACCACAGACTATGTCTATAATGTAGATGCTGACTTGAGCCCTTTAAGAAAGAAAGACTTGTCTGCAGCTATCCCACCCCCATAACACCCTGATTATGCCAGATTTCATCTGATCTTGGAAGCTAAGCAGGGTCAGACCTGGTTACCACTTGGATGAGAGATGGCCTGGAAATACTGGGTGCTTTAGGCTGTAGGCTTTAAAGAAAGACTTTATGCCAAATGTTGCCCAGTTAATGGGCAATTACTCATTTTTTTGCAGCAACATAGGACTAAAATCATAGTCAAACTGAGCATCAGTAGAAAACTCTCCCATTTTAAATCCAGCAATTCTTTGAGCTGCCATGCTTTCCTCTCCTTCTAATTCATACATTTCTTCCTTGTCTGGAAACATACTGCATTAGTTTCCTACAGCTGCTATTTTAAACAATCCACTGATTTGTGCTTAACACAATACAAACTTATTTCACAGTTCTTTAGATCATCAGTCTAGATTTGCTCTATGGTTTCTCTATTCTAGGTTTTACAAGACTAAAATCAAGGTGTCAGTCTGCCCAACCCCTATTAGTGAGATCCTAATCAATTAATCCTTCTCAGTACAGGGGAGATCTGGGAAGAATCTGCTTCCAAATTCATTCAGGTTTTAGGTAGAATCCAGTTCCTTGCAGTTGTCAGGCTTAATTCATCATCTCCATGTGGTGCTGTTACCTGGGAAGCATCTTATCTCCTAGAGGTTTATCCTCAGTCCTTGTAGGTGGGCCCCTGCCTCTCACAGCCAGCAACCGTGCCTCAGATCCTTCTTACTCTTAGAATCTCTCCAGCTTCCTCTTCTGTTACATCTCTTTTGCCTTGGCATTCTGCTATAGCTTTCTGATTCAGAAAAATTTATCTGTTCTTAAAGTTCATATGATTAGATTGGGCCACATGGATTAAACCAGGATAATCTCCCTCTGTCAAGGTTCATATCCTTAACTACGTCTGCAAAATCCCCTTTGCCATCTAATATAAGATATTGACAGTGTCTAGAGATTGAGGCATGGACATCCTTTTGTATATGTGTTTGGTTGGCAGGCATCATTCTATCTATCTACCATACATGTCAAGTTTGGAAATGTATTCCATGCATCTAATCCCTTTTCTAAATCATGGGTAAAGGAGGCAAAATTCAAATCTGGATGCTAAGAATCCAGAGAACAGCTAATGTTTAGAGCATGCTTTTGCTTTGGAAAGAGCTAGAGACAAGGCTAGAAACTGAGTGGAGGAAAACTAGGCAGATGTGCAGAGTTATGGTGTAGGCCAAAGTGGTTCTGAAATTAGGGTGATCCAGAGGCTCATGTTCACTGATAGAGTTTGCATCTGAATGGCAAAAATATGGGGTAACAGGAATGCACTTGATTTTGTTTCTAGGGCCCACAACTTCCAATAGTGACATTAATGTAGACAATATACTATAGTCATAATAGTTGGATACAATGAGTTCTACATTTCTCTTCAAAGAATCAGTATGTCAGTGTGTTCAGTTCTTTGTCCTCCATTTTAAAGTTTAACTTCCTTGTAGTTTCAGTAAACAACCTTCTCCACCAGTTCCAATCAGTAGTTCACATCTGTTTCCCTGGTCCCCTGCTCCATCCTGAAGCATGCCAGTCACTTCCTCCAGTCACCTGCTCTGGTGACCTGCTCTGGTCATCTGCTTTGACCTGAGTTACCCCTGGTTACCTGCTCTGGCCTGTCCCGTAACCATCCTTCCTGCCAAACAACCCACCCCACCACTTCCAGCTCATATCCGGCTGTATTTAAAATAGCCAATTGGAATTAGCCTAGACTGTATGGTCTAACCCTAGCCAACAGGGGAGCGACACAGCAGTAGGGGCTACCTCCATCAGGAATAAGAACCCCTTCCCCTCCCTTCTCCAGGTGTACCCTCACCATTGTTCCATCTGTGAGCTAAACCCTTCTATGGAAGTAAATTGCCTTGCTGATGAAATTTCTATTCGAGTGCTACTTCTTTTGTGGCACTGAAAACTTTATAATATAATAGATACCTAACTTGAAAACAGCTGAATTAAAGATTGGTGGTGGACATCTGAAATCAAATTCTGAAAACATGTGCCCATCTGAATAAGCTGAGGGTAGATACAGTCTATCTTTCCCACAGTTGTCTTAACTCTGACCTCATCAGCTTGTTGATTAATACTGAACTTGTTTGGACTGGACAGTCTGAAACATATTTTCTTAGCTACCTCCCATTCCTCTGGAGGCACACTTTTCCCTAAAGTTATTATCTTCTTCATTTTTCTCTGATGAATTTAAAATCTAGTAATCTGGGATCTACCGTATATCTGACTGTATCCTCACCTTCATCTTAGGAGCCTTGGACAATCCCTGAAACAGTGGGTACTTGAGAAATTACAAATAACTGGATTTATATCTTTCCCAAAGGGAAATGATCACGATTCTTTGATCACTGGTACTTAAACCCAAAGTAGCAGCCTCCTTTCATCAGCCTTCTAGGAGACACGACTAGCAAAAACGTCTTAGATCTTTTCATTAGAAATGTCTTAGATCTTTGCATGAATATCCCAACACATGTCTCTATGTCCTCTGTGTGGTGACAACTATCACTTTCCTATGCAGGGACCATTTCTCTTATTTATGATAATAGCATCTTGATTTTCCTTGGGGAAAAATGTAGTCCCTACTCTTAGTCTATAGGATTAGGATAAAGCTGACCCGTTTCTGAACTCAAGGTGTGAGCATTCAACTTAGATTCGGCGAATTAGAGCCAATAAATTTTAATTCTCTGAATAGTTTTGAAAGTATAGAGAATAAAGAAGCTCTCCATCTGCTGGACTTCATATGAGCTAGGACATTAGCATAGTGGAAAAGGGAGCTAGGTTCTATTCCATAAGGTAATCATATGCAAACAAAAATAAAATTCTAAAGCTCCCTCCACCATCTGAATGGACTTTTTTCTAGGTCAGGGCACTTTTAAAATGTAACCTGAGAAACTGATTCAGCCATGTCAGGAAGTGGGAGTTGAATATGCCTCCTTATACCTCTCTAGCCTGAACATCAACATAAGCCTTCAAGTCTGATAAGAAGTATTTATAATCTATTCTCTCTGAAGCCTGCTACCTGGAGCCTTCAGGAGCATAAACTTTGGTCACTGCAATCTCTTATCACAATCCAGACATTTTCTTTCTATTCCAGGCCTTTAGATAAACTCAATCAATTGTCAACCAGAAAACGTTAATTTTAAATCGACCCATAACCTGAAAGTTGCCCCTGCCGTCTTGCTTTGAATTGTCCTGCCTTTATGAAACAAACCAATGTATTTCTTAAATGTATTTTATTGAAGTCTCATGTCTACCTAAAATGTATTAAAACCAAGTTGCTGTATCCTGACCACCTTGGGCACATGTTCTGAGGACCTCCTGAGGGCTGTGTCACAGACCATGGTCACTCATATTTGGCTCAGAATAAATCTCTTCAGATGTTTTACAGTTTCACTCTTTTCATCCATACAGCAGAAGACAGACCAAGTCTAAGTTTCCCCAACGGAATTTAAGCCCCTGGATCTGAGACGGGAGAATTCCCTTAACCATCTTGCAGGACTTGCAACAGGGTGGCTCTTTTACTGGGCTCAATCCCCATGCAGGAGTGGGAGCACACAGGTGAGTGGGTGCTAGGAGCTGGGGCAAATGCCTTTGGGAACTAACTGTTGGCAGAAACCCCTACCCCTGCCCTGGCAATGTCTAGGGGCTGCCCATGATCTCTGGCGCCCCAGAGAGCGTGTGTTACAAACAATGCTCTTTTAGCATTTGCCTTCTGCAGATGGCCAGGTGTTAAAACCAGCTCAGTGGAGGGTCAGGGTTGACAGCCTTTTACACCCTACTCTCTTGGTACCCAGGTTCTTGTCTAGCAACCAGTAAGCATCTGGTCACATGGGCTTGAAGGATGGTGAATACAGAGATTTTATTGGGCAGTGGAATGGCTCTCAGTGGGATGGCAAGTAGGAAAGGCCATGAAGTGGGAAGAAAATCTTTCCCTAGATTTCAGGCTGTCCCTGGCCAAACTCCTCTCTGAGCCTAGCCTCCAATGTCCAGCTGCCTCTCCCTCTCTTGATGTTCAGATGCTTCTCTTCCCTCCTCCTCTGCCACACCACTCTGCTGCTCTGCCAGTGGAGTTTGGGGTTTCTGTGGGCACAGAGTAGGGGGTATGGTGGTCCAAAATGCAATATTAGGATGGGAAAACAGGGATTTAAAGTTCTCATTTAGGGTCATGGGCCCAGGCATGAAAGGTGGAACCCTTGCCAGGGACCCCACCCTTTTCTTTTCTTTTTTTTTTTATTCTTCTCTTCTCTTCTCTTCTCTTCTCTTCTCTTCTCTTCTCTTCTCTTCTCTTCTCTTCTCTTCTCTTTTCTCTTCTCCTCTTCTCTTCTCTCCTTCCTTCCTTCTCTCCTTCCTTTCCTTTTCCTTCCTTCCCTCCCTCCCTCCCTCCCTCTTTTCTTCCTTCCTCTCTCTCTTTCTCTCTTCCTTTCTGCAGTCCCACTCTGTTGCCCAGGCTGGAGTGCAATAGCACAATCTTGGCTCACTGCAACAGCCACCTCCCAGGTTCAAGTGATTCTCCTGCCTCAGCCTCCTGAGTAGTTGGGATTATAGGCACATGCCACTATGCACAGCTAATTTTTGTATTTTTAGTAGAGGTTGGGGTTTCACCATGTTGGCCAGGCTGATCTTGAACTCCTGACTTCCCGTGATCCACCTGGGGTACGCCTCTCAAAGTGCTGGGATTACAGGCATGCGCCACTGCACCCAGCCAACAGTGTTTAAAAATCATCTGATTATCTGCCTGCCGTACAATCACCTTCACTAAGACAAGACAACAAAATCAACTTTAAGAAAAAGAAAATAAAACGAAGATTTGTGAAGTTTAATGTATCAGCATAATCTCAGGAAACTGTATTATAACTCCATTCAGCAATTGCATAAAAATGGAGATTAGAAAATATCTGGGCAATTTAAGTCAAAATTTTCCAAGTTCTGAGGAAAGAATTTATCACAGAAGTATTGCTTGAGAAATTAATCTTTGGCTTACATATTGAATGCATTGTCTAATAAGATTCAAATCTCTTTTGTACTTTGTAGGTAACAGATAGGTTAAACAGGACTGAAAAATTCCTTCAGAAAAGAAGTATCAGCCTACAATACAATCTCTCTCGTGAAAGTGTTGATGAGATCCTGGGTTCCTGTTACCATTTTGGATAGTCTACAGATCCCAAGTGTTATTATAACTCAGCCATTAATAACAACCCCCTACTCACCCAAGAATCTTTGTGGATGAACTTCCAAAAACACAACTATTTATTATTGGGATTTTGAATACTGAAGTAAAGGAGCTCTATTCCCATCATTAACTCATTAATTAAGCCCCAAATTTCTAAAGTCAGCATGTTTTTAATCACTTCATTGTATTCCTTTCATCCTGAGGCACAAAACAGTGCCCATTACTCACAATTTCGCCAGTAGCCTTTTCTTTATTGGTGGTTTTAGTTTTGTATAGAAAAAAGGTTTTCAGGGATATTGACCACAGGGCTTTAAAAAGTACCCTAATGATTTTTTAGCAAATTGATAAACTTTTATTATGATTTATTTTCATAATATTCCACCTATTTTTACTTATCAGACTGAAGGAAGGAGACTCACCCTCTGGAAGTATTGTACTACCTAAGACCACCTCAGACACCCTTCAAAATGCATCAAAATCCAGCCAGTCAGAGCCTTACAACATTGTTTCCATGTGAGGAATGGCTAGTTAAAATCACCCCAGTCTTCTGTCTTACATACAGAGTTCTCTTGTCTGCCAACATGAATGGTTGCTATCATTACATCCGCCTCCAGTGACTTCAATACATGAATGGCTAGCTTACGGTCCAAGAGTGGATGGGCTTTTCTGTCCGTTTCAGAGGCATCTGCCAACCAACAGGAACAGGCAGACAAAGCGATCTTTAAGTATTCTGCTCCATGCAATGAATAGGCAATGCCTAAGGAGCAGCTCAAGATGAGACTGTGAGAACATGAAGGACACCCATAGGTGTCTGAAAACCTCCTTCCAGCAAGAGAGCTCTTCTCGCATATAGGAATGAAAGTAAACTGAACCAAAATGAGAGCTGTGTCTACTTGACACAGGGAGACTCCTTGCAAAAAAGGCTTAATATCAGGGAATGATGGAAACAATTCAAAAAGCTATAGGGATGCAAGGGTGCCTGTTATTTGTGAATGGCTCTGTTTACTCTAAGTGAGGAGAGAATTCCCTAATATCCAAGAGGGAATCAACTCAGGAGACATAACGTAAGAGCTCTACTTTCGCCTCAAGCACTCTTGTTTCCTTTATCTCATTTTAAACATCATTCCACTAGCAAAATAATATCAGCTTATGGCAAATAACCAGACAAATAAAAGCATTAAGAAACAGAAACCTACCTATAATCCTAGTGAATGCAGGGAGTTACTGTTATCTTTTTTGGCACATTTCTTTCCAGTTTTGTTCCCATTCTTTTGTGTTTATTCAGATGACATCACGCTAAAAATATGAAAATATCCTATGTTATACCTATTTTTTAATCCTGCTTTGTTGAACTTTATATTATTAACCTCTGTTCCATGTTATTACAAGTATTTATAGGCATCATTTTAATAGTAAAAAGTAGAACTCATAATTTATAGAATTGTATAGATGTTCTATAATTTTCATAATTGTGTCCTCAAAAAGGAATATTTCTTATCTATAACATTACAGATTATATAAAATATAAAAATAAACATCTTTCCCTAACTCCAACATAGACGTTTTTGTGTCTCACAACATTCTGATACCCCTTCTAAGGAGTGTCTGACTTGCTGTCACCTGCATTTCAGACTCACTGCCATAATCAGCCATAGGCTGAGGGTGGTGGGAAGTAATTGATTACAGTGAACCCTTGAACAAACAGGGGTTAGGGACATTGACACCCCCTATGTCCCCACACATTCACGTATAACTTTGATTTTCCAAAACTTAACTAAAAACAGTCTACTTTTGACTAGAAGCCCAATCGATAACAAAAACAGTCAATGAACATCCATTTTGCATGTTCCATGTATTATATCCTCTAATCTTACAATGAAGTAAGCTACAGAAACAAAGCGTTATTTTTAAAAATCATAAGGAAGGGAACATATACTTACTATTAATTAAGTGAAAGTGGATCATAAAAGTGTTCACCCTAGTCATGTTTCCATTAAGCAGGCTGAAGAAGGGTTTGTCTTGCTGTCTCAGGAGAGGCAGAGGCTGAGAAAAATCTGCACGTAAGTAGATCCACACAGTTCAAAACAATGTTGTTCAAGGGTCAACTGTATATACTTCAGGTGTGTTTTGTTAGGAGAAAATATGGAATATACAGATCTATACAAAAAGAGGAGTACTGACTTTGAGCAACGGAGACACAGTTAAAATAAGCTCAGAGCCTTTGACAAAAATAAATGTCCATTGAGATGTACATATTAAAAGCTTTTCAAAAATGAAAGCAGATTTTCTTCCTTTGGATTCAAAGACTGAACACCCCAAAATACTTCAAAATATTTAAAACATTTCACACTAAACAAAGTAAAGACATCAGTTTACTGCTTCTACTAATTGAAGTTACATGTTTTATTTGAAGGTGGTTTTGTTTTGTTTTGTTGTTGTGTTTCTTCTTTTTTTTTTTCATGGTAAAGACTGCATTATTGGCAGCAGTTAGTACAGGTCAATAAATATTGATCCCCAAAGAAGAGCTCAGTTATTCATCAGATTACTGGTCCATAGGGAGCGGGATGAAACTGAACCAAGTAATTGCTGGGATGACTGAAGTCAATCCTGCTTCTTGGGAAATGAAGCCATAGCCAGCTGATATATGGCATATGCTGTTCCACGAACTGTAAGAGTCATGGTGGCTCGATACAGGGGCGCATCAGCTACCCTACCCTTTGGATACACTGGAATCCCATCATCCTCCTGGAACAGCCTTTGTTTCTCTGGACCTGTATTTTTAAAATGCCTGTGGGAAGTAGTGCTTACGGTCCTCTGCCCAAACTGACGAAGAGCCAGCAGATTCCGCAACATCTTGGCTCGGTTACTGACCACCAATCACGACGACTGAACACCAGGAACAAAAACCTGTTGTTGTTTCTTTGAGACAGTTTCCCTCTTATTGCCCAGGCTGGAGGGCAATGGCGCAACCTCGGCTCACTACTACCTCCGCCTCCCGGATCAGGCGATTCTCCCGCCTCAGCCTCCCAAGTAGCTGGGATTATAGGTGCCTGCTACTACATCCAGCTAATTTTTTGTATGTTTAGTAGAGACGGGGTTTCGCCATGTTGGCCAGGCTGGTCTCAAACTCTGACCTCAGGTGATCCACCCTTCTCAGGCTTACAGGTGTGAGCCACCACATGGGGCTTATTTGGAGTTTTTATACATTATATTTTAGAGGAAATAAAGGTATTTACAGGTAAAGAAAGAACTAAGGATAATTCTACCAATTTCCCTTATTCCAGCAAGCTCTCCACTGAATTCAACATCATGGTAATCAGCAAGTAGCCAAATAGTCCTTTACATTTTTTCTGTTTTCCCATGTGGGTAAGAAATGTGCCTTATAAACAGTACACTGAAATGATGCAGACAGAGAAGCAAAATGCTTGGCTAATTCCAGTACACATGACCCATTGCCTGAAAATGGGGAAAGTGACCACAGGAATTTAATTTGAAATACTTCCTACTACCACTAAGCTGGAGCAGGGAAAGCCAACAGAAAGAGGAAGTTCTGGTGAGACACACATTGACTCATTTGATACATTACTTCCTCAAGTAATTTCCTTGTCCAGTCAGAGACTGCATTGGTTCTCTAGAAAGATACATAAAAGGGGGAGCCAAAATTCATGACTTCACAACATTAACAAATGCTCAAACATGGCCTTAGAATGCCCAAATTGACTAGAGAGAAGAGGAGCCCAGGTTTATGGTACTTAGTAACCACAGAGGAGGTGAAAAGAAAAGTTGTTTGTAGACATTCCCGCTCTAATGACCTCATTTTTCTGATTATGAGATTTGACACTTGTTATCTCCGTCAGAGAGGAGGGTAGCTCCCTTGAATTCACACTGAAAATGCGAAAGCAGCCACATCTGGAGGACTCGGGCCCCACCCTAGGCTCATATTTACAATTCTTTGGCAGTCCAGCCCTCCTCTGGAGTCCACATGGAAGCTGTCAGAGCAAACCCACAGAGGACTGGTGACGACAGGCTGGATGCATTCAGGACTCTCCTAGATATGTACCACTGATCAATTCAGTGCAATTGGAGCCCTGATGCCAAGCGATCTGGAAATGAAAATACACACTGTTTTCAGCCTACAATTTATCAGAAAAGGGTTTAATCTCCAAAGATACCCAGTAGTTGGCCTCTGGCTAGAAGAAAGAACACAGAAGGAAAAAAAAAAAAAATGCTGAGGGTTATTTTGTTCCAAGTCTAGGGAGCTTCCAAATATTTGAACCGTCTGCTTATGAAGAATTGCCTTACGTATTCCTGAGAACTTGCCAATATTTTAAAGAATTCAGTGCATCTAGATCCCAAACTGAACTGAGCATAATGTAGTCATTGTCTTCTTCTCCTCCTCTTCCTCCTCTTCCTCCCCTCCTCCTCCTCCTTCATCTTCTCTTCCCCTCTTTTTCTTCTAGTAATTTAGAAAATAAACTTCAACACAATGGCTTTTCTAATTGTCTAAAATTACAAGCAAATATCATAATTTATAGGCAGGCAAAGTATGAAGAATATAAGCAAATACTACTGAAAACCTGTGAAACTGGCATTTCTAAATGCATACATATTACTTATAAAGCTGCAGGATAGTGAGAAACCTGGTAAATTATTTGCATAAATTGCTATACTTAATGTAAAGCAGGTGATCCAAAGTTTTCATTTTTTATTTCTTTTAATGTATTACATCTTCAAGATCTATAATAATTGTCTACCTTTTGTATATTATCATTTAGCTTGATAATGACGTAAGAATAAAAGACATGGAATATAAGAAAGTTATAGGAATTGTAGGATAAAAGACATAGAATATAAGAAAGTTACAGGAATTGTGATTTTTTGAATCACCAATACTTACTGAAATTGAATGCATTCTGCATGCTAGACACTGTGCTAGAGGCTTTCCAACTTGTAACTGTCTGTGTGTGTGTGCAAATTCATGTTGAAACCTTGTTTGGAGTCTCTTCAGACACATTATTCACATTATTAAAAATGTTTTAGGATACCCAGGTAGTGTGTGGCCTTCGCTATCTGCATATTGAGCAATGAATATAACTTAGTAATTACTTAGTAACCTGATGACTTCACTGGGGTGCAAATTTTAGTGGCATGTCCTGTGAAGCAGCTGTGAATTAAGGAGAAAGGTAGATGTGTAATCATCAGTTACTTGGCTAAAAAGTGAGTTTAACTAAGCCAGAGTCCTTCATTTTTGCCTGTCTGTCCATTGTCATTTCCAATGCCACCGAATTGCTGTAGTAAGGAAAATCTAATTTTCTATGTCAAAAAATGACCCTGACAGTTACGAAGCAAAAAGTCAAAAAATTTATATAAACACGAAGAGTAAGTGACGTCTAGAGAGTGAGGTTTCCCAGTAAGAAAAATAGAGGCTTTACATAAGTTACAGAGAGTGATGTCAAAAGTGGTAATAATGGGGATCTCTAACAAGAATAAGTCTGTTACCAGGAAGAGGTCTCGATCCAGACCCCAAGAGAAGGTTCTTGAATATCATGCAAGGACGAATTCAGGGCAAGTCCATAAAACAAAAGCAAGTTTATTAGGAAAGTAAAGGAATAAAAAATGAGTACTCCAAGGTTGGGAGTGGCTCACGCCTGTAATCCTAGCACTTTGGGAGGCCAAGGCAGGTGGATTTACCTGAGGTCAGGAGTTTGAGACCACCATAGCCAACATGGTGAAACCCTGTCTTTACCAGAAATATAGAAATTAGCTGGGCGTGATGGTGCAAGCCTGTAGTCCCAGCTACTTGGGAGACTGAAGCAGGAGAATTGCTTGAACCTGGGAGCTGGAGGTTGCAGTAAGCTGAGATTGTGCCACTGCACTCTAGCCTGGCCAGCAGAGCGAGACTCTATCCCCGCTCCCTGCTAAAAAAAGAAAGACTACTCCATAGATAGAGCAGCTCCAAGGACTGCTGGTTGCCCATTTTTATTTTTATTTCTTGATGATATGCTAAACAAGGGGTGGATTATTTATTCCTCCCCATTTTAGACCATATAGGGTAACTTCCTGATATTGCCATGGCATTTTAAACTGTCATGGTGATGGTGGGAGTGTAGAGGTAGGATGACCAGAGGTCACTCTCATGGCCACCTTGGTTTTGGCGGGTTTAAGCTGGCTTCTTTACTGCAACCTGTTTTATCAGCAAGGTTTTTATGACCTGTATCTTGTGCCAATCTCCTACCTCATTTTACCCAGGTCCTATTCAAGATGGAGTTGCTCTGGTTCAAATGCCTTTGACAAGTCTACCATATGTTCTTTCCAAAAACAAGAAAATTAGTTTGTAAAATTGTTTTAGTAAATGATTTAGCCAATGCAAAATTTTCTCACTCGGTGAATAAATGTTAGCAAAAGTTAAAAAGCTAACTAATTTGATTTACATGACTATTTTTAATGGAAATGAGACAGGAGTAGATTTAACATTTTAAAATAAATGGTTAAATATGTAATTATTATGCATAAAATGATATATACTAAGGTAATCACATTTTATATCATATTTGGGTATATAATCATGAAAGTAAAAACAGCTCTTGTAAATTTCTTGCCAATATTTGTTGCAAGCACTTAGAGATTTTCAAAGTTATGACATTTCTACCTCATGATTATTACAGCTTTGAACACTGTTGCTACTCTCTAAAATGTTTTCTGATGTAAGGAGAATATCTACCAGTATGATCAGAACGAATTTAAGTAAGTTAATTAAGACTTTTGAAAATCTCCATTTACATTCTTATCCATTCACCAAACATAAACACTCACCTATGTCAGTTACAAAACTTACATAGTCTTTGTCTGTTTGTTTTTTTAAATCAGAATTAAGAACAACTCAACTTATTTTGACAAAAATTTGTCTGCCACCCACAGTGTACCAAGTACTCTGCTAGGTGCCCAGAATATAGTTATAATTTTTTTCTATGTTCCTTTATGAACAATATTCTTCAAAACCATC
This sequence comes from Callithrix jacchus, assembly GCF_049354715.1. Lineage (NCBI taxonomy): Eukaryota > Metazoa > Chordata > Mammalia > Primates > Cebidae > Callithrix > Callithrix jacchus. The sequence goes on from NC_133517.1 coordinate 75,546,133, forward strand.
TGATTGGAATGGTTGGTATTGAATCACTCAAGTGAAGACAGACCAAAGTATTTCCTTTGTGAATCACTCCTAAGCATCTGTGGTGGAGACGCCTTATTCCACTAAACCTCATCTTCATTGGCAAGCACACAAATGAGTTTTCTCCCTCACCACTGTGGACAGTGGCAACCATAAGCAGAGATTTGGAATGTCTTGGAGGACCATCATCAAACAGCTCATGCGTGATGGCTCTGAGGTCATCCAACTGTGATTTGGAGATATGGCTGCACTCGTACATTTCTCCTAAAATATACAGATTTTATTACAAATTGTATATTCTTAATTTGGGGGGAGATTTACTGCTATTTTCTACTTTTTATAACAATACAAGGTAGCAAAAAGGAAAGAAAAATTGTGTATTTGAGCTATCCAAGTGAAGAATGCCACATGTAGTATATTGTATCATTATTCCCTTGTGTGTGGCCTTCTCCTTGAGAAGATTATGCACCCTTGCTCATGCTATGAAATTTTCATGGCCTCCCTGTGAGGGGAGCATACTTCCCAGTCTACCAAAGCAGATTTGGCCATGTGACTTTTTTCTTTCATCAGTGAATGAATTGTGTGCAGAAGGCGCTTGTGTGCCACGGGAGCAGAAACATTAAGAACTGTAACTCGTTCACTGTAACCCAGAATGAAACTGCTCCTACAGCCTGATTCCAAAATGAATAAGATGGTGCAGAATCATAGATGGAAGCATAGTGGTAGCTGACTCTGCTGAACTACGCTGACAAGGAATGTGAAAGGGACCTAAAACTTAATTGCTGTAATCTGCCAAAACTGGGAGAATGTTTTTTCCTGTAGCATTACAAAGCGAAAGCTAATCATTAGTTTGTAGTTGTCATCATTTTTACTTTATTTTATTTATTTCACTTTTAGTTAATCTCTTGGTCATTGCTCTGCCATTAACCAGTAGGGAGGTCTAGTTTCTTCCTTTTGAGGCCTTACTCTCAACCCCATTCTCATGCTTCTAATTACTCAAAACCCTGGGCAATATAATCTGCTCTATGTAAGAAAGATTAGCCCTCTAGGCAAAGAGGGAAAACAAAACAAAACAAAAAAACACTAAAAAACTCCAATAAGTTCACCAGCATCCATGCGCTTTCTTCATGGCCATATGATGCAGCTATTGAGGATGAAGTCTGCTCATACTAATAGAAACTTGTCCACTGATGTGAAGTATAATTTATTACCCTGGATCTCTGTCATGGGCACATCACTTATTTTACATCCATGTGCTCAGCTGTCTTCCCAAAATGCAATCACATATTGTGCTGGAAGTAATTTTTATTTTCTAGCCTTTTCACTCATGCTGATTTTAGGCTACCAGGCCACACACCACTTGCTTCACAGGAAGTTCCCTCTGTGTCATGGTGACCTTTTAAACCAGGAGACCCCCATCCACCATGGGAAGCTTCTCTAACATTGAATCACAGAGACGGTTTCCGAATAGCCCTATGACCCATGAACAAATGGTCCTTTTACAGACATTCTGAAGCCATTTGTATATACAGTCATTCATTCATAAAACCAGAAAACCACTCACGAGCCTGTTCATAGGTTAACAGTGACACCATCAAGATGAGTGACTGTGTCTCTGCATGTATAGTGATGTATATGGAAGATTGCCTCAAGTTTTTTACAAAAGTATCTTCTCACATTAATATAGATCATTCCAGGGCTGTCATCACTCCTACATCACTGTTGCAGCTCTAATGTTCAGCGGAATGTTTAGTACATTTCAGGTGCTCTATAAATATCAGTTGAATAAATGGAAGAAATATTAATCACAATTAATAAGATCAAAAAGGATCAGAATTTTCCCACTTTACATTTACACTACATTTCACAATATATAGCATTTTCCCTGGTGTTCTACTTCTCCAGCTGTCCCTCACTCTTGAAACCAAATACCTGAGGTCTTCGGGAGGGCATTCCGAAGACAGTGAAGCTAAGACTGGTTCTTAAAGTGCTCATAAGGGCTCTTTCGACAAACTTTAAAAAATGATGCAAATGGAAGGTAAAGATAAAAATATGCAAATAGTTCTTATCTAGTTGTGTGAGATAATTGTGACACTGAAAATGTCTCTTACTTCCTTAACCTATAATTAAATTTAAAAGTTTGATTTCTTCACACACAAAAAGAACGAAAAAAACATCATCTAGGTTTTCTTACATGGTAAAGCATGTGCGGTGTCTTACCATTTAAAAACACTTATTTCTGACTACATCATTAAACTCAGTAGATAATCAGTTTTCTGAGTTTTTCTGCTTTGTAAGCAACCTTATAAGAAAGGATGTATTTCAGGCAGCGTATTTGTTTCTTTGCTCCAAATGAAATACTCTATGGTATTGCATACATGATAAAAAAATTTCTTCTGTTTAAATTGTTATGATTGCTTTGTGTTACGCCCCCAGCATTATAATTATGCTTGCCATCTTAAATGACCAGAATATATAGCCAAAATTCCTGGGTGAACTATAAGAAACAATCATGAGGTAAAATGTATACATTATCGCATGTGTAAAATCTCTATTGCAATTCATGTAGAACATCTTAGGTGTTGATAAACTTACATTTTAAAAATCAATTCAGTTGTTGTTGTTTTTCTGAGGGTTTCAGCATTTAGCTAATGATTTTGAAGTAAGAAAATTTAGTACCCAACATCTGCTCTTTTCTAGCTAATTGTACAAATTTGGCAGAGACATCAATGCTCCAGGTCTTGATTTTCATATTTGTGAAATAAGGATAATAATATTTAACTCAGGGGGTTTCTGAGTGAATCAGTGATAATATGTACGTATTAAACACAACACTTTGACTACAAGAGACAGCTTAAGACCACAAAAAAAGAAAGAAAATGTATTTTAGGTAACCAAAATATAATTTTTAAAAATCATCAGTGATTATATATATATGGATTCAAACCATTATATTATCATTTCATCTTCAGTGCCTTTCTCTTTTTACACAGAGGCATGTTACCTCAAGATAATCATTCTCAAAAAGTTAAAACCAAGATTACAGACAGCTCAGAGCTAATATTCTCATAAATTTCATGAATACAGAGGAAAGAAGCTCCCTTCAAATTGGAAAATTCTGGAGAAGAAACTTAATTGGTCCTGCTGATCCAGAATTTTCTTCTTAATCACTTTGCAAGCCAGGGACCTTTGGCCAGTGACACCCCACATGGCCCTCCCTCAGCCATGCTACCTGCTGCAGGCAACAGCCCACCCTCTTGGACCGCCCAGGCTGGGTAGAGTTTTTCCCATGCCCAAGAAGAATGAGGATGCACTGACAATTGAAGAGTGAACAAGACAGGGAGTTTTATTGAGTGATGAAACATCTTTCAATGGAGAGGGGATGTGGATTTTCTTCTCATTCACTGCTTATGTCACATGTTCATTTGGACCAATTAGCAGTGGTCAGGAGGATGAAATATCATGTTTGGGATATGTCTATCTAGACCTATGATATGAAATATTTTATCTGCAACCAAAACATGGGTCAGTGGGAGATGGATGGGTAGACTTCTGAGGCAAACAAAAACAATGTAAAAAAGTAACTTTTTCATTATTTCAAGTACTGGCATAGTATCAAAGTACTCAAAAATGATAAATGTAGTATTTAAAAAACTAATTATAATTTTTTAGGTCAACTAATTAATTAGCTGAGTTTTAGTGTATGGGTTACTTGTATATGTTCATGGAGGTAAGCCTGAGAGGAACCTGAGGAAAGAAAGCTAAATGTGTTCATCTACACAATGTGTTTAGCAGTACATCCACTGCCATGAGGTCAGAGCTTGCCCTGTTTATGGTGGGTCATTTATGACATCTTTATCTCCAAAGGGCAGAGCATTACTACTCTTTAAGATTTAAACACATGAATTGGAAAGTAAGAAATACACAAAGCAAGTTAATGACTCCACTGACTCTTTAATTCAGAGTCAAACTAACCTGCAGTCTGCTAGTCATTCTGACACACCCAATGGTAGTGAAAAAATAATTACTTCCTTATCACATACTAGCTGTGTGCCCCTGGGTTAAGTGATGAACTTGTCTGTGCCTCAGTTTCCTCAAGGATTACATAAGGATAATAATAATAGTACTTAGACTTGTGGCTAACTAAATGTAAAGAACTTAAAACTTTGTAATTATTATTATTTTGTTATTATCAATAACATTACCATCATAAATTTTTCCTGAATAAGAAATCTCAACTCTAGTGTTTGGCATCTATGAGGGGGAACTAATTGATTTTGAAGAAATGCTACTGGACATGTTCATGTCCTAGTATAACAGTCAACATTAGGACGAGAAAATAAAATCATAAACTATTGAGTGATCTTTGTCCTTCTGAGTGTCTGTAAGTTTGAGCTTGCCTGGGCAGAGTGTTTGGCTGTTGAATTGCTATTGAATTATGTCTGTTTTGTTTAGCTGTTTGACATGATGTAGTCACAACCTTTTTACACCTAGGAAAAGAGAAGCTGAGGGGTTATTTCATGGTTAGTTTTACGATGTTGCTCTTTTGCTAATTTGTGCGAAAACACAAATAAATTAATAAAAACAATAGACTTTAGATAGAAGATAACCCTTGGTAAATGCTGTGATGTCCCTTTTGTTACAAGAAAGGAGTCCTAATCCAGACCCCCCAGAGAGAGTTCTTGGATCTCCTGCAAGAAAGAATTCAAGGCCAGTTCATAGCGTAAAGTGAAAGCAAGTTTATTAGGAAAGCCGAAGAATAAAAAGTGGCTACTCCATAGACAGAGCAGCCTCGAGGGCTGCTAGTTGCCCATTTTTATGGTTATTTCTTGATGATATGCTAAACAAGGGCTGGATTATTCATGTCTCTCCTTTTTAGGCCATATAGTGTAACTTCTGGATGGTGCATGGCATTTGTAAACTGTCATGGCACTGGTGGGAGTGTAGAAGTGAAGAGACTAAAGATCACTCTTGTGGCCACCTTGGTTTGAGCCAGCTTCTTTACTGCAGCCTGTTTTATCAGCAAGGTCTTTATAACCCCTATGTTGTGCTAACCACCTATCTCATTCTGTGACTTAGAATGACTTATCCATATAGGAAGGCAGCCCAATAGGTCTCAGCCTCATTTTACCAAGCTCCTATTTAAAATGGAGTTGCTCTGGTTCACATGCCTCTGACACTTTCATACCCCCTTTAACCTGCTGATACACCCAACCCCAACTTCCATGAGGATCATCTGCTACCAGCTCACAGATGGCCCCTTTCTCTGGAAAATATGGCCCACTACTTTACCTGGAGAGTTATGGGCATGCCCCCGGGGCAGTCCAAAGCCAATGACTGATAAATGTGGTATGCAGAGTTACTCTCTTGCCTTAAGCAGGCCAACAGAATTAGTGATTAGTGATTCAAAGACCTTCCCTTAGGGACTTGGCAAAGGTTAGACTTTATCTGAGACCACTTTCTTGCTTTGTTTATCCTGCTGCAGTCCCTTCCTTACGGGCTTTTCTGTGAATGCATCACTTTCACAGAATTCGGGTCTCAGACTCAGCCTCCAGCAAGCCTAAGAGCATGTTACAAACAAGCTGTGATCAAAGTAACTTGCAGAAGACTTTGAAAATATCCACTGAATCCCTCTGAGAAGCAATAAATCTCAGAAACACAGACTTTTGAGAAAGAAGACCCACAGAATTGATAAAATGGAAAGCAATAAGGTGATGATAGGAAGGAAGATACTACCGCAAGCTTTAGGCACAGCTGGACCTGAAGCATGAGATCAAAGATTAATAATTGCTGTTGGTTGGTATGTTGCTTGGCTGGTTTGACTGATCAGTTGCCTGAGAGATGCCCATCATTCATCTCTTGTCTGTATTTGGGGGAAACAATTCATTCTGTTGGATGAGATTCCCTATCAAAATGCCTGCAAAAAGTGGGCAGTTCTTTCTCTTTCTAATCCGGGGACCAGGGCTAGACAATGTAATCAGTCCTTGATCAAGCAGCCCTCTAATTCCGAACTTTGAAGTTAAAGTCAGTTACTAAAAGAGGCCATCCATGACAGTTCCTGCAGGGTTCCTGCAGTGAGAGACAATAATAGTGCCTAGAGATTCAAGTCGTGTCTGGGAGCAATGGTATAGTGTCAATGTGAATCTTTAAACCATTGCTCCTACTGTCTGAATTGTATGCTCTTTTGGTCTCCGTCCCCTCATTAAGCATAATCCTCCATTTTCACATCAATTATATGAGCTCCCTGTTTTTCACAATTAAGTCCCTTTTCAAAATAGTAGTTGCTCTTTCTTGTCTGCAGCGAAGAATCCTTATTTGTATACCTATACAGATTTCCACAATGTCAACTTTTTACAAAGTTGACACACTATACATTTACAAATATGAAGCAAAAACAGAATCATATAGTTTAAGATAGTTAATTTATTATCAACAATGGGCTGAATGACTCTGGCAACTTTTATTCTATCTACTTTTTGCTGTCATGGTCGAAGTGCTCACCAGTTTGAGCACCTGTAATATACCATATACCAGGAGAAATGTGCAATCAACAAGACCCTATTTTCATGCATCATTGAGTTTTATACATTTCAAATAACTTAACAAATAAGTAAATATATCTTCACAATTTTTGGTGTTATCAGTGCAAATATAGGGCAAATGATGAAGAGTAACAGAGAACCTTACTCAGCTCAGGGAAGGATACTTCACGGCAATCCCTCTGAGTTCCATGTCACCTGTTATTTAATGCATATGTAAAATTTATCCAAGTAGAGGAAACAAGAGGCTGAAGATTCCAAAGCGGAAAAGAGATTGGTGTTATCCCAGTAAAATAACCGGTGAGAAGCCACTGTGGCTTTCCCAGAGCAAGAAGGGGGTCACTGGTTCTTGATAAGCTATGGGGCTAAGCAAGAGTTTTAAAGGGCCTTAATATATTTCCCTTATGTTTGCGAGAGACAATTCTCTATAAAACTACCTGAAAGAACCACATATGTAAGCTACTTTGAGTTAGGACTGTGGCCTCTGATAGAGTTTAAATTTGAGTGGACTGGCTGTTCTGACACCCAAATCATTAGGGATGTGGAGACGAAAGAGAGTCTGGGCAGGTGTTAGTATTGGATCATCAGGAAAGGGTGGAGAAGCAAGAGAGAGTTTAGTCAGAGGGCAAATTCAAGGACAGGGGCTCCTCCCTTTTAGACCAGCAGGCAGGAAGGAGGTCACGAGGAGGGGCTTGATTTCGCATGGTGCGCTGGACAGGGAAATGAGATCTGCTGGCCAAGAGTCAAGAGAGAGAGACAAGGCAAGGCAGGAATGAAGCCAGGGACTTAGACAACGAAGTATATAAAATCCCAGGAGGGCATTGCCTTGCTGTAGAGAGCTACCTACTCAAGAGGTCTGCTACATGGGAATACTGGACAGCCTCAGTCCACTATGGTTCACTTCAGCCTAAAAAGGGTTAATCTTGCCAGGGAGTAAAGTCTCCTGGTGGGTAGCTGAGTTTCTCCAGTCCCTAAATTTATTATTATAGTGTTCTTTCTCCCCTCTTATGCCTTATCTTTGCCTGCGTTATCTCATCTGGTTATCTGAGCCAGGGTTTTCACAGCAGAAAATCTGACACATGCAAATACCACACGCATGTGTGCACACATACACACACACACACACAACTGAAAAGCTGAGACACTGAGAATTGCCAGCATACCTCAGGCTAATAACTGCTCCAACAGGAACTCACAGAAAATAAAAAGAAAATATTGAGGAATCCTGAATTTTAAGAAAAAATGAACCTGTCTCGGTTTTCTGCTTAATTGTATGGTACACATCCCTGTCAACATGCCGAGTTGGGAAATTTGAAGCCATCATTATCTTTTTATCAAAGAGATACAGAGTTGTGAAAAAATAACAAACTGAACATTTTAGAAAAAATTAAATAAATGAGTATATCTGGGGAGAAATAAGAAAATAAGCTATCAGTGGATTAAAATTGGAAGACAATAAGAGAAAGTAAACATGTAAGTTATGAGAACTGAATTAAGAAAAACAATGATATTAATTGTAAATCCAATGTCAGAGAAAATATGTTGGCAGTGTGAGCTAATTAAATTGTAGAATCTAATCTCCCGAGGGAAGGGGTGGACACTTCATCTAGCATATTAGAGGCAAATTCTCACTGGCAGGAGTTAGGGTAAAAATGACCTAATAGGTCTTTTCCAACTCTCATTTCTATCATTTTGCTAGGGAAACCTAGCCAGGAGTTACACAATTAAGCATCTTTGTGGAAAAAAATAAACACAGAACTATCAGATAATGCAGATGCACCCCCACCCCTGAAAAAACATAAAAGCAACAATCACACCACCAAAAAAGCCATAGGATCCAAACCAGAATGGCCCAGAAGAACAATTCTTGACATGGACCATGGATAAATAGATGCATTCATTCCCCTAATTTTCTTAATCCTCAAATCTGAATGGACTAGGGTGGTGGGCTTTCAGGGGTACTGGAAGGCAGGGGCTTTGCATAATCTTTCCCTGAAGGTTTGCTCTGTTTGGAAGAGGTTATCCTTTGAAGATGACTGGATAGGTTCCAGCAAGTATTTTCCGACTTTCACAATCTTTTGCCCACTTTCCTTCATCCCTTCCTCTTGGCTCTACCCATCTCTGAGAAAAATGGGAAAACTATAAAACCTTAGATCTTTTCTTGAAGAATTGTGAGTAAAGCATTATATCCTAATAGCCTGTTGGCAAATCCAAACCCTATTCAGAGAAAATCCACTTTGAAAACGGAGTCTGTGGAGATGTGGATATTCCTGGGAAAATACATTTTCTCTTATTACTTTTTGTTTTCTCTTTTTATTGGAGGGCTTAAAAGTTTTTTGATTGCATTATTTGATTTAGGGCTTTCGCTATTCTGGTTTTTAGAAATTACCACCAATGGAGACAGAACAGAGTAGACTGTACAAAAATGTCCGTGACTATTTTGACTGGAAAAAAGACTTACTCAGGCAAACTGGAGAAATTAGAAGAATAGTTTGGCGGTTTGTAGTTCAAGAACTAGCAACACTGAGTACCAACCCCAGTTCTGAGTCTTTTCTCTCACTCTTGCCTTTATAAATGCCTATTTTGGGATTTTATCTCTGAATCACTGAAGTTAGGCAATAAAAAAAAAAAAAAAAAAAAAACCTGGCATGGATAGGTTTGACTTTGTATTTTCTCAAGAGAATTTAACAGCTGCAACCTTTTGGATAAATAACGTTCATTTTCTAGCCACAAAAGAACTTTTTTAAAGCCTGTGGAGTCCAGGATAATCACATTTTAAAGGCTACCTCTACCTGGCTTGCTTCTGTTAGCCTTTCTAGCTCGGCTAGCTCCTAAGTGGACTTCAAAAAGGGACAAACCTAGAGGCAAACTGCTTAAGGACAGTCCCAGCCCCAAACGCAGGTTTTGTGCATATATTGACAAACCAAGAAAAAGTCCAGCACAACAAAAATCTGGCTTTTCTTCCTCTTTCATATATTTCTTCGGAGGATAGAGGTCTTTTTCACAATTTCTACAATCAGTATTACTTAATTTACTCACTTTCACTCTCAAATATTTTGAGCAGCTATAACCAGGTGATCTAGACCCTGGAGATAAAACATTGAAAGAAAACAAAACAAAATGACATATTTTCTAAAAAAGAAACAAAAATGAACTTAACAATGGCATATGCAAATATGGAAACAAGTTTATCAAGAAATTAAGAAGAAAGGAAGACAGAGATAAAGAAAATAAAAGAAGGAGAAAACATTTTCTGGAAGTCATTTTGTTTTTATTTGCAAATGTCCCAAAAATTGAAAGTTAAGGTCTTGATTTTATTTCACTTAGAAAACTGAGTAAGTATCTTCCCACTTTAACTACTGGCTAATTTACATAAACCAAACTTTTTTTCTCTGGAATAAACTCATGGCAGTGATCACTTTTGCCTTTATAAATGAGCTTCTAGAATTGTGTCATATAAACTTGTCAATGCATATATTTTCTTTTTAAAAAATACGAATTAGATGAATGAAGAACAATTATTTGTTATCATTTTAAATGGAGGATTATGGATAATCCTAATTACTTTCTGAGTTCACTACAGCCATTATTGCTGAATACATTTTATTTCAGTTCATCTCTACCTAATGATTGCATACACGTTAAGGGAGAAAACCCATTCATGTGAAATAGGCAAAGTCCTGTTTTTGGAAGTTACACTTTAAGGAAAAAACCTCAGGTTAATCATGGGAGACTTATTTAAACAAAACAGTTGTTCAGTGCAAGAATTTTTTTTTGTATCATTTTAGAGACTAAAATTGCAAAGCCTGTGTATATGGCCTAGTAACTGAGTTTACTATCAATAAATAGAGTCATGGTACTTGGTCCCAATATTCCATGAAAATTTTAAATGCTGAATAAAATTAATTTTGTATTATTGATTCAAGTTTATTTTCATATCACTCTACAAAAACATACAAGTAAACAGTATTGAATTTTCAGGTTATTTTAAGAGACAAATGTGGCTGAAAGACTGAGATGAATTAAGAATTTTGTCCTTACGTTGTTGGTTTCGCATAGGAGACCATTTAAAGAAAATATTTAAAGCTGGCATACTAATGATCAAGAGTTATAACTTACATCAACTGTTACATTCAATCAATGCTTAAGAAAGATTAAATGAAGCTCAAATTAATTAAGCTATGCATAAAGGAATCATCTTTAAATATTTTTGCTGAAATTATTTTTCTGAAATAATAGCTTTGGATAAAGATATTTTGATAGAAGATACTTTGGTGAATTTCACTCCAAGAAATAAACATAAAATTTTCTAATTATTTTCTTTATGGTTATTGGTTTTGGTATTTTAATTGTAGTCACTAAAATATATGCCACAAAACAATGTAATTTAATTCTTTACTCTCAAAATAATATATACACTTATGAATATATTGATCATTTATTAAATCATATTAGAACTCAATCCTATGAGTCACTTCTCAAAAAAGTCATGAAAACTGAAAAGTAATACAGACAGGGAGAAAAAAACATATTTTTCAAAACATATAAAGCTCAAAATCCATTCTGTTCATATTAAATGTGACTTCTCTCAAGTGGGCCAAAACCTACTATATTTAAGAATAAACAACAAAACATGATTCTGATGTTTAATTTGATATAATGAGAGTATAACTAGTGATTGATTTATTAAAATTTTAACCAATTATTTCACATTGTTGAGCAAGTTACTCTGAAAATGTTAAGCTAAATTTCTCATTGGTTAAAGTCTTCGCTTCCTTTTACACAAGCAAAATCAATTAAATAAAATGCAAAGAAAAGAATTACTTGAGTTGAAGAAAACTGTGAAAACAGAGACCATACGTTTATCTAACAAACACACAACATAAGAATAAAAATCTAGATTTTGTTCTTTTTTAGCCAAGGCAGGGTTTAATGACTGCAGAAATCACAGTGCAAGTTATGTTTTCATCCCCATCTTACATTTTTGACCCACTCCTGGTCACTGAGGCTCTGTTTGTGCCAGTATCTAATCTGAAAGCCATTTCTGAAGCAAAGCCCTTTCAGAAACATTCTGACTTGCCATCTCTCTGTTGTAGCAAATGCTACTTTGTCAGTCCTTCAGATCTTGTAGTTGTCTTGACAGAGACTGGGTCTCCATTATCCAAGGGGAGTTTTCAATGAACCATAGTCTATCTTTCCATTGGCTAAGTCTGTAAACCTTGGTGGGCTGGGTGGGTCCAAAAAAAAAAAAAAAAAAAACAGGATGTTTTCTTTTTCCACTGTTTAAACCTCCGGTGAGTAATTCCCCACAGCTGTACATAAACACCCCCTTTCTGAGTGAGGGGAAAGAAGTCTCAGAACAGAACAGCTCTCTCTGTTTATCAAATTAAAACAAATTGTGGCAACAGCTTCTTAACTTTAACCAAAAGGGAGTCTCCTAGTCCTGATGTGTTTGCAGGGACTTTAACTGTACTCTGGGGCTTCAGGCTAGAATTGAATTATCCAGAGTTCTCCTTTAAAGAGGAAAAAGGATAAGGAGAAGAAACAAGTTTTAAAATGCTGTGTATAAACAAACTGGGATTCTTTTGCAGCTATTATGAGATTGTCCAACAATTAAATAGTTATAATTATATCCCCAAACAATGTTTGACTGGGCTGGTTGCCTAATCAGTGAAGTTGTATTTGCACGGCAGACTAAGCATATTATTGTTAAAATAAATGTTATTGAAAAAACAGCGCTAGGGAATACATGTCTGCCTACAGATAAGTTGTGGTTACTTCCAAAGATGCCAAGAAATTCAGTGCCCACCATGCAGTGGCCGTAAAATGACATCTGTAGGACCGAATAGAAAACGTTTAGTCTTATTTGCAAATCACCACTTACTAGTCATTTTAAAACATCACCACACAGAATATTCTAGTTTTTGGACCCATTTCTTCTTCCAATCCAATCTGGCAGAGATGCTGAAACAAAGGTTAAGTGATTTTGCAAGGTCATGCATTAGTAGTATACTGTGAAGTCAGATTTCTCTGCATAACCCCATCATTGTACTTGTAATCACAGTAATTGATTTAAATTGTTTGACTTCATGTATACATTGTGAAATCCTTGAGACTGTTTTATCTCTTAATATCCATAGCCTAGCATACTGCCTAATGAGAGAGAGACAGACAGAGAGAGAAGAGAGAGAGAGAGACAGAGAGAGTTTAGGACAGACACATAGATGGTGGTGAAGAAGGTAAGTGTAATAGGAAGTAATCACTGGTATAATTTGTAATCATGTTTACAAAGTAGAAATTACTGACTCAGTCAAACTCAGAACACAAATGGATGAATACTGATACTAACCCTGCATACCTAAAGTTATATAAACTTTGGAAGATTCTACCCCAAATGTTTCTAGTCTCTAGAAGATTACCTTTGCAAATGAAATGAAGAAGAAAAGAGTTTAAATCTTACTATTAGAGAAAGTTTTTCAACAATTTTATCTGACTTAATTTAAGAACTTCATTTTTCTACTTTAATGTTCTTCAGATTTACCTGATTTTAAGAATTACCTGCAGTGCTTCTTAAAAACAGTTTCTTGGCCTCTGCCAGGCCTAAGGAATCAGAACATCTGAGCACAAGGGCACACTGACGAAAATAAGTTTGAAAAGCACCTTTCTAAATAATATTTGGCTAACTAAGGGTATTGGGCAGGTCTTTATTATAACTTTTCCATAGAATCAACTGGATAACTCTAATCCACCAAATTTTTAACATGTATCTATCTTTTAACTCATGACATTTATTTTCTCACTACCTTTTAACACCATCATAAGCTTCTAATGGGGAAAAAACCCTGAGACTTATGCTTTTTCTGCATTTAACCAACATTTACCGGGCACCAGCTAAGATTTGACATCATGGTGAAATGGACTAAGTGAATAAGACATGGTTTCTGTATGATTACAATTTGACAGGTAATATTTATCTACAGTGCTACTACTTATTTTCTTCTTTTTTCTTTCCTTTCTTTTTTTTTTTTTTTTTTTGAGATGGAGTATCCCTCTGTCACCCAGCCTGGAGTACAGTGGCATGATCTCGGCTCACTGCAACCTCAGCCTCCTGGGTTCAAGTGATTCTCCTACCTCAGCCTCCTGAGTAGCTGGGATTACAGTCACCTGCCACCACGCCCGGCTAATTTTTATATGTTTAGTAGAGACAGGGTTTCACCATGTTGGCCAGGCTGGTCTTGAACTCCTCAAGTGATCCGCCCGCCTTGACCTCCCAAAGTGCTGGGATTACAGGTGTTGGCCATCGTGCCCAGCCAATTTTCTACAGAGTCTAGTGTAGTGTATCTCATAAAATAACTGCTCAAAACCCATTTGCTGAACAAATGAATACATGAAAAAATAAAGTGAGAATTGAATGTAAAATGCCCCTTAAAACCCATGAGATTCCCATTCTGGCATTGTTTCCTGGAATTAAAAATGATTTTAAAAAATAATAACCATAGTGGCCATTGAAAGTGCCTTCTGGTTTACAGCTGACAAAAAGTTTTCACTTTCATCATCTCATCTTTTCTTCATGTCAACTCATTTAGACAGAAAGTACAAGTATTATAATAGCTTCATATTATAGATGAGCAAATTATCCCTCAACAAGCTTAATTAAACTAATTGCAGTCAGCTCTTCTAAGGGAATTAAAATTGTTGCTGATGCAAGGTTGATGCTGAAACGCAAGATTCAATAGTTATATAGTCAACCCAAGAGCTGAGTTTAGAAGATAAAACTCAGGAGACAGAATTTACCACTTACTAAATGAGTTATCATTTGAAGCCACTTAGCCATTTTGACCCCATTTTCTCATTTATAAATTAGGGTTGATAACTTCTGCTTTGTAGGATTATTGGAAACATTAAAACAGCTGTTAGAATGCTATTTTACATTCTATATGAGAATTTTGGCTAAGCTCCAAACCAAGAAGGATGCCTTTACTTTTGAATACATATTTCTGCCTAGTGAATTCACTCTCTGTAAATTATGAGGCAAGGCAGGCTGGTGATTTAACCACAAGTGGTGGAGTTGTACCGGCTGCATATCCTCCCAGCTCTCCACTTATCAGCTCTGTGGCTTGGTAAGTTGTTCAATCTACCTGTGCCTCAATGGCTTCATCTGTTAAATGGACATTAAAAATACTATCTGTGGTATCGAATACTTGAAAGGAATGACTGGTACTTAAATATGTGAAGACAGAGTCTGATACACAGTCAGCATTTAACGGATAGCTGATTTTTTTCTGGTTTATGGATCAGGAGCTGTGAGAAGGAATTTTTCCTAAGGTTTATCTGAAATTACTATTTGGTAAAAATGTCGTGAACACCTATTATATGCCAGTCACTGCTGTAGATATGGGGCTAACATTCTTGCACAAAACTATACTTATCTTTTAAAAAAAATTCTACTTTAAAAATAGAGGGAAAGGGAACTTTCTCCTGCCTGGGGCCTCAGAGGGCACAACTTAGTACCTAGAGGTAGGAAAAGAAGGGAAGCCCTTGTCAGTGTGGAGCACTGTGATTAACCTCTGGAAACACAGAGATCAGCCAGGCCAGGCCTCAACCGAGACAGTTCACATAGGTTAGAAGTTCATTTTTCCTTAATTGATCCCAGACTCTCATTAAGGACAGTCTTCGCTGGTGGTGGGCTTGCCAGGCAGGCCGCCCTAGGTGTCACATCAGATAACAATGGCTTCATTTTCCCCCTGGGCATGCTCAAGAAACTGTACTCACTCAAGCTGTTCCTATTCTTCCTGGAGAAGTTTTTCCTCATTCATCAAATGACAAATCTAATACATTCACATTTGCCTAACTTGTTTATCTCGGGATAGTGGAGCCAGTAGTTCTGATTAGTTACTGGCCTTTTAAAGGGCAGAAGAGTCTATCTGGAAATTGGTCAGAGTCCAAAGTCTTATTAAAATATATGAAATGGCTTAGAAAAATATCTCTATCTTACAAGGTTATACTAGGCCTCAAGGTAGATAATAGACATTCAGTAACATGTTTCTTAATTCACTTTTTTTTAGATAATTGTAGATTCATATGCAGTTAGAAGAAATAATATGGAAAGATCCCATGTACCCTTTGCCTAGTATTCCACAGTGGTAACATCTTGCAAAACCATAGCACAATATTACATCCAGTGAATTGGCGTTGATAAAATCCACCAATTTTATTCAGGTTATATCAGTTTACCTGTACTCACTTGTCTCTGTGTGTGCATTTATATGTGTGCATGTGTATGTGTGCATTCAGTTCAATGCAATTTAATCACATGTGTGGGTTCATGTATCTACCACTACAGTCAAGATCCAAAACAATTCTATCATCACCAGGGGATACTTCATGTTGATCTTATTTTTTTTGAGACGGAGTCTCACACTGTCGCCCAGGCGGCCAGAGTGCAGTGGCACAATCTTGGCTCACTGCAACCTCTGCCTCCTGGGTTCAAGCAATTCTACTGCCTCAGCCTCCCAAGTAGCTGGGGTTATAGGATGTTGACATTTTTATAGCCACCCATACCTCCCTTTCCCACTCCCACCTCAACCCCAGCCCTAACCCTGGCAACCCACTGATCTCTCCTCTATTTCTATAATTTAGTCATTTAAAGAGTGTTATGGCTGGGTAAGGTGGCTCACCCCTGTAATCCCAGCACTTTGGGAGACCAAGGCGGGTGGATCAAGTAAGGTCTGGAGTTCAGGACCAGCCTAGCCAACATAGTGACACCCCATCTCTACTAAAAATACAAAAAGTTAGCTGGGTGTGGTGGTGGGTGCCTATACTCCCAGCTACTCGGGAGGCTGAGGCAGGAGAATCGCTTGAACCCGGGAGGCAGAGGTTGCAGTAAGCCGAGAACACACCATTGCACTCCAGCCTGGGAAACAAGTGTGAGACTCTGCCTCAAAAAAAAAAAAAGAGTGTTACTTAAACATAATCGTGTACCTAAGAGCATAAAGAAGTATCGGTAGGTATTATTATTATTTGTTGTAATTTTACTAACAACAATTATATGGTTTTTTTACAACCACCATATTTTTAGACAATTATAATTTTTTAAGCAGTAGGTTTTCCGGGGTGGGGGTTGGTGGGCCATTATGCTGACTGCTGTCTGGATTTGCCCTACTCTATTTAACAACCAAGCTTCAACTGTGAAGAATACCCAGGGCTTTCAAGTCATCTGATTTTGGAATAGGATTGCTTGGCTCTGAATCCCAGATTCAGTGTTCTCTAGATATGTGATATTAACCTTCATTGTTGAGGTCCAGCATCATCCTTTGTAAGATGGATACCCTCATGGACCTTACAGTGTTTTTATATGAATGAGACATAGGAGACAGAAATCAGCATAATGCCTGGCACTTGTAGGCACTCAGTAAGTATACATTATTCAGACTTAAGCAAGTCCATATAATGAGATTTATTAAAAAACATAATTCATGCCACATTCATGTCTATAGCTTCTTTTTCTCAAAGAATTCCCTTTAGTTCTCTCAGGAGAATTAAATTTTGACACCCCTCCGTGGTTTCTGTTTTTATCCATTGCCTTACAGAAATTGTTAAATGCAGTCTACTGAGAGATACGGCATCAAACACAAGGATGTTTTTCCTTAATTCCATGTTGGATTACCACTAGAATTATGGCTCATCAGGCATCCCAGTGTGTGGTTAGAAAGGGGTCCTTTGAGTGGGCCACAAGCTGATTTTCTCAATTTGTGGTTGTGGTGGTGATTCTGTGCTCTATTCACTTTTGGGAAAAGTGTGTTGATAGTCTGTATTTTTCTTATTGTGAATTTTTGAAATCACTTCCTCGTTTTCACTCTTAGTAGCTCACTCTGCCATAATGATCCTCAGCTTCTACAGAAATAATTATTTATGTTCTGCTATTTTTTTTTCTGTTTGCTATTAAACAATAATTGAGGAAGCCATTTCTTCTGTGTGTATATTATGGTTTCACTTACTCAAGATTTTTATGAAGCCTCATTTCAATCATTAGGAAATGAACTCCTGATATTATAATGGTTACTTTTATGTGTCAACTTGATTAGGCCGCAAGGTGTCCAGAACATTATCCTGAGCGTTCTTGTGAGGCTGTTTTTAACATTTAAGTTGGTAGATGGATGTGGGTAGGCTTAATGTGGATGGGCCTCATCCAATTATTTGAAGGTCTGAATGGAACAAAAATGCTGACCCTCCCCCAGGTAAGAAAGAACTACTCCTGCCTGCCTTCAAACTGGCATGTCCATTTTTTCCTGCCTTTCGACTTGAACTGAAACATGGGCTGTTCCTAAAACTCAAGTCTGCTGCCCGTTGAACTGGAACTACACCACTAGCTTTCATGGTTATCCAGCATGCCAACTCATCCTGAAGATCTGGGGAATTGCCAGCCACCATCACAAGGGACAATTCCTTATAATAAAGCTGTCTCCACTTGTGGTTCTGTTTCTCTGAAGAATCCTGGCTAATACAGATCTCTTTCTCTCTCTCTCTCTCCCTCCCTCCTCTTTTTTTTTTTTTTTTTTGAGACAGTCTCACTCTATCTCCCAGGCTGGAGTGCAGTGGTGAGATCTCAGCATACTGCAACCTCTGCCTCTCAGGTTCAAGTGATTGTTGTGCCTCAGCCTCCCAAGTGGCTGGAATGACAGGTGTGCACCACCACGGCCAGCTAATTTTTGTATTTTTAGTAAGACAGGGTTTCACTATGTTAGCCAGGCTGGTCTCAAACTCCTGACCTAAAGTAATCCTCCTGCCTCAGCCTCCCAAAGTGCTGGTTTTACAGGCAGGAGCCACTAGATATTTGATTTCATCTAATTCTCACAATAACTCTGAAATAGTTACTCTTGGATCTCTCTCAATTTTGAGGACCCTGGATCTCAGTGCTTTTGTGATACTTACCCAAGGTTACTCTCCTGATAAAAGTCCACTATTTTTTCTTGGAATTGTGTGATTTCAGGGTCCGCACTCTTTGCATTTAGGGAGATAAGTCAGCAGGGGTTAAGATAAGCATCTTTAATTCCATAGCACTAAGTCAGGTGGTCAGGTGAACTCTGTGTGCATTTATACACCATGTCAAGGAAGTGCCTATATTTTGACAAGTATCTAAGGTATGAAAAACTTTGCTTCAGGAGCAAAAAGTATAAAATCAACAACTCTAGGCATTTATTTGCTACCCACTGACTTTCACAATTTTCAATATGCTATTCACTTTAGCAAACCAGTTTTAAATTATCACAATGGTATGATTTTTAAAAAATGTTTATAACCTTTCCAAATTACCAAAAAATGTTGTTTACATTTTTTACAGTATTTAGACTCCCAGACTTGTACTTTGGTTACAACTGCATCCTATTTTTATTTGCCTAGAAAATAACCGCTTGTCTTTAGAAACATTTACTGCCCAGATCTAGATGAGTGCCTAGGCCAACTAAGTCTTGGTCTGCTCACTTTAATACATTTTTTAGGCAACTTCTGACAATGATTGCAATTGTCTCTCTCTCCTCAGTTAGACTGTGAACTTCCTGAGAGTGTGAACCTGAAATATCTGAGACAGGTCTCAGTCAATTTAGAAAGTTTATTTTGCCAAGGTTAAGGATGCACCTGTGACATAGCCTCATGAGGTCCTGGTGACATGTGCCCAAGGTGGTCATGGTACGACTTGCTTTTATACATTTTCGGGAGACATGAGACATCCATCAATATGTGTAAGATGTGCATAGGTTTGGTCCAGTAAGGGGGGACAACTTAAAGTGAGGTTTTTCAGATCAGAAGTAGGTAAGAGATAAAAGGTTGCATTCTTTTGAATCCTGGATGATTACATTCTTTTTTTATTTTTTAGATGGAGTCTTACTCTGTAGCCCAGGCTGGAGTGCAATTGGCACGACCTCGGCTCAGTGCAACCTCTGCCTCTCAGGTCCCGGTTTAAGCAATTCTCCTACCTCAGCCTACCAAGTAGCTGAGATTACAGGCACAAGCCAACAGATGATTGCATTCTTTTAATGAATCATAGATCAGCCTTCAACTGAATACACAATTTAGTCTGGCTCAGTGAATCTGCATTTTTGTATGAACAATATGGCAAAGGAACCAATCAGATATGCATTTGTCTTAGGTAATCCTCAAATGGATAACTTTGAGTTCTGT
Source organism: Callithrix jacchus (assembly GCF_049354715.1). Classification (NCBI taxonomy): domain Eukaryota; kingdom Metazoa; phylum Chordata; class Mammalia; order Primates; family Cebidae; genus Callithrix; species Callithrix jacchus. The sequence continues at coordinate 75,565,866 of NC_133517.1, forward strand.
CTTTTGTCCACAATGAATTTCCTTGTGGGCAAATAGGGAGGTATGTAACATCTTACCTTTGTAGCTTATCTTACTTAGGAATAAAATGGGTGGCAGGTTTGCCTGACATAGACCCCAGCTTGACTTGCCCCTCGGCTTAGTGATTTGTGGGTCCCATGATGAGTTTTCCTTTCACAAGAGCAAAGATAGTGGCATTTTATTCACCTTTGTTTACCAGTGCTTGACATAATGCTGGTACACTGGATGCTTAGTTGAGAGAGTAAAGAAATATTTTTAATTCAATTGAGAATATATGTTGTGCATAGCATTTTTAGGTTCCAGTGACAGAAAAAAAGGCACAGTGACTCACAATTGAGACACATGTAATGTCTGAATGTAGATAATACATAGCAAAATTGATAGGCAATGTATAGACACAGAACATTTTACTGAACTTTACTGCATAGCAGTCATTTTTAGAAAGGCTAATTTGCTGAAGAGCGTATATTTGATTAGAAAATTTAGCTAAGAATAAATGAGCCAAATTTGTTTTAAGATTAATTTGAGCAGAAAACATATGTTTTAGGTTAAGTAGCATTAATCAAAACCAATAAATGTTGCCGGATTTACAAGTAGCCAGCTGATTTTATGTGTTCTGTATGTCTCCTTTGAAATTGTTTAAGACACGTTAAGCACTGTTAGCTACATTTGTTAAATATGCAGGCTATTATAAACACATCGTAATGCATCCATTTCTATGGATCTAGAATACGTTAATGCTACAACAGGATGAGGAACATGTGAGCTTTCTCTGAAACTTATTTGGTTTGAGGTCAAAACCTTCATAGGAAGAAGACATTTCATTACACTGTAGGTGAGAAGACAAAAGGCAGCAATTTGGGAAAAAGAAACTCAGACAAGTGGTAACTGGGGTGGCTGGGAGGCAGTGAAGAAAAAAGATGTTTCTGAATAAGGAAAAGGAAGACATTGCCAGGGAAACAAAATTTTAAAACAGACCTCTTTAAACATAATAATAATAAAGACTGAGATTTTAGGGAAAGAGAGAAAAGTACAATAAATCAGCAAATTAGCTTATTTTGTTTAGAGTGGAGAGAGACCTCTTTTAAGTTCTCATAAACTGTTTCGTGAAGATCAAGCTTTACTTGAATCACAAACCTTTCAAAGATTCATTGGGGAATAAGAACAAATGATCTAAGAGAAGGAAACGTGTCTTTCATTAAAACCTTTCATATCACAAAGAACTATGTATTTATTGACCTTGAAGTTGTTCAAGGATTACTATTTGCTGTGTAATTTAGTAAATGCTTTTATCCATCTCAATCAAGAATATACCCAATATGGGAACAAATACATTTGAATATGTTTACAGTCCACATTTACAGGGGTAGAGGGGAATGTCATCTATTCTTTCACCATCCATTGTCATCTAACATTGCCCTTTAACAGGTACTCAATAAATAAGTCAAGCACCATTTCGGAAGTTTCTAGATGCATCTTTTTTCAATTTATTAATGTATTTAACATTAATTTTCTATATATGCCAGACCTGCGGTTTGGCCATAGAGAGGATATGTAGCAAGATTCTGACCTATGTAAAGAAGAGATTCAAGGATCTGGAATTCCCATAATCCGCATGTGTCATGGGAGGGACCTGGTGGGGGGTAACTGAATCCTGGGGGTGATTTCCCACATGCTATTCTCATGATAGTAAGTTCTTGTGAGATCTGATGGTTTTATAAGGGGCTTCTTCCTTCACTTGGCTTTAATTTTTCTTCACCTTGTGGAGAATGACATGTTTGCTTCCTCTTCTGTCATGATTATAAGTTTCCTGAGGCCTCCCCAGTCCTGCAGAACTGTGAGTCAATTAAACCTCTTTCCTTAATAAATTACCCAGGCTCAATTATGACCTTATAGCAGCATGAGAATGGATAAAGCCTCTAAATAGATACCTGCAATAAAACATTAATGATGATTAAAAATAGAAGAGAGGGCCAGGTGTGGTGGCTCATGCCTGTAATCCCAGCACTTTGGGAGGCCGAGGCGGGCAGATCACTTGAGCTAGGAATTCAATACCAGCCTGGAAACATAACCATTTCTACTACAAATACAAAAATTAGCTGAGCACAGTGGCACATGCCTATAAACCCAGCTACTCGGGAGGCCAAGGCAGGAGAATTGCTTGAGCCCAGGAGGCGGAGGTTACAGTGAGCCAAGACTGCATTACTGCACTCCAGCCTGGGTGACAGAGCAAGAATCCATCTCAAAAAAAAAAAAAAAAAAAAAAATAGAGGAGAGGGACGTAAGTTATATCTGCAGTAGCAGAAGAATGTGTACTCCAGGAGATTACTCAAACTATGTCTTAAAGTGTGCATGCAATAGGCTTAAATTAGAAAATAACGCCAAGCCTGTAACCTTACTAGTCACCTCATCTAATTATATATAAAAGGAAAATCAAAAAAATTATTGGAAGATCATAATATGCTTAAGACTTAAAAGCAGCATTATATTTCTCCATATATAATTATTAATAGCGGCTGGGCGCGGTGGCTCACACCTGTAATCCCAGCACTTTGGGAGGCCGAGGAAGGTGGATCACAAGGTCAAGAGATCGAGACCATTCTGGTCAACATGGTGAAACCCCGTCTCTACTAAAAATACAAAAAAAAAAAAAAAAAAATTGGCTGGGCATGGTGGCGTGTGCCTATAATCCCAGCTACTCGGGAGGCTGAATCAGAATTGCCTGAACCCAGGAGGCGGAGGTTACGGTGAGCCGAGATCACGCCATTGCACTCCAGCCTGGGTAACGGGAGCGAAACTCCGTCTCGAAAAAAAAAAATTATTATTTATTTCCTCTCAAATTGTCTTGCATAGATAAGGTTTTATAGGACGTATTGGCCTAACCAATGGGAGACTGCATTTCTCACCTTCCTCTGCAGCTTAATACAGCTTTTAAAATGTAGGTGGATGTATTGTTTGCAACTTTCATGTCACTTGCTTAGAGGATGCTGTTTGCCCTCTACTTGTCCTCTTTTTGGTCTTCCTGTGAGCTGAAACCTGGAGCAGCAGAAAGTGACCCAACTTTGACCCGGGTTCCCTAAATGGCCCCTGAAACAAAATGATCTGGACCACTGACTTGTACGGTATTATATGAGACAGAAAGAAATACATTTCTATGTTATTTAAGCCTCTGTGTTTTGTACCTGATTGACAGAGCAATATAGCCAGTACCCTAATTAACACGAACATCTCTTTTCCTACTTGTCAGCAATCAAAACTGAATTCTAAAAGCAGAACACACACTTTCATTTCAGAAAGAACTCACACCTAAAACATTTTGGAGTTTGGAAGTTAGAGATACATTCAAAGGTCAGTTCTCACAATGTGATGATAATAGGATTTATTTCATGCCATCCTTGTGTTGAACATTGGGTTTGGTAATGGGTATTTGATTCCATTTAATCTTCGGAAAAACCCAATGAACTAGCTACTATTCTCATTTTAGAGTCAAGTAACTCAAGGCTTAGAGTAGCTATGAGGACACATTAGGTCATATACTTAGCAGTAGTAGGGGGAGACAGGATTTAATTCTAGATTGTTCTGGCTTATAAAGCCCTACTGTATCCCGCTTCATCCCATAGTAGCTGAGGGCAAGGCTCACCTTTCTTATCTATACTGTCAATAACATTTATATTTATGAGGTTGCTGTGAGCACTAGATAAGTCTATATATATGATGGACTTGTCAGAGTCCTTTCAAATCCTGATAAATAGTAGGCACACAATAAACACTGGGTGTTTTTTCTTCTCAGTGGTCTGAGAGCTCCTAGAATGAAGGAGAAATATCCCTTTGGACTTTGTAGCTTTCAATATCCTGTAAAATGTCTGGCAAGAAACAGGTCCTTAATATACAATAGGATAAATCAGGATAATGAGGGGAGCAGGTATAGAAACTGGAAGATTTAAAAGAAAAAACAAAAAGGCTGGGTGAGGTGTCTCACACCTGTTATCCCAGTGTTTAGGAGGCTGAGGTTGGCTGAACCCTTGAGGCTAGGAGATCAAGACCAGTCTGGGCAACATAGCAAGACCTCATCTCTACAAAAAATAAAACAAAAATTAACCAAGCCAGTGACACATACTTGCAGTCCTAGCTATTCAGAGGCTGATGTAGGAGGATCCCTTGAGCCCAGAAATTCAAGGCTACAGTTAGCCCTGATTGTGCCACTGCACTCCAGCCTGGGCAACCAAGTGAGATTCTTTCTCCCTCCACCAGAAAAAATATATAACAAAAATACAGATCAACAAGGGCAATAGTATTGACCCTTACAATATTCTGGGAAATATGGTAATTACTTGACATACATTTTCTCCTTTAATCCTCCTGATAACTTTGTGAGGTTGATCTTATTAGTTTCCCTATTCCACAGACATGGCCAATAAACCCCAGATGTGAAGTAACTCATTTACAGTCACACAGATATTAAGCTGTGTGACTTCTACTTGAACTAAGGATTATGTTTGTCCAAAGCCAATTTTTTAATCACCTCCTCATGCCAAGCAAAAAAACTGAAGAAACTAAGTGCTAGTCTTAGCCTATAACTGTTAAGCTTTGAGCTTCAGAATGCCCCCACCAAATGCCCTGTCTCCTGCTCTTCAGCATTGAGGGTGACGATTTGTAGACTCCAGACCTTTCCCAGCTTGACCTCTCAATGTCCTGCAGTAGCCAGGTGGGCTGTAGCTCCGGCTTCTCCCCTCCAGGGAGTGCTCCTGGGTGGCCAAGCAAGGCCTGTGGGCCTGCACAGCTGCCTTGTGTGTCGCTGTCCAAGCAGCTGGGCACGTGAGCTGCTCCAGCAGGCTGGAGTCAGATTGTGTAAACCGCTGTATGCTCCTGGCAGCTTTGGGACTGGCTGGGTCCCTTCAGGAAATAAAGGGAGAGCTCTAAGTAAGCTTGACAAGGGCTGCTCTGGGGCAGGAAGCAACAGACACTTGAACTCACTGAATTTCCAACTCTGGTTCCTTTCAAAGGCAAATGCTGTGTCTTAATAGTCTACAAATGTACTCTTGCCTCCCACAGTGCTCTAGACACAGTATGTGCTCAGTGAAATTTTGCTGAGTGGATGGGTGAGTGAATGAACAATTGAATGAAAGGGATGCAATCATGTTTGCTATTTGGAGGGCTAATAAAAAAGCACAAGATTTATTTGGGGATTTTTATTTATTTATTTATTTAGAAACGGAGTTTTGCCAGGCTGGAGTGAAATGGCACCATCTCAGCTTACTGCAACCTCCGCCTCCGGGGTTCAAGTGATTCTCCTGCCTCAGCCTCCTGAGTAGCTGGAATTACAGGCATGTGCCACTATGCCAGGCTAATTTTTGTACTTTTAGTGGAGACAGGGTTTCATCATGTTGGTCAGGCTGGTCTTGCACACCTGACCTCAGGTGATCCACCTGCCTCAGCCTCCCAAAGTGCTGGGATTATAGGCGTGAGCCATCGCGCCCGGCCTATGAATGAATTTTAACAGTAATCTTGCAGACAGCTCTTATCACCACTTATTTGGGGTACTATGATAAGCCAACAGAATCATATTTTGTCAAAGGTAGATTCTTATAACACCTTCAATCTACTATCTATATTTCTTCCTTACATTTAAGGCTGCCACTCTTTTGAAAGAGGAATCATAAGTACTACCTAAGGTATGATGAACTTTAAGAACACACAATTATCATGCACCTATATCTACACAGATTCCCCCAGTCATTGAGTTATGCTGAGTTGAAATATAGTTTCATCAGAAATTATGGATAAAATGCAGTATCAAAGATGGATGGCACTAAAGGTTCCATTCTGCATTTTAACTCTTCTTCTTAACTCATAACAAACACATGTAAAAAGTCTTCACAATGAAAAGAAGTTTGCAAGACTATATTGGAATCAAGTTTCCAAAAAGATGTAAATGCAAAATTATTTTAACTTAAATTTGTTTATAAATATTTTTATTACATAATGAAAATTAGCCCATAATGTGTTAAATAGTAGAATAAAGAAATAAAGAATGACTTTTTTTCTTTTTGTTTCTAGATATGCAGTTATAATAACAGTGATGCTGTTTTTAAAAAATTCTAACCTTACATATATATAGAAAGTAAAGGACAAAAATTCTACTCATCCTTCTGTATTTTCCAGTCAATTTGTATAGGTCCCTTGAGGTTAGGTTTTAATTTCTTTTTAAAGAATAAAGAAAACTTACTCCATTAATATTTCTTAAATACATTCTATATGTCAGGCCCTAGATCTAGGAATATAAGAGTAGACAAATTGGACAAAGACCCAACCTCTTATGAAGCTTACTTTCTTTTCTTTCCTTTTTTTTTTTTTTTTTTTTTTTTTTTTTTTTTTTTTTAGCTAGGATCTTGCTATGTTGTTCAGGCTAACCTGAAACTCCTGGACTCAAGCAATTCTCCCACTTCAGCTTCCCCTGTAGCTGAGACTATAGGTGTACCTAACCATGCCTGGCTTAGAACTTACTTTCTTTAGAAAAAACAGACACTAAATATTAAATATAATAAAAAGGTAATGTATAATATATTAATAAGGAGGGGCTAAAACTATGGGAAACCAAAGAATCAAAAGTATAAGTAAGGATCATACTAGGGATGAGTCTGGGAACATGGGTTGCAATTTTAAAACAAGGTGATTTAGGTAGGCTTCACTGAAAAGGTGACATATGAAGAAAGATGTAAAGGAAGTGAGTGAGTTAGCCACATGGATATCTGGTATAATATCATTCCAGATATATGAAACAGGCCTATGGTGGAATGGCTGACATATTTTAGGGCCAAAAAGGAAACAAGTGGAGCAGGAGTGAGAACAGAAGAATAGAGCAAGAATAGAAGTACAAGAAGATAATAGGAGGCAAGATCATGGAATCACTTGTGCTCCATTGTAGGAACTTTGGCTTTAGTTTTGCATGGGTGAGAGCCAGTGGAGGATTTGAGCAAACCAGTAAACGTGATATGACCTTTGTTTTAAAGAAATTGCTCTGACTGCTAAATTGAGAACAGACTAAAGAGAGGCAAAGGACAGTAGAACTGTTAAGAGCCTATTGCATGGAGGGATAGCATCACAGATCAGAGTGGTTTCAGTGGAGGTGTGAGACAACAGCAAATTCTGGATATATTTTGAATCAAAGAAAAAGATTCCGTCCTGAAATATTGAAAGCAGAATGAAAGCGAAAGAGAAGACTCAGGGACAATCCCAAGGTCTAAGGGAATGAAAGAGTGGCATTTTCTCTATGTATATTATCTTGAAGCTTACCTTAATTCACAATATATAATGAACATCATTTCACATCCAGTCATATAGAAATACCTCATTTTAAACAGTTTCTTAGTGATCTATTTTATGGCTATTCTATAATTTACCAATGTATTATTCTTCTCTTATTATTTTTTCCTAATTTTCTTCTGTAAGGTTTTACAATACTTTTTAAAATATTTTGATATTAATTTTATTTTGAACAGACCAATGTAGTAGCCTAAATCAACATTTAAAGCAGCACTAGTGAATCTTTCAGAAATCTAGTTAATTAGCAAAATAAAATATCCATGTATGTTCATGCTATTTCATAATGCCTTTCAAGTGTTTCATTATTACAGCCATGTGTTCAATAGTATTTTTTTATTACATTCACTGTGATCAGAACTTTGGAGAGAAATAGACTTCAATTCCATTTCTGGAGAAGTTCTATACCCAGAAAATGAAACACAGAGAGCTTTGTATAGAAAATGGCCATGGCATAAAATAAGATAAATACATAAGATATGTATTCACATATTTATGTCATAAGTAAGATGACTTAAGATTTATCATGAACTCCTAATATTTAGAACAGGAGTCCATGGTAATTATTAAGTTGTCTTACTTATGACATAAATATATAACTACATTCTTAGCCTGGCTAAGAATGGTGCATTTATGCTACTCATCACTTATTAAAACAAAGATTTAATCACTGATAACTCCTACCATTTATAGAAGTGGTAGGATTAACCATATAATTGCATAAATTTATTTTTTGGGTTGTTTAGTTGTTTTATAATTATGCAAGAGATATATCTATGTCACCAATAAAAATATCTAGTTACCTAGATGACAATATTTTAATAAACATCAAATTTCTTACTTCTCTAGGTAAGGAATAAATTATACAGTCTCTTGCTAGACATCACCAGAAAATGGCTTGACTGGTTCTATTAGTAGAAGATGAACAGGAGGACCCTTCCCCAAATATTGAGCAAACCAAAGGCAGAAGACCAGGCCATGCAAGGGGTATTTATACAATGCCATACAGATGTGTATGTATAACAGCCATAGAGACAGTGTATGGTTTATGTGTTTGTACCAGAATTCTTCAGAACTTAAGAGAAGACTTAAAGATCTGTTTCATTTAATCTCCAATATAGATTAAAAAAACAATTTAGTAGTAGTTGGCAAAAAGCACGATCAATGTGAAAGGTACTGAACTGAAACTTCAAATGCAATTTTTTCAACTTTTACTAGATTGTTGTATATGATTACATACTTTCTAGCTTTTACTGAGTGATTGTTTTAATTTTTAGAAAAGTAATTATATGTTGCATGTTGTAAATTGTATATTTTGTTGTATTTTAAAGAAACATTACTTAACCCTGGCATTTTCGCTTGAATTTTGAAAGATACTGAATTTTGTTTTCTTTTGGTTTTGAGAGAGTGTCTTGCTCTGCTGCCCAGGTTGGAGTGCAGTGGCATAATCTCCATTCACAACCTCAGCCTCCCAGGGAGAGAATTGAGAATTGCTCAAGTAATTCTCCTGCCTCGGCCTCTTGAGCAGCTGGAATTACAGGCTTGAGCCACCACACCCAGCTAATTTTTATATTTTTAATGGAGTTGGAGTTTCACCATGTTGGCCAGCCCAGTCTCAAACTGCTGACTTCAGGTAATCTGCCTGCCTTGGCCTCCCAAAGTGCTGGGATTACAGGCATGAGCCACTGCGCCTGGCCTGTTACAGAATTTTGTATTAAACTCTTTAAAATATAATGAATCAAGTTTAAGGAAGAATTTTCCATTTTGCATTTGGATTTAAAAATGTAGAATGTTTGAGGTTATTTCACAATAGATAATATGCTTTAAAATAAACAAAAATCAAATATATGACAAAGCTCTTGGCTCTGTTTTATATTCAACCTTGAAACAGTCCTATACTACCTGTCTCTTCAGTAAAAATAAAGTAACAGTCATCAGGGAACAAACATCCTTGTGTCAGTCATGTTTTAAACACTCCTTTTAAAATTCTGTTGGTCATACTACGAATACGTGACAAATAGATAATGAATAAAAAAATTAGGAGAGAAACACTTAGATGACATATTTTGGCAAAAAGTAACTTTCATCATGTAATTATATATTACAAAAAAAATTCATGGTTTAGAAAATGGCAAAAATTGCAATTGAAATCGCTTCTTTTCAGTATCAAATATTCTTTCCCAAAATGTGTCATTTGAACCAATGCAAGAGAGCCAAATACAATCTTATAATCCAGTAAAGAGTAGAGAGGACAATATGCAACCTAGATAATTATTAACTATTCATATTATATTACAGGTAAGATTCATGGTATACTGCAAAGAGTATAGGCTATGAAGCAAGAGACACCTGGATTCCAATTGCACTTACCAACTTTCTGACTTCAGGTCAGTTCACTTCCTCTCTTGGTACAACGGTTCCTCCTTTTTTTTTTTTTTTTATTAGTTCAATTTTCAGTTTTCCTGGCAAGACTATGATGGCACTGGGTGATTGTAGCTTCAACCAGAGAGGGAAGGATATATATTAATGTCACTCTTAGAAGTGAGGAACTAGGATGTTGAAAAGTAAAAAAAGGAGAGAAGGAGGAAGAAAGAGGAAGTAAAAGAGGGAGAGAGAACAGGAATATTGCTTCATTCTAAAAATGGGTATTAATAATGGCCGATCAATATTTTGTGTATTTAAAATGGAGAACTCTATAAATATTTATTGAGTTTACTTGTTCCAGATCTGAGTTGAAGTCCTGGATATCCTTATTAATTTTCTGTCTCATTGAGTCTAAATCTCATTATGGGTCTTATGTATTTGGGTATTAAGATCTCTTATTGTTACATTGATCCTTTTACCACTGTATCTTTGTTGCTTTGAAATCTATTTTATCAAATGTGAGAATTGCAACTCCTGCTTTTTGTTTATTTATTTAATTTTGCTCTCCATTTGGTTGGTAAATTTTTCCCCAACCCTTTGTTTTGAGTCTTTGTGTATCTTTGGATACACAGTTAGGTTTTGGCTGTATCTTTTGATTGGGGGATTTAGTCGACTTAAATTTAGGGTTATTGCCATTTGATGTTAACTGGCTATTTTATCCATTCGTTGATGTAAATTCTTCTTTATGTTGATGCTCTTTACTTTTTGGTATATTTTTAGAAAGGCTCATACTGGCTGTTCCTTTCTACGTATAATGCTCCTTTCAGAAGTTCTTGTAAAGTAGGCCTGGTGGTAATAAAATCTCTGAGTACTTGCTTGTTCATAAAAGATTTTATTTTTCCTTCAATTGTGAAGCTTAGTTTGGCAGGATATGAGATTCTAGGCTGAAAGTTCTGTTCTTTAAGTATGTTGAATATTGGCCCCCACTCTCTTCTGGCTTGTAGGGTTTCCACTGAGAGATCTGCTGTAAGTCTAATAGGCTTCCCTTTATGGGTAACCTGGCCTTTCTCTCTGGCTGCCCTTAGTATTTTCTCCTTCGTTTCAATCCTGGTGAATCTAATGATTATGTGCCTTGGGGTTGCTCTTCTTGAGGAATATCTTTGTGGTGTTCTCTGTATTACCTGGGGTTGAATAGTGTCCTGCTTTGCTAGATTGGAAAAATTTTCTTGGATAATATCCTGAAAAGTATTTTCCAGCTTGAATTCATTCTCTCCATCACATTCAGGTACACCAATCAAATGTAGATTGGGTCTTTTCACATAGTCCCACATTTCTTGGAGACTTTGCTCATTCCTTTTCATCCTTTTTTCTCTATTCTTGTCTTGTCGTTTTATTTCATTAAGTTGGTCTTCGACTTCTGATATCCTTTCTTCTGCTTGATCCATTCTGCTATTTAAACTTGTGCATATTTCACTAAGTTCTTGTGTTGTATTTTTCAGCTCCGTTAGTTCATTTATATTCCTCTCTATATTGTCTATTCTTTGCAGCATTTCATCAAACCTTTTTTCAAAGTTCTTAGTTTCTTTACATTGAGTTAGAACAAGTTCTTTTAATTCCCAGAAGTTTCTTATCATCCACCTTCTGAAGCCTACTTCAGATAATGGAACACAGTCCTTTTCTATCAGGGCTTGTTCCGTTGCTGATGAGGAACTGCAATCCCCTGTAGAGGGAGAGGGGTTCTGATTTTGGGTATGCTCGGCCTTCTTAGGCTGGTTTTTTCCCTTTATTATAAATTTATCCATCTGTCGTCTTTACAATTACCACCTTTCTAATTAGGTTTCTGAGTCGACGTCCAATTTATTGATTCCCAGTGCTGGGATTCAAGCAACCCACTGCGCCGGCCAAAATAGCAGCGATAAGACTGATGGTGCTCTTCTGTCTGGGAATCTCTGGTCTGGCTTCCTTCTTGAGTCCGCAACAAGTGGCTCTGCCTTCCCAGAGCTCCAAACACTGGTCAGTAAGGGAACCAGTCCCGTTTACTCTGCATGAAGAGCTGCCGCGCCAAGGTGCTGGCAAAACCGCTGTGCCAGCCACAAGAGTCGCGCTGGTGACCCATGGGGCTCCTCCACTAGAAATCTGCTGGTCCGTGAGCAACGAAAATTCATCTGAATGTGTGGCATCCTCTCGTTCTCTGAGCTTTCACTGGGAGCTACAATTCTGAGCTGTTAGTGATCAGCCATCTTGGATCTCTCCTATGTAAGAGAACCTATTTTACATAGGTTCCTCCTATGTAAAATAAGAGAAACATGTCTATTGTAAAAACACAAAAATTAGCTGGGCATGGTGGCACATGTCTGTAATTCCATCTATGTGGGAGCCTGAGGCAGGAGAATCACGTGAACCCAGGAGGTAAAGATTGCAGTGAGCCAAGATTGTGCCACTGCACTCCAGCCTGGGTGACAGAGTGAGACTCTCTCTCAAAAAAAAAAAAAAAAGAAAAAAAAGAAAAAAAAATAACTGAGAAAAATGAGAAGTTGTAAATGAATAAATTCGTTTATGCCAAGTAAACCAAAGGTAATTAGATTGCTTGGATTGACTTTGTTTAAAATTAAAAAGAAAGAGCACATTTCATACAGAACAATTTCATATGTTGATGGTGATCAGGCTGTGAGCAGGCGGAGTAACCAATTACTGCTAGGATATCACAGTGAGGAGTGGAAGTGCTAAAATCCAAGGTCAAGTCTATCTGGCCACATTATACTCAATGGCTTTCCAAATTAACCAAATGATATGATTAGCAAGAAAGGAGGGAAGTTAACATTTACTGAGTAGCTATCATTTACCATGTGCTTTCATTAATCGGTTAGTTAATAAAATGAATGATGATGGTGAAAATGTAAGTACAGATTAAAGAATTACTAAACAGGAAACATGTCTTTAAAAATCTGACATTACTCAAGAGAAATCACAAGGGAAATCACTCAATATCTAAGGCTCCCTCAGTTTAATTCACCCTTCATAAATAAGACTATTAACTTAAAATTCCCCGCTTTCGTGGAAGCCTAGCACTTACGATTCCATAAAGGCTAATGGAGTATATATTATAACTTGTGTCACAATAGCTGCTTGCTTGGTGTCATGTTGATAAAACATCTGGACATTGGGCTTAATTTCTCCTTCCTTCCTTCCTTCCTTCCTTCCTTCCTTCCTTCCTTCCTTCCTTCCTTCCTTCCTTCTCTTTCTTTCTTTTTTTTTTTTTATGGAGTCTAGCTCTGTCACCAGGCTGGAGTGCAGTGGAGCATACTCGGCTAACTGCAGCCTCCACCTCCCGGGTTCAAGTGATTCCACTGCCTCAGCCTCTCGAGTAACTGGGACTACAGGTGGGCACCACTACGCCCAGCTATTTTTGTGTGTGTGTGTATTTTAGTAGAGACAAGGTTTTACCGTGTTAGCCAGGATGGTCTCGATCTCCTGATCTCATGATCCACCTGCCTTGGCCTCCCAAAGCGCTGGGATTATCAGTGTGACCTACCATGCCCAGCTGCCAATTTCTTTTTCTATCCATTGTTCTTTTAGGTTTTTACTTCCAAGTCTGCCACATGACTGTGGATCCAGGAAGAATTATTATTTATATGTTTTATTTCAAATACACTGTTTTTCCTAATTCTTTTCCTCATATCCAACCAACACTAGACTCATGTAAAAGCATAAAAATTGACTTTTTCTTCCATTTTTAATATTTTAATTAGAAGGTATTAACCTTACATGCATTATCTTTTTCTTTCTATATAGATAGAATATATTTCAGAATTATGTTTTATATCGAATTCTTCATGATGTTCAGAACAACGAATCTTTAGTTATAAACCGAAAACCTTCAAGTGGCTTTTTAATCACAGTATAAACCCAATCTCCTTATCCTCCCAAAGGTCCAAATGACCGAGCACCTGTCTGTCTGACTTCGTCTTTGAGCTGCTTCCCGTCACGAAATACTTTCCAAATCAATGGTCTTTCAGTGTTGTCAACACGTCAAACCAATTCCTGCTTTAAGTCATTGGTGGTAGCTGGGTCCTCTGCCAAGAATGTTCTTCACATGGCTCTAATCCTTGTAATTCAGATCTGAGAGAGGCCTTCTCTAACTACCCAGTGACTACCAACTCATTCTTTCTCACATCCTCCTGTTTCAAGCTTCAGCACAGTGGGGTTTTTTTCCTTTATTTGCTTTGTTTATTTTTTATGGTCTGCTATTTCATACTAGAATTTAAGCTTCATCTCCATAGCCCCGGTGTCTAAAACACTTGTGACACACAGCGGGCACTGAATTAAGGAGTGTGGAAAGATTAGTACACATATGATGCTCCTTTGGCACATTGATTATTTTTTACCTTTTATTATGAAAGACTTCTAAATTTAAGCAAAAGAAGAAAGAATGAGTAATAAATTCCTAATCAACAAAACAGTTGCAAAATTTTTAAATTTTCAGTTGCAGTATTAATACATGAGTACCTGAAAGGATGTATTCACCTTCTAGTTCTATTCTCCATTCCATTTGTTTTCCTCATATTCATAATAGCATGAACTTGTCATGAACACTTTTTAAAAGACTGTCCATTTAAGACAGAACTTTCTGTTCAGTTTCTGTCCAAAATAAATTTGAAAGAGAGCTCTTTCTTTAAATACATCACAATCTAATAAGAAGGATTAAGATGGGTATAAAAAGAACAACAATGCCAGGTGGAAGTGGAATGTGCTCAAAGGGAGGCTAAGAAAAATTTTATGTAGATGAAAGAAGAGGTTTCCTGTTTGTTTTACTTTGTTTTTCGATTTGGAAGTAGATTGAGGAGGTTTTCTATGAAGCAGTAGGTGTTTTTAGTTAGGTCTTGAAGAGTAGATGTAATTTTAGCCATTGAAGTGTATAAAGAATTATACACTAAGGGGGAAGAAAAAAAGTCCACAAAAATAATAAAAGCAGGAAAGCAAATTTCTTCCTTTCTTTTTCCTCCTTCCCTCCCTCCCTCTTTCTTTTTTTTCTCCCTCCCTCCCTTCTTCCTTCCCTCCCTTCTTCCTTCCTTCCCTTCTTCCTTCCTTCCTTCTTTCTCTTTCCTTTTCTTTCTCTTTCTTTCTTTCTCTTCTCTTCTTTCTTTCTCTCTCTCTCTCTCTCTTTCTCTCTCTCTCTCTCTCTTTCTTTCTTTCTTTCTTTCTTTCTTTCTTTCTTTCTTTCTTTCTTTCTTTCTTTCTTTCTTTCTTTCTTTCTTTCTTTCTTTCTTTCTTCTCTTTCTCTCTTCCTCTCTTCCTTCATGGAGTTTTGCTCCTGTCACCCAAGCTGGAGTGCAGTGGTGTGATCTTGGCTCACTGCAATCTCTGTCTCCCAAGTTCAAGCAATTGTCATGCCTCAGTCTCCTGAGTAGCTGGGATTACAGGCATGTGCTATCACACCCAGCTAATTTTTGTATTTTTAGTAGAGACAGGGTTTCAGCATGTTGGCCAGGCTGGTCTCAAACTCCTGACCTCAGGTGATCCACCTGCCTTGGCCTCCCAAAGTGCTGGGATTACAGGTGTGAGCTACCATCACGCCCAGCCTAAGCAAATATATTTCTAGGAAGCAGCAAGTTTGAGTCTAGAACAGGTTGAATGCTTTAAAAAGTGGAAGAAAATACTGGAAAGCTGAGTTGAAATTGAGTTGATTCTTTATTCAGAAGGAAATGGGGATCCACTGAAGGCTGTTAAGGAGGAAAATAACACTTTTAAAAGTAATTTAAAGGTCTTCACCTTTAATAGTAATAGCAGCATA
Source organism: Callithrix jacchus (assembly GCF_049354715.1). Classification (NCBI taxonomy): domain Eukaryota; kingdom Metazoa; phylum Chordata; class Mammalia; order Primates; family Cebidae; genus Callithrix; species Callithrix jacchus. Next base: position 75,581,359 of record NC_133517.1, read on the forward strand.
CACGATAAATAAAAATGGAATAGGCTGCAAAAGAAGTTAGCAGAGAATGATGTCACAATAGACAATGTGGCTGCTCTAAAATATGGTTTAAATATTTGTAGACATTTGTCTCATCTAGCAGTGAGTCTTTTGTCTTCTTCTTTCTAATCAGGGCAGCTTGTGACCATTTCAGCCAATAGAGTATGGCAGAAAGCTCCTGTGAGACTTCCAAGACGAGGTCATCAAAGGCCATGCAGCCAGCTTCAGCCTTATTCTCTAGGGATACTTGCTGAGGAAAGCCAGCAATCCTGTATGAATTCTGGTGAGCCTGGGATCACGCTGGAGAAGTGTTGTGCAGATAATCTAGTTGTTAGCACCAGCTGAGTATTCCGGGCACAGTCAGCTGTGTAAGTGCACTGTTTGGAAGGTCCAACCCAGTTGTATCTTTAGATAACTACAGCACCAAATGACAGAGTATTACTGTCTGAGAGACTGTAAGCACAAACTGTTCATCTGAGCCCTTCCTAAATTCTTGACCTACAAAATCATGCACAGAACAAAATGTTTGTTGTTTTACACCACTAAATGTTAGAGTAATCTCTAATAAGTAACAGACCAGGAAGTAAAAGTGTGTCTTGAATAGGGAAACAGGCAATTACAGTGGTGTACGTAGTCTAATTTCTTAGCCCAGTATGGCAGGGTCTCCAAAAGTATCTCTTTAGGTGTGGCTCCCATAGTCTCCACTGACCACTGTTGCCAGTAATACTGAGCTGTTTATTGTCTCTCTAGTATGTTGTGTTCATTACGGTCTCCAAAGCTTTGCTCCCTGAGCTCACCTGCCTGGTGCATTCTCTCCTCCCTTCTCAAAGTCCAAACAATCAAAGCCTAATTCAAATTATATCTCCTTGCTAATCATCACATTGCAATGTTTCTCCTCTTCCTGAGTTCCCACAGTACTTTGTGACTAGAGTATTCATAGAGAACTGTTGCAGTGCTATTCTATCTATAAGAATGTTTTATCTTACTAGCCAAGATAAAGATCAAAACTTGTGATTAAAAACCTATGCCTAGCGCTATGAATTATACTCAGGAGTCATCTGACTGGCACTTAAAAGTCCTGATAATACTACTAACATTAATGCTTCTTCCTAGTATTGCAAGTACTGCTTGTTTATAGTTGAAGCAAATCCACTGTTTAAAATATTATACAACCAGTTTAAAATATGATTTCTCTCTTAATTTTAATGGTTATGATTAGTCATTCAAGAATGGATTCTTTTTCCATTTTCTAATTTTTTGCATGTTTTCAGAAATTTAAAAAACATATTATTGTTACCTGTATTACAATCTGATTCCACAAACTTTGGATGTTAGAAAATAGAAACTGGTATCTAGACACAGTTTTCCCAAATCTTAACTCTCTTCACAGAGAACACAGAACTTCAAATAAAATGTTCTAATAAACAAATACTAATTTAGTTACAATTTTTATTTAAGCCAAACCAAGGAGAGAATAGAAATGGGATGAATCTCTTAAATTATTAGTTAGGGTAAAAAATTTAACCATGTACGTACTACTTAAGGGAAATAAGGTAGATTGTTAGAGAAAAATGTATTATGTCAAAGGCTGAGGAAACCCGGACAATCCGTAGTAAGGGCTGAAGATTGAGCAGTGGCTGTGTTATTGAAGCCTCCCTGGGAAACAAAACTAATTGACCCTGTTAAGTTCATGTTGACCAAAGTGTTGGTTTATTTTATGTGTGTCATCTTAAAAATAAAACAAGAAGACATGTTGCTTCTTGCATTCCTATTTATTTGCCACATAGAGACAAAGAGCCACAAAATGACCTAGAGTGTAACTTCATTTCATTTTATTTATTTATTTATTTTTAAGTTTTTCACTGTCCCAAGTTGGCTATGAAACTCTGGTGAAATAAAATGTCAGGGTGTGGTCCCTTTGCCATTACACATTTTTTCGTCACTTTCTACAGGAAAAAGTCAGCAGGAGAGAAAGGACACAACTCTAGAGTGATAGTAAGAAAAGTAACACACAGTTCTCTACTCCGCCTATCAATCCCATTGTGGCCAGTGAGTTCCCAAAGAGTGAGTGGAAGCTTAAGGATCTCTGGACTTTTCTTCTGTGCTAAGTGTTTACAATCTGACCACGCTCCCACTTCTGCTTCAGACAGGGAGTGAACATTCTCTTGGAATAGTTAATATAATCCAGACATTGCCATGATGATGTCTCATCCAGAGGAGAGGCGGTCCTCCCATTCATTCTGGCTGGGTGATTTTGCAACAGCAAGCACATGGGGGAGGTGGGCTACAAAGGTCTTCTTTCTGCCAAATATATGTGAATCAATTCCTTTACTATCTGTCTGGTGATTCGAATCTCTTATGAGTAAACTAAAGCTCAAAATGTTATCCTTTTCCCAGAGCAGTAATAAGAAAGTTTGACACCATGTAGAATAAACAGAGCATAAATAATATTTTTTAAATAAAAATACTACATACATTAATGCATTTTGAAAGTTTCAAAATAGGTTTGAGTCTGCCAAAAGCAAGAAGCTTTATTTTTGTTTGATGTACCTCTTGGAAACGGGATCAAGATGTTCTAAGCCAATGTTTGTCAATCATTTTGATAATCACCAACAGAGAAGGAAAGTGAGGGTGTTTAAGGACAGTTTGGTTTTTAATAACATTGGGAGCCAGATTGGAATGAGTCTTCATCCTTCTTTCGTCCAGTAGAAGGAATGTTTTTGTTAAACACAGTGCCAAGAAATCACAGAAATGGAGGAGTGAGGGCACAGAGAAGAAGGAAGCAAGGATGAAATGGAAGGACTGAAGATCTTTTCTTTGGCCAATTTATTATCAGTAGGAGTCATTTCACATAATATAGCTTATAGCAACAATTTCCTCCTTGGCATGGAAGTAAGTATCTACCATGGCAGGTGACAACCCACAGTAATCTGAAATAATGAAGACCTCGGGTCTCTAGGGTAGAACATAGAGGCAGGGAAGGTTTACTGAAGGCAGAATATAGGCCTGCCAATTCGATTATTGGATGTGAGCAGATACTACCCCACGATTATAGTCATAACTTATTCTCACTGAAATGCTATTGACACTTGAAAAATGAGATGCCTTAAGACTCTTATCTACCATGGGCAATGTAACTTCAGCTATACTACTGAATCATTCATATCTAGCACATAGAGAGGGTGAAGTTCAAAACTGAAGACTTAGTGGGTGTTCAGAGTTGGGAGTGAAAGAGTGTAATGGTCCCTTAGAGCTATGGGAGAGATAGACACACACATGCAATGGATCATGGAAGGAGAGAGAAAGAAAAAAAATGAGTGGAGGAAAAAGGAAGGAACAGCACTAACTAATTAACACAAGGAGGCTAGTTCTAAAATGTGCTTTTGATTGAATAGACACATAAATGTCATCTCTTAATTCATGTGCACATTTTACACCATGCTTAGGCTTCTGAGGCCCAGCATTAAGAAGTAAGGAAGAAGAAACACTGTGTTCATCAAGAACAAGAGCATTTCTATTAGAAAATGGGAAATTTCTTTGTCAATTAGACTCATTTGAGCTCCCTATCTGGATCTCACCTCCACTAGTGGCTTGTACTTGTATGGACTGCCCAGGGTTTTGGCAACTGCTTTCTACCACTCTTCTTGCAGAGGCACAGTGGGCTTATCTGCTGTGGACCTGTTTTTCTCATAGTCAGAAACAAGGCCTAGGAGGGATTTCCTTCTGAGGAGTGATTACTATAGATTCCGTCCTATAGTTATTTGATTAAGGGAATAAAATTCATATAAATTGAAAATTCAGATTATTCTGGATAATGCCTGCCCATATCTCAGGGCTTTTTAAAGCTAGAAACACTCTGTTGATTAAAGTGCTGTCCCCAAAATTTGCTATTCCACGGCTTCCTAAGAAGACTGAGTTCCCCCAGGATGCAGGGTAGAAACAAAGGATTTAGCTTGGGAATGCACTAGGTAGGAGTAAGAGTTTTTATCAAAGAGCTGACCCAGGTCTGTTTAGCTAGACATTCTGACAAAGAGATGAAATGCATGTCAGATCTTAGTATAATCAATCCTATTGTACAGAGGATAACTTGGCAGTAAAAGGACCACACTGTACAATCCATACAGATGGGAAGTGACAATGCCAGGGTAAGAACCAGCTTTTTCACTTCTGGTTCATAATGATACAATGACACCTAGCTATGCCTATATGAGGCAGGAAATACAACTTACAAATTTGACTTGCCTATGTTAGGACAACTATGTGTTCTCTGGTCTAATTATCTATTCATGTTACCTGATTTCTGATTCTGAATGCCTCTTAAATGTCTCCTAACAAGATAATTAAGGCAGTGCCAAGAAGGGGGCTATATGGAGAAGCTCCCTTATACCCCCATTTCCCTCAGCATGAATTCACTTTCCTGTGACACATAGCCAGGAATGTGATACCACTGAATGCAATCACACAGAAAAAGATGGAACCAACGTAGTGAAGTTGGAAACTAACAGACGACGGGAATTTCTGGAGAGACTGTATAACCAGAACATGGTTTATTGTATATCTCCTTCTGGCTCTAGAATTTTTCCCCCTTGATTAAGTGTACAAAAGCTAAGAGTAAAAAAGAGGGAATCTCTCCAAGCTTTCCTTTACAGTTCAAATTTTATCTATTAATTTTTTTTTTTTAATTTTAGACAGAGTCCCACTCTGTCACCCAGGCTGGAGTATAGTGGTATGATCTCGGCTCACTTTAAACTTCTGCCTCCCAGGTTCAAGCGTTTCTCCTGCCTCAGCTTTTTGACTACTGGGACTACAGGTGCATGCCACCATGCCTAATAAAAAAAATAATTTTTTGTATTATTAGTAGAGATGGGTTTTCACCGTGCTAGCCAGGATGGTCTCAATCTCCTGACCTCATGATCTGCCCATCTCGGCCTCCCAAAATGCTGAGATTACTGGCATGAGCCACAGCACCCAGCCCTATATTAAATCATTTTTTACAGATCAATTACAGTAGTAAGATTCACTTCTCACTTCTGACTTAATGTTAAGAAGCTACGGGATTAAAGCTAAAAGAAAAGCAGCTGTTTCTGTGACGAGGTCCTGGCATAGAAACCAAAGGAAGAGATACATAGATAATACAATATGATCAGTGCTCCTGTAGAAGTCACATACAGCATGGAGCACCTAGTTTACAATGAGGGACAAAAGACAAAGACTGGGATAGACAGAGAAGCTATCTAAGCAACTGGGAATTAGAGTTTTAGGCAAGTCGAAGAAACGTGTGTCTCTAAGCCAATGGTATAGTATACGTGTAAAGTAAAGGCACAGAAATGTACAGCAATTAAAGTAAGCAACCTCTATGACCAGAGTATATGATTTAAGTGGAAAAGCAACAAGAGTTAAGCAGAATCTGGGTTTCATCAAGGGCCAGTATGCATTCTCACCTTCCCAAGAGAATGTACTTAGTGACTGTAATTTAGATAATACGCAAAGATACTGATATTTCGGGCAATAATCATTAAATGAAGCAAACCATACAAAGAACATTAATCCACTCATTTGTTCTCAGAACAGCCTGTTATTGCCACTTTTTACAGATGAGGAAACTGAGGCACAGCAGAGTAAAGAAAATCATTCACAGTAAATCAGGAAGTCTTGACTCAAAATAGGTGGTGTAGTGCTGAAGAACATATCATGTAAAAAATCTGCAGCTAACTGCTATGAAATAAAGAAAAGGACCCTGCCCATAACATTAACCACTCACAATTCTCAAACCAATCATTCATTTCTGGATTTTTTACACATTCAGGAGAAAAAGTTTGAGTGTGACTTAGGGTTCTTTGTCCATCCTACTGAAATTATATTATTCTGTTTGAAGTAGGAAGAAATGACACCATTGCCTTCTCTCCTCAACCAGCAACTATAAAATGGCATAGATTTGCACATGGCTTGATTTTCAGGCAGGGATGAAAGAGAAGACGTCAGTTATGTGGTATGGAAAAAACAGTTATCTAAGAGAGGGAAGAATAAAAAAAGATTTCCCACATCACTATTTGGTTGGCCAATATCCAGCTCAGAATGAAGTGCCCATTTTTCTGAAGAACAGAGATTGCTCACACCCAATTACTTACACCTTGTAACTAATCTTTTTTCTTCATAAGACATGAAATCAATCACTGAATGAAATCTTTGTAAGTTAGGGGCATAAACAGTCCAGCCTTGTAGCTGTTTGTGATTATAGCTGGCAAAATGAAAGATTGCTCAGTAGATATTAATAGTTAAAACGACAGAAGGGGGAAGAAAGAAGCAAGTTAATCTTGTTTAGGGCTTCCAGAATGAGGAAACTGACTTATGAGGAAGTCCTTGGATCTCAATGGGGATGCCCAGTCCTCTGTTATATTTGACCTTCAAAGTACTACCTTCATCTGGAACAGGTGTTGATGAATGGAGGCGAAAAACCTGACACTGCCTGGTATTTCTCTGCTTGAGAGAAAATGAAATTTCCCTTGATTTAGGTTCCTCTCTGATTCAGTTACCTTTTCTCCACTTACTGGACAGTACTGCTGAGAATATCTCATAGAGAAAAAACGGTATCTCCTTTCTAAGAACAAAACCTGCTGAATATTAAAAGAATGACATTTGTGGCAGCCCTCTCAAGTAGAATTTTAAAAGGGTAGGATTCTAGGAAACTTAAACTTAAAAGAGTCTCTTGGCTCTTTCATTAAGCCCATTACTTGATGGACCCCAAAGAAGATCACAAGGAGTTTCCTACACATTTTGATAAGTGTGTTTCTAGAACCGGGATCAATAAACAACCGCCCTGGGCTATATAAAGCTCTGTCCATGCTTCCGTATGGTCCATTCACTTTAAGAGAAAATATCAGTTATCTCATATGGAAGAAACACTTGTCTAAGAAAGGAAAAAATAAAAAAAGATTTCCCAAATCACTATTTGGTTGACCAATATCCGGCTCAGAATGAAGTGCTCATTTTCCTGAAGAACAGAGATTGCTCACACCCAATTACTTACACCTCATAAGTAATCCTTTTTGTTCACAAGACATAAAACCAATCACTGAATATACATGTACACACACACACACACGTATATAATCTATTCTTAGAGCTAGATTCTTAGAGTTTGCTTAATTTCTCAGAACCTAGTATTGGAAAATAATTTTAAAAACAATAATATCTTAATTCAAATTCCCCCATGAATAAATAGTTTTATTGAAATTCTGCCATGCTCACTTGCTTATGTGTTATCTGAAATTGCTTTTTTTTTTTTGTTTTGAGACGAAGTTTCGCTCTTGTTACCCAGGCTGGAGTGCAATGGCGCAATCTTGGCTCACCGCAACCTCCGCCTCCTGGGTTCAGGCAATTCTCCTGCCTCAGCCTCCTGAGTAGCTGGGATTACAGGCACACACCACCATGCCCAGCTAATTTTTTGTATTTTTAGTAGAGACGGGGTTTCACCATGTTGACCAAGATGGTCTTGATCTCTTGACCTCGTGATCCACCCGCCTCAGCCTCCCAAAGTGCTGGGATTACAGGCTTGAGCCACCATACCTGGCCCCTGAGGTTGCTTTTATGTTACAGTGGCAGAGCTGACCAGTTGCTACAAAGGCCGCATGGCCTACCATACTAAAATATCTACTATCTTGCCCTTTCTTGAAAACGTTTGTCAATGCCTGGTCTACAGCATTAAGAAACTGAACTCCGGTAGACGGCTACCTAATTTTTCTAAAACTGCAGCCTATTAAAAGTTGAATATCTCTCAGAGGTATTTGCAAAGAATACAGTTTAGTCTGCATGGAACTTTAGGGAAGTAAAAGAGAATCACTTATTTTTGCTGAGTATGACTGAAAACCCGCCTGAATAAATTCACCAGGTTTGGCACACTGCATTAAGTCAAATTAAATTCACCAGTGAGCTGCCAAATCACCACTAATTATTGTGCTGAACATATGAAATCACAGTTTTTGTAGGTCAAAGATAATTAAGTATTGTCAATTTCATATGGTTCCTGTGATTTCATAAGATGCTCTACAAAGAAAGGAATTTGTTTTAATATTCATTTTCATCAGCCTTCCTCTGTCAGGCATTTCACCTGATTTTCCTTAATTTCCTGTCACCTAGTATAATGAATGTGTAGCATATGTTTGCTGACAACCTGGTAATCAAACAATAAGTTAAAGTTCCTTCTAAAAATTCTACATTTGGAATAATGTAGCAAAGAAAGGATACTAGGCCCTGAAACTTTGAAGGAAGAAGTTCAATCATAAGGCATTCCTTACAACTTGGTGCCTTGCCCAGGACAGTTCTGAAGGTAGATATGCCATACAAACTGAAATCTCAGAACTTTGGGAGGCCAAGGCAGGAAGATTACTTGAACTTAAGAGTTCAAGATCACCCTAGGCAACATAGCAAGACTCCAGACTCTCCAAAAAAAAATATTCTGAGCATGTTGGTGTGTGTCTGTAGTTCTGACTACTTCAGAGGCTGAGGTGGGAGGATCACTGGAGGTTTGGAAGTCGAGATGCAGTGAGCCATTATGGTGTTACTGCACTCCAGCCTTGTCGTCAGAGCAAGACCATGTCTCAGATAAATAAATAAATAGAAAATTGATTTTCAGTTCCCACCTAGCATCTTACAGTTGCTAGCACATGCAATATCAGAGAACTGGAACTGTTATATAATTATATTATTTGTCTTTTCAGTGAAAGAACAAAACATTATATTAAGAATCCAATATCAAATCAATAACTTCTTCAAGTTAATCTATTTTTAAGAATTCCATAGACTCATTACTGTCACAAAACTTGATCAAAATGGCAAAGTCTTTAGTTACAATGGATAAATATTTTCCCACTGTTTTGCAATTGTTTATTTTTATTACCTTCTCTTCATCTGTAAACCTCTTGAAGGCAAAATGATATGCTTAGCTTGTTAACTAATCATTAATCTTGCAGGGTTTAATGTTGTTTCTTGGGCATAAATATACATATAGAACTTGTATGTATACAAGTTGTATGTATAGAACAGTGTATATAAACATACACTGAATGAAGAGAGAGAAAGAATCTCCCATAATTCACGTGACAGAAGCAGCCTTAAATTTTAACCAAAGATCCAGATCTTCCCAAACAAATTAGAATTATTCTTCATGTATGACCATAATTAGAAAAAAATATTTTAATAAAAAATGCAATATGGGATTGGGTAAGAGAATGGATTCAATCTTATATAAAGCCTGAAAAATACAAAACAATCAACAATTCACAGAAGTTAGCAGGTGCTTTTTTACTTCACGTGAAATAGAAATTTAAACTCCTTCCTTTAGGCAATCTTGTTATTATGTTTTATTTCTTAAGGTAAGTATATTTGTTTCTTGTGGCTGTTATAACAAACTACCACAAACCTGGTGGCATAAAGCAGCCAAATTTTATTCACTCATAGTTCAGGAGGGCAGAAGCCGAAATCAGAGTTTAGGCAGGGCTGTACTCCTTCCAGAGGTTGTAGGGAAGAATCCATTTTTGCCCCTTTTGGCTTCTGGTGACTGTCAGTATTCCTTGACTTACGGCTATATCTCTCTCAGCTCCATCTTTACATATCTACTCCTCTATATATCTGTATCTAATCTCCTCTTTCTTATAAAAACATTTATGATGACATTTAGAGTTTACCCAGACAATCCAGAAGTGGCCCCTCCTTTCAGGATCCTTACCATAACCACATCTTTTGCTACATAATGCAACATTTACATGTTTGCTATCTAAGTTAATAGTCACAGATTCTGGGGATTAGAAGTGAATATATCTTTGTGGGACCGTTTTGTCAGCTGACCACAGTAATGCTATTAAGCTGAAATATGCCTTAAAATTACTTTTAAATTTTCTGGAAAAAAATCAAACCTAGGGCAAAATACCCTTCACCTCAGTGCTAATTAAGATTATTTTAATATGAGATAAGTGATGGTCTTCTCCAAAATAGTTACTTTCTTGAGCTGCTAACTGCATTACAGAAAAAGGATATGTAAATACATGTGGACAAGAAACAGCTTCTAAAGGAACACATTACCAAAGCCATAGTTCTAAAAATTTAGAAAAAAAACTAAATGAATTACTAAAGAAACCTGTTATTAATTTTTCATTGGGTTCACTTTTTTTTTTACCCACAAGAAAGGTCCAATAAAGACCTTTCATTTGATTAAAAACAGACTCTAATAAAAGTGGGTTAGGATCACAATGATAACCTATATTCGAAAACATGAACAAAAAGGGCCCTTGAAGGGAAAGGCTCACATGTGTTCACATCTGATACTGGGAAATAACTATATGATGCTGGGGAGTGATTACTCCCAGCTGTAAGCATACACACCACGCAATAATATCTCATCCGTACAACCTCTTGGAAAATTTCTTTTTTGCTCTCTCTCTTTCTCCCAAGGGTTTCATAAAATATGGCCAAATCTTCCTCCTCTTACTGAATATTGACCTTTTAAATCCTGATATAATAAAAAGAAAGAGATTTTAAATTTTGAACAAACACAAAGAGGAAACACAGTTTACTTTGTCTTTATGAAAATAAGATTGACAAGATCTTATTTTTCATTATGAAACATTTTCTGCTGCTTTCCAATGGCACTGGTAGGCTTTTAATTTTTATGGCCTGGAAGCCAGCACTGAAATGTAAGATAAACTGCTTGAGTTAAAGGTGCTGAGTTCTCAATAAAGCATCATTTAACTACAACATCTTACCATGGAACATAATCTGAAACATCATAGTGACCATTTTCCTGAATTTCATATATGGCAATGTCTGGACCACTTCTTCATTACAATTTATTACCAGAATATCTGGTGTATCCCCAGACCTGTGTTTCCTTAGCTAAACTAGGCTTCCATAGAGGAATTTCTGGGATGCTAGGAAAGAGGAGTAATGGTGAAAAAGTGGAGAAAGTTTGAGAAGATGTGTTCAACAGGAACACATCTTTTTATATTTTAAATAATTAATGTCCCAGTAAGATTTTTGTTTGAAGAAAATATTCCCAGTTGAAACAAGAAAAAGAAAAGAATCAGCCTGGGCTACATGGCAATAACTCATCCCTATAAAAAATTAAAAAATTAGCCAGGCATGGTGGCATGCCTATGGTCTCTGCTCCTTAGAAAACTGAGATGAGAGTATCGCTTGAACTTGGGAGGTCGAGCGGCAATGAGCCATGACAGCACCACTGCACTCCAGCCTGGGTGACAAAACAAGACCATGTCTCAAATAAAAAAGAAAGAAAGCAGGAAGGAAGGAAGGAAGGAAGGAAGGAAGGAAGGAAGGAAGGAAGGAGGGAGGGAGGGAGGGAGGGAGGGAGGGAGGGAGGGAGGGAAGAAGGAAGGGAGGAAGGGAGGAAGGACTTCATACCACATCTGAGGTTAATACCCTGCAAAGTATTACCAATCAACAGGTTGAAGCACAAACTATTAAAAACAGAAAGATAACCCAAGACTGTGAGAGGACAGACATCTGCAGGAACTGTGAGGAGCAGTGCTGCAAGCCACAGTTCTTGTTGAGGATTAGAGCTTGACAAGGTGACATTCTCAGAGAAGAATTTGGTGCCCCCTAGACATTGGACCTCCAGGCAAAGCCAAGAAGTCAAGCCGGTAAGTGCAGGGTGAACCAGCATGCTTCCTGAATCCAAGTTATCTTGTGGACTAGGATAGAGAGCCTATTAGCAATGCCCAGCATGGACCAAGAAGGAAGGAAGGAGGAAGGAAGGAGGAAGGAAGGAGGAAGGAAGGAGGAAGGAAGGAGGGAGGAAGGAGGGAGGAAGGAAGGAAATCTTTCATGCAACATGGCTAAAGATAGGGGTTGTCAAAATTCTGATTCCATTGTTCATTGGTTAACTGGATATGATCCACATGCTTGGAGACCTTCCAAAAGACTCAGAAAAGAGGCAATGGACAGATTGGTCACTGACATAGCCATTAAATATGGCTAAAATCCTTCTGTTGCTTGTTTGTTGGTTTTTGTTTAAAGGAATGGTTCAGGAGCAAGATTATTCCATCAAAGGACAATTATTTTCATAAAATGGAAATTGGCAATTTACTCATTGAAGTCTGGAAGAAACTCAGATGTCTCCATTTCCATTGGGATGAATTCTGACAGCCGGGAGTAGGGAGTGCTGACAGTACAAAAACAACCACCTGTGCTGAGCATGAGAGGAAGAAGCCAGGTGGGACACAGACCCCACAAAGGAAATTTGAGCAGCCTTTGGGCTTCCTTTGGGATAGAGAAAAATAGAAAAGCTGGCAGAGAGAAGGTCGGAAAAGGGAAATCTGAGCAGGTTTCTTAGCTGTCCTCCTTGTGGGGAAAGTGGGATTGAACTGGACAGACTGTAAAGCAGGAAGACTGACAATAAACAGTTATGTGTTTAAGGCACATTTAAACTATTAGAATGCTACAGAAACACATAATAATTCCTCTGAAGTTACAGGTGTGTCTAAATGGAATGAAACCAGGAGTTACCTCAGTTACCATCATTCGAGAGAATTAAGTGTTCAGTAAAATACTGTATGTGCAGAAAAATGAAGTTTTAAACATAAAGCATAAGAACAAAGGAATATGCTGCCAAAAATCAAAAGTCTTAAAGTTTATTGAAGTGAAAGGCTTCATCTGCCTTTTTTTCATATCTGAACTCAAACCAGGTAACAAAGAGTAATATTTATATACACTGTTTTCTCTTCTTTCTGACCCTCTCTTTTCTCATGTAAAAGGGGAAAATGAAATATCCTAAATTAAATATTTAGGAAGATTTAAAAAACTTAGAATAACATGGATTATGTTATTAATTCAGAATAATGTAAATTAATAATTATCATTTGAATAGTTGAAAGTATCTCATCAATTTAAAAATTAAAAAGCATGTAGCACATTCAACAAGCAGGCATCATATGTCATGCCCCTTTCTAAATGCTTTATATTTATTCTTCATTTCAACCATGTCAGGTATTATTATACTCATTTTGCAAAATAAGAAACTGAAATTATGCAATATTAAATAACTTTTTCAAATATATGGCACTAATAAGTGGTAAGTCTAAGATATGTTATGAGGCTCTATGGCGCTAACAGCGTTCTTCAGGAATATGTCCCTATCAAGCAGCATCGCCTCTCAAAAGCTGATTACACGCTGAAATATAGCCAAGATTCCAAAAGAAATGTTTACAAATGAATGTTTCTACAATGTTAAATATACATGTTACAAAACTCTAAGCCTCTCAGAGTTTATTTATTCCTGTCAGGATGAAACCCTCACAAACTGGGTTGTCGCACATCTAAACCCAGAGCAGATCAGTGACAGCAAATTGGTAGATGTTTGCAGGATTGCATGAGAGAGGCGAGGACACTGATCAAATCAAAAAGAGTAACTGGTGGCCTAACCACAGGTAGATTATCACCTTACTTTCTTTTGGTTGCAAGTGTCAGAAAAGCTAATTAAACTCATTTAAACACAGAGAATCTATTGTTTCATAACCCATATATCTGTGAATCCCCATCACAGGGGGACTCCAGGGGATCAAGCATGAAACCAGGATTCAATTTCTCTCCATCTTCATTTTCTCCTTCTAGGTGGTAACCTCAAGAATGGCTTGAATTGCATTTTTCAATTTTGATGAAAGCAGCAAGAAAAAGTTCCCCTCTCACTGCCTTTACCATCCCCTCCCCTAAACCACACACAACAAAGCCTCGGTGGTTGCTCTTAACTCCAGTTGGCCCTGGACAGAGATATGAAATAAATACAATGGCCAAAAGAGAAAAAAGGCTTGGAGTCAGGTAGGATGTATACTTAACTGAAATGTATAAATGAAGGTTGCAGGATGGTTGGTTCCTTTATTGGGGGTATTGATAAAAAAGAAAGAAAGAATTTCTATAAGAGGAAGAAATGAGAACTACTGATTTTGCTAAATAAGAAAGATGGACCAAAAAGTCTATTTTAAAAACTACAAACATAAGAACACAAAAGTTCAGCTAAATTTCTATTATTAGAGATCTAAGGAGCTTTAAATAACTTCAAGCATGAACAGATAGACCTTAAAAGCATTGCTTGCCCTGAGTTTTCACAACGTTTAATGCTCTCAAGGTACACATGGTATTAAACAGGAAGGTGGAAACAATGTAAAATTTAAATGGTTAAAATCTTTGTATTGTTGACTATGTACCAGGCAGTGGACACTCACAACAACCCTATGAAGAAATACTTTGATAATTCCCATTTTACAGTGAAGATAATGTCAGAAACAGAGCCATATTTCCAAAGAGACTCAATGATTAACTTGTATAATTTAACAATGTGAAAGAAAGGTGATTCAGACTTGCAAGATTAATCCAGAAACTTCCCTTTCAAGTACCATAAACACTACCCTATACTGCATAAATAGTTTATGTATATTTTCACTGAATATTACTTTTTAAAAAATGTCCTCAGTCTTAACAGGAAGCAGGATTGGGAGGCTTCAGGAAACTTAAAATTATGGCGGAAAGCAAAGGAGAATCAAGGCACCTTCCTCACATGGTGACAGGACAGAGAGTCGAGAAGGAAGTGCTACACACTTTTAAACAACCAGATCTCACGAGAACTCATTCACTATTACGAGAATAGCAAGTGGGAAGTTCGCCCCCATGATTCAGTGATCTCCTACCAGGCCCTTTCTCCAACACACGGGGATTTCAATTTGACATGAGATTTGGGTGGAGGGAGAGGGAGCCAAACCATATCAAGCAGTCATATAAATTCTAAACCAGTTCTGGCAAACTATTCCATACTTTGACAATATATTTAATATAAGAGCTTACTATTAGCTCTTTCACATATATTGTATTATTACTCTTTGCCCTCAGTTTCTTTGCTTTTGACAAAGTTTATGAGCATCTACTATGTACCAAGCATTATACTACACACTCAGGATATCAGGCTTGCAATCTATTCTTATAGTCCATTCTTGAATTTGTCTGGCATAAAATTTGTATTTCAAATTTAATATTTTTAATACTCTATGAACTTACTAAACATCAAATCCTAAATATTAAAATAATAATAACAATGATAAAATTCTCACGACTGCTGAGTAGGAAAGAAGAGAATTAGTAGCAGCAACAAAGAATTAATTTAGTGTCACATAAAATATTGGATGCCAAAATATGTTAACACTTCAAGTTATTAAATATCCATCCATCCACCCACCCAGTTAGTCAATAGAAACTGGCAGGCATTTTTATTATGTATTACTAAACAATTCTCTGAATTTTTATGTTCATGGTTAAAAATCTACTCAGACAATGTAGAAAAAAAGGACAGCAGATATATTTCACAAGGATTTTTATACAATTGAAGAAAAATTTTTATGCAGCTTAAAAACAAATTGTGTTTAATACAGTAATTTATATATTTTTCTTTCTTTTTCACTTCTCTGAAATTTTGTGGAGGATTTATGGAAGATGTCTTTACATGTATTTAATTCACTATTTTTAAAATAAGAAATAAGATAGAGCAAAGAAAACTACTCACTTGTAAAGACAAAAAACATGGCAAAAATAGCTTTCTGTGACTTGAGTACTTAAGAAGCATACTTGTATATGGCAATTGTTTGGGAGAAGGGAAGTGGATTCCACTGAAATGTATTTTACTCTAAATTTACTGTGACTTTCTTCTGTCCCTGATGCCCAGGTTATTGTCTTTCCAGGGCATTTTCTTTTGCAATTAATAATAACTTCATTATTATTTTCATGTCTCCGTTTTTCTGCCAAGAACATCCTATTTTTGTAATCAAACCTCCTCGATCTGGTGGCTCAAAAATTATTTATTTTGCTTTATGAAAAGATTTCACCTTCAAGGCAACACTCTCACATTGGGCTTCATAGATATACTCGTTCTAGAGAAAAGATAAATTGCCCCAAGCTTCCTATGAATAACTGCTAGCAATATTGAGCACATTCCTTCACTAAATGAAATGCAGTGTGTAAGAATCTGGACTCTGGAGTCAGAATTTCTGGGTTCAAACTTCACTATATCACTTAACAGTTGTGTGGCCTTAGGATTTTAATATTCCTGATTCTTAACATTTCCACCCATGCAACAACCTCATGGAAGACACTGTGGCCCACATCTTCTACTTAGCACACTGCCAAGTACAGAGGAGATCATTAATTTAAGTATTATTATGGCCATTGGCTATCCTCAGTATCAATAATTACAAAATAACTGCATTAAACAAAGAGGATTTGAGAAGACTATGCAGGTCCATTAAAAATTTGTAGGATTTCTACGATGGAGAATGGACTGTTGCCGGGCAGGAAAGAAGAAAAGAAACAAGAAATACTAGCAAAGACATGAAGGTCAGAAAGAAATAACTAATCCATTGAGGCTGGAACATAAAACTCATATTCTATTAGTGCTGGGAAGAAGATTGGAAACACATTTTTCCCTCATCCTGGGATAGGTGGCCCTTCTGTGTGCACTTAAGGAAGACTTGATTTCCTTCGTCACATTATGGACACACCACAAAGATCCCAGGCTTGGGAGAGAGAATGCCCGGGTTAAAAATCTGGACTTACTTTTGTGCAGCCTGGGGGAAAACACACATACATACACACACACACACACACACACACACACACACACACACACACACAACCTATCCAAGCCTTAGCTTTTAACAGATAACAGTGGGATGATGCCATCTGCACAGTATTTTCATGGTTTAAAATAATAAAAATGTTAATGCAACAAGAGCTATTATCTTTGAATGAGTACCAGGAATTGTGTTAGAGTGTTTGCATCCATATTTTATTTTAACGTCCTCCACAGCTATAGAGTAATGAATGAAGAGTGATTACGACACCTGAACTACATGTAGATTCAGGGGCCACCAACAGAGATAGCCAAGAAAAGCTATAAATTATAAAAAACACAGGACGGACTGCTTTGAGTTTCCATAGAACATAGAAAGTGAAGCTTAAAGTAAATTTTAACTAGATTTCTGAACGGGGGATTCCAACTTATATCTGAATTACAATAGTTTTTGTGTTACGTTCTTCATGGCATTTTTATTAGGCTAAAATATAATTTAGTAGAACAGTAGAAGACTCCTCAGCTTCAAATACATAATTGGTCAATTAATCAAAAAGTCAGTTAAAGAGAAGAACCATACATAAATATTTGATGTAACTTTATGTAACAATATGTAAATATTGTAACTTAAGACTTGTAAAAGTACATTTATTGATGAAACTTCTGAAATAAGGCCAAGACATTTCTTAGTATGAGTCCACTGATCGTAAATCTGTTATCTCAGGTTTCTAAATCTAAATATTTTATGAGAATCATACCTACAATGAATCTGTTATTTCCACATTTGCTTTCATCAAGTCAGAGCAGAAGCTGCAAAGAAATTTGAGAAGCAACCTGAGTGCAGAGAGAATATACAGATTGTAACATCTTTTTTTTCACTTTTTTTTGTAACTTCTTGTCCATCCGTATTCTATAGTAATTTTTACTGTGTAAGCCATTCACATTTTTGCAAAGCACACAACTTATTTTTTCTTAAAAATGACTCTCGTGCTCATATTTAATAGATTTAATTAATATTTAAGTGAATTACATAATGACTCTAAAGCGTGTAATGACACAGACTGGTTTAGGGGAGTATTGGTATGTATTCAACTCATCCAATGGGAATAGAAGTGTGTGGACATACCAGAAAAAAGCCTGCTAATCATGAGCTTTCAGGATACTGTGGGCTTCAGCCAGTATGGTCAATAATGAGAATGGATAGTATTATTTAATCTAGCAACTCTTATTAAGAGGAGGTTCATTAGTGGGCCAGACATTGTGGCTCACTCCTATAATCCCAGCACTTTGGGAGGCTGAGGCAGGTGGATCACGAGGTCAAGAGATCAAGACCATCCTGGTCAACATGGTGAAACCCCGTCTCTACTAAAAATACAAAAAAATTAGCTGGCCATGGTGGTGCGCACCTGTAATCCCAGCAACTCGGGAGGCTGAGGCAGGAGAATTGCTTGAACCCAGGAGGAGACGGTTGCGGTGAGCCGAGATTGTGCCATTGCACTCCAGCCTGGGTAACAAGAGTGAAACTCTGTCTCAAAAAAAAAAAAAAAAAAAAAAAAAAGAGGTTCATTAGCGTGTCCACTCTTTGTTAAAGTGTATTTTCATATTTTCAGCTCTAATATTAATAAGAGAGAAGCTACCATATTTCCTTAGATCATCCTTTTATGATGTGCATCTTTAACACGTTTGAATTTATACAAAGAAGAAAATGCCTAATCGTGACTGGGCGCAGTGGCTCATGCCTGTAAACCCAGCACTTTGGGAGGTCCAAGCAGGTGGATCACCTGAGGTCAGGAGTTCGAGACCAGACTGGGTCGAACACAGTAAAACTCCATCTCTATTAAAAATACGCAAATTAAATGGGCATGGTGGTAAGCACCTGTAATCCCAGCTACTAGGAAGGCTGAGATAAGAGAATCACTTGAACCTGGGAGACAGACGTTGCAGTGAGTTTAGATTACGTCACTGCACTCCAGCCTGGGTGACAGAGCAGGACTTTCTCAAAAAAAAAAAAAAAAAGCCTAGTTGTATCAAAATAATCATTTAGGCTTTAACAGCAAATTCAAAAGCAGCATCTTTCAAAATAAGTATTTATCCTGAAAACTTATCTGATATTAACCTGACTTTGGGCATTCATTTTATTTGTGTTTCAATAGTGGTACAGCTCAGCCAATCAGAGAGATGGTTTGCTTTTTCTATCTTCCTTCATTTTTTATTTCAAATCCTCATTTGTGACGTTGCCCAGTGCTATGCAAAGAAACAAGATTTTCTCTATTCAATTCAAAGGCCTGGAAGAGAGAGTCTTCCCAGTTCACCTCCTATCAGATATGTCTTGAGGACAGCAGGCACTGCTAACAGGGAAATATTAATACATGGCAGAGTACTTCTAGACTGAGACATTGGGAGAACTAGGAGTCAACCACCAAATTTGTTCTGTATTTACACACATTTACTCTCCACTCCAATAAGTCCTAAATCTTTGCTTGTTTTCAGCAATGGAGTGATAGCCCTCATTCTCTAGATTGAGGAAAAGTCACACTAGAGATAAAACTTTCTGCTCTGGCAGTGAAGAATTTGTAGATGTTCAAGGTAGGAAATGTCTCAGTCCTCCAAAAAGTGACAGAGCAAAACAACTCTGAAACTCAATATAATTATTGGTTTTTACTCCTCAAGAAATCTTTAGAGCCAGTGTATGTTTACTTTCTTGCCTCCCATGGGGAATTCTTTCATCAAATTCACATTCAAATATGCTACTTAGAATTACAACTCATAGATAAATAAAATGAGTAGGAAGTCAGAACTCCCTAAAATTGCTCATGGAAACTTTTCGTGTGCTGTGACTAAGCTCTATTCATTCGGCTTTTGCAGAATTGACCAACTCGTTTGTTAATTACTGTGTGTGCAAGAGCTGGCATTACTTCTTCAACATTTACCCTACTTGAACGTGAGAAATATCTTTATTCCTGCCATATACATGTCCTATGAACATATCCACCGATCCTTTAAATATGCCTTTGCATTTATCAGAAGAAAGAAGAAAACAGAGTAATATGTATCAGGTACTAGCCAAGGCACTAGGCATCATGTAAGCTTTTTATACATGCTTTTTCTAGAATAAAGCATTTTTAGTACCTGAGCAACATATTTTTAATAAAGTATCTAATAAATACTCTCAGCAAAAAAAAATGTTTATTTAGTTTAGCACAGTAACAAAGTTTTGAATGATAAAGCTCTCTGGAGATAATAACTTTATTATTATTTTTTAGTGTGAAGGAAAGACTTTAATACACTACCATCAAATTCCTATGTACCCAAACCAGCAATGACATGCCTGGATATATAATATGCTACCTTCGGCCAAATTTAAGAAAAAAAAAAGATATAATAGCTCTAAATTCTTTATAACCTTCAAGGACAGGAAACCAGTATCTCTGAGAATGGCATTTATTTTAGTACAATTGAACATTTCATTCCTCCTCCTCCCCCACAGTAATCAAAGCAAATATTTTATTGTTATTACTTTTGGTATATAAAACTGAACTCCAGGAATGTAAAAAAGTCTGACCTGGAAATATTACATAGAAAAAGGTTGAATTAACAAACACATTCTAGTTTTTCGTTTTCCTCATAAGTATACATTGATATCTATTTATCTGATAGCAGCCTTGCTGGTTTTGAGTGAACTTTGTTTTGTTTTTGTTTTCTTCCTGAGAGAATGCAATATGGCAGTATGATCTTTGGAACAAATTAAGAAGACAGCAACAAGTAACAGAAGAAAAATTTCTACACATATATTTTCCAAGGGCAATAAATAGATACGTATATAATTATGAATATGTCTCAACTAGGCTTTTGAAAATTTCTCAAGGTTTACCATTTTGTTTTTCTTATTAAAACATAATGCACTATCTCTGCTATCTGTTCTGAGAAAAACAGAGGCAACAGAGAGTTCTGTAGTTTATCTGGTTGTTTTTATTAATGTATTCATATTCTAGGTTATAATCAAGATACTCACCAAATATTTTCTATCAAAGTTTTATAAGGGGACAATAACTTTAGAATGACATAGAGGAAAGAAAGAAAAATTATCCAGTAAAATAGAGATTTTTCAGTGTGAGCAATGGGTAGAGCAACAATACGAGAAAAATCTCAATGTCCTGCTTCTCCCTCCTGCTTATTCGTCATCTGAATTATCTTCATACCATTCATATTATGGTGTCACAAGAGAAATCAACAGAAAGTCTGACTAAGAATTGGATAATAAAACCACTAGCCATTTGTGCAACTTACAGTTCTGGTATAAATTGTAATGTAACTACAAAGATACCAGTTGCTAAGGAGTTGCTAAAATAAATTAAGAAAGGGGGCCTAATGATTAACTCAATTGTCTACACTCAACCAAGCAGATGAGAAAACCCTTTGCTTGGTGAGGAGCTAGATGAAATGAGGGAACTGGAGTGAGTGGTTTGAAAGGTAAATATATAAGTAAAAGGAATATGTCTTCCAAAGGAGATATAGGACTTGACCCCACAGAGAAATGGGAATGTAGTTCAACCACATTGTTGCTTTTCCTTTTCTCATTGAGCATTCTTTCTTATGGTGCTGACAAGAAAGCTCAACAAAGGACAAGAAAAACAAGCCGATGGTATGTAAATGTGTATGGGCAGTGAGACAGAACTTCCCAACTCACGGATGAAGCAGGAAGATTTGTTGGCTCAGAGGTTGCTAAAGGTTTTATAACCTGATGACTAGGAGCTAAAGACATTCTCATGGAAGGTTTCCTTTTACTTAAAACCAAGCGCAGTACTATAGCAAAGATACTCCATAAAGCTTAAGTGTTAGTCTTATTACATTTTCCTCTAAATAGTTTAACAAACATTTATGAAACTTAGTTTGGTGCTGTTTGTTCCAGGCACATTAGACATAGGAGTGAACAAAACTTTTGTATTCATGTTTCATCCTGTGAGTGGTAGACAATCTATAAGTAAATATATACTCAGAGGATGGTAGTAAGTGCTAAGAAGTAAAATAAAACATGGAGAGTGGATTGGATGGGTAGAGATTAGAGTCAGAAGGTATAATAGGAGGATTGTTGTCATTTTTGATGTTTGGTGACAGCTTCCAAGCCTCATCAGTTCCCCTTCTTTTTCTGCTTCCTGTATATGGGCAAAGTGGTAAGTTCCCTCTCCTTTGGCATGGGCTGCACACCACCTGGGAGCTCTCACCCCAGTCTCACTTCCTAATCATGAAAAAAACCAAGCCATTCCCCTTTCTCTGCCCTCTAAAGGCATTTTTGGACCTGCTTGAGAGCTTGAGTATTTAAAAATACCTATTAGAAAGATTAGGAGTAAAGAAAAAGATGACACAAGAAAATAAACGATGAGAAAATGTAAAAATAGGTCAACAGAAATTAATCAAAAATAATGGGATTTTTTTTTTTTTAATGAACAGAGCCTACATGACCCCAGAAAAAATATCAAGCCTAACACATATGGAATTAGAATCTGAGGAAGTAAGCTGAAATCATTAGGGGAGAAAAATAAGTGTGAGGAAATAATGACCATAAATTATCCAAATGTGGTGAAAAATGTAAACCCACATATCCAAGAAGTTCAGTGAACCCAAAGCAGAATATATTATGGCAAACACAATAAGCCACATTACTGTCAGACTTCTGAAAGCCAAAAAGAAGAACTGTGTAATAGTTAGAAATAAACAAACATGACTCAAATACAAGAAAGAATAATAAGGATAACAGCTGACATGTGAGACATAACACAAACAAGGAAAAAATAAAAGTAATATGAAAATGCTGAAAGAAAAATAAGGTAATCTAAATTTCTTTATCTAGTGAAATTTTCCTTTTAAAATAAGATGAAATAAAAATATTTTCAGATAAATGATAGCTGAGGAATTATCACAGATTGACCCCACTATGATAAATGCTAAAGGATGTTCTTAGCTAAATAAAACTGATACATAGACAAAGGAATATCTGATTGACATGAAGGAATTGAGAAAAAAGCAATACAAGTATTTGGATGAATACAAAATATATATATATATATGTATATATATATATAATACATATTAATTCCTTAATTTTTATAAAAGACAATTGACAGTTTAAATATGTGAAAATGAGACCGAAGATTTAAACTGACAATCCATCAAAGGCACACACAAATGGCCAATTGACCATATGAAAAATGTTCATTATTATCATTTAGAGAAATGCATATTAAAGCCATAATGCAATATCACAACCTAGGCACTAAATTGGCTCAAACTATAAAGGCAGTTTCAAGTGTTGGCAGGTTTTTGAGTCATTGGAACATTCGCACATTACTAGTGAAAATGAAAAAGTGTTCAACCAGTTTGAGAAAGTCTTTGATATTTTCCGATAAAGTGAAATACATCTATCCTCTGACCCAACATTTCTACTCTCAAGTATTTAATTGAAAGAGAATATATGACCACAAGAAGATCTGTACAAAAATGTATGGTGAGACTATTTTTACATTTGTCCCAACTAGAAACATCTGAAAAGTTCATCAAAGAGAAGGAATATACAACTTGTCATTTAGTCACCACTACAAGCTCCTTTCATTGCACTACTCAGCAATGAAAGGAACGTATTACTGATATACAGAAAAACAAAGATTTTGGAAACACCGTGTTGAGCAAGAGGAGTCAGAAATGAAACATAGTAAGTATGAATTACTTCTATGAAGTTTAAGAGCAGACAGAAATAAACTACGGTGAAAAAATCAGAAGAGTGGTGGAGCCTTATGGTAGAGAGAAAACTGACTGGAAATGTGTGTGAGGAAACTTTCTGAGAAAAGAGAAATGTTCTATATTTTTTAGTTGTTTTTACTGAGTAACAAACCATTACAAAACTTATAATAACTTAAAGCAACATTCACTTTATTTAACATAGGTTTTTTTTTTTTGGTAAGCTGGGTAGTTTTTCTCCTCTGGACAAGCCCAGTTGATGTTACGTATCTCTCATATACATCTGCGGTCATATGGAGGCTGGATGATCTCTGATCTAGAATGGCCCTTGTCATATTTCTGGCTGTTGGTGGGCTCTGAAATGGGTTACCCTGGTCCTCCTCCATATGGCTTCTCCTCCTCCAGAAGTCTAGCCCAGCCTCATTCACTTGTGAGGTTCAGGATTCCACATAGAACATGTTCCAATGCCCACGTGTTTTTCAAATATTTACTCATATCATGTTTTTAACTGTCCCATTACCAAAGCAAAACATATAAACAAGCCTAGGGTTCAGTAGTAAAAAAAAATACATTCTGCCTTTTCAATCAATAAGCTCTAAAATAAAGGGATGGAAAGAATCTGCTGCCCTTCAAACTTTCAATCTATTCCAATATTAATTAAAATGTTATTTATGTGACAGTATACATATTGTCCAAATGGATATTCAAAGTTAGTGCATTTTACTGTATATAAGCTAATGCTAAATATTAAAAAAAGAGAAGTATATATGTGCCTTGAGGTACAAGTACCAATATATTGTGATTTGATATTTGGCTTGTCATTTTGCAAATGCAAAATGTGACTCAATAGATTTAAATAATACAGATGATTTATTGGTTTTTAATGAAAGGCCATTTGTAGTTGCAGGCATGGTTTAATCAATGCTCTAGTTCTACTCTTCTGCAATTCTCTCTTCTTGGCTTTTCTTCTTATGTCCTAGTAGATGTTTTTCCCAGATTGGCATTTTTCATAATAGCAAAATGGCTACAATCATCATAAGTTTTACATCTCCATGTTATCCAGAAAAAGATGTAAATTATCTTCCATTGACTAACAAACAAAAGCCAAGAGTTTGATTACAATTGGACCTAACTTAGATCCTGAGCCTGAACAGTCACTGAAATAGGGCTGGGTTACATGCTCATCTTTGAGCCAACCAGTGTTGCAAGGAGGGGAGGTCATGTCAACGTCCCTTAATGCTGCCCTGAACTCATGGTAGCTAGGGAGTGTATAAAGGCTATAGTAGACCCTGTGGAGGCAATCTCATTACACAAAGCAGATGAATTTGGAGGAGTATGATAAACACGAAGAAATAATAGAAGTTGACTAATCAAGTGGAAAAGAAAGAAAAAAAGGATTTTGGAGTTGGGTACAGTACTTAGAAAATGCTGATGGATTTGCTTTACCTGTAGTTTCAATAAAATGATTTAATAGGGAAAATGTAAAATGTTGGCATGGTATGAGCTGTTATTTTTATGTGTATTTTTTGACACCTACGTAGAAGTCCCTTGTTGAGGCTGTCTTCATCCCATTCCACCTGCCTTGCACCTGTTTGTTTCATGGTTACTATAGTGTTGCTCTGAAGAGAGCATCTGCACTTTGGATTATACTCACACTGGGACATTAACCTGGTTTATTCTCAACCTGTAGATTTTATATCTGTACCATATTTTACAAAGACCACTGCTGTGATGGAATGATCCTGAGACCTGGAAAACTAGGATATGATTTTGGAAATCTGCCTAGGGGAAAGACAATGTCCTTCTCTCAAATATTTATTTTTATCTTGTGGACCTTTGTGAGAGAAAATGGGAGTCAGGCAGTGTGTTTTGAGACTCCCACATTCTCTGGCGTATGTCTGAACCTCACCCATTTGAAAATCATCTCTTTGACTTAACATCTGCCACCTGGGAATTGCAAGGGCCTATGAAAGAAGAAATAATACATTAAGCCATTTCTACTTCAGTCAGTCATTTCTACTTCAGTGTGAATGAGCTTAAAGGATCCCCGGATAAGCAGGATAGGAGGGATATGGGAGGAAGCTGAGTGTGAGGACAATGAGAAATCCTGAGCACTTTCAGAGCAGAAGGACCACTAAGAGGGATGTCCCTGAGAGTAAAGCTGTAGTAGAGAAGATAAACAACTTATCTCAGCCCTTTTTTTTTCAGATGGAGTCTTGCTCTATGCTCAGGCTGGAGTGCAGTGGTGTAATCTTGGCTCACTTTAACCTCCACCTCCTGGGTTCAAGTGATTCTTGTGCCCCAGCCTCCTGAGTAGCTGGGATTACAGGCATGCCCCTGCCTAGTTTTTGTATTTTTAGTAGAGACAGGGTTTCACCATGTTGCCCAGGCTGGTCTCAAACTCCTGACCTCAAATGATCCACTCTCCTCAGCCTTCCAAAGTATTGGGATTACAGGCACAAACCACCACGCCTGGCCAATCTCCACATTTTTAATTGTGGAAGAGTTTGTATAAAGCATCACTGTTACTTTGTCTTAGGAAAAGGAGACATCACAGAGCAGGGAGGGTGTCCTCAGTCTAGAGCCCTAGATCCTGTCTTGAATGTCTACTCTGACACTTAACTGTCTATGTGATCCCAGGACATTTGTTCAATTTCTTTGGGCTTCCATTTTCCCATTTGAAAATTGTAAATAATAACGCTTATCTAACAATGTAATTGTGAGAATTGAAATGCAATGTATATAAATAAGCCTATGTAAAGCTAGTCTAATATTAGTCACATTCAAGCAACCATTGTCACGGTGGGTATGGAGAAAGTGAATAAAAAGACAAAAATAAGGAAGAAGTATTTCCTTTTAACCAACATTCTTTAAAAGAGGAAAGTTTAAAAGAATTTGTTAGGCATCCACTTTCATGCCCAACGACATCACATTACCTGGTTATATCATCGTTAGAAGCATAGGGAGTCAGGTAAGGCTACATGGAGAAAATCAACCCCAGCTGCTGCTGAGAGGATGGGTAGATGCAGAGGAATGCAGAGGAATGTCGTGATGTGTCCTTGGCATTGCAGAGATCAGGAGAGCTGGATAGTAGATGATCTGCTGGCAGAAGCAACTAGTCCTCTAAAGTCTTCCTTTGTTTGCCAGAATAGCACCTGGCATTTTGAAAACACAGCCAGTGCGGCAACTGGGTTGATGTGTACAAGGTGACCCAGATGTGAATCACTGATCTATATGAGCCATGGCTTTGCGGCCATAACTACTGCAGAACAAAGTGTGGTCACAGTATTCCAGGAAGAAATTAAAAGACAGTCTAGTCATTTAGAGATGAAAGACAAGGCCATTGTTCAAGGTATGATTCTCCTTTCCTGGGGGAAGAGCACACGTCCTGAGCGGGCATAGCTGCTCATGGCTGCAGATAATGTAGCCGCAGACCAAGAGAGCAGCCATTCCCAGGCTAGGTACTGCCCTAATCAGGACTTCCTGTAAAGTTGGAGTTTCAAAGGAAAGTTTCGCCATAAACAAAAGTATTTTTTTTTCTTCTGGTAATGAAGGGCTTGGCATTGTCTGGGTTTTAATTTTCTCCTCAGTAAAATGAAGACGTTGAACTACAATGTCACTATAAACACTCTCCTTCACTTCCTCATCACATTTTAATGATTTTTCATGTTCTTCTGAGCATTTTCTCCTAAATTGATTGTTGAACATTATTAAGACAGTCCTTGATCAGTGAAAATATGAGAAACAAATAATTAGAAAAATGAGAGAAATAAAAAGAAAAGGAGACGTATAATTAGCGGCACGTACAGTCTCACGCATAGCGACTTTGTGGTGACATGAAGGAAACCCTAAAGTCTCTTGTGAAAAAAAATTCCAAGTAGATAAAGCTATCTTCCTATAAAGCAAGGGACTGGCTAAAGCGGCGTATCACCTTGAAAGTGTTCATAGGGAGAAAATAATGTGAAGATAAAATCAATATTATTAAACTGGGTGGACCACAGACTCAGATCCTTGAACGTAGCTCTTCACTTGATAATATATTTGTCTTCTTTCACTGCACAAATAGTTAATGTCTGTCAGGTGCTTTCAACTCCTCAGAAGGAAAGCACTTAAATATGAGGTGTCACTTTGAGTTGTGAGCTTTGACCTCCAAATCCAGGGAGGTTGGGTTTAAACTCAGGGAACTGGAAATTCATTTGTTTTGCTTCTCTGTTTCTTTCTAGTCATGTGATTTGCTACTAATCTTGATAGTTCAGCTCTGAAGGCAAACTTTTATTTTTATTCGTGTCTCACAAGATAGCTCTCTGTGTTAAATGAAGGTACTTTGATTATCTAAAGATTTTAGAGAAAAAAGTAAACTACATCATGTGTTCAGTGGCTCTCCCTCTCTCTGCTCCCTACTATTGCTGTGCTGTATCTGAGGCCATTTCCTTTCCCAGCAGCTCCACTCTTATCTGAGATCTTGATCTTAACCAAACACCCTTACAAGAAACCAGGCAGCCTGATGTTTGATACCATTAGCCTCCGACCTCTGAAGAACTTCCTCAGAAGGGAGCCAATTATTCAACAACGTTTACAAAATTTGGTCACCCAGAGAGAACACCAAACCAAAAGAACAGAAGTAGGTTTTATGAACTTTGAAAAAGCAAAACATTTCTCTATTCATTAGAGCTATGAAGAAAAAAGAGAAAAGAAACGGAAGAAGGCTTTTGAAAAGTCATGCTATTGTAAATTAATTATCTTCTGACACTCACCCAGCTCACCCAGACCCAATGTCCCAATGTGTCTTCTTCAAGGCCTTAGAAAGCAGAGGATACAATAATATTTTGAAACAGATAATTTTTAAAAGAGTGTACTAATACCTCTTCCTAATATAGAGTTTGCGTAATGAGACTAGGCACAAAGAATTATCTGTAACACTATTCAGTTGATTCCAGATAATGAAATGACATTAGGAAAAGTCACAGATTTCTCCATACCAAACAGATGGCAGGAAATCCTTGCAGTTAGAAAATTTGTTTACACAAAATATAATTCCCTTATTGTATTTTCTGTCCAGAAATTTTAATTTAAAGATTTCTTTTAAAGTTATAACAATCAAAGCTTGATAGATATAAATGTTCAAATTTATAAAGCTAAATAAGGAAGGTGTATAAAATGAACTCATTGGTCCATTGTCAGGATTTTTTTCGAGGATGATGTTTTAAGCAGATACGAGATGCAGAAAATAGAATTAACCGCAGCTAAAATCCCAGACAGTAAAATATGGAATTAGGTGGTAATTATCACTCCACACAGTAATTATCCCAACTGGAACAAGCTGAAAACTGACTCAACCAATTTTATCTCGTTTGGAGCTTGAGCTCGTTAATTTCCTACCATTCTGTTGCCAAATGATAAAGAAAATCCAAAACTGAACTAAAAGTTTTGGGCAACCGTGATAAAACATTTACTTTTTTTGTAACTCATTTTCTTATTCTAATAAATTCCTTTGACAAAAGACATTTTTTGTTAAAACTCAAAATGTCGTAAGTTGCAGACGGTTGACAGAGTACTGTTGTAGCAGCTGTATCTCACACACAGGCGTTGGTATCCTGTGCTGAGACGTTAGGTCATTTTTCATTGGAAAGATACTCCACAAAGAAAGAGGAAGACTAACATCTTAGAAGAATGTATTCATTACAAGTCTTAAAAAGCAAACTTAGCCATGGACCTGGATAAAGACCTGCTTCTACAAGGGATAAGAGTTTGTAGCACTAAGCAAATTGATGCACAGCCAATAAGTATTAAGCATCTAATAATACAGAATAGAAAATAATACTAAATAATAAAATGCTGGAATACAAAATGTAGAATAACATAAAAATTAAAAAGAGATAGTCCCAACTTTCAAGAAATGGATAATCTAGTAGAAGCCGCACATGTTAACAACTAGTTAGTATAGTATGGTAAGTGCTATGCTACTGACCTGAAGAAAGTACTGTGCGCACAGAAAGAGCAAGAAGTTGTTCTGATTGAGAAATTCCACAAATGCATGTTCCACAGAATAGTGGTCCATTATAATAACTATACTCCTTGACTTTAAAAAGGCTTTTTTAGAGTTCAAAAATGTAAACTACTATTGAGAGGTCACTATTTGCAAAAAAGCACAGTCTGCTCACAGCCTATCTCATAAAATTTCCAAGATGACTATAAAAGATAGGCTTTATTTTCCACATTTTAGAGTTTAAGAAACTGAGAGATGTTAAGCTTGAAGTCACAAAGCTACTAAGAAGTACTATTGAGGAGGCCGAGGCAGGAGAACTGCCTGAACCCAGGAGGCGGAGGTTGCGGTGAGCCGAGATCGCGCCATTGCTCTCCAGCCTGGGTAACAAGAGCGAAACTCCGTCTCAAAAAAACAAAAAAAAAAAACAAAAAAGAAGTACTATTGAATATGTAATTCTAGATCTACTTGATGTTCAATTCAAATTTTCTGCCATCTTCACCTAATTTTCTATTTAAATACAAACTTATTCATAAATAACCTTAAATCACAATGAAATAGACTAGGATTGGAGTAAGGGATAAAGGAGAAAAGAGGACATAAAGGAAAATTGCGATGGTACCTATAATAAAATTTTTAACTTTCTAAATTTTCAGAGTGGCCTCTTTAACACCATTTTTAATGGCAAATGTGTCTATATGGTAAGAAAGATTTCGTGGCCCAGAATACTCAAAATAATGAACAGGAGTTCTGCTGAGCAAATGATACCTCCTTTTCTCCCAGATAGATGGTTCTCAAACCAAATGCTGGAAAGGGGCTGTCTACCCTCCAAGCCTTTCTTCCATTAACAGAAATGTACTCCAAGAGAAATTTTTCTCTCATGGTTCTCAGTTAAACTTGAGGTGTGAAATGTGGGGTGCAAGCATCCCTAAGATACAACAAGTCATGCAGAATCACCCTCCTCCCATCTGCACGTGACCTGGGATATACTTTTGTGATATCCTTTTCCCTTTCAAATACAGTTAACTACATCTCAATCAAACCATAGTTTTAGGGAAGAAAGAATACAGGGAAAGGAAAGGAGACCTATATTTCCTGTTGATTTTTGTTTTCTCCTGTAAAACAGGACTATTAATAATCCCATGAACACTTAAATGAGATAGTTTACATTACATGCTAGCCACATGACTGGCATAAAAACAGGTCTTCACAGATAGAGGTAGCAATTGTTGTAATTGCTCTTTTATTGTAATTGCTATTATTAGCATGATATTTTGAAATAATTATGTCATAATTAGCCCCTAGAAATTTAGTGAATCTAATTTCTTCAAATGCAGATAACTCTTTCCTTTTGTTTTGGTTCCTACCCCTTTGTTTTGAAAATGTATTTCTTAAAACATTTTTCTATTGAAAGTTGTTTTTCAAACACATTCTAAATGATCTGTAATATTTGCATCTTTTTCCATCTAGTGCCTCTTCACATTTTGTCTTCCAACCCTTAAGCTCCCTTGTGCCATCTCCCTTCTCCCACAACACCCTGTTTTTCCCTCTGTTCTTCTCCATTTTCCCACATTGGTTTCTGCAGCCACATCAGCACCTTTGTCCACTGACAGCTAGCTAATCACTGCCCATTTCTCTGCTGATGGCCAACTGGCCTTGGAGGAACATTATGTCACAGTGACATTGAGTCCTCTAGATGTTCGCAAGTCAATCTGGAAACTCAAATCCTAAATTGAAAACATATTTCAGCAGAAATGAGTTGCAGGTTTTCCTGTACATGTAGGGCTTGTTGGAACCATACAAGGTAGTGTCACTGTAGCCAATAATAAAAACAGAAAAAAAGAGTCTTGCTCCCTAAAGCCATGCCCAAATTCTTCATTTTGGAGGCTTTCCAAATTGCTTACTTCTCTTGTTTTCTTAGTCTAAGCAGTTTTAGCCTAGACTATTTTGGATGGAATAATGAGGAAAGCTGGTGGGATATGAGAAAGTGCCTCATTAATCTATGGACAGAAGAACCCATATTTAAATGGAGCACAGAACGCTTCTTCCATATCCTGGCCCCAAGGCATACACATCACAATCAGAACTGTTCATCACTTTTTCTGGAACGGTCCCCTCAGAAATAGCGTGTTTTCCAAAGAGTCAATACTTGCCATTAGAAGTGAAAAGTGCAAGCGAATGTTTTTTCTCCCATTTCCTTAGAATTTAGATTTATGGAATCCTTCATCTGTGGGGAGAGTTATGTGCTAGACCAGCTTCCCTTCTCATAGATGTTTTATTCAGAATCCCTCTACTTGTAATGGCATTTTCTATTTTCAGCTTTCCCTTATCATAAATTTGCAGAACAAGAAAAAAAATGAAATTTTCAAAAATAGGCCAGATTTCCAATTAGTAATTGAAGTAACAACTAGGAGAATGTTCATCTCTTCCACTGAGCCTCCTTGTTTCATTCATTAGAAACTAATTTCTGGCTTATATAGCACATAGTTTTCCTGTACTCACTATATCATCTACCATAATTCTCATCAAAAAAAAAAAAAAAAGAGGGCTGTTTTAAGGATAATGACTTCTAGCAATAGAAATGGTATTAATAGCTAGCCATTTCTATGTTCAAGGAATTTTCCTTAATGTTTATATTAGTTACGATATCAGCTGTTGTTTAGAAAGGGTCCCTAAAATGCAGGGATTCAAGCAAAATAAGTTATTTCTTACTCATGCAAGAATCTAACACTACTCTCCTTGAGGTCATTTAAGGACCAGTGATGACAACTGTGATACCATGTTTGGGACCAAGCCTCCATGTTTGCTGTCACCAACATCATGTCCTTCATCAGGAAGCAGAGAAAAACAGTAAGTCCAAAATCAAAACGTTTTTCTTTAGCAGGAGAGGAAGAACACAGCTATGGTTCTATTACTTAAGGAGAGCATGGATTTTAGTAAACAGCTAGTTGTTTATATAACAGCAGTTTACATGATATTATCTGAGTTAATCTTCAAGTATAACCTTATGAAAAAGGATTAAGAAATACATATATATATATACATATATACACACACACCTGCAAACATGTATCATAATGTTGAAAGTATAATGCAGATGTAATACATTGAAACTATTATTTGTAGATTCTTGTTACTTGAAACATTTGATGGATTGTGAATAGATCAGATTTATATAATATGAGATATTATGTCTGAGGATGAGATTCCCAGATTTTTGTTGTTATTATTAATCTTGAAAGTGAAAATACTGTGAATTTACAGTTGCAAATAATTTCTGCTTTTCGAGAAGGATGAATTTGGGAGCAGACTATTTCTTGAGTTGATGGTAGAAATCAAAATTTGAAAAAGCATTTTAGTTATGTAGCTATGTTTTAAAAATGTATTTTATTGTGCTTCACAGTTATTGTGTGTTTTGCAAACTGAAGGTTTGTATAACCCTGCATCAAGCAGGTCTATGGCCACCATTTCTTTCTAACAGTATGTGCTCATTCAGTGTCTTTGTGTCACATTTTGGTAATTCTCACAATAATTCAAAGTTTTTCATTATTATATCTGTTCATCAAAATCTGTATTCAGTGACCTTTGATTCTACTATTATAATTGTTTTGAGATGCCACAAACTATGCCTATAGAAGATAGTGAGTCACATCAATAAATGTGTATGTTCTGACTGCCCAACTGACCAACTGTTTTCCTGTCCCCCTCTCTCTCTCCTGGTGTCTCCTTATTCCCTGAGGTACAACAATGTTAAAATTAGCCCAATTAAGAAGACTACGATGACTTCTAAGTTTTCAAATGAAAAAAAAAATGCATATCTCTCACTTTAAACCCAAAGGTAGAAATAATTAAGCTTAATGAGGAAGATATGTCAAAAGCTGAGATAGGCCCAAACGCACCAAACAGTTAACCAAGCTGTGAATGCAAAGGAAAAGCTCTTGAAGAAAATTAATAATGCCACTCCAGGAGGCACACTGATAAGAAAGTGGAACAGCCTTATTGATGATATGGAGAAAGGCTGAGTGATCTGATAGAAGATCAAATCAGCCACAACATTTCCTTAAGCCAAAACATAATCAGGGCAAAGGCCAAATTCTCTTCAATTCGGTGATGGTTGAGAGAGGCAAAGAAGGTGCAGAAGAGAAGTTGGAAACTAGCAGATGTTGGTTCATGAGATTTAAGGAGAGAAACTGTTTCCATAATATACAAGTGTAAGTTAAGCAACCAGTGGTGATATAGAAGCTTCAGCAAGTCATCCAAAAGATCTAAGATTACCAATGAAGGTGGCTGCACTGAACAACCAGTTTTCTAACAAAAGCTTAAAAGATGCCATCAAGGACTTTCATAGCTAGAGAGAAGTCAATGCTTGGTTTCAAAGCTTCAAAAGACAAACTGACTCTCTTGTTGAGGTCTATGCAACTGATGACTTTAAGTTGAAGCCAATGCTCATTTACTATTCTGAAAATCCTAGGGCCCTTAAGAATTTTACTAAATTTCTCTGCCTGTGCTCTATATACGGAACAACAAAGTATAGCACATCTGTTTACAGCATGGTTTATTGAACACTTTGAGTCCACTGTTGAGATCTACTGCTCAGAAAAGAAGATTCCTTTCAAAATATGAGTGCTCATTGACAATGTGCCTGGTCACCTAAGAATTCAGGTGGAGATGTACAGGGAGATTAATGTTGTTTTTTTTGCATGCTAATACAATGATCCATTCTGCAATGCATGGATCAAAGAGTAATTTCAATTTTCAAGTTTTGTTATTTAAGAAATACATTTCATAAGGCTATAACTGTCATAGACAGTGATTCCTCTAATGGATCTAGGCAAAATAAATTGAATACCTTCTGGAAATGATTCACCATTCTTGGCGCCATTAAGAACATTAGTGATTTATGGGAGACAGTAAAAGTGTTAACATTCACATGAGTTTGGAAGAAGTTAATTCCAACCCTCCTGGATGACTTTGAGGGGTTCAGGATTTCAGACAGATGTGACTGTAATAGCAAGCAACCTAGAATTAGAAGTGGAGCCTGAGTTGTTACTGAACTGCTGCAATCTCACTATAAAACGTTAACATATGAAGAATTGTTTCGTGTTGATGAGTAAAGAAATTGGTTTCTTGAGACGAAAGATACTCCTGGTAAAGATGCTGTGAACATTATTGAAATGACAATGAAAGATTTAAAATATTCCCTAAACTTAGTTAATAAAGCAGTGGTGGAGTTTGAGAGGATTCACTCCAATTTTAAAGGAAACTCTACTCCGGAAAGTATGCTACTAAACAACATCAAATGCTACAGACAAATTTTCTGCTAAAGGAAGAGTTCATTGATGAGGCAGACTTCAGTGTTTATTTGAAGAAATTGCTACAGCCACCCAGTCTTCAGCAAGCACCACCCTGAGGAGTCAGCAGCCATCAACATCGAGGCAAGAGCCTCCACCAACAAAAGGATTGCAACTTGTCAAAGGCTCAGTTGACTGTCACCATTTTTTAGCAAAGAAGTATTTTTAAATTAAGATACATACATTTGTTTCTTAGACACAATGCTGTCAAACACTTAAGAGACTGTAGTGTAAACATAACTTTTATATGCACTGGGAAACCAAAAAATTCATGTAATTAGCTTTATGGCGATATTTGCCTTATTGCATTAGCCTAGAACTGAACTTGAAATATCTCTGTGGTATGTCTGTATTGCTCATAGCTTTATGGAGTAGTGTAATATTGATAGAGGTTGAGTGATACATCCCTGCAGACTGTTTTCCTTAAAGTGATAGTTTTCTGTAAATGGCATTACATGGCCCAATGCTGCACTTATTTTATATGTGTCTGTGGGACTCCTTTACATCAGATCTCTGCTCCTGGCTCTACTGAATGGCAGTGCTTCTTATTCTAATGAAAACTGTTAATGCCTGGTAGTATAGGAATGAGTTTATATTATTAATACATTATTTATATTTGAAATATAAAACCTTAACAAAATGAGCTAATGTTTCAGAGTAGATTTAGGGCTCTGTGCTTGCCTGCACAGAAAGGGTCCTAAGGGCAGGAGTAAAAATCCCTTAAAGCATAGAAAATAGCCTCAGAGTAAAACTGGTCAGAGATTCTGAATCTATGGTGACCGTGACATGAATGATTCAGAGTACTCTTCTCCTGATTTTATCTTTAACCCAAAAGTGGACTGACAGAAAAAAAACAAGAATGAAAACAAATACTCAATGACAAAGATTTTAGTAATGTCTCAAATTTGTGTAATAGCTTATTCTTTAAAAAAACTTCCACATACTCAATAAATATAATTTATTCATTTGCTAATCAATTATTATTGCACCTCCTACTTACTAAGGCTGCATTTTGTATGCTTAGGATATATCAATGTACAAGATAGATATAGTCTTCGCTAGCCCAGTAAGACAGAGTTTTTAATAAACTGGAAAAGGACACCCTATTTTATAAACGGTGCTGGGAAAACTGAAAAGCCACATGTAGAATGAAACTGGATCCCTATCACTCACTTTATTTAAAAAAAAAATCAACTCAAGATGGATCAAAGATAAACCTAAAACCTGAATCCATAAAAATTCTAGAAAATAACCTTGACAAAACTCTTCTGGACATTGGCCCAGGAAAAGAATTCATGACTAAAACCAAAAGGAAATGCAACAAAAACAAAAATAAATGAATGGGACTTCATTAAACTAAAAAGCTTACTCAGAGCAAAACAGATAATCATCAGAGTAAACAGACAACCCATAGAATGGGAGGAAATCATTATAAAGCTATGCATCTAACAAAGGACTATTATCTAGTTTCTACCAGGAACTCAAAACAGCAAGAAAAAAACAAATAATCCCATCAAAAAATGACATAAATAGACATTTATCAAAAGAAGATACTGAAATGGTCAACAAACATTTACAAAAGCTCGACATCACTAATCATCAGATAAATGCAAATTAAAACCACAGTGAGATACCACCTTACTCCTGCAAGAATGATCATTAATAAAAGGCCAAAAAAATAATAGACATATGTGTGGATGTGATGAAAAGGGAATGGTTATACACAGCTGGTGGGAATGTAAATTAGTATAACCTCTTTGGAAAACAGTATGGATTCCTTAAAGAACTGAAAGTAGATCTATCATTCAATCCAGCAATTCCACTACTAGGTGTCTAGCCAAAGGAAAAGAAGTCATAATATGAAAAAGACACATCCACACCTATGTTTATTGTATCACAATTTACAATTGCAAAGATTTGAAATCAACCTAAGTGCCAACTAACCAATGAGTGGATAAAGAAAATGTGGCATATATACATATTGAAATACTACTTAGCCATTAAAAGGAACAAAATGTTTTTGAAGCAATTTGATTGGAGCTGGAGGCCATTATTCTAAGTGAAGTAACTCACAAACAAAAAACCAAATACTGTATGTTCTCTCTTATAGGTTGGAGCTAAGCTCTGAGTAGGCAAAGGCATACAGAGTGATACAATGGACTTTGGAAACTCAGAAGGGGGAGGGTGGGAAAGGGGTGTGGGATAAATAACTATGCATTGGGTAAAAGGTACACTACTCAGGTGACAGGTGCACTAAAATCTCAGAATTCACCACTATATGTAATAATTTATCCATGTAACCAAAAACCACTGTACCACAAAATATATTGAAATAAACAAAATAAAAAGTAATAAACATATAAAGTATTTATAACTTCTGATAAATCTTGAAAGAAAATTAAAATGATGGTGTTATAAAAAAATTACAAAGTGAAAAGATCTACTTTAAAAAGGATGGGTGTTCTATCATTTAAATAATGAAGGAAAATAATTTGTAGGGATGACGTGACTTGCCTATGCTTGCACAGGCAGCTACAGGCAGAATCAGACCTAGATTCAAGATCCAGTCCACAAGGCAGAAAGATGATAAAGAGAAATAAGAATTTTCATGTTTGCTTTTGATAATTGGAAAAGTTGCAAGACTTCTGCTACCTTTTAAACAGATGGAAAAAAACAAACAAACAAACAACCAGCATCCTTTTGCTGTCTGTCATCTTAGACTAAGTAGGCCTTTGAATGTGGGATGGAGATAAGATGTCCCTCTCTTTCTTCACAGCAATTAGCAGCAGCCAGTCTTTACAGAATGGGTGTGATGGGATATCAGTTGATAGTGACAGATCCATTTATTACTGCCCTTGGCTCTTTTCACTAGCTGAAATGTCATCAGCATAATTGTGGAAGTAATACTGTCTAATCAGTGCAGCTAGAAGTCAAACAGGTTCCTTAAGGAATAGTTACCAAGCCTTCAGTAACTCAGGAATGGAACTTGACTTTTTGTATCAACTTGACTGGGTTCAGAGATGCCATATGGCCAGCTAGATAAGGGCTCCTATGGTAAAGAAGGTACAACCCACTGCCAGTTCACAAGAAGCTCCTCAGTTGTCCAAAATTATCCTCTGTCTTCAGGGTTTTTGCAGATTTTTAAATTATGGGTTAAGACATGGTGAGAAAAAGAAAAAAAAATAACTTTCATCTCCTGTTGCCTTATTTGCCAAGCATCTTTGCACACAGAATACTCAACTCAAATTCTGCCTCTACTATGACATTTCTTGATCCCTTAAAGGCTCTAGCCCTCTCTTCACCCTGCATCTCACCCATACTTTCTGCTATTTATCGTAACATTATCAAACTGTAGGGGGGAAAAGAGAACTAAAAAATTCCTACTAATATTAATTGAGTACAGGTCATTTGTTGCATGATGTTTACAAAACTCATTTAATTACATTATTCTGAGGCTTTAATCAGAGTAAATCATTGAGGCTGGTATTACAGGGTTGATAATAAAGGCACTATTTATCAAGGGTTCATTATTCAGTACTAAGCACTTACCGGACTGCTTTTTTATATATCTTATTATAAAGTATGTCTTATTCTCCCTATTTTCCAGATGAGGAAACTGAGGACCATAAAAGATAAGCAAGTGTCCAAGATCACAAGGGGACCACTGACCCATACACTAACTCACATGATACCTTTGTAAAAATTAGAAAAAGAGGTCTGTGATGGTTAATTTTATGTGGCAACTTGACTGGGTTAAGAGATGCCCAGGTTGTTGGTAAAACATGATTTCTGAATGTGTCTGTGAGGGTGTTTCCAGAATAGATTAGCATTTGAATCAGTAAAGAGAGAACATCTTCTGTCACTAACGTGCATGGGTATTATCCAATCCACTGATGACCTAGATAAAATAAAAAGATGGAGGAAGAGCAAATTATCTCTCTCTCCTTGAAATAGGACATCCATCTTTCCCTGCCCTTGTACATTGAAGCTTTTGGCTTTTAGACTCTGAGACTTGCACCAGCACTCCTCAAACCACACCCCAGCTTTAAGGTCTTCATCCTCAGTCTAGGAGTTATACCATCAGCTCTCCTAGTCCTTAAGGCTTCATACTCAGGCTGAATTATACCACTGGTTTCCAGTTTATAGATGATATATTATGGGGCTTCTGGGCCTTCATAATTACATGAGCTAATTCCCATAATAAATCTCCTCCTTTATATACAGATCATCCCCAATTTATGATGGCTCAACTTATGATTTTTTTTTTTTTTGCTTTATGATGGTGTAAAGACAATACACATTCAGTAGAAACCATGCTTTGAATTTTAAATTTTGATCTTTTTCAGGCTAGCAATATGTGGTATGACACTCTCTCACGATGCTGGGCAGTAGCCAAGCACCACAGCTCCTAGTCACCCATGCTATTATGAGAGTAAACAACCAATACTTTACAGTGCACTGTGTTGCTAGATGATTTTGCTCAACTGTAGGTTAATGTAAGTATCCTAAGCATGTTTAAGATAGGCTAGGCTAAGCTATGATGCTCTGAATTTTTGACTTACAATGTTTTCAATTTATAATATGTTTATGAAAATGTAACCCCAGATGGGTGTGGTGGTTCATACCTGTCTCAAAAAAAAAAAAAATCTCAAAAAGAAAAAAAGTAACGCCATTGTAACCAGAGGAGCATCTGAATATATCTACGTGTATCCTGTTGCTTCTCTTTCTCTAGAGAACCATCATTAACACAGGAATTTTTTCTTTAAAGTAGGGGTGCTGCTGTAACAGACACCTAAACTGTGGAAGCAGCTTTAGAACTGGATAACGGGTAAAGGATAGAAGGCTTTTTTGTTGTTTTTTTTTTGTTTTTTGTTTGATTTGAAACAGAGCCTCCCTGTGTCGCCCAGGCTGGAGTGCAGTGGCGTGATCTCAGCACACTGCAACCTCTGCCTCCTAGCTTCAAGCTATTCTGTCTCAGCTTCCAGAGTACCCAAGATCACAGGCATGTGCCACTACCACCCCAGGTTTCACCATGTTGGCCAGGCTGGTCTCTAACTCCTGACTTCAAATGATTCACTTGTGTCAGCCTCCCAAAGTGCTGGGATTACAGGCATGAACCACTGAGCTTGGCCGCTAGAAGGCTTTTGTGATGTAGGTTAGAAAACACACTGCCATGACTGGACTAGTAATGGCAATTTTGGTAAGAGCTTGGGGGAGGAGGAGGGCTGTAGAGAAAGCCTCAATCTTAGAAAATATCTAAAAGTCATGAACAGAATATTGGTAGTAATATGGACTATACAGGCCATTCTGATGTGGTCTCAGACAGAAAAACATGTTACTGAAAACTGGAGGAAAGGTGATCCTTGTTATAAAGTGGCAAAAAACTTGGCTGGCCTGTGTCCATGTCCTAATGTTTTGTGAAAGGCAGAACCTATAGGTGATGAGATAGAATTCTTAGCTAAAGAAATTTCTAAGCAAAGTGTTGAGGATGGACAGCATTCTCTTCTCTTGATTGCATATAGTAAAATCCAGGAAGAAACAATGTAAAGATGAAATTTTAATCAAAAGAAAAGCAGAACTTAAAAATGTGGATTATTAGCCTGTAATCCCAGCACTTTGGGAGGCTGAGGTGGGTGGATCACGAGGTCAAGAGATCGAGACCATCCTGGTCAACATGGTGAAACCCCGTCTCTATTAAAAATACAAAAAATTAGCTGGGCATGGTGGTGTGTGCCTGTAATCCCAGCTACTCAGGAGGCTGAGGCAGGAGAATTGCCTGAACCCAGGAGGCGGAGGTTGCGGTGAGCCGAGATCGCGCCATTGCACTCCAGCCTGGGTAACAAGAGCAAAACTCCATCTCAAAAAAAGAAAAAAAGAAAAAGAAAAACAATGAGAAAGACTGTTCAGTGGAGAACAACGGTGTGGCCAAGTGACCTTTAAGTAAAAAGATACATTGGATCTGCCATCTAAACAGAAGCCAGGCTCTATTCTCCAACACAATGGAAGAATGAGCCCAAAGGTTTCCAGAGATGATTAGGGCTGCCTTTCTCAACCCAGACCCAGGGTGAAAGAGCCTTGAGGGCAGAACAGTTTCCAAGCTCCCCTCCCCATACTCCAGAGAAGTGCTCTTTGGCTGCCCGAGGTTTCACCAGCTGCAGCTTCAGTGGGTCCTTGTGTGACATGAGTTGCAGTGACCACAGTAAACCTTGGCAGTGTCTGAATGATGCCATCTCTGCCAGTTCACAGAATGCACAAGCCATGGGGGTGTAGCTACCTCTACATAGATTTCAAAGGATCGAGCCACCCATGGCCTTGGGATGTAACCCCAGGCAGAGGGCTTCCTGCCCAGTGGAGCCCTGAGGGTGGAGCTGCCCCTACCACCTCAGACTAGCAAAGCCACCACTATGCAATTCCAACCTAGGAGAGCCACAGGCACTCAACGACAGTCAGTGAGCGCTATGGTATGAGCTGAGCCCAGCAGAGCCATGGTGGTGGCGTCACCCAGAGACTTTGGGGCCCAAATCTTACCCCAGTCTGTCTGAAAGGCAGGACATCAAATCAAAGATTATTTTAAAGGTTTGAGATTTAATGTGTTTCTCATTGGGCTTCAAATTTACTTGGGACGTGTTACTCCTTTCTTCTTTCCTATTTCTCCCTTTTGGCATGGGACTGTCTGTCCTATGCCTCTCCCATTGTATTTTGGAAGCACACAACTTTGATTTCACAGTTTTACAACTGGAGAGCAATTTGCCTCAGGATGAATTGTACTTGGAGTCTTACCCGTATCTGATTTAAATAACATTTAGATAAAATTTGGGACTTCGAATTTAAAGTTGGTGCTAGAAGGAGTGAAAACTTTTGAAGCTATTGGGATGGAATTAATGCATTTTGCGTGTAAGAAGGACATGAATTTGGGGGGCCAGGGAAGAAATGCTGTGGTCTGAATGTTGTGCCTCCCATCACTTATATGTTGAAACCTAATCATCAATGTAATAATTTTAGGACATAGGGTCTTCAAGAGGTGGTTAGGTTATGAGGTCAGAGCTCTCATGAATGAAATTAGTGACCTTATAAAGGACCCCAGAGAACTAGCTAGTCCCTCCCCCAAGGTTAGGACACAGCAAGACGGTGCCACATATGATCCACAAAACTGGCCTTGACCAATCACTGAATTCACTGGCCCTGGGATCTTGGAGTTCCCAGCCTCCAAAATTAGGAGAAATAAATTTCTGTTTGTTTATAGGCTAACCAGTCTAAGGCACTTTTTTTTCATCCCCCAAGGCTCCAACATTCGAATATACAGTACTTTGTTATAGCAGCCTGAACAGATTAACATAAGGTAACTCCAGGTGGATGCAACCCAAACACTTATGGTTTAGGAAGTGAAGGATAGCTCTGTGCTAATAAGAAAAATAAATCTATTTTTTTCTTCCAAGTAGAAGCAGTTCTGATGCCAGGGTACTAGTTTAAAT
Source organism: Callithrix jacchus (assembly GCF_049354715.1). NCBI lineage: Eukaryota > Metazoa > Chordata > Mammalia > Primates > Cebidae > Callithrix > Callithrix jacchus. The sequence goes on from NC_133517.1 coordinate 75,623,533, forward strand.
AGGAAACTGCTGGAATTCAGATCTCACACAGTTCCTGACACCCTTGGGCAGTGAATGTCTTGTATAATCACACCCACCAGCTCTGCAGGCATACAAGAGGTAAAATGTACCAGAGCTGAAACCTGAACTCAAGTCTGTGTGATTTGGAGCTTCTGATCTTAGCTACAAAGCAACCATGTCTTTTGATGTGGTAGATTTCCGTGTGCAAAGGACTCATTTCTTGAACGCAATTTAAAGAGTCTGGAGGTTAAGAATTATGTCCGGCGAGTCTCAGGATTCTAGCATGTAACTTTGTATTACAAGGCAACTCGGGATGAACCTGTTGCTGAATTGTCTGATACTCTGAGACAGTGTTAAGGGTAAGACAGCAAACCCCATTCTACCATCAGTCCCTAAGGGCCTGGGTGTAAGCAGCCAATTCTCCCTGCACCTGCTTCAATCTCTTCTCTCTCCCCTCCGTACTGTAACGAAGTCGATATCTATTTGTTCTTTGGAAGTAGTGTGCCCTGCTAGGAGTAAAACATGGCAGTCTATGGCCTCAGCACAGTCATCGGCAACACGGACATTCAGTGTTAACTGATCCTCTCACAACATCATTAAATCAAATCTAGGGAGGGACAAATCCTCAGAATTAAAGAGGCAAACCATGAAACAGATTCCAGATATCTGAGCCTCACTCTTGCTGTTCACTGCCTCTTCCAAGACTTCAGACACCTACTCCCTGTGGCTCTTCTGCCTTTCCAAATGCATTCAGTGCTCCAACTCTTTAACCCAGAGCTTTCCCTTTGGGGATTAGAGTGAAGGCTGGCCAAATTTACTCCACTGACTGCACACTAAAAAATCTGGGAGAGGCGATTACAGATACAGCATTGCAAACCATTTCAGTGATCATAAGCTGCTTAGACTTGTAGAGTGGTAAGTAAGGAACTTAGAGATGTCCTGGCATAGCCCCTCCTATCGCAGATGAGGGCATTGTAGGGTGCAAGGGCAGAGAAGTGCTGCTACCTCCTGAAACCTGCTGCTATATGTTCCTTTCATACTTTTTTTCTTCAACTTGAGGTTTAACCCCAGGCAGCTTATATTGCTCCATTTACATCCTTGTTACCTGCAGGGAAAACTTTTTAATGAAGCCTTGTTGTATTATTTTAGTCTGAATCTATCTGCTCTGGTTTTTCTTTTAGCAAAATTAAATAACAGAAAGCTTTTTAAAAACAGAATTTTAAACATTACAGACAAGGACTGAGATCTAAGAGACTGTTGGTCGGAGGTAGGGGGTGAGGGGAGGAGGCAAGTGTAATTCAAAATGGGCAGGAGTGCAGAGAGCTAAGAACTATCTTGGAACAGGATAGCTGGCTTTGTTTCCCCCCAATCTGCTCCAGACCTGCTAAATCTGGCTGCCCTCCTGACCTGGATCTCAGGGTGGCATGGGCATTACCTCCTGTTACTCACAGACGACGCTACATCTGAGTGTGAGGACAAAAACACTTCTGCTTATAAGTACAGTTTTGTGGTTCAAGGTTTGCAGACAGGAGATTTGTTTGTTTTGCTTCAGGCTTGGGGGTTTTGCACCCTCCCCCTGCAGCCGACTTCAGTCCCAAGTGACTCAGCAGGCTTTCCCAGCCAGGCCCAGCCTAAACACTGCCACTTGGCAGAGAGAGGGGGTGTTCCCCCAATTGCTCAGTGACCTGGCTGCACTGAAAAGAACAGCCCAGGCCCCCTCCCTTGCCCCCTGGGGAACAATGCAGGGAGCACAGCAGTATGCAGGCGAGTCATCCTGCAAACAGGACTCCCCCACCCGAACTCTTCCCCTCCACCACACACTCCGCCCTCCTACAAAACACAACATGAAATTTGAAGAGCAGAGTTGGATGGTTAGTTTATTTTCCCTCGGGGCCCCACTAATCACAAACAAGGCCATGTACGCATGGTACACGGGGATCCCTTCATCTGCCCAGTGACGCAGACGCAGCTGAGGTGGGGTGGGTGCAGAAGCTGTGAAAGGCCACACAGCAGCACGCTTGGGGGCTGGGTGGGGTGGCAGGTGGCCCCTAGGTTGGAAAGAGGCCAGGAGTCCCAGGCCATAAACATCCACTCCCAGAAAGAGTGATTTTGCTGGTTCATTGATTCAGTCCACAAACATGTGCTGGACACAGGGTGAGGTCCTAGAGCAGTCAGTGTTATAAAGCATGGAAGAGGTGGTAAAGGGTGCGGTACAATGTCTAAGTCATGGTCTCCATCCTCAGGGATCTCTTGGTCCGACTAGAAAGATAAAAAAGTCAGACAAGGATGACAGCTGACAACACAAGGTGAAGAACCCTTTGAAAGAGGTGTATAAGCCCCTCCAAATCTCCTTTGTCTTAAGTCACTGATTTTAAGAAGCACTTTATTCTTGTCCTTCAGCAACAATGCACACACATGGGGTTCACTAAAGTTGTGTCTTTTACGTGGGATGTTTTCCCACTGTCACAACCTACATAATTAGAAATTATTCTTCCTGAATCAGCTAAGGCTTGACTTTACCGACGCAGTCTCCCTGACTACTGCCACCGACCATGAGGATGAGGTAGGTGCCTCTACTTCATATTTCTTGTTCATACCTTTCTCATTGCCCATACATATTGCTTATTAAGTACTTCTGAGTCTTTGTCTCCCACTAGACTAAAAGCTGCTTGAGAGCAGATAACTACAGCTTACTTATGGCAGTAGTCCTAACTGTAACTCAGTACCTAATACATAATAGACAATCTAGATAAACAGCTATCAAATGTGTAAGAATGGCAGTGGGAGAGACACCCCAAGGTGATCCCCAATGAGTCATATCATCTAATCCCCTCTTCTTGGGTGCATATTAAACCTGCAACTTGCTTCTGACCAACAGAAGATGGAAAAAGTGATGGGAGGTCACCTCTGACATCTGACTATTCTATATACGCCAATGGTTCATTTGTAAATCTTGGCATTCAGATCTTTCAAACCCTTAAGAGTGTCTTTTTCTCTTAGTTAATGAGAGATGAAAATTGCCAACCACGATGGTGTATTTGTCTAATTATTTTGTTAAATCAGTTTTTTCATGTGCTTTAAGGCTGTGTCATTAGATGCATACAAATTTAGGTGCTAAATTTTAGAATAAAATTTGGTATTATTCTATCTTCTGAGTCAAGTGACCTCTTTATCATCATGAAATATTTATGTTTTTCTCCAATTTAATTCTTGCTTTAAAGCCGCCTTTGTTGAAATTAATGTAGATATGTTTTAATTTTTGCATGATATATTTTTTTATTTTTACTTTCAACCTTTCTAGGTTTCAGTATTTAAGGTGTGGTGCATGTAAGCAGGATCGAACACTGTTTTTAAATCCAGTTTTATTACCTTTTGATTGATTAGTGTATTTTTATTTAATATAATGACATATTTGTTTTTAAATCAATTTAATCCCATTGGTTTTATATCTGTCTCAATTATTCTCCATTCCTACTATTTTCTTTTTCTTGAATTTGTAAAAATGTACTTGAAGTATTAGTCTTTTCTGATTACCCATTCCCCCCTGTATTCTATTACTGATTATTATTATTTTAATGTGTACTATAGAAATGGGAAATGTATTCTTATAACAGTCTACCTCAAATTTGTCCTTTTACCAACTCCCAGACAAATGAAGAGGCAGTTGCCTATAAAAAAAGAACTCAAAAAACAAAAAATAAAACAAAACCAAAAAACAGTAGGCTAATAACATGTTTATTGTTTGTCTTACATAAAAGATATCCAGAAGTATGCATTCTAGGGCTAATATGGGAGTTTTATGAAGTCAGGAATTTTAGCATTTGTATATTATTCTTAAGGTCACAGTTCCTAGAAAGTTAGACAATAAGTTCTGCTTTTATCTCATTGGCTAAAACTTAGTCACATGGCCACATCTCCCTACAAGGCTGGGAATGTTTTTGGTTTTCTGTTTTCTTATTTTCTTTTGTTTTTATAGCTGGGCACATTCCCCAGCATTCTCATTAGGAAGAAGGAGAGCATCGAAAAAGCAGGAGGCAAGGGAAGGGTTTTATGAGTCTGTGTTACACTATTTATCAAATATTTATGACAACAAAAGAAATCCCATTCAACTCTGTTTCTATATTTAACTGGTTTTGGGGTTTTTTTTTTTTTTTTGAAAGTTTCCTTTTCTCTTTCCATTTCTATATTTTTATTTATTTAAATGCAATGATTTCATAATCTCTAGTCAGTAATTATTTACTGAGATTATTTTGCTAGCGAGAGCTGGGAGTCAGGGGTCAGGGAGCTAATTCTACCTCTGCTGGATCTCCCATGGTTAGTTGTTTCTGCGTTTTTGAATTTCAGATTGTGAGTTTATTTTCCTCAGTGTTTAATTTGTGGAAATCCCTTGCATAATGAGATAAATGGAAGTCTTTCTGTAGGGCTTTACATATTATTCCCTGATAGAAACAAATATTTCTAATGTAAAAAACTCAGGAGTCATTGGTAGCTTAGGGACACTTTGAATCTTAATTTATTAACTTGGAGACTTCTGAAGTGTAATATGAATGAATTTGGTTCCCAGACTTATATGAGGAGTAGGCCTGTAGTATAATTTCTCAGTGGATTTCTTTTTTCTATACTGTACAGAGCTTAGTGGGAAAGTCTTTCTTGTTATTAACCTATGCTGGTGAGTAGATTTTTCTACTAGTCCAATTTTTACTTTGGATATAGACCTTGGTGGGTTCAGAATCCAAATGAGGGATATAAGTGCGAACACCCAGTGAAGCACAGGCTCAAGGTTTCTCTCCCATCCCTGGTTGGATATCAAAAACTAGTAACCCCATCCCCTAATTCCCAAAGAAATTGTAGTTCCTGTGTGCCCAGCGATCTGGCTTTTCAGTCTCACCTTTTTAACCCCTGGGGTACATAATTTTACATTATTGTGAGCTTTGTGCACATTTAAAAAATGTTTGTTATAGTTAATCCATTATTTATGAAGGAATTTTTTTCTAAAGTGTTTTTGAGTAATCATGTCTGTCATAATTTTGTAACTGAAAGTCAACAGTGTTTCTTTTAAAAAGATTTATTGTCTGTGTGAGGTTTTGAAGTTCATATCATAAACATCCAAATCCTGTAAATGGAATTTTATGCCTTCATCAAAATGGGACCACCCTGACAGAGCCTTAAGTTCCCACTGTGATTCTCAATCTCCAAAGAACTCCGTCCAGTTACGCCAGTCCTCTCCTAGGCTGGAATCCAATTTTGAAGAGTCCTGGGAGCCCATTCCTGCCATGGCCTGTGTTTCTTCCCCACTCTTCGCTACCTATTAGGCCAAAATTTGATTGTAAAATTGAACTGTGATTTTATTTTTGCTATAAACCTCACACTCTCCTTTGGAGGAACTGGAATTTAGGTAGATAATAACAGTACGTGTCTTTTTTTTTTTTTTTAATCCTATGTGTAATTTTTTGGTAATGCAAACCTTAACACTGAATCCAGAGACCCCTACCCTAGATTTTTCCTTTGACGATTACATAACTAAGAACTTGCAGAACTAGGGTTCAAACCCAGAAGGACATTTTTTCTCCAGAACCCAAATTCATAATTAACACATCAATATTATTCTCCTTCATGTATTTTTTCTAATCATGCATACCTTTGTTTCCTTACAGGTGATCCTCAGTTTTCCTCCTTTGGCTTCTAGTATTAGCCTTCGACAAGACCAGAAGGAAAAGATTCTCTGAATGACTTCTGAAGATGTGTAACTGGTTTTAAAGTCCCTGCTGTTCTTCTACATGTTTTTCCCCTGTGGTTTCTCACCTGAAGGTAGTGATAGCAGCAGCGACCCATCTAGAGTGGCCATGGCCAACATGCCGGCTGCAATGGGGAGGCGGGCCCAGGCCTCCCACTCCAAGGAGCAGGCAGGATCCCTGCCCCTGGGCCTAAGCCTCCCACTGCACGGAGCAAGTAGAAGCCCTGCCCACCCCCAGGTGCCGCTGCAGCTACCTCCCAGGTGCAGGAATTCCGTGTCTCTACAGTCTGCATTCCTGGGGGCCTGGGAAGGCCCCCCCACACTGCCCCTCTGCAGGCTCAGGGGTGTCTGTTCCCACTGCCGGGCCGCTCCCCACTCCCGGGCCGCTCCCCACTCCCGGCATCCATTCTAATCTCAGAGTGGGATTGGGCTGAGCCCGGAAACTTGTTACAGCTCGGCAGGGTTTGTGTACACTCAGGGCAGCACTGACACACTGGTCCCCTGTTGCCTCAGCGCCCTCTGAGCTTTTGGTGCTGACAAGCACGGAAGAGAAAGCTGAGTTGGGGCCGAGGGTAGCTCTATGCTGACCTGCTGGCGCCGCTTGGTGTGAGCAGCCGAGGTGCCATGCATGGTTATAGGAGGCAGTCAGGCTCCTGGGCTGAAGGTGGCACGTCCACAGTGAAGCCCCTCCTTCAGCCTGAAGCCTGGGGACCAGGCTGCCAGTCCTGTGGACCAAAGGTGGAACTCATGGTGCTTTTTCCTGGGCCTGTCCATGGCTGCGCATGGACCAATCAGCACAGACCTCCTCCCTCTGAGGCCTGTGGAGAGGAGCAACCCACTCCAGCTCCTCCTCCTATCTGCTGACGGATGACCACTCGTTTGGACACCTTGGCTGCAGAAAGGAGCTACCGGCAGTAGGTATCTGACCTGTTTTACTGCTCAGTTAAGCTCCGCTTTGTTTTGCTCACTCTTCACTTGTTTGCATGCCTCATTCTTCCTGGTCACAGGACAAGAACTTGGGACCCGCCAAATGGAGAGGTTAAAAGAGCTGTAACACAAGGCTGAAACACACCCCTTGCTAACTAGGTTGCGGTTGAAGAGAGGGAGAAAAGAGCCGTGGCCCTTTGGGGACCCCCCAGACCTGGGAGCTTCCTGAGCCAGGGCTGTGACTGCCTATTTGTGGCCCTGTGGTTCCTGGCATCTCCAAGCTTCCAGGTACCACTGCATCCCTGGTGACAGTTGAGGAAGCGGCTGGCAGTGCGCCTGGTCTAGATGCAGCATTGCAGAGAGTTGGTGCCTGTGCTGGCATTTTGAGCCAGCACTGCCTGTGCAGTGGCCCGAGCTCACACTCAATCACTCACATACTTCTCGCTGCTCCACGTCTGGCTCTCTATGTCTGGCAGGCATAGGATCCAGGCCGGTGGTCAGCATGAGCCCAGCACAGTCTGCCAGGCTGACTGTGTGGAGCTAGTCAATTGGGCCCAGGCAAAAGTCAAGCAAAGGCACCACTGGCCACAGATGCTTCTGGCTAGAACAGTGACACCCCAAAAATCCCCTAACAGTAGAGTATCACTTTTTTGGTAAAAGCTGCTGGAAAATATCTTGCCAAGATTCAACTCTAATCAAGTTCGAGTCAATTTACAAATTCCAAGAACTATTGGATTTACAGTGGACATGCTGAGTTCATCATTAGATTTTGCTCTATGAATAAAGGATCCTGAGCAACACTATTTTTTAAATCTCATTAACTACTTTGGTCTTAGTACTGCTAATCCTTTCAGTTTCTCACTTGTCAGAGCATAGCTTATAAAAAGTTACTCTTAAAGCCAAGATGGAAGCAGCTCTTTGACAAAACATCCCATTCGGGGGATAAAAAGATCTTAAACCTTGAAAGGAAAAGATTTAGTCTACTCTCATTGGTTTTCAGAGAAAAGAGGAGGGAATCTGAGAGTGACGTGACTTGCCCAGTATTGCATGATGGCCACATGGCAAAGCTACGCACAAGGTATAGAGGCCAGGTGGCCTGAGCCCAATCTAGTCTTCCTTCTATCTCCCCATGTTTTTAATCTCATTGAATTTAGCAGTTGTTTTAGCCTATTTTCAAAGGTTCTGTGCAATCTGTGTTATACTGCTGCTTGAACAAAGGAATAATTTAAGGTGGTAATTTACAGCACTAGAGATTATGTGGCATTATCTGTTAGTGGCTTGGGATTTATACCTTATTACCCACTTGGTCTCATTTATTCATTTATTCAATCAATAAGAACTGCTCCACACACTCAGAGCACAAATGCAGTCTCCATTCTTTTCATTGATTATGGAATAACAAAGAATCACAGGTATGTCTTCTTGGCAGGAAAGAGTCCAAGATCTTCTTCCTAAGGCTTTACTTGGAATTCCCAAAGAATTCTAAAATTGTATACAGTCTAAAAGATAGGCTCAATGAGGTTTCTGTAGCCATGCCAAGCTAGAGATAGAACCTTACCAGACCACAGCTGCTAATGAGTCTCAATAGTCTCTAAAGTTGAGATGGGAAAAAAAAATTGTTGGACAGAGTCACACATACAGGGGCACCTGCTGTTCAGATTCTGGAACTGAATACTGTGGTCTTTAGAGAAGATCCCACTCTCAATTACAAACCTGTCTTCTGGGAATGTGTTTGCAAGGCTGCAGTTTTTATGTTCAAATGCACAGCACCTCCAAATGAGCCAGCCTCATTCTAGGATGCCTGGTAATTTATTTATTCGTACAATACATATTTTTACGCAGCATATGAGGTCAAATGGAAAAACTTAAAGCTTTTTGTATCTTTCTTCATCCCTGGCTTCTGGTTGCTGGGGTTAGAGGCAAATATGGAGATGAGAATTAGTTAAATATTTGTAACTAGAATTAAATGATATAGTTAACTATGAATTATGTAATTATAAAGTAATAGAATAAAATATCAACTGCCCAGTTCCCCACGAGTATAGAGCTCTTTTAAAAAACACACACACACACATTGACATCATTTGTAATAAATATTTGTAATAAATAAATAAATAAATAAATAAAATATTTGTAATAAAGCTAGTAAGTTAAAACTAATAGTCCTGATTTCCATATCGAAAAATATAATTGAATGGGACCCCAAAATTAAAGGATGTGACCCAACCTGACTCACTTAGAACTGGGAGGTGAGTAAAATAAACCTTTTATTTAAAGAAAAACTCAACTGTGCAATCGCTGACTCCTGAAGATTTTAGCATAGTTCTACATTAGGGAAACAAATGTTGATACCACTCTTTTTCACTCACAAAGACAGAAGGGACAGAAAAAAGGAAGAAAAATAGTGTCATCTTCTGGATCTCTTCTTCCTGAGCTAATGTGAAAGTTCATTGTTCAGCTAAGCACATTATTGAATCTTTAGATATGGAACAATATGATAGCTAATTTTATATGTTAACATGACTGGCTACAGGGGGCCCAGATGTTTGGTTACACACTATTGTGGGTATGTCTGGGAGGGTATATTTGGGTGCAATTAACATTTGAATCTATAGACTGACTAAAGCAGATTGCCCTCACCAATATGGGTGGCCCTCATCCAATCCACTGAAGACCAGAAAAGAATAAAAGACTGAGTAAGAAAGAATTCTCCCTCTGCCTAAGTTAGCTCTTCCTTCTTCTGAAGGAAGAAGACGTCATCAGTGGTCTTCCTTCAGACGTGAACTTACGCCATTAACTCTCTCCTGGGTCTCCAGCTTGTCAACTGCAGATCTTGAGACTTCTTAGCCTCCATAATTACAAAAGCCTATTCCTTATTTTTAATAATGAATTTAACATAAGATATATACATTACATATATCTTAGGTAAGATACATGTATCTTTTTTTTTTTTGAGACAGTCTTGCTCTGTCACCCAGGCTGGAGTGCGGTGATGCAATCTCAGCTCACTGCAACCTTGCTTCTCAAGTTCAAGTGATTCTCATGCCTCAGCCTCCTGAGTACGTGGGACCATCGGCATGCACCACCATGACTGCCTAATTTTTATAATTTTTGGTAGAGACAGGGTTTCACCATGTTGGCCAGGCTGGTCTCAAACTCCTGCCTCAAGAGATCCACCCCCCTTGGATATACATATCTTATTGGTTCTCTTTTTCTGGAAACCCCTTACTAATATACACAACCCGATGCTTATGGAAAACAAAGTTACTCTCCATTTTTAAAAAGTGAGAGGAATTAAATTTCCAAGAAGGAGCTCAGGGAAAGGGACTCTGGCTAAGGAGAAAGTGAGGAATCCTGCCTAAAAGGAGGCTATGGTCTATAGAGAAAGGTGGTGAATAAAGGTATTACATAGGTGAAAGAGCTTGGAGGAGAGAGACATCTAGGGTTAACTGTTTGGTTTCTTGCCAATGGGAGGAGGCGCAGCCTGTGATTCAATTCCCTTTATGACCCTAAATTTCCAGTAACATCTGCTACTCACTCAGGTGTCTTGTGGAAGTGGTTGTTGGGAGGAATAATAGAAAGCATACCATATTTCAGACCTATGCTGGCATTGCAAGTACAGGCCCAGTTCTTACAGGCACAGGAGAAAGACAGTCTTCCAGATCTCAGCTTCTAAGCATTAGCATACAGATATTTTGGACTGGATACCTTTGTTGTGGAAATCTGTGTGTTGTTGAATATTTAGCACAGCATATTTGTCCTCTATACATTAGATGACAGTATCACCTCCCCGTGTGACAACAAAAAATTCTCCAAACATTGCCAAATGTTCCTTGGGTAGAGGAGGAGAGTTCCACCCTCATTGCAGAACCTCTAGTCTAAAGCCTATGTAGAAAGAGCTTTACAGAAGTAGAGAGCTTACTTTAGGACAAACCTACCAGGGTCCAACCAATGGAAGGAAAAGCTGAAAATGCAAACTGGACCACACTCTGAAGAGAAATATTTTCTTAGTCCCTCTTATGTATAAATAGTCAAATTAGTTAAACTTTGCAAAAATTAGTAAAGGTTTCTCCAACAAATTTACAAATCACTACTGCATATAACATACTAGGAGAAGAAATGAATGTATTATTTTATTTATTTTATCTTACATCCTAGCATTCCCCAAGAGGTCAAACACAACAAAATCAATAATAATAAATAGGTAGATGATAAGAAGACAGATAAATAAGATCCTTGGTTTGATTAATTATAATACTATTACTGGGAGGGGAAAGATTGGAGCAAATTAACCAAGCGGAAAGTGAGCAGACTAGGTTTTTGTAGAGTTCATGGTAACAATAATATTGTTCAGTTTTTTTTCTGTAGCTTTATTTTGTCACCTAAAAAGTAAAGAATTTGGATTAGGCGAATACAGAAATGTCTTCTGTTTGATAGGGGTCCTCAGTACTACTCACTCTGGATTGAGGAAAAATAAAATATTTTCCTGAATATAGAGAAAGGACATTCCTGAAGAAAAAAAAAAAAAACCGTGTTTCTAACAGTTCTACCAGCCCTTGAGAGATGAAGGGAATGGACAAGATAAAAAAGCCCATTTTTGCCTTGGACTTGATGTTAGGAAACTTCTGCCAGGAACACAGAAGACAGAACTGTAGAGGGTCAGCACGATAAAAACGTGAGCCATCTAGAAAGTTATTGCATCGACATAGCAATTCCTTTGTGCAGAAAAACCACATGAATTCTGTGATAATCATTTGTGAAAGAAAGAAAAATATGTTGCATTTCAGAGAAGAGTGAAAGGATTTCAGCTCAGCATCATAAAAGTCACTATTAGAGAAGGGAAAAATACAAATCCCAAAGCAACTATTAAAGCAACACCAATAACAAATAATGGCTCCTCCATAAATTTATTTTGATGGTTATACCTTGTGTTCTATCTCACAACAAACATCAGCAGCAAGACATGCAGACAGATGTAAGTTTTAAACGGTTTAACTCCACCTAAGAGTGAAATTAGGTCATAGCCTCTGACTTCAATGAAACTCCAGTGAAACTGATGTAGATCCCTCCTCTGTGATGTCACAGTTCTCTTCTCATCAGAGAATAATCTCAAATTCCTCTGCAACACTCCTTGTTTCTACAACTTTGGATGGATTTTACACATAAAAATCACACAAGTGTGTTTGCCTTCTCATAAGAAATCATTGTATAATTCACAGGGGCCCCTCCCTGCCCCTGAAATAAGATAGCCTCCCTCTTCTCATTTGTATAGGTTCGGGATGGCAGAAGAGGCTCCACAGTTTACAGAAAGTAAGCCAGTTGAGGCTCTAAATGGAAAGTACATCATAACAATAAATCTACAAACCATAAAATTAGAAGAGGTGGATAACTTAATGAGATCCACAGACAGAAGAGAATTTCCCATTTAAAAAGAGAGAGAGAGAGAGAGAGAGGTTCTCTGGGGTTCCCCATCTTTCGGAGAAGTAGTATGTGGCAGGTATTGTCTTCATTCCACTGACAGCAATGAATGAGAGGTCAAGAGTCAACAGATTTGAATCTGAGCTCTGTGACTTCTAGGTTACTGCCTCTCAGCCAGAATTCTATCTGTTGGCCTGTGCAGTTGCTCCCCATTGGCACTGGTCAAAAGAATATTCTGTGCTCCTTGCAAGAACTGCAGTCAGACATCAGTGGTCTAAGAGATATTCAAAGTTCTGGTCAGGTGAAGTAATTTTTTGTTCCAAGCCAGTGGGCATTCCCATGCTATGACTGCCAAGACTCAGAGGAGAGGAGAGAGCACTGGTCTAACCTACCCTCTTCTGAATGTAGAAGAATGTGGGTTTTTCGGTTAGAAAGACAGGGGGAGGGATCAAGAAAGACACAGTAAGAAAGAAAGGTTAAAAATAATGACAAGCATCTTCATAAGATGCTTTACAGTCTACAACATGTTTGTACATGCATGTTTTCATTTTCCATGCCAGCTCCATTTTTTAAAATATGTTCTGTTTTTATACAGGAAAAATATTAAGACTCAGAGGGGCTTAGAGGTTTATCCAGATCGAGTGGAAAAACACAAAATATCAGAACCCCAAAACTTTTTTGTTCGTTTGTTTTATTTTGTTTCCTAGTACACAGGGACTCATAGATTTTGTTTGGAGATTAATTTTTTTTTTTTGTAGTGACTTCATTGGTCAGTTTTGTTAGGTGCACAAATAACCATTTTGCTGGATCCTCTATTAGTTCTTCCCTTTTCCTGACCAATTTCAATTCTTTCTTTAAAGAACTGAAACAATTGACTTTCCTGCTTCTCTTCCCTCTGTCCTTGCCAGTGATCCCCAACAAAGCAGGGAGGTATGAAGTATTGATGAAGATGTGATAGGTGTGTTGGCTCCGGTACCCTAGATGCATAAATGCAATGATCTCTTTCAACTGGTTGGCTTTGATTTGAGATCCCTGTGTCTAGAGTTGGGTTTCCTTTACTTATGTATCAATCATGCCCTAAATGGCCTGTTTTGTCCCCAGAGTCTCCACTGACTGAGCTGTCCATCTCATGTCACAGACTATCTCTTATGTGATTTCTATATATCGTATCCACCCAACTATGGACACAATGTTATACCTTGGATACAAGTCTTTCTATCACTGGGTCTGTGATATTTACAGTGTGTGCCTGGATAACCACCTGTCTACTTGAACTTCTGCTGATTACCAGTTATCAGCTCATTGGTCAATTATCTTGTCAAATAATAAAAGAAATTGCTACCATTTATTGAGCATGAGTGCCTTATACTGTGCTAAGCACTTTACCTGGGTTATCTTATTTGCTTTTTAAAATATTGCTGTAAGGACCATGTATTTGGAACCCTGGATCTTGAATGTCTTTTACCCTCTGATTAGGAATGGGTGAATAAAAGACTTATGGAAAAAAAATCTGTCAGACACAGATACCGCTTGTTCCATTTAAACGTGGGCCAGCAGGATATGTCTTCAAATATGTAAAAGCAAAGAGATATGTTCAAAATAACTTGGCAAGAATATTTTATATAATGGAAAATAAAGGTCTTTGTGTTTTAAATCCTTATAATGCATTTATAAAAACCATAAATCCTTAAATTGCCAATTAAGTAAATGTTTCGTAGTGACTTGCCCCTTAATCATCCAGAAAAATTAGATAAGAACTAAGAAGTTATAAGAGCTCTTCCTTTGGAACATATTGTTTTACTTTGGCAAAGTGATGTGAGGTGATGGGGAAGAAAGACAAAGCGTTTTTTTTCTGCTTAGGCAAACATGAAAATAAAAACTATCATCAGCGATTTTTGAGACAATTGAAGCCTCTATATTGAAATGCATTGGGAGTCTGTTATGCTATTAGAAAAATACATAGTCCATTTACTGTTATTTAACCACATTAATCATTATGATAAAATATATTGTGAGCTAATTCATAAATTTCATACTTAGATGGTTACAATGCTGCATGGGGTAATGATTTTAAGCAGTGACAGGTAAACTTTTCCCATTTTGGCTAAAATGAGTAAGTACAGACTTTGTGGGGACCAGAGATTCTTGACACACCCAAACATCTATAGACATATACCCGTAATGTGAAAAGGGAGACCATCCATTATTAGTTTAATGTTAACCTTGTTTTTAAAAAAATCTTCTACAAGGGTTTGACATCATTGCTTGACAATTATAAATTAAGCAGGGGCAGAATTCTGCTTACTCTAGGGAATCTAAATTCTCAGAAATTTCACTATCCAAACTTATGATCTCTCCAAACAATCACATGTCAGTTTTGAAGGTCATTCCTTTTGCAGATGTCTTCTCACAACAGATGACAGTGGATATGGTGTTAATGGCTCAACTAGGGTAGGGACTATATTTAACTGCTCATCACTGCACCCTACTCCCTAACACAGTACCTGGCACTTAATAAAAGCTCCATATGTAATGACTATTCCAGGTCCTAATATCTGACACTAATTGCCTGTGTGATTTTGGGACAGTCCTTTAATACATTAAGGGATTTGAACTTAAAGGGCACTAATATCTTTTCCAACTCTGCTATTTTACTAGTCATTGACTGAATTCCCTGGGTGTGCACCAGTTTACTATAATGACTACAGAGAAAAACAGTGTTCCTCCCAAAAACACTTAAAATGAAATAATCCCTATCTCCTTCATTCAACCAATCCATGACTGTTCCTCATGCAATCTATCATTTGCCAGATGAATAGCCATTGCTCATCTTTTATAAAAAGTATTTTCACAATCCAACCCATAATGGAACTAATAGTTTCTTGTCCAGAGTAGGAAACATATTAACCTGATTTGATTATGTTCCCTTTTTGGTTCTCATAATTTCATTCTTCTTTAAAACCTTTATTATTGCCACTTAATTAAACCGATTCCTCCCATACCTTTTAATTTGTTTTAAAAGAACACTTTTTTCTACCACCAGGAGGCAGTGTTTAAGTAGTTCTAAGCTAAACAAAGACTGATCAGCCCAGAACACTGAAGTGGAGTTTGACTCCTCAAACTTCAAAGTTTCCCTTAGACTTTGCTTCCTCAAGAAATAGGGGAAACAACATCTTTCTCACCAAGAAATGACCGATACATATCTTTTCACCATTAAATCACTAGCAGTCCTAAAAGATATATGCAAACTCCTGTTATAGTAATTTTTTAAAAGTCTCTGCTGTTTATAATGCTTTTTATTTGGGTGTTCTTAATGTTTAATTTACCACTTACCCATTCAAAACAATTCATCATGCCATTAATTACTTCTCTATTATCATCAAATGTTGAATGACACTTCAGTATTTTAAAGAATGTAACAGGTAATTAAAGGACGAAGTCCTTTAATTCTTTAGAAATTGCTTTAATTTTTAAGTGGAGGGTAGTAAGTTTTTAAGAAAGCCATAAGAAAGGAAAACGGGGAAGGAATGAGCAGAGCGTGTTCTTTGGTGCTAGGCGTATTTTATAGATTTATTGAAATCTCATAGCAACCCTATGAAGTAAATATTCCTATTTAACAAGACAGAAAACTAACATCAAACTTTATTTAAGGTCAAATAGTTAAGTGCCCAGGATTTGAATTAAGGCCTGTCTGATTCAACAATCTACTATACGAAGTTGTCTTGCAAATCAAAACAACGACAGCAACAATAACAATAAGTGAACTGTAAAGCAACCCAAAATTTGGTACAACTGTCTCTCAGTTCACTGCTCTAATATTGATCTGAGCCTGGAAATTCATCATTAACATACACAAAGTCACTACTTAGGAAACAGAGCCAGCCGCTGATTGTACTCAGGCACTGTAAGAACAACACTCACTGCATGTTCACTGAGAAGCTGTTTTTTTAAATATGCCTTGTTTTTATTATTAGGGACTTATTTGGTACTAGCCTTCCTAAGCCTCTTTTTCTTTATTTGAAAGGCCATCACCATTGTAGCCCTAAATTATTCTTTCTGAATAGTAAGAAAATCATCGAACCTCTTGTCTTACCTATTCCCAAAGCCTATGCCCCAGGAAGAGAATTTTAAAAGTAATTAGAGTAACAGTTCTCACCACAGGCTTTAAGCCCCCTGTCTTAAGCCCTACAGCTAAGAAACTTGAACATGTGTAGGCTTGTGAGTTTTATTTTTATCAATTCCATTTTAATATTCTACTGACCATCATCCATGCCTAGGTTTTTATAATAGCAAGTAAAATGGCTGAATCTTTTCACACTCATAGTATTCTTCTTCTCAAGCTATAGAAACTAAGGTAAGCGATGTCTGCAAAGAGACATGATTAAAAACATCCTTGCCACTGGACTTCTTGCAACAAAGGAAACAAATGTAAAAAGTAATATAATTAACTGCCAAGATATTTCTCAAATATTCAAATGGAGGAGCCGTTTACCTTAACCTCAATGACCTTAATAGAATTAAGTGGTAGAATTCTTAGAGAGTATCTATTAGGTGCTTAACAGGTTCCTGTAGAATAATAATAAAGTTAGGTATTGCTCTAGTTTTTTTCCCCACAGCTTTTTGTGTGCTAAGATGGGTAGAGAAAAATTATCATGGCTTACTGAAAAATAGGAGCTCTAAAAATTTGTAAAGAGATGGTGAGCCTGCAATTAGGTCATCAAGAAAATAACTGAATTACATCTGGAGTGTTGGTGAACTTCTTCTCAGAGTAATAATAAAGCATCTGACAAACCTCTTAACAACATAGAACCTCACCATCATCACAGTGTCATCTTGAGGAAGAAAAGGTACATGCAAAGCTCCTAGTCCATACAGAAAGGGATCCAGGGAAGGAGAAATAAAATAAATAAGGATGGGTAAACTGGGCCCTGCTGTGAAACTCTTTACACTCAGTTGGTGAGTACTCATTTGTAATCACACCCACTCAATTGGAGTTTCCAGCGGCAATTTAGAGAGGAGCACCTAGGCCTGAAGGAGGGGAATTGGAAAAGAAAAGAAAAAAGAAAAAAACAATAGCATTTTGCAGGAAGTGCAAACACACACACACTATTTAACTTAATGGTGAGCAAGTTGCACATATTGATTTCAGAAAATGTAAAATGTGGAGCAGTGTCTTAAGGTAAAGGAAATAAGAGTTAAAGCACATTGCACACTTCTCTGCAAGGCTCTTCCCATACGGCCTTTTCTCACCTCCCTTGGCTGTTATAAAGAACACCAAAATAAAAAGGGTACCATCGACTGTCAAATCACTACAGCCCCAAGTTGATGACAGTGAAAACACTAGACTAATGTCTATGGGGAAGCTCTGGAGTCATATGGTTAACTACCAGTTTTCAGGTGCTTAAATACTCAATAAAAATGCCTATGGCTTTTTTTTTCTTCCCAGGATGGTTCATTCTCATTATGCAAGATCATCCTAAACTACTGCCAGATTAAATAGTCACCATAGTGCCTGCAGCTTAAAGCTAAAAAACATTTGCATTCTGATAAAACAGCTCTCATGAGATGAAGATCCTTTGACATCCACAATCCTCTAGCACTTTCAAAGCTGTTTGCTTACAACGTTCTCTGACTTGGGGCTCCCCCGTTTGCACTCCGTTAGCAGTCTAGCAACTGGTCACAGCATAATTAGCCATTTGTTTCTTCAGCTGAGGGGCCAGTGGTGAATGTGGCTTCTAAGCCAACAGCAGGGCCCCACCCTGAGCAAATCTGGCCTTAAAAACAAGCCTTCAAAAACCTACGTCTCAGTTGCGAAATACTCTAACATAAATACTGTCCCTTTTTTGAAAGCAGGATGGATCAGAACTAGATCAGAGAATTACTGGTTTTGCCTTCAGTTCTGATGGTTCAATGAACAGTGAGGGTGGGGGAAGGTCCAGCCTAGAATGTACTGCCTGACCAGCCTGTCAGAAACTCATGTCATCACAGGGCTGATACAATAAGAGAAGATTAGACTCAAATGTCCTCGGATATATATTTATTTATGTAGATAAACATTGTCATACTATATACATACTCACTTTCATGTAAATAAACATTTATATGTATATATCTGAGAGAGATTTTAAAGAAAAAAATGTGAAAAACTATTTCAGGTGTTGTTTATCTAAAATATAAACTAAATGATACACTATATTTCATCAAGAGAAATTATTTTTAAGTGTTGTTTTTAAGCATTTGGAAAGGAAAGAAACAAGCCTTTATTGTGACCAAATTATTTCTTTTTACCCCCTCCATTTCTAATTTTATTTATTTACTAAACACATTCAGTACTAAGTATGTGCCAGGCACTATTCCAAGCACTCTATAAATAATAACTTGTTTAATCATGTGACCCTATGAAATATGTACTATTATTATGCCTACTTGACAGATGAGGACACCGAGTAGAGAGAGGTCAAGTAACTTGCCCAGGGCCACACAGCTACCAGTTGTCAAGCTGGAATGTAAGCTAGGCATCCCATCTGTGAAATCTGTGTTCTTCACTTTGGTTCCTCCATAACTGAAAATTAATCTCGTTTTAAAACCTTCACAGAAGAGGAAGTTAAGTTACATGTTTATATAATTAATGTGTTTAACTCATGCCAAATCTGAACAAAAATATGGAAATAATTTATGCCAACTAAATACAATAGCACTAATAAAGATATTTTTATAACATATTTATTTCTTTTAAAATTAACACCCTGGCTAGGCACAGTGACTCACATCTATAATCCTAGCACTCTGGAAGTCAAAGTGGGAGGAGCAGTTGAGGCCAGGAGTTCAAGACCAGCCTGAGAAACACAGTGAGATCCAATGTCTCTACAAAAAATTAAAAAATAAAAATTAGCCAAACATGGTAGCACACCCCTACAGTCCCAGCTACTCGGGAGGCTGAAGTTGGAGGATTGCTTGTGTTCAGGAGTTCAAGGCAGCATTGAGCTAAGACTGCAACACTGCATTCCAGCCTGGGTGACAGAGCATGATTCTGCTCTAAAAACAAAATGAAAAAGAAAACCTAGGTAAAACCATTCAGGACATAGGCATAGGCAAGGACTTCATGACTAAAACACCAAAAGCAATGGCAGCAAAAGCCAAAATAGACAAATGGGACCTAATTAAACTCCAGAGCTTCTATACAGCAAAAGAAACAATTATCAGAGTGAACTGGAAACCAACAGAATGGGAAAAAATATTTGCAATCTACCCATCTGACAAAGGGCTAATATCTAGAATCTACAAAGAACTAAAGCAGATTTACAAGAAACAAACAAACCCATTCAAAGGTGGGCAAAAGATATGAACAGATACTTTTCAAAAGAAGACATTTATGAGGCCAAGAAACATAGGAAAAAATGCTTGTCATCACTGGTCATTAGAGAAATGCAAATCAAAACCACATTGAGATACCATCTCATGCCAGTTAGAATGACGATCATTAAAAAATCTGGAGAAAACAGATGCTGGAGAGGATGTGGAGAAATAGGAACACTTTTACACTGTTAATGGGAGTCTAAATTAGTTCAACCATTGTGGAAGACTGTGGCAATTTCTCCAGGGTCTAGAAACAGAAATTCTGTTTGACCCAGCAATTCTATTACTGGGTATATACCCAAATATTATAAATCATTGTATTATAAAGACACATGCACATGTATGTTCACTGCAGCACTGTTTACAATATCAACTCAAATGCCCATCAATGATGGACTGGACAAAGAAAATGTGGCACATATATACCATAGAATACTATGCAGCAATAAAAAAGGATGCATTCATGTCCTTTGTAGGGACATGGATGAATCTGAAAACCATCATTCTCAGCAAACTGACACAAGAACAGTAAACCAAACACCGCATGTTCTCACTCATAGCTGGGTGTTGAACAATGAAAACACATGGACACAGGGAGGGGAGCATCACACACTGAGGTCTGTTGAGGGGAACTAGGGGAGGGACAGTGGGGGTGGGAGGTTGGGGAGGAATAATATGGGGAGAAATGCCAGATATAGGTGATGGGGGGAGGGAGGCAGCAAACTACCGTGTCATGTATTTACCTATGCAACAATTCTACACGATCTGTACATGTACACCGGAATCTAAAATACAATAAAAATAAATAAATAAATAATTTTAAAAAGTAAAAACAAAATGAAAATGAAAATAAATAAATTAAAACCAGCTGTCTTCAACCTTCTTATACTTTCTTTTTAAAAAACATTTTTAAAACATTTTTTTTTTTTTTTAGATGGAGTCTCACTCTGTTGCCCAGGCTGGAGTGCAATGGCATGATCTCAGCTTACTGCAACTTCTGCCTCCCAGGTTCAGGTGATTCTCCTGCCTCAGCCTCCAGAGATGCTGGGATTACAGGCTCGCACCATCATGCCCAGCTAATTTTTGTATTTTTCGTAGAGTTGGGGTTTCACTACGTTGGCCAGGCTGGTCTCAAACTCCTGACCTCAAGTAATCTGTTCACTTCAGCCACCCAAAGTGCTAGGATTACAGGTGTAAGCTAGCACACCCAGCCTCAATTTTCCTATACTCTGTAACTTGCATATATGGTGAGCAACATAGCCCTCTGCCTGCATCACCAGATGGTCGTCCAGACCTCTCTGTTCAACAGTTAGTACAGCTGAGTCACTTGGTAACTTATTCCCAATTAAGATTTACAAATCATATTTAAAAGAGGAAAATCACACATTGGTTACCAGTTCATTGTAAAATGGTGTAAAAATTAGATTGATAATAAAATGTTTTATTAGGCATATCCTTGTCATATCTGCTGTATTATAACTTGTCTTGATTTTAGATAAAAAGACCCTTCTAGAAGCACCTATGTAAAGTCTATATAGGTTATGTTTATAGTGTTGTAAAATTATAAAGTCTAGACATTAGAGTTTGCTGGGCTTTGACTTCAAACTATTAAATAAGGAAAAATAAGATGATCTTGGCAAGAAAACAATGAGACAGTATTTTCAATTTTCGCAGTATTCATTCATTTGTGTATGTGTGTGTGTGTGTGTGTGTTGTAGAATTTCTGGAAGGAAGTCAAAACAACAATGATTAAATCTTGCTTGATGATGACAGTAATTAATTTATATTCATTAACAACAATAGTAATAATGGCCCTTATTTTAATGGCTTCACTTTGTCCCCATTTTTCAAACCCTACTACCACCACCATAGTTCAGGCTTGAACACTTCTCACTGTCTAATCTTGTCTCTCCCCTATTTAAATTATGGCGATAAATTGATCTTTCTGGAACACATATGTCACTTTCTGCCTAAAATATTTCTTGGTTCTCTAGTCTCTTGACAACCAAATTATAACTCCTTAAAGGAGTTACTGGGATTTCTACTACTTTATTACTATCATAGCCATGTTTCAACCTCTTATGTTTTGCAAAAAGCATTATTTCACATATGTGCTTTCCCATATGTTATTCCCCTACTTGAGACATCATACCCATATCCTATCCTCACTCAATCTGGCCAATTTTATCATTTCTCAAATACCATCTCTTGTATACTCCAAAGACTTTTTCTGATCTCTCTCCTTGTCTGGCTTAGATAACTCTCTGAAAGGTTATAATAGTACCATATTCTTACCTCTATAATTCAGACAATTACCTCTTCTTTTGGAGAACATTAAAGACCTACAATATATACAACAAAGCCACAGCTCATATGAAGAAAAAAAAAAAAGACCTACAATATATGCTTAAGTGCCTATGCACTCCAGTAAATGTGAACTTATTGAGGGAAGATACATTTTAAAGCTTTTCTCTTTCAATACCTCACACCTAGTATGGTGCCTGGCACAGTGATCAATACATGTTGAATAAATGGCTAAATTTCAAGGAGTCACATATACTCAAGAAAATGTTATACAACCAACAAAATCATTGAATTGTGTATAATCCAACAGTCAAGGTTCTTTGGTAGAACAATAGCAGCCTTACATACAGCCCTCTCAGGGTTCTGGTAACAATAAGATCACACATACACAGCAGTAAGATAGCCCTTTGTGATGTTAATATTCACAAGTAACTTGCATAAATAAAAGAGTAAGTGTGTGTGCATTCAAAACTATGTTAGTAACATCCAAATAAATTGTTACAAATATTTTCAAAATATTTAGAATTTTTTCCAGAAGTTTCATCCTCTTTTGCAGTAGATGCTTAAATACCGTCTAGTAGATTATCTTTTTTAAACAACTTTTAATTTAAAATGAAGACAATTAATATCTTTTAGAATCATTGTACAGAGAAGTCCTTAAAACTTCCTAACAGTAAACTAAGTAGTTATCATTTTTAAAGGTGACTGAGTCAGGCATATCCTACTATTTGTAATTAAAATTTATTTGGGTGTATGTTTGTTTATTCTCTGTTGTCCACATTAGATTGTAAGCTGCCAAAGAAGTACCTGAATTTCTTACTGTAATCAGTCAGCACAAAGCAAATATGAAAGAAGTGTTTTAAAATTTTCCTTTCAGCTTCAATTTCTGAAGGAGATGATTAATTCATGGAAGATCAACATATGCTCATAAAACACCAAAACCATCTGATTAATTCAACATATTTGAAGAATCAGAGATCTGCAGAAGCATCCAATGAGAAAAGAACCATTCAAAAGTGAGTTGATGATCTTTAGCTCTCCATAAAAGCATCTGCTGATCTTGGAATGCACTATAGACTAGAAATCTGGACTTGTCCCAGGAAGCATCCCACTGTGGGACAGAGAAATAAGAAGAACTTTAGGCAGTTGCATAGAACTGAAGTGCCAAAATGGAAGAATTAAAGGACATTAAGCATATCGGTGTCCCTCTTAGGACACTGCTATATTTGGAAGTTATAGGGTCAAGATACCAGAAAGCTAAGCCAATTGCCTCTCAGAGACAGAGTAGAAATTATTATGACCTCTCAGGGCTAAGAAGAAAAACACCTTGTAGGTTCCCAGTTAGAAAGCACTGTAAGGTCAGGCTTTAATCAGAATTAGCCTGCTTATTACCAAAACTGCAACTAGCCTCTCCCCAGCTCAGTTGATAATTGGATCCCATTCCATCCCACATGCATATACACAACTGTCTATTTATCTAGCAGAGGAAAGACCAAGTTTTGTGTGGTGAAAGAAAACAACTAAAAATGCTAAAAATTTTGGTATTCAATCAAACATTTTAAGAAAATAAACAAGACTATATTATTGACATCCACACACACACACACACACACACACACATACACACACACAAGCATATCCACAGATGATCTGCACATTAGAGTTAGCACAGATTTTGAAACAATTATCATATTTTAGTACATGTGCTGCTGAAGTGAGCACAGAAAGAACTATCAGAAACAAAGTTTAAGACAGTAGATGAATTGATGATCAAACTAACTAAAAGAAATTTTCAACAAACAGCAGTATATATAGATAATTATAATTTACAAACATCACATGAACATTCTAGAAATTAATAGCTGTGGATAGGTGATCGAGTTTGGATGTCTGTCACCTCCAAATATCATGTTGAAATGTAATCGCCAATGTTGGAAGTGGGGCCTGGTGGAAGGTGTTTGGGTCACGGAAGTGGATCCCTCCTGAAGGGCTTGGTGCCCTCCCCATGGTAATGAGTTCACATAATATCTCATTGATAAATTCTGGGAGCTCTCAAACCTCGTTCCCTCTTTCACCATGTAATGTGACTGCTCCCCATTCAGCTTCTGACATGAGTAAAAGCTTCCCAAGGCCTTACCAGAAGCCAAGGGGATGCTGGTGCCATTGTTGTACAGCCTTCAGAACCATGAGACAAATAAACTCTTTTCTTCATAAATTACATGGTCTCAGATACTCATTTATAGCAATGCAAAATGGATGAATGTAGTAGGCTTATCAGCAAGCAGACATACTTGTAAGACACACCGCAAGTAGAAGATAAGACTAGTAATTTGAAAGACAGGTGAATAGAAACATATACACTTAAGTAAAGAAGGAAAGGAAGAAAAGGATGACAGGAAAAGAACAAAGTGTAGAAAGTATATCAGACACATTTGAATGGTATAACACATGTGTAATAAGATTACAAGAAAGAAGAGATAGGGATGAGATAAAAGCACTATTTGAAGAGCCAGTCACTGACAATTTTCTAAAATTGATGAAAGAAAAAACCCACTCACCAATTTCAGAAGCCCACTGAAGAGTATATAAAAACACTGAAAGGTATATAAAACACTTAGTTACATTGCAGACAAAATACCAAAAACCAAGAAAAAAAAAAAAGACAAATTTCTTTACCTGAAGAAAAAAAGACAAATTCTTTTAAAATATACCCCAAAGCACTGACAGCTGACTTCAAAACAGAAATAACAGAAGCCAACAATTGATTGACATTTTTTACAGTGCTAACAGAAAGTAACCATCAACTTAGAATTGTACACATAGGAGGAAAAAAATTTCCAAAATGTGAGTAAGATTAAAAACATTTTTGCTTAACAAAACAAATCAAGTATTTGATGCCAAAAGATTTTCACTGAAATAAATGTAAAAGAGCTTATCAGGTAAAAGGAAAATTACACTTCACTGAAACAAGGAAGTTCAGAAAGGAATGAAGAGCAATGGAACAGGTGAATATGTGTGCAAATATAAATAAATATTGACCTTATAAAGTGATATTTTGAATATCATCTTGAATTTTAAAAAGATGTAGAAATGAAATGCATGATAAAATACTGCAAATGGCAAGAAAGAATTCAGAGTTTAAAAGGTCTAAACTTTTAGGAATATTGAGAAAATAGTAAAACTAACAATTTGTACTAGATTGTAATAAGTTAAGAATTCATGTTATAATCACTAATCTCTAAAAATAATAAAAGTATTTATGAAAAACAGATATATATCACAGTTGAAACAATTTGAACAAAAAGAAAAAAATTGAGTAATAAGGTATTATAACCCCAAATATAAAAATAAATATCCATGAGTCCATCCTAATATAAATAAATTATTGAAAATGAGTAAGAGAAACGAGCCAGCTATCTCATGAAAAAGAATTCCAAATAAATTATGTAGATACTTCACCCTCAAAAAGGTAGAATATAATTTCCCTTTCCTTCAGTGTATGCTGCACACAGTAACTTCCTTCCAAAAAATACAGTATGGAAAGAGGGAAAAACTAACTTTGCAGTACAGAAAACCAACACTGCCTCGTTTTCATAGTGAAAATGAACATCAACAGTGATAAGTGATATTGACATAATATACCCTTTATATGATATGAAAGTGATAGTTTACCTCTGTGGTATTTTTCAAACAGATAGCCCCAATAAAATCATGAAAAGAACAGCAGCAAGTCCTAGAGAGAGGCATTGTATAAGATACTTGACTAGCATTCCTTAAAACTGTCAAAGTCCTATTTATGCTCATCAAATACAAGTACAGTGTGAGAAGCTGTCACAACCAAGAAGATTCTAAGTAGTCAGGAAAACTAAATGCAATGTGATACCTGAATGGAACAACAGTAGTATATTAGGTAAAAGCAAAGAAAAGAAAATCCAAATCTATTTGGACATTACAACAACAGTAATATATTAGGTAAAAGCAAAGCAAAGCAAATCCGAATCTATTTGGATGTTAGTTAATAATAATCATTAATTGTAGCAAATATACCACACTTATATAAGGTGTTAGTAACATGGTGAAATGGATATAGGGGAAGTGAGAATGTTCTATACTGTCTTTGCAATCTTTCTCTGTAAATCTAAGACTGTTGGAAGTAAAAATTTTAGAAAATGTTGATAGATAAAAAATATAATAATAAAATTGTTTTATTAATTTAAAAGAAAAAGAAAGCAATGAAAATGATTAAAATAGAAAAAATAGTGAGAAAAAATAAAAATCCATATTTATTATTACATTAAATATAAATGGACTATATCTATATTTCAAAAAACCCTATGATTACCAAAATCAATTGTTAAATGCCTACTCCAGGCTTCTTGCAAAAAACAAGCTTTAATTTCAAGTATAAATTACAGTTGAAAATAAAAGTATAGAAATAAAGATACCAGGCAAACACTAACCAAAAGAAAACTGATTTAGCATATTAATATTAAACAAAGTAGACATAAAGCCAAGAAGTATTATTAGATGAATAAATAAATTTAATAATGATAAAGGGTTTAATCTAATAGATAGCAGTGTATAAGACATAACAATATCTAAGAATATGAAGACAGAAAGGAAAAACAGAGAAAATGTAATTAGACAGGAAGACTTTAATACAGCACTCTAGGTAGCAGAGATGGCAAGATATATCTGTAGTGAAGAACTGTTTTATTCTTTTTAGGATGTTTAGTAGCATCCCTGGCTTCTACTCATTAAGTGCTGGTAGTGCTTCCCATTCTCCAATTATAACAACTAAAACTGCCTCCAGATATTTAAAAAAATCTCTGCTGGTTGAGAACCATTTACTACATATATATTTATATATTATACACACACACACACACACACACACCCCACAAATAGTTTATATGTAATATGTTACATATAATATTGCATGTAATATGTAATACATATATTACATATAATATACATTATACACATGCATAAACAGGTCTGCATGCAGTATATATAAAATATATATATTATATGTAATGTGTAATAATATACTACAGATATACACACATATGTATATATGTATATACACAGATGAATATATGTGTATATATGCAAACATACACACAAAAATATACTCACACACATATACACACTGAAGAATACAATAAACAAACTTCACATAATTGACACATTTAGCTGACATTGCTGCCAACAGGACAGAATTCACATAATTTTTGACTTCACATAAAACTTTAGACCAAAGTCTCAACAAATAGCAACAAGTGAAAATAATTCAGAGTATATTCTTTGACTACAAAATTAAGTTAGAAATAAATTATAATCCATTAAAACATCTCCAGTTACCTAGAAACAATGTACTTCTGAATCATCCATGGGTCAAATAAGAATTAACAATGAAAATCTTGAAATATTATAATTGAATCATAAAGAAGGTATAACATAAAATGAATGTGACATGCTTTAAAAATAATATACAGAGGGTAATATATATCACAGAATGAAAGTTACACGGAAGAATAAATCCTAAATTAAATGATAAATACGCTTTTATCTCAAAAAGTTGTTAAATCTAATTAAATTTGACCTAAATCTGCCTCTGTATGCAGTGAACTGTATCCTAATATAATTTGTAAATGAACTGCAGTGTAACTTGAGAATATATTCTTCTAACAAGTAACTGAGACCTTGACAATCATAGTAGCTGAGCCTTCAGCCAATCACAAGCTGCAAATTGCTCATACTTGTTCAAATAAGGCAGATGTCATGCTGTAACCAATTCAGCTATTTCCGTATGTCACTTTCTTTTCCTGCCTATAAATACTGACTGTCCACATTGCTGGGTGGAGCTCTCTGAGCCTTTCTTAGTTCATGGTCCCGCCCAATTCACGAATGTTTCTTTGCTCAAATAAACTCTGCTAAATTTAATTTGTCTAAAGTTTTTCTTTTAAGAAAGTCATAAAAAAATTAACCCAAATCAATTTTTAAAAAATAGCAATAAGAATAAGAATTAATGAAATGAAAACAAATGTGTAATAAAAAGCTCAGCAAAGCCTTTGACTAAAATGATTTATAATACTTATATTTAGCAAAAATGAGTAAGACACAAAGACAACACAAAATACCAACATCAGAAGTTTAAAAGGCAACATCATTATTTGTAACGTAAGACTACTATTAACAATTTTAGTCAATGAATTTGATAATTTGGATTAAATTGACAAATCCCTTAAAGCACAACTTTCTGAAACTGATAACATATATTTAAATGTAAATTACATTAAATATTTATATTGTATATATTAAAATAAAATCACTGTCTTATATCATATATTAATAATTAATATAAGATAATTAATAAATATATTAGTTAATATTATATTTCAATGCATATTAAAATTTTTGATTCTGTCATTGAAAAGCTTCCTAAAACAAATGAAGATAAAAGTATTTTTTAGTTAACTCTTCCAAAAAATTAAGAATAATACCAATTTTACACAAAATCTTCCAGAGAAAGAAAACAGAGGAAATACTTTCTAGCAATTTGCATAAAGTCAGGATAATCTTTAAGTATAACAAGAAACTGAAATTTCAGACTAATCTCTCTTATTAATATAGTTATAAAAGTCCTAAACAATATATTAGTAAATCAAACTCAGTGATATGTAAAATAAATAATATTTTTATCCAAATACCCTCAATAGTAGAACGAATCAATTGAGGTGTATTCATACATCAAAAATACTCTCTCTGTGTGAGAATGAATGAACTAAACTATACTCTAGTAACAAATAAAATGCAAAATTAAGAAAAAATCAATTGCAAAATAATTTACACTGAATTGTCCATTTATATAATGCTTATTGGCAAAGCTAATCTAACCTGATGATATTAGAAGTCAGGATATGAATTACTTTGAGAGAAGATAGTGACTAAAGGGGGTATGGGCATGCTTCTAGGGTATAGGTGATACTGTTTCTTGATCTCAGAATTGTTGTGTGATTATTTCTGTGCATGTCATAGTTCAATAAAAAAGTTTAATTTATTCTTCTTTTTACCCAGCTTCTCTATTGCCAGAAAACATTTAATCTATCTGTGTAATACATTTTAGTTTCATTTTAGGTTCATAGTTAAAGTTTCTTTGCTAAAATTCAGCATTACAAATACTCAGAGATTCTCTGCACCACATTGATGTAGGTAGGTATGAGTTTGGCTCTGCCATCACTATTGAGCCACTTTAAAATTGTTCCCCAGGGTCTGTTCTCTTATCTCTTTCCAACTCCCTCAGAAAACCGTTAGTGACGTTGGAATCTAGACAATTGCACAACCCTTTTAATGTCGGTCTTGGAATGAAGACTTTATGCATCACTAGCTGTGTGCATGCATAGTGAGGTAAAATTAATATCCTCTCTGTTGTTTAGTCTATATTTCATTGGCTGGCTGCCTAGAATGACTAAGGAAACTGCCTGTAAAGTTACCCCTTCCCCTCAAAAGAAAAAAGAAAAGGCAAACTCTGGAAGTACTTCTACAAAAGGGAAAATTAATAAATGCCTTGAAAAAATAAACTCAAAGGAGAAAAAGGAGTCCTCGTGCTCATAGATTTCTTTTTTCTCAAAAGGAAAAGCACTTCATTCAGGCATAGTTGTAGTCAAGCCAAATTGTCACCATGCTCTGGTGATTTACAAATTGAGAGATGATATTCACAGGTGGTGCTTGTCTCACTTCAAACCTTAATGCAAAGTTAATTGTATACGTTGGGTTATGTTCTACAGTATTTCGAGTGATATTGATGACACTAATATTATGTAAGGCAATTCGCTAAAAATCCATGAATATATATTTTAATTAAGCTGACTTTTGGAAGGATTATGGTCCTGTTATATACTGTAAATTAAGTTTAAGCTGTGTGTGTGTGTGTGTGTGTGTGTGTGTGTGTGCAGCTCAATTACTAAATTACTGTGTACATATTCAATTCCTAACTGTCAGGGGGAAAATTAAAATGTATTTTCCTTATCAACTGTTTTCAGTCATTCCAGTACCTGAGGAGCAATGATCCCCTTTTCTGCTGACCTCCCATATAGTTTCCAGAGACTTAAATTTTCTTCTTTTGGGAGGTTACATTTTGTATCTTGCGTATAATACAAGCTTTAAAGAGAAAAGAAGCCTCCTTGATGTTTGGAAGAACGCTATACATGTTTTATGGTTTTACATCCTCTGATAATTGGCAGCAGTTTTGTTTGAGGTTTCTAGTATCCTCCTTTATCGGTCAGTTGCTTAGGGACACCTTTAACTGATGCAGCAAGCTTCAGATCTTAGCAGGAGCTGTTTCAAAGATAGGTACAGTTTAGGAAGTATAGAGCTTAAAGGAAGAAGGTACATAATTGGAATTAGCAGTACAACAAGGAAATAAATGCTTGTTATTTCACATTGAATGACATTCGGGTCTGTAATCTTCAATGCTGGAATGAGATACTTTGTTCAGACCGAACCTAAACACGTCAGATATTAAATGCAATTTCCCTGCTCACTGAGACTAGACATACAGGTAGGCTCTATGAAACCATAAAATAACAAGCTGTTGCCTTTCTCTATTGAGGTAGCCCTCCTAAATTTCCAGCCTGACTTCCCATGCTTATCTGATGGTTTACTCAATACGTTCCCAATACTGGAAACACTTTGTTCCTTATTGGCTTTTCCCCATCTGGCTCTCCAGATGGTTTTTGATCTTGTCTCGAAGGATCTCTCTTTTTCTTCTCTCTCCAGTGACCAGTCTACAACTCAAGGGCAGACCTTTTTGTCCTTTCCTCCATTTAGAAGCTCTTCCCTGGCCTGCTGCCTACTCAGTTTTTTGCAGTCCAGTCCTGCTTTGTGGTCTTTTGACTTACTGAGAGGCAAGAGTATACCAAAGTGAGTTCTAACGCCAGCTGCATGCATTCACATCCTGATCCCTCTGCTTACTAAAATGCTCCTTAATATCTCTTTGCTTAAATTTTTTCATCTGTAAAATGAGGCTAATAATATCATATGTCTTGAATTTTTGAGTGGATTCAATGAAACAATACATGCAAGAGACTTAGAATGGTGTTGCATATACAGCAAGTAGTCAGTGGATATTGCCCTTTACCATTTGATTACCTTGGTCAATAATCCAGGAGCATCTAAGCTCATAATATTTTGAACTCTGTCA
The DNA here is from genome assembly GCF_049354715.1 of Callithrix jacchus. Classification (NCBI taxonomy): domain Eukaryota; kingdom Metazoa; phylum Chordata; class Mammalia; order Primates; family Cebidae; genus Callithrix; species Callithrix jacchus. The sequence goes on from NC_133517.1 coordinate 75,654,477, forward strand.
ATATAATAAAATCTAGTATTTAATACGGAGAATATGTTTATCCAAGAGCAGTACAAATAACTTCAGGAAAATTAAAGACTAATGATATAGAAAGTGCATGTGGCAGGAATCACAATGACCAAACTCTAAGAGTAGGAGGAAAGGGTGGCAAGAGGAATGGTGATCCTGACTGCTTTCTACCCTCTCCAATGTTGTTATTCCAGCAGGATGTGGTGGCTCATGTAATCCCAGCACTTTGGGAGACCGAGGTGGGAGCACCACCTGAGCTCAAGAGTTGGAGACCAGCCTGGGCAACATAGTGAGATCTTATCACTAGTAAAACTCAAAAAAATTAGCTGGGTATGGTAGCACACACCTGCAGTCCAAGCTACTCGGAGGCTGAGGTGGAAGGATTGCCTGAACCTTCGAGGACCAGGTTGCAGTGTGCCATGACTGGGTCACTGCACTCCAGCAAGCAAATAAGACCTTGTCTCAACCACACATATATATAATCATTTTACATTAAAGATTAAAGTTGGTCAGTACTCAGGATTTCCCCCTAAGTGGATGTTAGAGTGGGAAAAGGAAAAGCCATAGTCAGTGGAACCAGAATATTAATCTTGCCTACCTTGTGACACAGTTATCTTATATATATGTAAAACAAAAATCATAAAATAATGTTATTAGATTATTCTGAGAATGATCTCTAATAATGCAAAAGAAATACTCATGGCCTACATACCCCCATTCCTTTCTTAAAAATACTGTAAACATTTATTAAATTTTATTGCTCCATGTCTTGTGTGAGTGACTTAAGGTACTCAAGGGACTCAGAGTCTAGTAGGAGAGACACATGCCCTAATTTCCTACCCAATTTAATTCCAACTTTAGTGTGATAGAGACTTATAAAAATGTATAGAGGCTGAATGTAGTGGCTCACACCTGTAACCCCAGCTCTTTGAGAGGCTGAGGTGGGCAGATCACTTGAGATTGAGAGTTTGAGACCAGCCCTGACCAACACGGTGAAACCCTGTTTCTACTGAAAATACAAAAAATCAGCCAGGCATGATGGTGGGTGCCTGTAATCCCAGCTCTTTGGGAGACTGAGGCAGGAGAATTGCTTGAACCTGTGAGATGGAGGTTGTAATGAGCTGAGATTGTGCCACTGCATGCCAGCCTGAGCCACAGAGCAAAACTCCATTTCAAAAAAAAAAAACAAAAAAAACAAAAAAAACAAAAAGGAATGAAGCAATAGGGGATTAGGGAAGAATTTTTTATTCATACAAATCTATGAGGTACATGTGCAGTCTACACTCATATATTTTCATAGTGGTCAAGGCTTTTAGGGAATCCATCACCAAGTAATATACATAGTACACATTAAGTAATTTCTCATCATCCTCCCTCCTCCCACCCCATCACCCTTCACAGTCTCCATTATCTATCACCACTCTCTGTACAAAAGTGAACACATTTTATAGCACCCACTTATAAGTGAGAACATGCAGTCTTAGTCTTTCTGTGTCTGGCTTATTTCACTTAAAATAATAACCTCAATTTCTATCCATGTTGTTGCAAAAAAAAAAAAAAAACATGATTTTATTCTTTTTCATGGCTGAATAATATTCCATACATATACATGACACATTTTCTACATCCATTCATCTGTTGATGAACACTTAGGTTGATTCTATATCTTTGCTATTATAGAGAGTGTTGTGATGCAAAGATTTATTTTTCTTTGAGTAGATACCCAGTAGTGGGATTACTAGACTAAATAGTCCTTCTATTTTTAGTTCTTTGAGAAATCTCCATACTGTTTTTCAGAAGAGCTGTACTAATTTACATGTCCACCAACTGTGTATAAGAGTTTTCTTTTCTCTACATTTTCATCAACATCTGTTATTTTTTGTCTTTTTGATACCTGACATTCTGACTGGGGTAAGATGATATTCCATTGTGGTTTTGACTTAACATTTCTCTGACGATTAGTAATGGCAAGCGTTTTCATATGCCTCTTGACCATTTTCATATGTTCTTTTGGAAAATGTCTATTCATGTCCTTTGCCCACTTTTTAATGGGATTATTTTATGATTTGTTGCTGTTGTTGTTGAATGGCTTAAGTTCCATTATATTCTGGATATTAGTTCTGTGTTAGATGTATAGATATTTTCTCCTATTCAACAAGCTGTCTCCTCATTCTGTTAATTATTTCTTTTGCTGTGCAGAAGCTTTTTAATTTAATATAGTCCATTTGCCTATTTTTGTTTCTGTTGTCTATGCTTTTGAGGTCTCAGTCATAATTACTTTGCCAAGGCCATTGTCTACAAGGCTTTTCCCTAGTCTCCTAGATGTAGTTTCAGGCCTTACATTTAAGTCTTTAATCCATCTTGAGTTGATTTTTGTATATGATGAGTGATAGGGGTCCAGTTTCATTCATCTGCAGATAGTTATCCAAATTTCTCAGCATAATTTATTGAAGGTTTCCTTTCCCCAATATATGTTATTATCAGCTTTGTCAAAGATCAGTTGGCTGTAAACAAGAAGTAGCTTTATTTCTGAGTTTTCTATTCTGTTCCATTGATCTACGTGTCTATGTTTATATCAGCACTACGCGTTTTTGGTTACTTTAGCCTTGTAATATAACTTAAAGTCAGGTAATGTGAGGCCTTGAGCTGTGTTCTTTTTGTTCAGGATTGCTTTGGCTAATCAAACTCATTTTTGGTTCCATATGAATTTTAGATTTTTTTTCTAATTCTTCGAAAAATGACATTGGTATTTTGATAGGGCTTGCATTTAATCTGTAGGACAGTGTGATTATTTATTTATTTACTTATTTATTTTGAGATGGAGTCTCACTCTGTTGCCCAGGCTGGAATGCAGTGATGTAATCTCAGCTCACTGAAACCTCCACTTCCCAGGTTCAAGAGATTCTTGTGTCTCAGCCTCCCAAATAGCTTGGATCACAGGCATAAACCACCATGCCTGGCTAATTTTTGTATTTTTAGTAGAGATGGAGATGGGGTTTTGTCATGTTGACCAGGCTGATCTTGAACTTCTGACCTCAGGTGATCCACCCGCCTCGGCCTCCTGCAGTGCTGTAATTACAGGCATGAGCCACCATGCCCAGCCAGTATGGTCATTTTAACATTACTTCCAATCCATGAGCATAGGATGTTTTTCCATTTGTTTGTGTCATATATAATCTCTTTCATCATTTTTACAGGTTTTTATGGAGGTCTTTCACTCTCCTGGTTATTCCTAGATATTTTTGTAGACATTATAAATGTGATTGCCTTCTTTGTTTCATTCTAGCTAGGTTATTATTGGTGTATATACAAACTACTGATTTTTGTACATTGATTTTTGTATTCTGCAACTTTACTGAATTTATTTCTCAACCTTAAGAGTTTTTTTGGTGAAGATTTTAGGTTTGTCTAGATATAAGATCAAATCATCAACAAACAGGAATTATTTGACTTCCCCAATGCCATTTCTTTCTTTCTCTTACCTGATTGCTCTGGCTAGGACTTTTAGTACTATGCTGAATAGAAGTGGTGAAAGTGACCATCTTTGTCTTTTTTCAGTTCTTAGAGAAAATGCTTTCAACTTTTCCCCAATCAGGATGATGTTATTGGTTGGTTGTTTTATATTACCTTTATTATTTTGAGATATGTTTCTTCTATGTCTAGTTTGCTGAGGGTTTTATCATGAGGAGATGTTGAATTTTATCCGATGCTTTTTCTGAATCTATTGAGATTATCATATGGTTATTGTCCTTGGTTCTGTTTAAGGTATCACATTTATTGTCTTAATGTGTGTTAAACCATTCTTGCTTCCCTGGCACAAAACCTCATTGACCATAGTATATGTTTTTTGATGTGCTGTGGATCGGATTGCTATTTTGTTGAGGATTTTTACACCTATGGTCATCAGAGATAAAATAGTTTTTTTGTTGCGTTCGTGTCTACTTTAGGTATCAGAGTGATACTGGCTGGCATCATACAATGAGTTTGGGAAAATTTCTTCCTTCTGGACATTCTGAGAGTTTCAGGAGAATTGGCACTAGTTCTTCTTTGTACATTTGGTAGAATTCATGAATCCATCTGGTTCTGGAACTTTCTTGGTTGGGAGATATTTTACTGCTGATTCAATCTGTCTACTCATTTTTCATCTTTTCATGCTTTCTGTTTCTTCCTGGTTTAATCTTGGGAGGCTGTATGCTTCCAAGAATTTATCCTCTAGGTTTTCTAGTTCATGAGCATAGAGTAGTTCATAATAGTCTCTAATGATCTTTTTTGTATTTCTGTGGTAGGAGTTGTAACATCTCTCTTTTTATTTCTGATTTTATCTACTTTGATCTGCTCTCTTCTTTTCTTGGTTAGTTTAGATGGCAGTTTATCTACTTTGTTTAACTTTTTATCCCTTATACTGTTTTTGTTGTTGTCTCTATTTCATCTAGTTCTGATGTGATCATTATTTCACTTCTTATGCTCATTTTGGATTTGGTTTGTTCCTTGAAGTGCATTATTAAATGGTTAGTTTTTTATTTTTTATTTTACTTTAAGTTCTGAGATACATGTGCAGTTTGTTACATAGGTACACGGATGGTTAGTTTTTAATCTTTCAACATTTTTGATATAGGCATTTAATGCTAGTGCTGTTATTAATGTATCCCAGAAGTTTTAGTATGTTGTGTTTCCATTTCTGTTTGCTTCCTTTTTTTTTGAGATGGAGTGTCACTCTGTCACCCAGGCTGGAGTGCAGTGGTGCAATCTCAGTTCACTGCAACCTCCGCCTCCTGGGTTCAAGCAATTCTCCTGCCTCAGCCTCTGAGTAGCTGGAACTACAGGCATGCACCACCATGCCTGGCTAATTTTTGTATTTTTAATAGATATGGGGTTTCACCATGCTAGCCAGACTGGTCTCGAACTCTAACCTCATGATCTGCCCACCTCGGCCTCCCAAAATGCTGCAATTACAGGCATGAGCCACTACACCTCATATTTTCCTTTATTTTTTTTTATTTTCATCTGAGTTTCCTTGTTGACCCAATAGTCGGTCAGGAGCATGTTTTTTACTTTCCATGTATTTCTATAGCTTACAATGTTCCTCTGGGTATTGATTCTTAGTGTTTTTGTGTTGTGGTCTGAGAAGATACATGATATAATTCTGATTTTGTAACATTTGTTGAGACTAAATTTGTGGCTTAAGATATGGTCTGTCTTAGAGAATGTTCCATGTGCTGATTAAGAGAATGTATATTCTGTAGTTGTTGGGTAGAATGTTCTATAAATGTTTGTTAGATCCATTTTGTCTAAAGTCCAATTTAAAACCAATCTTTCCTTGTTAATTTTCTGTCTAAATGATCTGTCTCATGCTGCAAATGGAGTGTTGAAGTACTACTTTGTATCGCTGTCTCTCTAATTCTAGTAAATTTGCTTTATAAATCTGAGTGCTTCAGTGTTGGGTGCATATATATTTAGAATTGTTATAGCCTTTTGCTGAATTGATCTTTTTATCATTATATAATGCCCCTCTTTGTCTTTTTTTCTTTTTAACTTAAAGTCTGCTTTATCTGATATAAGCTTGTCCTACTCCCTTTTGTTCTCCATTTGCAGGAAATATATTTTTCCAACTCTTTACTTTCAATCTAAAAGTGTCTCTACAGGTAAGATGACTTTTGTAAGCAGCACGGACTTGGATCGTGTGTGTGTGTGTGTGTGTGTGTGTGTGTGTTTTATTTTATTCAGCTAATTATATCTTTTTTTTTAATACAGGGTCTTGCTCTGTCACCCAGGTTGGAGTACAGTACAATTTTGGCTCACTGCAATCTCTGCTTTCCAGGTTCAAGTGATTCTCCTGCCTCAGCCTCCTGAGTAGCTGGGATTACAGGCATGCACCACCACGCCTGGCCAACTTTTGTATTTCTGGTAGAGATGCAGTTTTATCATATTGGTCAGGCTGGTCTTGAACTCCTGACCTCAAGTGATCCACCCATCTCGGCCTCCCAAAGTGCTGGGATTAAAAGCATGAGCCACTGCGCCCAGCCCAATTTATGTCTTTTAAGTGGAGCATTTAATCCATTTATGTTCAAGGTTATTATTATTATGTGAATAATATTGTTAATCATTTTCTATTTGTCTTTTAAATTATTTCTTTCTTTTTCTCTTACAGTTTGTCATTGTGGTTTCAAATTCTGTAGTGGTGCCATTTGATTCCTTCTTTTCCTCCTTTGTGTGATTGTTTTACCAGTGACTTCGATACTTTCATGTGTTTACATAATGGTAAATGTCCTTTTGCTTCTAAGCTTAGGACAACCTTGAGCATTTCTTTAGGGTCACTCTCCTGGTGACTAACTGCTTCAACATTTGCTTATTTGAGACTTTATTTCTACTTCACTTATGAAGGTTCATCTCACTGGATATCATACTCTATACTGCTGGTATTTTCTTTCAGCACGTTGAATATATCATCCCATTCTCTTCTGGCCCGTAAGGTTTCTGCTGAGAAGTTCACTGTTAGTCTGATGGAGTTCTTTGTAGATACTAGATACTTTTCTTTTGCTGTTTTTAAAATTAACCCTTTCATTTTAACTTAGTCTAATTTTAAAGTGCTTTGGCAGAGTCCTTTTTGCACCGTACTTGGATGTCCAAATCTCTTTCTAGACTTGGTAAGGTTTTATCTATCATTGGTTAAATTGCTTTTCTAATTTTTTATTTTTCTTCAGGTTGGGGATACTGATAATTCATAAATTCAGTCATTCAATGTTTTTTTTAAATGCCTCAAAGTCTCTGTTCATTCTCTTTATATATTTTTCTTTATTTTTGTCTAACTAGATTATTTCAAAAGACCTGTCTTCAAGTTCTAAAATTATTTCTTCTGCTTGGTCTAGTCTATTGTGGAAACTTTCTAATATCTTCTGTATTTCCACCAATGAATTATTTAGTTCCAGAGTTTCTGTTGTCTTTGTTTTTAAGATCTTATTGGTAAATCTCTCATTCATATAGTGAATTGCTTTCTGAATTATTCGGTTTTAAAATGTCTCTTGTGTCTCACTGAGCTTCTTTTAAATCAATATTTTGAATTCTTCACTGGGATTTCAAGACTTTTCTTTTGGTTAAGATCTATTGCTGGAGAATTACTGTGTTACTTTGGGGGTGTTCCTTGCTTTTCATGTTTCTTGTGTCTTTACACTGATACTTGTCCACCTGGTATAATAGTCACTTCTTCCTAGTTTTCAATTTATTTTTCCTGGGGGAGGCTTTTTCTTAAGAATGCATTCATGGTGTTGGTTGGATAGGACTCTTTGGCTTTGCTTCTTTGAGTGTGCAGTAGTGAAGTCTCTGACTTCTTTGGCTATAAACAGCATTAGTGGTGGTATCTGTGGTTTCCTCAGTGCATTCGGAACAGTGATTAGCGGAGGTTATAGTGAAGTTGTGCTGGGGATTGGAGTGCCAGATTGGCACATCTTTAGGCCCCATTGTTAGTGGTGGTGGGCTACACATGTTTATCTTTGTGCCCCAGGTTGGCATATGACGACATGTGTGTTGGCAATTTCAGGCCAGTTGATTCTTGGGTCTCTGTGTGGCTTTCTCAGAGGCAAATTGAGGTAGTGGTGGAATATGAGGATGAGTGAGCTCTCTAGTCCCTGGGCAGCCCGTACGGTATAGGTGATGGCAGTAGCCGTGGTAAGATGTTCTTCTGATCCCAAGCATTGTGTGCTTGTGTTGATGGTAGCTGCACTGGGCAATGACTGGAAGTGCAGGCTGGTTTCCAGGCCAGCAGATGGCGTTTGCAGGTAGGAGCCAGCTGAGGTGGTAGCAGTAAGGTATTTAGGCCCAACTCAGTCCTCTGGAAAATATGCTTGGGTGTCCCAGGTGGTGGATTCAGTTGTGGAATGCTCAGGACCCTGGATCTTGTTTGTGCTTCATCTCCGAGTGGGAGCAAAGCCAGATGAAGCCAGACTGGGAAGTCCTGTGCTCAGACCTCCCAATGGTGAGTGCATGCACTAGCCATGACAAAGGAAGGACAAACATCAGATACCTGGCAGAAAGCTCAGGTGAGGGGTGACAGTAGGTACACTGAGGCCCTGGCAAGGGGAAGGTCAGGCCATCCCCAGTGGCCACAGTCTTGTGCAGTGTATTGGATATGTGCATCTCTCTCATGTCCTGGTCCTGATAGGGGTTGCTCCTCAGTCCTGGCTGCTGCAGAAGACCCAAATTACCCATCAGACCCAGCAGTCCATGCCTAGATCACAACTCAGCCCTTGGCCATAGGAGCCCCTGCCCAGCTCAAGACCAAGCCTCCATGGCAACTAGAATCCTGCTCAAGTCTAAGGGGTGGGACCCACTTCCTGGCATCTAGTGGCTGCTGCCCACACCACAAGTCTGGCTGCAGAAGTTCACAGTGCCCTTTTGCCCCTGTTCTGTAAGCAGTAGACCAAGTTTCCCTAATGCCTAGGATGAGTACTATTGGATCAAAGGACAGTGCACAGTCTGTTAAAAAGTTAGAATAGAAAATGTTATCTTGCTACAGCTGCTTAGGTTTCATAAAGGGAGTGGGACCTATGGTGTTCCTTCCCTGGGGAGGTTCCTTCTCAGAGTCACCCAGCAACTCCCTAAATTAGATTTAGAATTTGTGAGGGCCAAGGTGCTCTCCCATGGCCTGTATTGTACAATCCCCCAGTGAGAATATAGACCACAGAAAGACTCTCACTCACCCTTTCCCCAGATTAGGGAGTCACTCCCACCTCCTAGATATTTTTAGCCAAGCAGGCTACCTGTTTTCCTTCTCCTTCCTTGTTTTTAGCGTTTCCTGTTCCCTCTTGGATAATGTATTGAAAGTGTGATTGTTTACACACTATTTTGGTTTCTCCAGTGGAAGAGATGTGCTTGAAATGTTTCCAGTCAGCCATCTTGCTCTATTCCTTAAAACACTCATTCATCATGCACCATCATACTGTAACTTAAAAGAATTGGTAGGATCTGTCTCTCCCCACCCCTTACTCTTAGTATTACCATCAATATTCTAATGAATATTCATTATTATTCTTAGTATTACCATCATAAACAGGGATTGCTTTAGGGATGGGAAAGTTCCAAGCCATGCTAATGAGTTTAAATTCTAAAAATTTCAAAATAGCTTTTGGAATAGAGGCCGTCAGTTTTCCATTGTGATAGGGAAATGCCTCTCACCATTTTGCCCCTCATCTCAGGACAAGGAAGAAACTGCCTTCAAAAGAAGCCAACTGAATCAAGCCAAGATAGGAAGGGAGAAACAATCCGAATAAGATCACTCGAGTCTCTCAATCTAGCCATCACGAAGAAAACCGTAGCTGAAATTTGCCAGTACATTTTTTTCTTAAATAACTTTGAGTTGGGTTTTCTGTCTCAAAGAGGGCTGTCTAATACAGAGACATACTGATAAAAAATAAATAAATAAATAAAGCTTTCCTTTCTTGATCTCTAAGCCTAATTATCTTTCTCTTCTCTTTCTCTCTCTCTCTCCCCTGCCCTGAAGTTTGTAGGATTCCTGTAGTCGCAAAACCCCTTTCCTGTTCTATGACTTTGCTGATTTTTTCTCAGTAACTTTTCATCACTAATATATAACTATGCCGTCTTCTCTTGCCTATCTGCAGGTCTAGGGTATAAAACCATTCCTCACAAAAAAGCATTGGTGGATGATGCAGAAGAGGGGATTTGGCAGGGAGTCTCTTCTCTAAATCAGATATATATGTCTTATTAGTACATTGATCACTTTGAGCATCTAATTGGTCACTTATCAATTATAGTGAGAACAATAGTTTCTTTCTCTTCTCTCTACTATCACCTCCCTATACATAGAAGCTTCAATAGGGTGTGTAAAGTAGTAAGATTCAGACAATAGGTATTATAGCAGCCAATATTCTAAATTGTAGTATGTGGAAGTTTTCTAATGACACAGGATTTATAGATAAGTCAAAGTGGCCATAATATGTTCCCAATACAGAGAAGCGATAATAGGAAGGAATTATAGATAATACTGAAAAAATTAGAGTGAAGTATGGGAAGGGTTTTATAGACATAAGGAGTAGCACATACAAAGAAAAGGAGCTGAAATTGTCTTTATAGTCTAGAAATAATGGCCCTGTGACTGTTCTAAAGAACCAAAAGGGAGAACCTAACTGTCAGCTAGACAAGAGTCTATTTGTGATAAACCTTGTAATGTCACATAATTTAAAGTTTAGGCAATGAATGAGCCCTAGGCAATTTCAAAAACTATGGATAGATCCCAGGAATTCAAAGTTGTTTAATATTTGAAAAGCGATCAATGTAAAACCTTATTTATACAATACAGAACAAAAACCACACAATCATATCAGTAGACACAGAAAAGACATTTAACAGAATCTAACATGCTTTTATAATTTTTAAAAGCATTCAAAAAACTAGAAATAGATGAAAAATTTTTTAATCTCATGAAGGACATGTAGGTTAATATTGCACTTAATGAGAAAAGGTAGAAACTTTTTCCCTACAATTAGGAACAATGCATTGAAATTTGCCCTAGCTACTTCTATTACTTCTATTCAACACCGTGTGGTGGGTCTAGCTGTAGAAATAAGGTAATTAAAAGCAACATACAGCATCCCAAATAGAAAGAAAGAAAGAAATCTATCTCTACTTGAATATCACTTGATCTTGTATATAGAATATTCTAAAGAATCCACTGAAAATTATTCAAACTAATAAACTAATAATCAGAAAGGTTATAGTATCTAAAATCAATATACAATAAGTATCTGTATTTCTCTATGCTACCAATAAAGAAGAAATGAAATTTAAGAAAAAATTCTTTCATAATAGCATAAAAAATAATTAGGAAAAAACCTTAACAAAGTGGTGTAAGAATTATATACTTAAAGTAACAAAACACTGTGTTGCAAGAAATTAAAGTTTTAAATAAATAGAAAGACATCCTATGTTTATGTATTGTAAAAGCTAATATTGTTAGTTTAGCAATACTCCATACGTTTATTTACAGATTTAACACAATCCCTATCAAAATCCCAGCTGGATTTTTTTTCAGAAATTGATAAACTGATCCTAAAATGTATATGAAAATCTAAAGAACCCAGAATAGCTAAAACCATCTATACCAAGAAGGTAAAATTGAAGGACTCACACTTGCCAATTTCAAAATTCACCACAAAGAATCAAGAATAATGGTACTGGCACAAGAATAGCTATTTAGGTAAATAAAATGAATTAAAAGTCTAGAAAAAAAATACCTCACATTTGGTTATATTTTTGTTAGTTGACTTTTAACAGTGGGTTATAAGATAATTCAATGTGAAACAAAGTCTTTGCAACAAATGGTGCTGGGACACCTGTATATCCACATGCAAAAGAATGGAGAGGAGCCTCTATGCCACACATACACAAGAATTAATGTTGATCATGGATTTAAATGTAAAAGCTAAAACTTATAAAACGTTAGAAGGCACCATAGGAGTAAATCTTTATGTCCTTGGGTTTGTCAATGTATTTTTGTATGCTACACCAAAAACATTAACAACAAAATAAAAAATAGATATATTTGATTAAAACAAAAATTTCGTGCTGCACATTGTACCATCATGATAGTAAAAAGACAACAAACAAAATGGGAGAAAACATTGGCAAAGCATATATTTGATAAGGAACTGGTATCCAGAATGTATAAATGCCTTGTAACCCAGTAATAAAATGACAAGTAGCCCAATTTTCAAAAGTTGGCAAAGGATCTGAATAGATATATCTCCAAGGAAGATACACAAATGAGCAACACATGCATGAAAAAATGCTCAGCATCATTAGTCTTTAAGGCAATACAAATCCAAACCACAATGACTTACTTTTTTACATTCATTGAGATGTCCCTAATCAAAAAGATAAAAAAAAAATTAGAAAAGATAAGAAAAAATTAGAACCCTTGTACTTTGCGAATGGAAATGTAAAATGGTACAGCTGCTTTGAAAAACAGCATTATTTTTGGTTCCTCAAAAGATAAACTTCTGGATTCCATCAAGATGGCTGAATAGGAACAGCTCCAGAGCCCAGTTCCTAGTGAGAGACACAGAAGGCAAGTGATCTCTGCATTTCCAACCGAGGTACCAGGTTAATTTCAATGTGACTGGTTGCACAGTGGGTATAGCCCAAGGAAGGCAAACCAATGCAGGGTGGGGTGCTGCTTCACCAGGGAAGTGCAACTGACTGGAGGATGGGGACTCCCTGTACCCAGCACTCTGGTTCAGATACCAGCTTTCCCATGGCCTCTGCAATCCACTGACCAGGAGATTCCCACCAGGCTGAAAAGCACCAAGTTACCAACACAGATCTGAGTGGCAGCTCCTGCTGGCACCACAGGTTGTTGGCACAGATCTGGGCAGACATTTTGACTAGCACCTAGAGTACCTGTGGGACAAAGCTATCCACTCCCCAGAAAGAAGGGGAGCTGAAAGCAGGGTGAAAGGTGATATGGTTGGGCTGGTACCACCCCCACAAAGACCAGCAAACTGAAGCCCTTGCGCTTGAGAGTTTTGCAGCCAGCACATCAGTTTGAGCTCAACCCAGGACAAGAGCTCAGTGGTGGGAAGGGTGTCTGCCATTGCTGAGGTGGGTCTAAACCTACCTGTGTAAATGAAAGCCAGAGGAAGCCTACACAGCAGCTAGACTGAATCCGTGACAGCCAAGCGGTGCCTCTGCAGGCAGACAAGGGACAGACTGTCTCCTCAAGTGGCTCCCTGACCCCTGTATAATCCAAAAGATGCCTCATACAGGAGAGCTCTGGCTGACACCTGGTGGGTACCCTTCTGGGAAGAGCTAACAGAGGAAAGGTCAGGCAGCAATCCTGGCTGATCTGCAACCACCACGGGTGATTCCCAGGCAAGCAAGGTCTTGAGTGGAGCTCCAGCAGTCCTACAGCAGAGGGACCTAACAGTTAGAAAGAAAACTAAAAAACAAAAATAAATAGCATCAACATCAACAGAAAGGACATCCATTCAGAGATCCCATCCAAAATCACCAACTTTAAAGAACAAAGGTAGATAAATCCATGAAGATGAGAAGAAATCCACACAAAAAGGATGAAACCATTAAAGTCCAGAATGCTTCTCCTCCTCCAAGGAATCACAACTCCTCACCAGCAAGGGAACAAAACAGGATGGAGAATAAGTTTGATGAATTGATAGAAGCAGGCTTCAGAAGGTGGGTAATAACAAACTTCTTGAGCTAAAGGAGCATGTTCTAACCCAATGCTATAAACCTTTAAAAATGGTTAGACAAAATGCTAAATAGAATAAACAGCTTAGAGAAAAAATAAATGACCTGATGGAGCTGAGAAACATAGCACAGGAACTTTGTGAAGCATACACAAATTTCAATAGCTGAATCAATCAAGCAGAAGAAAAGATATCAGAGATTGAAGAGCAACTCAATGAAATAAAACAAGAAGGCAAGATTAGAGAAGCAAAGAGTGAAAAGAATTGAACAAAGCCTCTAAGAAATATGGGATTATGTGAAAAGATCTAATCTATGCTTGATTGGTGTACCTGAATGTGATGGGGAAAATGAATCCAAGCTGGAAAACACTCTTCAGGATATTATCCAGGAGAACTTCCCCAACCTAGCAAGGCAGGTCAACATTCAAATCCAAGAAATACAGAGAACACAACAAAGATATTCCTCACAAAGAGCAATCCCAAGGCATATAATCATCAGATTTACCAGGGTTGAAATGAAGGAAAAAAAAGCTAAGGGCAGCCAGAAAGAAAGGTTGAATCACCCACAAAGGGAAGCCCATCAGACTAACAGTGGAGCTCTCAGCAGAAACTCTACAAGCCAGAAGAGAGTTGGGCCAATATTTAACATCCTTAATAAAAAGAACTTTCAACTGAGAATTTCATATCCAGCCAAACTAAGCTTCATAAGCGAAGGATAAATAAAATCCTTTACAGACAAGCAATTGCTGAGAGATTTCATCACTACGAGACATGCCTTTATCACCACGAGACATGCCTTACAAGAGCTTCTGAAGGAAACACTAAACATGGAAAGGAACAACCAGAAGCAGCCACTGCAAAAATGTAAAAATGGTAAAGACCAATGATGCAATGAAGAAACTGCATCAACTAACTGGCAAAACAACCAGCCAATAACAAAATGGCAGGATCAAATTTATACATAACAAAATTAACGTTAAATGTAAATAGCCTAAATGCCCCAATCAAAAGACACAGACTGGCAAATTGGATAAAAAGTCAAGACCCATTGGTGTGCTGTATTTAGGAGACTCATCTCACATGCAAAGATACATATAGACTCAAAATGAAGGGATGGAAGAATATTTACCAAGCAAATGGAGAGCAAAAAAAAAAAAAAAAAGCAGGGGTTGCAAACCTAGTCTCTAATAAAACGGACTTTAAACCAACAAAGGTCAAAAGAGACAAAGAAGGGCATTACATAATGGTAAAAGGATCAACACAACAAGAAGAGCTAACTATCCTAAATATACATGCACCCAATACAGGAACACTCAGATACACAAAGCAAGTTCTTAACAACCTACAAAGAGACTGAAACTCCCACACAATAATAGTGGGAGACTTTAGCACTCCACTGTCAACATTAGCCAGATCAATGAGACAGAAAAGAAACACGGGTATCCAGGACTTGACTGCAGATCTGGACCAAGCGGACCTAATAGACATCTACAGAACGCTCCACTCCAAATCCACAGAATATACATTCTTCTCAGCACCACATTGCCCTTACTCTAAAATTGACCATATAATTGGAAGTAAATCCCCCCTCAGCAAATGCAAAATAATGGAAATACAATAAACAGTCTCTCAGACCACAGTGCAATCAGAACTCAGGATTAAGAAACTCAGCCAAAACTACAGAACAACATGGAAATTGAACAACTTGCTCCTGCATGAGGACTGGATAAACAATGTAATGAAGGCAGAAATAAAGATACTCTTCAAAACCAATGAGAACAAAGACACAATGTACCAGAATCTCTGGGACACATTTAAATCAGTGTCTAGAGGAAAATTTATAGCAATAAATGCCCACATAAGAATCAAGAAAAAATCTAAAATCAACACCCTATCTTCAAAATTGAAAGAGCTAGAGGAGTAAGAGCAAAAAAAATTCAAAAGCTAGCAGAAGACAAGAAATAACTGAGAACAGAGCAGAACTGAAGGCGACAGAGACACAAAAAAACCCTTCAAAGAAATCAATAAATCAAATCCAGGAGCTGGTTTTTTGAAAAGATCAACAAAATAGACTGCTAGCCAGACTAATAAAAAAAAAAGAGAGAAGAATTGAATAGATGCAATAAAAAATGATAAAGGGGATTCCACATCATCAGATGTGGAATCATCTAATTCACAGAAATACAAACTACCATCAGAGATTACTACAAACAACTCTATGCACACACACCAGTAAATGTAAAAGAAATGGATAAATTCCTGGACACTCACACCCCACCAAAAGTAAACCAGGAAGAAGCTGGATCTCTGAATAGACCAAAAACAAGGTCTGAAGTTTAGGCAGCAATTAATAGCTACCAACCAAAAAAAGTCCAGTTCCAGACAGGTTCATAGCCAAATTCTATGAGATGTACAAAGAGGAGCTGGTACCATTCCTTCTGAAATTATTCCAAACAATACAAAAAGATGGAATTCTCCCTAACTCATTTTATGAGACCAACATCATCCTGATACCAAAACCTGGCAGAAACACAACTAAAAAAGAAAACTTCAGGCCAATATCCATGATGAACATTGACACAAAAACCTTCAGTAAAATATTGGCAAACCAAATGCAACAGCACATCAAAAAGCTTATCTATCATGATTAAGTAGGCTTCATCCCACAGATGCAAGGCTAGTTCAACATACACAAATCTATAAATGTAATTCATCACATAAACAGAACCAAAGACAAAAACCACATGATTATCACAATAGATGCAGAGAGGCCTTCAACAAAATTCAACAGCGCTTTATGCTAAAAACTCTCAATAAACCAGCTATCAATGGGACATATTTCAAAATAATAAAAGCTATTTATGACAAACCCACAGCCAATGTCATACTGAACAGGCAAAACCTGGAAGCATTCCCTTTGAAATTTGGCACTAGACAAGGATGCCCTCTCTTGCCATTCCTATTCAATATAGGAAGTTCTAGCCAAATCAATTGGGTAAGAAAAAGAAATAAAGGATATTCAATTAGGAAAAGAGAAAGTCAAATTGTCTCTATTTGCAGATGACATGATTATATTTAGAAGACCCCATCGTCTAAGCCCAAAATCTCCTTAAGCTAATAAGCAACTTCAGCAAAGTCCCAGGATACAAAATCAATGTGCAGAAATCACAAGCAGTCCTATATACCAATAACAGACAAACAGAGAGCCAAATCATGAACAAACTCCCATTCACAATTGCTACAAAGAGAATAAAACATCCACAAAAACAAGTAACAAAGGATATGAAGGACCTCTTCAAAGAGAACTACAAACCACTGCTCAAGGAAATAAGAGAGGACATAAACAGATGAAAAAACATTCCACGCTTCTGGTTAGGAAGAATCAGTATCATGAAAATGGCCATACTGCCCAAAGTAATTTATAGATTCAACACTGTCCCTATCAAGCTACCATTTACCTTCACAGAACTGGAAAAAACCATTTTCAACTTCATATAGAACCAAAAGAGAGCCTGCATAGCCAAGACAATCCTAAGCAAAAGGAACAAAGCTGGAGGCATCATGCTACCTGACTTCAAACTATACTACAAGCTCAGTAATCAAAACAGCATGGTACTGGTACCAAAACAGAGATATAGACCAATAGAACAGAACAGAGGCATCAGACGCAACACAACATATCTACAACCATACAACAATCTTTGATAAACCTGACAAAAACAAGCAATGGGGAAAGGATTCCCTGTTTAATAAATGGTGTTGGGAACACTGGCTAGCCATGTGCAGAAAGCTGAACCTGGACCCCTTCCTTACACCTTACACTAAAATTAACTCCAGATGGATTAAAGATTTAAACATAAGACCTAACACCATAAAAACCCTAGAAGAAAACCTAGGCAAAACCATTCAGGACATAGGCATAGACTTCATGACTAAAACACCAAAATCAAATGGCAACAAAAGTCAAAATGGATAAATGGGATCTAATCAAACTTAAGAGTTTCTGCACAGCAAAAGAAACAATCATGAGAGTGAACCAGCAACCAACAAAATGGGAAACAAATTTTTGTAGTCTACCCATCTGACAAAGGGCTAATATCCAAAATCTACAAATAACTAAAGCAGATTTATGAGAAAAAAACAGACCCATTCAAAAGTAGGCAAAAGATATAAACACAAACTTTTCAAAAGAAAATTCTATTTATGAGGCCAACAAACATATGAAAAAATGCTCATCATCACTGGTCATTAGAAAAATGTAAATCAAAACCACATTGAGATATCATCTCACACCAATTAGAATGGCAATCATTAAAAAATCTGGAGATAGATGCTGGAGAGGATGTGGAGAAATAGGAACACTTTTACACTGTTGGTGGGAATATAAATTAGTTCATCCATTGTGGAAGGCAGTGTGGTGATTCTTCAAGGATCTAGAAATAGAAATACCATTTGACCCAGCAATCCCTTTACTGTATATATTCCCAAAGGATTATAAATCATTCTATTATAAAGACACATGCACACGTATGTTCACTGCAGCACTGTTTACAATATCAAAGACCTGGAACCAACCCAAATGCCCATCAATGATGGACTGGACAAAGAAAATGCGACACACATACACCATGGAATACTATGCAGCCATAAAAAAGGATGAGTTCATGTCCTTTGTAGGGACATGGATGAATCTGGAAGCCATCATTCTCAGCAAACTGATGCAAGAACAGAAAAGCAAACACTGCATGTTCTCACTCATAGGCAAGTATTGAACAATGAGAACATATGGGCACAGGGAGAAAAACATATGGGCACAGTGGGGCCTATCAGGGGGTGGGAGGCTAGGGGAGGGACAGCAGGGGTTCAGGAGGTTGGGGAGGGATAACATTGGGAGAAATGCCTGATGTAGGGGACAGTGGGATGGAGATAGCAAACCACCATGGCATGTGTGTACCTATGCAACAATCCTGCAAGATCTGCACATGAACCCGAGAGCCTAAAGTATAATTTAAAAAAAAAAAAAAAGAGATAAACTTCCCAGATAGCCCTGCAATTTTACTGCTGGGTATTTACACCACGAAAGAACATCTGCTTCCCAAAAACTGTGTGACATGAATGTTCTGAGTAGTATTATTCAAAATAGTCAAAAAGTGGAAAAAAACAAATGTTCAACTTACGAATAAATAAATAGAAGGTGGTACCTGCAAGTTGGGGAGCGGTGGCTCATGCCTGTAATCCTGGCACTTTGGATGGCCGAAGTGGGTGGGTCACTCGAACTTATAGAGACTAGCCTGGGTTACACGGCAAAACCCTGTCCCTAAAAAAATACAAACATTAGCCTGGCATAGTATTACACACCTGTAGTCCCAGCTACTCGGGAGGCTGAGCTCGGAGGATGGCTTGAACCTAGGAGACAGAGGTTGCATTGAGCTCTTATCATGCCACTGCATTCCAGCCTGGGCAGTAGAGCCAGACCTTGCCTCAAAAAAAAAAGTGCATATGCATACAATGAAATGTACTTAGCAATAAAAAGTGATAAAGAATTGATACATGTTATAACATGGATGAACTCTGAAAACATGCTAAGAGAAAGAAATCAGTCACAAATAACAACACAATTATCTAATTCAATTTATATAAAATGTCCAGAATGCGCAAAGTAAAGTTAGTCGTTTCCTAGGGCTGAAGAGAGGGAACATTATGAAGGAGGGAGTGAGAGAGAAACTGCTAATGGGCACAGAGCTTTTTTTAGGGATAACAAAAATATTCTAAATTTAGATTGTGGTAGATGCTGCACAATCCTGTGAATATACTAGACTATTTAGAATGTTCAGGGAACTGGATACTTTAAATGGGTTCTTTATATGGTATGTGAATTATACTTTAAGGTGTTATTTTTGTAATTTAATATATCAAATCATTTTGGAGCTTAAATTCCATAAGGTATTCTTTTTTTTTTTTTTTTTTTCTTTTTTTTTGAGACAGAATCTCACTCTGTCGCCCAGGCTGGAGTTCAGTGACACGATCTTGGCTCACTCACTGCAAACTCTGCCCCTTGGGTTCAAGCAATTCTCATGCCTCAGCCTCCTGAATAGCTGGGATTACAGGCATGCACCACCATGCCTGGCTAACTTTTTGTATTTTTAGTAGAGATGGAGTTTTGCCATGTTATACAGACTGGTCTCAAACTCCTGAGCTCAGGCAATCCGCCCACCTCAGCTTCCCAAAGTACCAGGATTACAGGCATGAGCCACTGCGCTTGGCCTCCATAAGGTAGTCTTTAAAGTGATATAATAATCTTTAATGTTCATTTTATAAGTTGAGATATTACATGTTTGGCAATTATGCAAACTTAACATGAAAATGTCTAGATGTCAGTTTAGAAATGTATGAGGGGATAAAAAGGTTTTCCAAAATTCTTTTGTAGGTTGTGCCAGCAGATCTGTGTGAATGCCACTGGATTAAAAGAAGGAAGTTTAGTTGAATGGTTACAACCGTCATTCATAGGAGCAGTTATCAGCACTGACATTGAGGCAGTCGCAGTGGGAAAAGGAAGGTAAATGTGTATTACTCATCCATAAACTCATAAAGGTAGGTAATCAAGAAATACTTATTAAATAAACCTTTCAAGAAACAATGTGTGAAGCACTCCGTGGTACTCATTATCCTACACAGAATATTGCCACAGGACAAGTTATTTCATGTTTAGAGCAAAAATGAAATGTGTACATTTTCACAAAATCCTAGATCTTCTTTTTAGTTTGTAACTTTCCCTCCTGCCTTAGGAATATTTTCACTTTGTTACTTGCAAAGCAGACTGTTTAAAGATGGTTGTTACCTTACAGGTAGGATGTGGAGAAGAAAAAAAAGTGGGTCTCAAAGGAAAGTGACTAGACAATAATTTTACTTAGATTATTTTTAGATTGAATGTGTCAGTTCTCAAATAATGGAGACTCTGTAAGAAGAAAACTTATTTTAGAAGGGAGTAGAAGAGAGCCTTGCTATTATCATGGCCTCTCCTGTTAGTCACGGGTAAACTGAAGGAATTTCTGACTAACCAGGGCCGAACTCTGTAATTGTAAATCACCGACAAAGCCCTCTGCTTCAAGAAAGCATATCAGGGAGACTTTGTTTAAGAAGTGGATCATTCCAGGGAACAGAGGTATTGATGTTGCTTTCTCAATGTGCAAGTGGGGATGGCAAAGCTATCACTGAAGCTCTGGTGTACTGCATGTTTGCTTATTTATTATTTATGCTCATGAAGTGCAACGCTGTTTTATCATTCAATGCTTCACAAGAAGAGCTTAGTCATTATTTGCGTTAATGACAGGAAACGTGTTATTTTAGTCAGAATGTGTGGTTAAAGAGTGGAATGAACTCCAGTCCCATTCATCTCTTGCTACAGGTTTCTAAAATCCCATCATTAAAGAGTTATCCCTTCAGCCCGGGCTTGGTGGCCCATGCCTGTAATCCCAGCACTTTGGGAGGCCAAGGTGGGTGGATCATTTGAGGTCAGGAGTTCAAGATGAGCCTGGCCAACATGGTGAAACCTCATCTCTACTAAAAATATGAAAATTAGCTGGGCAGTAGTGGTGCGTGCATGTAGTCCCAGCTACTCATGAGGCTGAGGCAGAGGAATTCCTTGAGCCTGGGAGGTGGAAGTTGCAGTGAGCAGAGATCACACGATTGTACTCCAGTCTGGATGACAGTGTGAGACCCTGTCTCAAAAATAAACAAACAAAAAATAGAAAAGAAATAAAAAAAACCCACCATCCATTGGTGTTTAAGAATAAGTTAGCCCCGATCCTAGCTTCAGCTTTACAAAGCCCTTGGGAGCCATTAATTCATCAGTCATCCCATAATCATTAACACTTTATAATGCTAATCAAATAATCAATCAACTACAAACTCCTATTACTGACCACCAAGCATAAAGTTCAATCCTCATTCCCACCTACAAAGAGTTTACAGTGTAATTGCAGATAATAAATAACATGGAAAGCTACTGCAATAAAAATTCCTTTATGAGAGTAAAATACATAGGGCAAATATTAAAAGATAGAAGACTACCTAGAGACATGCTTTCTCAATTCTTCCCGCTCTCATGAATTATCAGTATTGTCTCTATCTAGAAACATAAAGTAATTTTTCTTACCTAATCACATAACAAAAGCAATTTTTTCAGGAGACTGCAATCTCCTGAAGCAACACTTTGTTGTGATTTTATAGTACAAAATTTATAGGAAATGTAGTCTATAATTCCCTCCAATCCACTCAAGTCAGATGATACAGCCCCTATCATGTGACCAAAATATCCAATGACCTGCACAGCCCTAAACCTAATCAATGATGATGTATTTAGCCTATCTGATTTATCAGCAGCCTTTGGATCCGTGGTCACTCTCCCTTCTTTGAAATATTTTTCTAACACACCTTTTTGGGAAAACACACTTTCTTGGTTTTCCTAACTCAGTAACTGTTCTTGGTTTTCTGTTTTCAGGGCCTCCTTGTCTTGCAGATCTTTGAATATTGAAGGCTGTAGGCTTAATCCTATCACTACTTCTGTTCTTTCTGCATCTATTTCTGGAAGATCCCATCCAGTTTCACGACTTTCACTGCCATTTTTTGCTCACACCTTCCAAATTTATACATCCCACTGAAACTCAGTATGTTCAGAACCAAACTCAGTGTCTTCTTTCCTAAACCTGTCCTGAACCATCCTTTCACTTGCTCAGGATAAATACCTTAAAGCTGTATTTGACGCCCCTTGTCCTCTCATATCCCACATCTGATTTTCAATAAACCTGAATTGAACTATATATTCAGGACAATCTCTTTCAAAATATCTCTAACGTATTTTCTGGGATCAGCAAGTTGATTTTAAATTATTTATGAAAATGTGAAAGTTTGAGGGTAGCCAAGAGTCTCAAAAAAAAAAAAAAACAGTGTGAGGAGAATTTTCTACCACATATTGATTGGGATGGTTAATTTTGTATCAACTTGGCTTGGCTATGGTGCCCAGATGATTGGTAAAAGAAACACTAGTCTTGATATTGTTGTAGAAATCTTACATACCATTAACATTTACATTTGTATGTACCTATGCAACAAGCTTCAGGATGTGCACATGTATACCAGAGCCCAAAATACAATTGAAAAAAAAAACCACCACCAAAAACAAAACCATTTACATTTGTAGACTTTAAATAAAGCAGAGTACTCTCCATAATGTTTGCAAACCTCATCTAGTCAGTTGAAGACCTCAGTAAAAAGGACTGAGGACTCCAAAGGAAGAAGAAATTCCACCTTCACACTGCCTTCCTACTTGAGACTGCAACATCAGCTCTTCCCAGGATCTTGAATCTCTAACCTGCCCTGCATATTTTAAATTTGCCAGCCCTCACAATGTCTTAAAATCACTAGATAGATACATATATACATACATACATAATTTACACACACACACACACACACACACACACACACACACACACAGAGTTGCTTCTATTTCTCTGGAGAGCCCTAATACACAAAACTTATTATAAAATTATGATACTTAAGATTGTGTGGTATTAGCACAGAAAATTAAAAATAAATAAAGCATATCGATTATAACAGATAATTCAGAAGCAAACCCATACATGTATGGATACTACATATATGACAGGGATGAAATTATAGAACCATTGGAAAGCAAAGGCTTTTTAGTAAGTATGCTGGAGCAAGTTTAAATCCATATGCCTGAAAATGATATTGAATCCCTATCTTTTCCAATCAAAATACCAATTTTCAATTTAACTAAAATCAGTTTAGTCAATGTTCATAATTTATTACCAAATACAAAAAGCAATCCTATAAAACTTTTAGAAGGAAATATTGAAGACTACCTTTACCATCTTGGTATAGAAAATTATTTCAAAAACATTATCAGAAGCCTTTAATTGAAGGATAAAAGAATGATAAAGTTTACTACATTAAAATTAAGGGTCTCAATCATCATAAACTCCATTTTTAAAAGTGAGGAAATGGCCAGAAACAGCAGCTCACTCCCGTAATTCCAGCACTTTGGGAGGCCATGGCAGAAGGATGGCCTGAGCCTGGGAATTTGAGACCAGACTGGGCAACATAGGGAAACTCTATTTCAATAAATAAATAAATAGAAATAAAAATTTGCCAGGCATGGTGGGACATACCTGTAGTCATGGCTACTCCAAAGCCTGAGGTGGGAGGTTTGCTTTAGCCCAGGAGATGGAGGCTGCAGACAGCCATGTTTGTACCACTGCACTTCAGTCTGGGTGACAGAGTAAGACCCGTTCTTGAAGAAAGAAAGAAAAGCAAAAGAGGTTAGGGTACTCATGAGTTAGAGTTTTAGTGAAAGTGCTACTACCCTGGCTGCAGAACAAGTGCATAACCCAGAGGCAAAGAGCTCTGGATTGCAGAGCCTGCTCCTGTTTATTCCGAGCTTCCAGAGTGGGGACCCAGGATCTTTCTCTCTCTGGCTGCTGCTGCTGCCACTGGATTCACCACCACGGTGGCACTGCCTCTGCAGGGGCACCTTCACCTCTGTTGCTTGCACCAACTCTTTCACCACTGTTTGCTTTGCCACCACCACTACTATAAGTCTTATAGCCAGAAACCAGAATAAATTTCCTCCTCCTGACTTTCAATCTTTTTCTGGTGCTCCCCAGAAAGAGCACTTTGAAAATACAGCTTACAGAATCCAAACTAGCCCTAAAATATATTGCAGAGTACAGAACAAAAGAAATCAAGCTGAGTGCAAATTAGTAAATAATTGGCATACTCTCTTAAAGCAAGTTCTTAACATTCTTTATTCCTCAAACTTCAGCTGATTACTTGACCCTGCCTCTGTGCCACTGTTGGTGCAGTTTCTTCCTTTTGGGGTTCCTTAGCCTTCTGCTGTGAATTCTTAGAATCCAGTCTAGCCTTTAAGTCTCTATTCAGATAATGCCTTGGACATAACACAGTTTTCCCAATGTTGAAGATTATCTTTCCTGGCCCTGTTCACGCATTGTACTTTCAGAATGAACTCCTGTACATGCTAATTAAATCTATAAATGTTTACCAAGAGGACTTTAAAAATAAGATCTAATCTTTTAATGAGATTGAAGTCCCAGCTCATGCCTATAATCTTATCACTTTGGGAGGCCCAGGTGGGTGGATTGCCTGGGCTCAGCGGTTTGAGACCAGCCTGGGCAACATGGTAAAACCCCATCTCTACTAACAATACAAGAAGTTAGCCGGGCATGGCAGTGCACACCTATACCAGCTACTGGGGATGATGAGGCATGAGAATTGCTTAAACCCGGGAGGTGGAGGTTGCAGTGAGCCAAGATCGTGCCACTGAACTCCAGCCTCGATAAAAGTATGAGACTTTATCTCAAAAAATAAAATAGAAATAAAAATAAAGTCCCTATATATGGAGAATCAGAAAACCAAATAAGCAAATACAGTGTGTTGAGTTTTATGACAGACGTATCAGTTATGATTAAGTTTAGCTATGTGAATGGAAAATAAATCTCAGAATTTCAAAATCACTAAATAAAAGGGAACAAACTGGGACCTGCTTAGGGCAAACCTGCCTCCCATTCTGTGCCTTAAAAGGATAGCCACATACCTTTGTCACAATTTGTCCACAAAGAAATTTCTTGCAGACAAAGGACAGACAGAACTAAAAGTTATCCTTTTGCTCACTGAGATAAATGCATATCTGATTGCTTCCTTTAGAAAAGCTAGTCAGAAACTCAAAAGAATGCAGCTATTTGTCACTCATTTACCAATGACCTGGAAGCCTCCCCCAACCGCTACTTCAAGTTGTCTTGCCTTTCCGAACAGAACCAGTGTACATTTTACCCATGTTGATTGATGTCTCATGTCTCCCTAAACTATATAAAACTATGCTGTGCCCCAACCACATTGGTCACATGTCATCAGGACCACAAGAAGTTCTGTCATGGGCACATCGTTAACCTTGGCAAAATAAACATCCTAAACTGATTGAGACCTATCTCAGATATTTGGGGTTCACAGCTACATTTAAAAGAAAACCCAACATAGCTTATAAAATGCATAAATACTTTTCTCTCTGATGTAAAAAATTATTGCCAGTAGAGTAGTTCTGGTCTGATACGGCATCTCCACTAAGTTCTCAGGAATCCACAACACTTAGGCTATTGAGGTGTTTAGTCTTATAGGAAATAGAATATAGAAGCTAAGAGTCAAAGCATCACAGAGCTATGATGCACTTTAGATTTCGAATTCAACATTCTGTGTTGAATGACAACATTCATGTTTTTCTGCTCTGACATCCTCAGTACATGGCTTCCATGCTCAAGGTCTCACAATCCAAGCTCCTGGATACCTAGCCAACACATCTTACAGGACAGGCCATCTCAACGAGGAACACAAAAGGAGAAGTCCTGCCCACTGAGTCAGTTCCCTATGGTAGTTTCCATACAGTACTTACACTCACATTTTATTGGCCAAAATTAGTCACATGGACACATCTAGTTGCACAAAGTTACTCCAAACAAAATTGAAGTTCTGATTCTAAAAAGAAGGGAAGAATGGACACCCACTGGCAATAAGCATTCTTGGCCACAAGTATAGTGTTACGGATATTCATTAAGGGGTCAAAGACCCACATTTGGGAAGTCAGAGAAGGATTCCAAGAGGAAATGATTTCTGCACTCGCCCTAGTTCACCCTGACTGAGAATTACATGTATACACGTCTGTCTTTCCCACAAGACTGTGAGCCCTAAGAGAGCAGGTACTCTGTCCTCTTCATATCTGTAACCTCTCAGAGGGGAGCTTTTTACATAACAGAGCCTCAATTTAATTCTGATGAACTGAGATGAAGGTGATGACGTTTTTGAAGAGGAAGAGGGGAAGGTGAGTTATCAGCTTTGCTAAAGCTCTTACTGTCTTTTATCTTCAGGGAAAAAATGCCTCAGGCTTCATATCACAAAGAGAGCTTACAAAAATAATTCCTTGAAACATTTATAACCTTGTAATGGTTAAAATGTCTTCTTACTAATGGCTAATCCACTTGTTACTCATCTTAAAGAGCAAAAGTCCTTCCTCCCCCACTATTACCCTAATCTCCACCCCAGCAGTCCTAACTTAGCCAGGAGCCTTAAAGAAAAGTCAACTTCAAAGTCAGGTTAAATCATAGGCTTTATGTAGGTAGAAATAGTGACTCAGGTTTGCAGAAACCATGACTTGCATCCTTTCACAGAACACAGCTCTCGGAATAGGTATGACTCTAAAACCAACATTTGGACACAGCTTATTACAATAACTGATTCCCAGATGAATCACATTAACTATTTCCAGATTTATGGGGTTACCTAAAGTTGAAAATGGCAACCACTACTTAAAAGAGTTCAAAACCCAAACTAACACAAGTCCTGACAACAAGGGGAAATTTAAGAGCAGCTGCTAACAGACCTTCTCTTTTTTCATCCAATTTCTTTCAGCTGGTTTGAGATTATACCCAAAAAGAATACCTTTGTGAGATGACTACTGATTTACCCAGAAATGAAATCCAAGCTCTAACAGCTAATTAACTTCCTGTTTTGTTTCATTTTCTATTACTAAGAAATGATTCTGTATACATATGTTAATTATAGCAAAGCTGATGGAAACTTGGCTGCCATGTTGAGACACTGACCAAGCCTGTATCTGGCTAGAGACCTGGTTTAGTCTGAACCTTAGATTATATCCTGACTCTCTGAAACACCTCTTCCCACTTTCCAGTTCCGAGACAGCTTGATAGAGGCATGCCACCAGCTGCTTCAACTCCGACATTTCTGCATTATCAGTTGAGTGTGGAAGAGAGAAAGCAGACTGAACTCCTTCAGATTCTGCTTGGTAGATGTGGAAAGTCAGGCTTGGAATGTGGATTTCCGAGGATCCATAAAATATGTTCTTAAGTGCTTTTCAACAAAGGAGCTTCTTAGAGCTTTTTCTTATCTCTTGGGAATAAGAGATAATTTTTTTCTATTATATTTCCGGTTTTCAAATGTGATGATTTGTGAGGAAGCTACAAAGCCATAAGGCCTAACTTACTGTTTAGGACCGTGGAACTATCAAACAGGACAAACTGATAAGCTCGCAAAGTCGGGTGACCTAAAGATAACCAGGAGTTGTGCATTCATCTCTTCAGCATGAGAAACACTTTAAGCACAAACATCTTGAGGGAGAAAAGAGACAAGCTGCCCTTAAGAATCTTTAGGTAGTCTCCAAAAATCACCAGCCCAGAACCTAAAATCCGTAACACCTAGGCTGTTGATGTGTTTAGTCCTGTAGGAAATGGAAGACAGGCTAAGAGTCAAAGCATCACAGAGCTGTGATGGACTTTAGATTTGTAATCCAACATTCTTATGTTACAGATGATGAAATCAAGACACAGAGACATGTTTAAAATCTAGTCCCAATACAAATCACTAATGGTGAAGGATAGAGATCCAACACCAATTTCAGTATCTCAGAAAACCCAGCTATGTATTGCAACTGTTAGCACAAACAAGGCTGTATCTCAACTGAAACTTAATTTATTTGCTTTTGGCTGGAATCACATCAACTCAGTTGGTCCATTGGTTTCTCATGGTAAGATGAAATAAGAATCAGGTGAATATAAGATGGTCTGATGGGAAAACAATTACGAGTTTAATCTTGGCTCTATTAACCTTTAGCAAATTGGACAAGCCACATAAAGTCTCTGAGCCACAGCGTTTTCATCTACAAAACAGAAGATAATTCTCATCTGAATTGAAAGAATTCCAGGTGAGGCATGCAGAGAAGTCAACATAGTGTTTTGCCCTGTTTGTGCTCAACAAATAGTAATTATTATTGTTGTAGTAGTTAAGTACCAAAAAGACAAATTGCCAAATTGAAGTTGAGAGAAAAAAACGGGAAAAACAGTTGCCCAGGCTCGAGTACAGTGGTGCAATCTCAGCTCACTGCAACCTCTGCCTCCCAGGTTCAAGCAATTCTCCTGCTTCAGCCTTATGAGTAGCTGGAGATGGAGCTACTCTTGTAGTAGAGATGGAGTTTCACCATGTTGGACAGGATGGTCTCCATCTCCTGACCTCATGATCCACCCACCTCGGCCTCCCAAAGTGCTGGGATTACAGCCTTGAGTACCGCTCTCAGCCTGTTTTTTCCATTTTTGAAGAAATCCTAGCTTGTCTACCTGGGACCTCATATTCCTTCACTTAAGCTCTTGAATCCAAGGAAGCGCGTCTCAAACTTTCTTGTCCTGAATTACGCCGCGTTCTTGGATACACTTGCATCCCACATACATTTATTCTAAATGTTTCTAGGGTTGCCATGGTTTCAAATACTTATTTCTAATCTGCAGCAGAAAGTCAGAACTGAGGTTATCAGTTAAAGGGAGGGGAGAGACATGATCATGACAGATTTTACTGTTTTATACATAGTCACAAATTACCAATCAAATCTTACATTTTTCTTATGTATAAAATGGAATTACGTTTTAATATACTCACTTCATGTTTTCCTTATTTATAAAATAGGACCATTATATACCCAGTTCATAAGTTTGTCATGAGAATTACAAAAACTAATACATGTTAAAACACATAGCTTTCTGTGTATCAAGTATTTAACACATATGACAGATGTTTAATACATATGATTATTCTTTATTCTCCAGGATGTCTCATTGTAAACACCTCATTTCCACCAGTCTGGTTAGCTCATCCTACCATAGACACGCAAATATCTTTACCTCTCTTTTCTCTGCTCTCTTTCCAGGCAGTTTTTCTTCCTCCTCTCCTTTTTAACTACTTATCAGTTGTAATTAGCAAACAGTAAGCTTCCTTTTATTACTGGCTTTTTGTTACTGGCTTTATTTCTCGTTATTACACTATCTGAACTAAACTGCTAAATCATTAGGTAGCCAAAAAAACAAAAGGTCCCAGAGAGGACAGACTGTCATTCTTAGTCACTTACATAATTCCACTGTTGACCAAAGAGCCAGACACATAATAGGAATCGAGTACATATTAAGAGTTAGGCATGTGGCTTTAGAATCTGAAATCTTCTTACTACCTTTGGACCTCAGACAAGAAGATTCTTAACCTTTTTTATCTTCCTTATCCGGAAAATAGAGATAACAATGATAACTTTCCTCCCTGTTGTGCTGAGGACTGTGAACTGAAATTTATGGGAGGTCATTGTTTTGGGCTGAGCTCCTGTATTAGGCCCCAACAGAATGGACAAAATCAAAATGGAGTCACTTATGCTAAGATTCCACATCACCACACCAAAACTGGTTTATCTGATCTTCTGAGAAATCAGGAGACAGAACATAACCAAATTCCTAAACAAGCCCATTGTAGCCAGCATGAATGAGGAAATCCCCTCTGCTTTAACCCTAATAAGGGCAATAACCAGAAATTTAACCTGATGTCAGCCAATCTGCTTTTTGTATTATGCATTTCCTTATTCCTGCTCAAGCTATCTGGTAAAAACCAACTGTTCTGCCAAGTCCACAGGAGTTCCTTATCTAAATCTTTAGATGAAATGCTGCCCAGTGCATAGACAGCTAACAAAGGCCAATTTCATTTAAAGTCAATTTGTTGAAATTTTGTGGGTTTTTTTTTAAACATTTTGTGTGTGTGTGTGAGATGAGGTCTGGCTCTGTCACCCAGGCTGGAGTGTAGTGGCGTGATCACTGCTCACTGCAGCCCCTAGCTTCCAGGCTCAAGTAATCCTCCAACCTCAGCCTCCAAAGTACCTGGGACTACAGTTGGGACTGCAGGCACATGCCACCACGCCTGGTTAATTTTTAGAATTTTGTAGAGATGGGTCTCGTTGTGTTGCCTAGGCTGGTCTCAAACTCTCGGGCTCAAGTGATCTTCCCACTTTGGCCTCCCAAAGTCCTGGGATTACAGGCATGAGCCACCATGCCCAGCCAAAATTTTGTTTTTAATAAGATAAAATGTAAAATGCTTAGCAGGCTGCAGAGGTAAACATTTTACATATTTATGTAAAATATTTATGGTCATTTGTAACTAAATAACTATTAAAGTATCACACATAATTGGCAGAAAACACACAGGCAATTTGATATTATTTACCCTACAGATCAAGGACTAGATGAACAGCTAGCTCAAGGCTTTTATAAAAAGGATTAGATGAATAGCTCCTTCCTCCAACCCTTGACAAAAGGGCACCCCAGCCAAACCCACACTTTCCTGTTATGATAACAATGCCTTTTTACAGATATTTTATTTCATTTTGAATGCCACTTCCTTTTCAACTTTCAGAAATCCTATCCTCCTTTCAAAATGCAAACTGAATACAGAGAACACCATCATGTCTTCCTGGATTCTCTAGCCACCTGCCTCCCACATTCCTCTTCCTTCCCTTCCAAATACAATCACATGTCTCCCCAACTTCCACTACTCTAGGACAATCTGTTCACACCTCCCTGGCAGCACTGCATATAATTACTTGGCTGGCTTCTGTGGCTTATCTCTATTAGATTAGAGACTTTGTGCCAGCCAAGTCATCTTCATTGTTTATCTCCCAAAGTAGAGAACACAGCGGGCCTCTGTTCCATTCCATTGGATACATTGGATTGATTTAGTTGGAATTGACAGCAGTTTGTAAAATCATTTGCTTTTGCTGTGTCTCACTGCCTTGTTAATTTGACAATTTACTCTAATTACATCTTACTGGAAGTGTATTGTCAGTTTCATTTCTAGAAATTTGTAATTAAAAAAATAAATAGGATAGAATGGGGTGGAGCTGACATTAGAGTGATTATAAAGGGATTTAAAAGCAGTATTGTAGAGACATGCAAATCAGCACCAAGACTCCACCTCACCTTATTCTCAGTTTTGTAACGTCTCTTTTCTTTTTTAAGAGTGAGCAGATGAACTGAACACAAGTGTTGGTGTAATCCACAAGCTGGCTGGAATACGTATGAACTCCCCTAATTTTATGGATGCCTTTAATTCTAAAAGCATCTTCTGGGAGAGTTTAGCCTTTTCCTTAAGTTTGGATTTGAAAGCAAGCAGAATGGAAATAAGTCTGCATTGTTCACATGTACTTAGCTACATGTACTTAAAAGTTTTAAATAATTTTTTTAAAAACCTTTTAATATAATGAACCTTTTGTAAAAGTAATACTTAAAAGAAAATGTTTAATAATTTAAAAAATCTTAGAGAAAAGAGCCCCCCATTACATTTCTTTTTTCTTTCTTTTTTTTTTTTGAGACAGAGTCTTGCTCTGTCAGGCAGGCTGGAGTACAGTGGTGCTATCTCGGCTCACTGCAACCTCCACCTCCTAGATTCAAACAATGCTCCTGCCGCAGCCTCCCGAGAAGCTGTGATTACAGGTGCCCACCACCACATCCTGATAATTTTTGTATTTTCATAGAGACAGGGTTTCTCATGTAGGCCAGGCTGATCTTGAACTCTTGGCCTCAAGTGATCTGCCCACCTTGGCTTCCCAAAGTGCTGGAATTACAGGGGTGAGTCACCTCTCCTGGCTCCCCCATTACATTTCTAAAAAGTATGTGCACAGTTAAAATATCTCCATGTGGGCTGGGCTCACACCTATAATTCCAGCACTTTGGGAGGCCAAAGCGGGCAGATCATCTGAGGCCAGGAGTTCAAGACCAGTTTGGCCAACATGGTGAAAATCTGTCTCTATGAAAAATAAAAAAAGTTAGAAGGGTGTGGTGGCATACAGCTATAATCCCAGCTACTCAGGTGACTGAGGCATGGGTCCCTTGAACTCAGGAGGCCGAGGTTGCAGTGAGCTGAGATCGAATCACCACACTACAGCCCAGATGGCAAAGTGAGATTCTGTCTCCAAACAAAACTCCACATGCATTGGTATTATATTTTAAATTTTTGTGAAAAGTATATGGACCTCTTTCTGATTTTTAATGTCTTGAAAGCAAGCAAACACTCTTACCGATTCCATACAAAGTAGTACTTTGAAATTATATCTCAATTGACATAAAATAGATGTTACAATGAGAAAATTATGAGCCATATTAACATTGTGTGAATAACTGTAAATGAACTTACCACATTTTGAAGACCAGTGTATTAGTCTGTCCTTACTCTGCTAATAAAGACAGACCTAAGACTGGGTAATTTATAAAGGAAGAGGTTTAATTGACTCACATGTCCACATGGCTGGGGAGGCCTCACAGTCATGGTGGAAGGGGAATGAGGAGCAAAGTCATGTCTTAGACAGTGGCAGGCAAGAGAGCTTGTACAGGTGAACTCCCATTTATAAAAGCATCAGATCTTATGAGACTTATTCACTACCAGGAGAACAATATGGTGGAAACCACCACTATGATTCAATGATCTCCGCCTGGTCCCACTCTTGACATATGGGGATTATTACAATTCAAGGTGAGATTTGGGTGGGGACACAGCCAAACCATATCAACTAGTACACTGCATGAGTCTGTGACTCCTCTGAGGTCTCAAATTTAAGCAACTTTCTCAGGGAACTGGACATATTCTCAGTCTCTATCCTTCCCAATTATCTGGGCTACTATTAGTACCTCTCTCATAAAGTGGACATGAAAATTAAAATATAAAATGCACAAAAAAGGTTTAGTACAGGGCCTGATTCCTACAAATACTCAATAACATTTATTTTTATTGCTAAAAATATTTGTTAAGTTTCCACTCTGTTCTAGGCATTGTACTAGGCCAAAATGTGTAAAGATAAGAAATGGGTGGTGTCCTTTCTCCTCCTTTATTTAGAAGAAAGAAAAAGAGCTGAAAGAATTAAAAATGTCTTCTAACTACTGATGGCCAAGAAGTTTGGCCCTGGAAGCAAATAAAACTCATTATGTTTCTGAAACTGCCATTAACCAAAACATTCTATCAATGTTGACACTTATAAGGCTAACGATTCTAATTCCCAAATGGAGTTTGCAGTCTTACATTAATCACATAAACTTCCAGTTTGGCACTCAGGTGGCCTAAAGGTGATATACCAGGAGGGTAGACAGTCGCTTTGAGTTGGCTCTCCTGGATCTGCAAGTTGAACAAACAGTTTTCTCTGTCTCAATGAGTCTGCTTGTCGTCAGAGCCACTTCTTCAAGAGTTCAAAAATTACTTCCTCTCTGTGTTTTCTATTTGCCCAACACGCTTTCAGCAGGATTAATGACCCTGTCTCTAAGTTTCCACTGAGCTCTATTAATATTTCCATATTATCTACTCTGAACTTACTCTCTACCTCTGTCTATATACTATTCCATACCTCCTGCACTCTAGATCTCTATCTACTATATATCAACTGTATCTATTCTATACCTACTTTCATCTATGATGTCTCTATTAGTATAGAGATTAATGTGCTCATTATTTATTTATTCGTTTTTCGAGACAGAGTCTCACTCTGTCATCCATGCTGGAGTGCAGTGGTGCAATCTTGATTCACTACAACCACCACCTCCCACGTTCAAGCAGTTCTCACATCTCAGGCTCCTGAGTAGCTGGTATTACAGGTGTGTGCCACCATGAATGGCTAATTTTTGGGTATTTTTAGTAGAGTCAGGGTTTCACCATGTTGGCCAGGCTTGTCTTGAACGTCTGACCTCAAGTGATCTGCCGGCCTCGATCTCCCAAGGTGCTGGGATTACAGGTGTAAGCCAAACCACAGCTGACTTCATTTTTTTTTTTTTTTTTTTTTTTTGAGATGGAGTCTTGCTCTGTTGCCAGGCTGGAGCACAGTGGCACTGTCTCAGCTCACTGCAACCTCTGCCTCCTGGGTTCACACGATTCTTCTGCCTCAGCCTCCCAAGTAGCTGAGACTACAGGCGTGTGCCAAACGCCCAGCTAATGTTTGTATTTTTAGTAGAGACAGGGTTTCACCATGTTGGCCAGGATGGTCTCGATCTCTTGACCTTGTGATCTGCCGGCCTTGGCCTCCCAAAGTGCTGGGATTACACCCGTTAGCCACCGTGCCCAGCCAACTTCATTTTTTGTAAACATGAAAGTAGGGCTACTGCATCTGACCATGTTAATATCTATATCCTTATTAGATGATGTTTTGGAGATTCAACAAAGCTTGTCTTTTGAGAAACTGGAAGACCTAGGATTTAGGTTATTCATTAATTGTGTTACCATGAAGAGGCTGCTTAAGATTCAGACCTTAGTTTCATTCATCCAAAATGTTAATTTGGACTACATATGCCCTATGATCCCTTTCAGTTCCAGAACACTATGAGTTTGTAGCATTAAGTAAATTAAAATCTGCAGTTTTGTTCCCTCTTTATTTCAAGAGTTAGAAGACCAGGGCTCAGAGAATTTCAGCAATGTTAACGAGACTTAACAAATAGAGCCTGGCATTTTAGAGGTGGGCTCTCGAATCAGAATGCCTAGGTTGGAGTTTCTCCTCCACCACTTGCGCTATGATTTTAGGCAAGTTGTTTAAACTTTCTGTGCCTCTGTTTCATTATCTATAAAACAGGAATAATAATGTATATCTATGGCATATAATCTTGATACAAAAATTAAACTAATTAACATGTGCAAAGTGCTGATTCATTCGTAAGTATTAAATGTTAGCTTTCATCTTACCCTGATCTCACACACCAGTGTACAAGGCAGTGGGTCCTGGAACTTAGTTTCCTGACCACATGGACTGTGCTTCTGAAACTATACCACATGCTCTCCGATATGGCAGTTTAATTAATTATCAACATATACATATATACGGGGATATTGAGCCTGCTATGTATGCAGTACTGCACTAAGCGCCTTACTCTTTAACTCTCAGAATGATTTTAATGTGAATATTACAGGTTTAGAAAACCTTACGTGCAATTTCAAATTCAAAGTAGCTCCAAAAGTATTTCAAAATTCACTGGATGACTTGAACTCCTCTAGAGGCAAAATCTGCCTTGATTGACATAAAACTATTTGCAGACATGACATGCTTTATTCTGTGTAGTATGAATCTTTATCTGATTCATTATAGAATTATTATTAATACTATCCTTGGTTGTCTTTCCTTAGAGAGAAGAGCCTTTCTCTGTTGCCCAGGCTGGAGTGCAGTGGCACAATCTTAACTCACTGCTGGCTCGAACTCCTGACCTCAAGTGATCCTCCTGCCTCAGCTTCCCGAATAGCTGGGATGCATGCCACCATGCCCTCCTAATATATTTTTTAAATTTTCTTAGAGAGAGGGTCTTGCCATGTTGCCCAGACTGCTCTTGAACTCTTGCTCTCAAGCCACCCTCCTACCTCCCCAACTTCTGGGATTACAGATGAGAGCAATATCTTTTATAATGGAGTGCTGTCCCAAATCCCCTGAGAATGTTAATATGCATTATTTCATTGTTAGATAATGATATGATTTGAATCTGTATCCCCATCCAATTTTCACGTTCAATTGTAATCCCCAATGTTGAAGGTGGGGCCTGGTGGGAGGTGATTGGATCATTAAGGCAATTTCACATGAATGGCTTAGCACCATCGTTTTGGTGCTGTTCTTGTGATAATGAGTGAGCTCTCCTGAGATCTGGTTTTTGAAAAATGTGTAGCACTTCCCCACCTCTCTCTCTTGCTTCAGCTCCAGCCATGTGAAGTGGCTACTCCCATTTTACCTTCCATCATGATTGTTAAGTTTCCTGAGGTCTCCTCAGAAGCTGAGCAGATGCCAGCATTATGCTTCCTGTGTAGCCTGCTGAATCATAAGCCAATTAAACCTCTTTAATTTATAAATTTATAATTTAAATTTATAAATTACCCAGTCTCAGGTATTGTTAGCAATGTAAGAATGGACTGATACAGATAATATACAGTTTTTAACACCTCATTGACTTTGTATCATTCAAAACTTCTACACTCTCTCTTTTTAGGATGAGGAAAATGTTTAATAACTGGGTTGTGGTGGTAGATATATACCTCTGTAAATTTACTAAAAGTAAGCTTAAAACAAATACATCTTATGGTATGTAAAGTGTACCTTAATAATGCTATCTTCATAAGACCATTAAATTAGAAAACATATATAATTATTAAGAATAAGTTTAATCAGGGACACTTGTAACATTTCAAGTTTAGTATCACCCTGACTGTGATGTTTAATGTTTTTAGCCTGAAGTAGAGCTTAGCTGATACAAATACTTTAGTGCCATCCATACAGGGTTTGAATTTGTAATGATATAAAT
The DNA here is from genome assembly GCF_049354715.1 of Callithrix jacchus. Lineage (NCBI taxonomy): Eukaryota > Metazoa > Chordata > Mammalia > Primates > Cebidae > Callithrix > Callithrix jacchus. The sequence goes on from NC_133517.1 coordinate 75,690,907, forward strand.
GGGACTACTGGTTTCTGTTTTTTTGTTACAATTTTCACAAAAGAGAGAAGAAAAGACAATTATACTAAAAAGAATAGTAAAAGGAACATGAAAAATTAATGAAATGGAAGAAACAAAATGGCATAAGATGGTATAAGTCCAAATACCATCTCTTTTCTAATTTTCCCTGAGTTATCTCACTGCATCAGAATTCATTTTCTCCCTCTGAGCGTCCACAGAATTGTATGTCTCTATAATGAAATTTAATAACTCATCCCAGTCATCTGCAACTATTAAACAGAATAGGGCTTACCCTAGACAGCAAAGACAGTTTGTATTCATTTTTGCATTATTCACTGTGTATAAAAATGCATAAATAGGAGTTTAATAAACATCTAAATTATATTGAACGATTTTCTCAATAAAAATTTATACATAAAAATTGTTTTTCTTCTAAATTCCAAAACACATCTGGGTTCCAATAGTTTTAATTAAGGCATTATAGGTCATTATTATTTGATTATTTTATAAAGGCAAAACCCAAAGGCTGAAAATTTTAAGTTACTTGTTTAAAATGACACAGCAGTGGCTGAGTATGGTGGCTCATGCCTATAATCCCAGCACTTTGGGAGGTAAAGGTGAGGGATTGCTTGAGCTTAGGTGTTTGAAATCAGCCTGGGCAACATGACAAAACCTGTTTCTACAAAAAGACAGGTTAGCCGGATGCAGTAGTGTGTACCCATAGTCCCAGCTACTCAGGAGGCTGAGGTGTGAGGATCGCTTGAGCACAGGAGGCAGAGGTTGCAGTAAGCCAAGATTGTATCACAGCACTCCAGCCTGGGTGACAGAGTGAAACCCTGTCTCCAAAATAAAAGAAAAAATAATAAAACGTGACTATCAAACAGTGGAGCTGGGATATTTCAATCTATGTCTAGCTGGCTTAGAACCCAAATCTTTACCTGCCTCTCATGAAGATATTTGCAATTGCGAGTATAATATTAACAAATAAAACATCTTGATTTTAAAAATGCTCTGTAATAAGCCAATGTTACAGACATGTAAAATTTTCTAACAGAGTTGGAAATATTTTAATTTAGGGAGTCAGAACATTATCTAATTTACTTTCTTCTCTTCAGAACCAATGTGTTCTATCAGAAGACTCAAAAATTTTTATTTTTTTCTTTATTCTCTTTAAACAGTAAGAATTGTGTTATTAATATGTGAGCTAAACAAAACAGTCAGAAACAGATAAGCTAGTAAAGAAAAAGCATATAAAACAAAAATGTTTATAATCAATTCCATTTTTCTCTTTTTATAAAAAGCACTTTAACAAATTATCTCCCAAAGCCTATCTTATCATGATGCAGTTGGGTCCCTTGCCATGGTGAGCGGCCACAAGATGAACTATCAGATTTAAAAGTCAATAAATATACTACAGTCCAGTTTCCCAGGAAAAATAAAATGTTTTGAATTTGACTTCCTTTCTATCCCTAAAATGACTTTGGAAAGAAAATACTGACGAATTCCTTATTGATCTTTTTCCTTTGTATGTTTTGTTAGTTGTTTTTTCTTAAAAAAACATAAAGTCTGTGAAAAGTTGTTGTTCATTAATGAAACTCAAAAAGCAGTCAAATCCCTTTGAAGTTTAAGACAGCATCTGTTCTAGTGACCAAAGAGAGTAGAAAATTAACATCTCCATCACATGGGTTTGAATGTCAAGTTACTGCCACCCAGAAGTTGCAGGTGCAAAGATACAGTTTTGTTTTATAAAGCATGTTTGTGGGTCTGTCTGTGTGTGCCTGTGTATCTCTGTGTGTGCATGTGTACAAAATAAGGACCAGGTCTCAAAAAAATTCATGTTTTCAAGTAACTTACAAACATATTTATATTTATTAAGCTAAAATTGTTCTTCAGGTGGATTTTTCTCAGTTACCTGTCAAAACCATTTAGAGTTCAGTCCATAATGATCTGGGTCCTGTTGCAGAAAATGAAAACATTCTAGTGGACAACTTAACTTTGCCAATTCAGCTAAATGAAATGAAGATATTTAATAGGAGGAAGTCAGATTCAAGCAGCATACAGAAGATGGTTATATCTCTTCTCTTTCCCAGTCAAGGTTTTTAAAAGTTACATTCGAATATTATAAAAATAATGATAAATACCATATTTTAATTTTTTTTGAGACAGCCTCACTCTGTTGCCCAGGCCCAGGCTGGAGTGCAATGGGACAATCTTAGCTCACTGCAACCACTGCCTGTCAGGTTCAAGTGATTCTCATGCCTCAGCCTCCTGAGTAGCTGGGAATACAGGCATGTGCCACCACACCCGGCTAATTTTTGTATTTTTAGTAGAGATGGGGTTTCACCATATTGGCCAAGCTGGTCTCGAACTCCTGGCCTCAAGAAATCTACCTGCCTAGGCCTCCCCATGTGCTGGGATTACAGGACTAAGCCACCGTGCCCAGCCCCATATTTTAATTTTAACTTTATGTATGTATGCATTAATTTGTCAGTATTTTGATATAGCGCTATGGCATTCAGGAAAGAGGGATTGAGGCATCAGTTCACTTATTTGTGCTATCTTTTATAAATCATATCAGTAATACGACTTCTATAATTTCCAGTTTTGACTTCCTTAGAGTTTACTGAAAATCTAGAAACACCTGAAAAACAATCCCAGTGTAGAAACCTTCAGTATTTTTAAGTTTCTCATTTGATGCCAATGATTTCAAACTAAGGTTGATTTTATAGTCCTCCCCACATTATATTTTGTTAATTTATGTATAATTTACTAACATAAGTAATTATAATTACTGTAAAAAGTACAGAAATCTGATTCTGAGAAGATAAAGTAGACATACTTTTCCCTATTCCTCCCACTAAGTACAACTAAAAACCATGGAAATTGTATAGAAGACCTGGAAGGATGGAGAAAAAAAAAAAGAGCAGACTGGCTAGGGACTTTGGGATCTAACGAATGACACAGTGGTGGGTTTCCTGGGATACACTTTTTGCCTCAAAAATCTCAGGTATGGAGTTGAAGAAGCTGGTCATCCCAGACAAAACAACAGTTACACCAACAATCAAAAGACCCCATCGAAGCCCTCTTTACTTAGATAGAGGAGCAGAAAAGGAGCAACCCAGTAAGACAGAAAACTTAAGCAAAACCTGCTTTACTTCAACAAGGCACTGCATAAAAAACTGTGACATATCTACCCAGGCCAGCAAAGGGAGAGTGGGGAGCCTACAAATCCACCCTCATTAGGCTGTGCCCCAACACCCACAGCCTTTTGCTTGGGTGCTGTCGAAGACTGAGCAGAGAGCCAATACTGCCTGCCTGGTGATAATGAGGCCTCCCTCCCCTGAGGTATCAGTGGAGATGATTTAGGGAAACTGAGGCTCCACCCATACCTGGCAGTACTGAGGCACCCTTCCTACTCTGTGCTGTCGTGATGCCAGCAAGGCCCAGTGGAGGTAAGTGACTTTTACTACTGCCCAGTGGTAAGGAGGTTATACCCTTGTCCCACCCATGGTGTCAGTGAAAGACACAACAAAAGCAGTAACACACCTGTTACCCCTCCTGGCCAGGGACCTAACAATGGAGGCTTAGTGGAAAGCAGAATTCCCACCTGCGCCAAACAATAACAAGGATATCCCCCAAGAGATATCAAGGGTAGACAAGTGGAGAACCTGGACTTCACCCTAACCTGGCAGAACTGAGGCAATACAACCTGTTTCCTTCCCAGTGTAATGTCAGCAAAAATGACCAGAGCAGGGTTTAAATAAAATCCAGTCTCATAACACAACACCCAAAATGTCCAAGTTTCAAATGAGAAACATTCATTATACCATGTACCAGGAAGGTTTCAAACTAAATTTAAAAAAATATCTGCAGATACCGATACCAACACCAAGATGACAGATATGTTGAGCTGTGTCACAATAATTTCTAAAACAGTTACTACAAAAATGCTTCAGTTATTTTAAAACAGCACTAAAATGAGCAATTGCAAACACTTGCAAGGAAATTAGAAAAACAGTCTCAGCAAAGAAATAGAAAATACATGCATTAATACTAGATTTCAATCCACACTCTCAGCAATGTACAGAATATCCAGACATAAGATTAATAAGGAAACAGAGGTCTTAAATAGCACATAGATTAAATGGACCTAAATGACATGTACAGAACATCACACCAACAGCAGCAGAATACACATTCTTCTCATGCGCCCATGGATCTTTCTCCAGGATATACTACATGTTAGGTCATAAAACAAGTCTTTATAAATTTAAAAAGACTAAAGTCATGCCAAATATCTTTTATGAATACAATGGAATGAAACTGAAAATTAATAGCAGAAAAAAAATGGGAAGATTTACAAATATGTATAAATTAAGCAACACAGTCTTGAATAGTCATTGGGTTAAATAAGAAATTAAAAAGAAAATCAGAAAATATCTTGGGACCCATGAAAAGAAAATACAAAATACCAAAACTTATGGGATACAGCAAAAGGCATACTCCTAGAGCAGTTTATAGTCATAAATATCTACATTACAAAAGAAGAAAGATCTCAAATAAACACCTAACTTTATATTTTAAAAAACTTAAAAAAAAAGAACAAACTAATCCCAAACGATGAAGTAGAAGGAAGGTAATAACAAAGATTTAGAGCATAAATAAACAAAATAAAAAATAGAAAAAGAGGTTAAGAATCAATAAAACTGAATTGGATTTTTAAAAAATATAAAACTGATAAACAACTAACTTAAAAGAGAATATTCAAACAATTAAAATAAAAATGAAAATAAACATTACAATGATGTTAACAGAAATAAAAAGAATCATAACAGATTATAGTCATGTGCCAATTAACAATAGAGATACATTCTGAGAAACGCATTGATAGGCAATTTCATTCTTGTGCAAACATGATACAGTGTACTTACACAAACCTAGATGGTATCGCCTCCTACACTTCTAGGCCACATGGTAAAGTCTGTTGTTCCTAGGCTACGAATCTATACAGCATGTTATTGTACTAAATACTGTAGGCGATTTTAACACAATGGTAAGTATTTGTGTATGTAAACATATATAAACATTAAAAAGGTACAGTAAAAATCTGGTATGATAATCTCATAGAACCACCATCATATATGAGATCCATCACTGACTGAAACATCATTATATGGCACATGACACTACTATGAACAAGCATTTGCCAATAAACTAGATAACCTAAAAAAGTTGATAAATTCCTAGAAATATTTACAAGCTATCAAGATAAACCATGAAGAAACAGAAAGTCTGAAGTGAAACATATAATTCATATGTAGACTGAATCAGTAATCAAAAACCTTCCAACAAAGAAAAGCCCAGGGCTGGACAACTCCAGTAGTGAATTGTTCCAAATATTTAAAGATAAATTAATGCCAATTCTTCTCAAACTCTTCTAATAAATTGAGGAGAAGAGAACACCTTTAAGCTCATTTTATAAGGAATTACTCTGATACCAAAGAAATCACAAGAAAAAAAAACTATAGACAAATATCCCTGATGAAAATAGATGCTAAAATCTTCAACAAAACGTCGCAAACCAGCCAGCCACGGTGGCTTACACCGGTAATCCCTACACTTTGGGAGGCCGAGATGAACGGATCACCTGGGGTCAGGAATTCGAGGCCAGCCTGGCCAACATGGCAAAACCCCATCTCTACTAAAAATACAAAAATTAGCCAGGCATGCTAGCGTGCACCTGTAATCCCAGCTACTCAGGAGGCTGAGGCAGGCGAATCACTGGAACCTGGGAGGCAGAGGCTTCAGTGAGGCAAGATTGCGCGACTGCACTCCAGCCTGGGTGACACAGTAAGACTCTTGTCTCAAAACAAAAACAAAAATAAAAACAAAACATAGCAAACCAAATAAAAAAACAAATGTAAAAGATTATATACCATGATAAAGTAGGATTTATCCCTGGGATTCAAGGATGGCCCAACATAAAAAAATCAATTAATGTGATATACCACATTAACAGAATACAGGAAATAAATACAAGATAAATCACATCATCTCAATAGATTCAGAACAAATGTTTGACGAATTCAATACCCTTTCACAATAAAAAGTCTCAACAAACTCAGACCAAAAGAAAATTACTTCAGCTTAATAAAGGACATTTATGAAAAGCCCGAGCTATCACCATGCTCACAGGTGAAAAACTGAAAACTTTTCTTCTAACATCAAAAGATCAGGAAAAAGCCAAGGATGACTGCTCTTATCACTCCTGTTTAAAATAGCACTACAAGTCCTAGGCCAGAGCAATTAGGCAACAAAGAAACAAATGGGAGTTAAATGATGAGACTTTATGGACATAAAGAGGGGAACAACAGACACTGGGCCCACCTGAGGGCAGAGGGTGGTGGAGGGAGGAAATCAGAAAAAATAACGTAACTATGGGGTACCAGGCTTAGTATATGGGTGACAAAATAATCTGTACAGCAAACCCCTGTGACACAAGTTTACCTATATAACAAACCTGCACATGTACCCCTGAATCTAAAATAAGTTAAACAGACAAACAGCTAGACTCGGTGGCTCACACCTGTAATCTCAGCACTTTGGGAGGTTGAGGCAGGTGGATCACCTGAAGTCAGGAGTTCGAGACCAGCCCAACCAGGAGAAACCCTGTCTCTACTAAAAATACAAAATGAGATGGGCATGGTGGCACATGCCTGTAATCCCAACTTCTCGAGAGGGTGAGGCAGGAGAATCGCTTGAACCTGGGAGGCAGAAGTTGTGGTAAGCCGAGATCACGCCATTGCATCTCCAGCCTAGGCAACAAGAGTGAAACTCTATCTCAAAAAAAAAAAAAATAATAATAACAACAACAACAACAAAAAAAAAAGGAAGAAGTAAAAAATTGTTCCTGTTTGCAGATTATACATACACACACACACACACACACACACACTCCATTAAAAAACTAATAAATAAAGTTGCAGGATATAAAATCAACAGCAAAAAATCAGTTGTCCTATATACTAACAATGCATTATGTGAAAAGGAAATTAGGGAAATTATCCTATTTAGAATAGTACCAAAAAATAAAATAGCCAGGCACAGTAGCTCATGCTTGTAATCCCAAGACTTTGGGAAGCTGAGGCAGGAGGATTACTTGAGCCCAGGCGTTTAAGACTGGTCTTGATAACACAGCAAGATCTCATCTCTACTTTTTAAAAATGTTTAAATATTAGCTGGGAATTGTGGTGTGTCCCTGGGGTTCCAGAATGCAGGAGACTGAGGCAGGAGGGTTGCTTGAGCCCAGGAGGTCAAGACCACAGTGAGCCGTGATCATGCCACACCGCATTCCAGCCCAGGCAACAGAGCGAGATGCTATCTCAGAAAAAAGAATAAAAAATCAAGGAAAAAACTTAACTAAAGAAGTGAAAAACCTGTATACTGAAAACTATAAAACATTGATGAAATGAATTTAAATGATACAAACAAATGAGGAGGCATCTTGTATTCCTGAACTGGAAGACTTACTATAGTTAAAATGCCTATATTACCCAAAATATTCTACAGATTCAATGTAATCCAACCAAAATCCCAATGGCATATTGACAAAAAGAGAAAAAAAGGATCCTAAAATTCATGTGGAACCATGAAAGAAACAAATAGCCAAATCAATCTTGAGAGAGAAGGACAAAGCCAGAGGCATCACAGTTCCTGATTTCAAAATATATTACCAAGTTACATAACATAACTGATGTAAAGACAGACACATAGACCAATGGAACAGAATAGAGAGCTCAGAAACAAATCCACCCAGTCAACTGATTTTCAACAAGGGTGTCAAAAATACACAATGGGGAAAATATAGTTTCTTCTACAAATGGTACTGGGAAAACTGGATATGTACAGATAAAACAGTAAAATTGGACTCTTACACCATACACATAACTATACTCAAAATGGGTTAAAAATTTAAATGTAAGACCCAAAACTATAAAACTGGAAGAAAATTAATAGAAAAAGCTTAGTTTTGATGATGATATTATGGATATAGCACCAAAAGCACAGGCGAAAAATAAAAATAAACATATAGAATTACATCAAACTAGAAAGCTTCTTCATAGCAAAGGGCAACTTGTAGAATAGGAGAAAAAAATTAGAAACCAAATATCTGATAAGGGGCTAGTCTCCAAAATAACAAGTTTTACAACTCGTTAGTAAAAACCTAAAACACCAATTAAAATATCAGCTAAGGACTTGAATAGATATTTTTCCAAAGACACACAGCCTAACAAGGATATGAAAAAAATGTTCAACATCACCAATCACCAGGGAAATGCAAATCAAAACTATACAATAGTATCTCATACCTGTCAGGATGGCTATTACCAAAAAAGTAAAAAACAAGTATTGCAAAGATGTGGAGAAACTGGAATCCTTGCACGCTGTTGTTGGGAATGAAAAATGTTGCAGTGACTATGAAAAGTAACATGGAGATTTTGCCAAAAAATTAAAACTATAATGTATTTCAGCAATCTTACTTTTGGTTATTTATCCAAAGAATTAAAATCAGAATTTTGGCCAGACACAGTGGCTCATGCCTATAATCCCAGCACTTTGGGAACCAAAGGTGGGAGGATCACTTGAGCCCAAGAGTTTGAAACCAGCCTGGCCAATGCAGTGAGACCCCATCTCTGTACATCTGTTTTATTTTGTTTTTTTATTAGACAGGTGTGGTGATGCATGTCTGTAGTCTCAGGTACTCAGGAGGCCAAGGGAGGAGGATTCTTTGAGCCCAGGAGTTTGAAGCTGCACTGAACTGTGATTATGCCACTGTGCCCAGGACAGCCTATGCAAAAGAGCAAAACCCTGTCTCAAAAGAAAAAAAAAAGGAAATTAGACAAGACATTAGCACTCTTAGTCCATTCAGAACAAAATATTTTAGAGAATTTATCACCAAGCAGACCTACCTGAAAAGAATGGGCAAAAGATGTTCTCTAAATAGAAAAACAGTAATAAAAGAAATCTTAGAAAATCTGAAAGGAAGAAAGAACAAGAGAAAGAGTAAAGATGTGAGTAATTGCAATGCATTTTCTTCTTCTGCTTGGGTTTTCTAAATTTTGTTTGATGGTGGAAATAAAAGTTACAACTTACATGATGTGATTGTAAATATATGGAGAAGAAATTTTTAAGATAATTATAAAAGGTGGAGGCTAAAGGGATTTAAAGGGAGGTAAGGTTTTTACATTTTACTCAAGGTGATCAACTTCCAATACCAGTAGTCTTTGTGGTAAGTTAGGTTTATATAACTAAATATATACATTATACAAGAGGTATATGTATATACAAGAGATAGACTGAAAATAATTGCAAACGAAATAAGATGAAACTTTTTAAAATGTTTAAGCATCCCATCAGAAGGAAGGAAAATAAAATATAGAAATGGAAATTAGGGAGAACAAGTAGAAAACAAAAATTTAAATGGCAGCCTAAAGCCCTAATATAATAATATTAAATGTAAATGGTCTAAATACATTGATTAAAAGACACAGATAAGCACATTGGAATAAAAAACATGACATAAGTATATATTGTCTATTAAATACTCATTTCAAATATAATAATACAGGCATGTTGAAAATAAAATGATGGAAAAAGATATTTCATGCAAACATTGAAAGAAAACAGGAGTGACTATATTAATATTACCTAAACTAGATTTTAGAGCAATGAAAATTACCATACATGAGAAAGTACATTATATAATAAAAGGGTCAATGTACCAAGAAAATGACAATTCTAAATATTTATGCATCAAACAACAAAACTGTAAAATCCATGAAGGCAAAACTGACAGAATTGAAAGGAAAAATAGAAAAATTCACAATTATAGCTAGAACTTCAACACATCTCTCTCAACAATTGAGAAAACAACTAGAGAAAAAAATAGCAAATAGAACTCAAAAATATCAAAATAATAGAACTCAAAAACATCATTAACCAATGGCTCTAATCAACATTTATAAAACACTCCATCCTGCAGGAGCAGAATATATTCAACTACCCACAGAACATACACTTAGAGCTGGGAGTGGCTCACACCTGTAATCCCAGCACTTTGGAAGGCTGAGGCAGGTGGATCACCTGAGGTCAGGAGTTCAAGACTGGTCTGTCCAACATGGTGAAACTCCATCTCTACTAAAACTACAGAAAAGAGTTGGCCATGATGGCGCATGCCTGTAATCCCAGCTACTCAGGAGGCTGAGACAGGAGAATTGCTTGAACCCGGGAGATGGAGGCTACAGTGAGCCAAGATTGCACCACTGCACTCCCTCTAAAAAAAAAAAAAAAGTACCTATGCCTAGAGAGATATATCTCAACAAATTTAAAGGAATTTATAAAGAATGTGTTTTCTGGTCACAATGAAATCAAACTAGAAATTGATAATAGAAAGGGCAGAAAGTCACCAAACATATGGAAACTAAGCAATTACATTTTAAACAATCCATGGGTCAAAGAGAAAGTATTTAAGTACACTTAAAAACACACTCAACTGAATGAAAGCAGAAAATCTCAGCATATCAAGATTGGTGGGATATAGCCAAAACAGTGCTGAGAGGGAAATTCATTGTGCTTATATATGTACATCAGAAAAGAGGAAGTGTCTAAAAAGCTATGGGAATGTTAAAAAATAACTAGCTATTAATTTAGGTTTTCTTACATATTCTTATAATCCTAGTTGCTATTTCATTCTACTACTACTAGTTTGCAAATGTATATGACTATGAGACAAAAAAATGTGTTGATAATTGGCAAGGTGAATAACAAATCAAAAGATAGAAGAAACATATAGGCCCCTATGATGTAGTAGCAGAGACAGAATAAGGTAACAACGATGTTGAATCACTATCCTGGATTTCATTTGGTGCATATTTCCTATCATTTCCAAATTTCAATTAGTTTTTTAAAATTCATTATGTTTTGTTTGACTTTTAAAAAAATCTGTCTGTTCAGCAAAAAAGAAAAAATAAATAGACTCATGAGTGTGTCGTGTAATGAAATTCTGTCTCTTTTGTTTCCAAGTAAGCTTGACACATTTATATTCATTGTAATTGCCACTATAATTGGATATAATTTTACCTTCTGGTTTCATATATTCTATTTATTGTGGAAATGAAAATGACACTTTAGATTTGCGCACTTCACATACCTCATATTGATGGCTCATATGAAATTAATTTATGACCAGGAGACCTGTTTATAAATACTGAGGACCTAAACAAAGGAATGATACATGAGCCAGAGGGGGGAAATTGGATTTGAAAAATATTTAAAGGTAAAATTAAAATGACTTGATTGTTAATTGAATGAGGGAAGTAGCAGACAAGAAGCTAATCTCTAGCTAGGAACCCTTAGTAAAGATTGGCATCATACAAGAAATGGAGTAAGTTACACCAAATACCCCATTCCTCTTTCTCTGCAAGTCCTGTTCTCTGCCTCCCAGGTTCAAGCAATTCTCCTGCCTCAGCCTCCCAAGTAGCTGGGATTATAAGTGTGTGCCACCACAATGGGCTAATTTTTGAATTTTCAGTAGACACAGGGTTTTGCCATGTTAGCCAGGTTGGTTTCAAACTCCTGACCTCAGGCAGTCTGTCCACCTCAGCCTCTCAAAGTGCTGGGATCACAGGCATGAGACACTGCACCTGGCATCTATATATACTTCCTAATATATGTGCATGTGTACATGTATATATATATGTGTGTGTATGTATATGTATACATATACACGTACACACATATACATGCACATTTTGCAAACTTTACATATATACACACAACTTAATTGCAAATGTAACATATATGATTGTATATATACATATATGTGACATATACATACACACAACTGCAAAATTATATATATATATGTATGCACACATAACTATAAAAGATGATGACTATGATGTGAAAGTTAGGCATGGAATACAGTCAGAGCTAAGAGAGGGACCAACGAGTACGAATACTGAAGTGGACAGAGATGGAAAAGAGTAGCGTAGACAGAAAGAGTAGTTTGGGACTGAGAGATATTGTAAAGAAAATGTGCACTAACTTGTTTCATATCATGTACTATAAAGAAAAACACTTGCAATTGGGTTGGAAAGTTTAAGTTCAGATCAGCCTAAGGAGTTTGGAGGACAGTGGTCCACAAAGAATAGTACAAGGGGGCCTGATTGCTATAGGTGTGGATGAGCTTCAGTGTGCAAGCTAGGGTATTCAAGGCATGTGTGCAAAATCCATCACGTTATGGGATGTGGCCATGAGTCGAGAAAACAGAGGGATGGGCTGAGGGCCAGAGGCAGGAGACTGGTACCTGGGTGCTGGTGGCTGGTAGTGCGTTCTTCTAGCACTGCTGTTCTGGCAGAGTATGCTGGAGCATTTTAATTTTGGCAAATATTTTGCCAACTTGTTTTATAACTATTAGGCATTTAGATATGTGGCATATGAGTCACTATTAGTACTCTTGTGCTGAGTCCTACAAATGCTAATGATAAGACTTGTACCTGGCCTACAGTAGATGCTTAATAAACTTCTGGTGAAAGAATATGCAGCAACAATGAACATGATGACTCAAAATGAGGAGAGATGGCTGAAAGTAGATCAAATTGGCCAGAATTTCCAAGAGGTGAAGTCTTCTGCTAGGGTCTAATGTGATAACAGTTAAAATAAATAAATTCAGTTATTTGGAAGAGAGTTAATCAGTCATATCTGAATTATTATGCTTAGAAATATTTTGTGTTTTATTTAGAACTTTAAATGGAATTAAAACATCAATAATAACAAAAGTATCCTTTCTCTTTGCTCTAAAAGCAAAGGTGTAAAGACTCAGTTTTAGTTACCTATTTATTCTCAGACACTCCTAGAAACTTGTCAAAAATGCTGACACAAAAATTCAATTTGGCCTGAATCTCTGACTCACTCTGTGTGACCTGGATGGGTCACTTGACCTCTATACACCTCAGATCATTGAGCTGGAAGCACGAGATGAAGCAAGGGTGTGCTGAAAACCAGATGAGAACTCTGTTAGTTTCCCTGGGTAAACACAATAGGCAAGAAAGAAAACACTCAACTATTTCAAAGAAGTATATAAACTTGGCTTTTAAGCCTTTTTGAATATGGAATTTCCCAATATTTAAGTATACGTGGTGAATACCCCTATAGTGAATTCCTTCTAAATTACATACTGCGGCTGATAATTAGTACTTTAAGGGGATTTTGTTTAGAAATTAAAAATCACATTTGTAGCTTTTAAGCGTTCAAGAAATCTTGACCAGCTTTTTACATTTTTGAATTCTGAGCATAATCTAGTAAGTATACAATAGCAGAACAGGAGAAACTGAAAATCTCCATTGTTGCCAAGGAGCAAGTTCTTAGGGATCAGTACACCTGTCATCTTTCAACCTAACAGTGTTTTCAACAACAACCATAATTATGCAAACATTTATTTCTGGCTTATCAGAGCTTTCAAAGGATAATTTTATTTACTCCCCACAATGAAATTCTAAGATCTTACTACCATATCTATTTTATATACAGAGAGTATAAATACAGAGAAACTGAGGTTTAGAGCGATTGAGCAGTTTTCCTGAGACCATGCAGATACAAGTGTGAGGGTGCCCCAAATCGGTAGAATCCTCAATTTTAGAATCAAGTCTCGAATCCTCAATTTTATACTTGATATTGTCTCATCTGTGATGGAAATCACTGGATTAATGTCCCAGCAGATAAGTATTGATTACATAAACCTCAGGGTGTTCAAGACAAACATACTGTCATTGAAGAGAAAAAATATTTAGAAATTACAATACTACTCTGCAAAAAAAATACTGCTCTATTTTTACTAGAGTAAGCATTGTTATGCTTTTGTTATCCAATTAGACTTAAGGACGCAAATATCATTTTAAAGAGGTATGTGTAAAAAGCTTAGGAAACTTGTGTTTCCATCTATAACACCCCTGAAGCAGAAGTTCCCAAGCTTCCCAGTTTATATAAGAATGACCTGGGGAAGTTTTTGCAAAGTAGGCATACTCCCAGAACCCACTACTATAAATTCTGATGAGATAGGTCTGGGGTTTGGACACAGGATTTACGTTTTTAACAGCAGCCAACTGATTGCAATGGAGACCACTCTCAGACCACTTGAGAAGTATAGATTTACATTTTTTTCACCGCTGAGTCTTGAAGCCACCTGGCTTTTCACAACAAAAGATTGCTTAATTAGAAGCCTGATGAATTTGGTGTGAACAAACAACAGGTGCTGTTTGCAAGAGACAAGTCAGGAACAAAATCAAAATAGGTACTGGTTCTCTGCCTATACATAATGCATAGTTGGAACCATTGCACACTAAGTTCTCAATCCCGCACTGAGCTGGATTGAACCTGGAAACCTTAAAATACTGGAAAGAAAATGCAATGAGAGAGAATGCACCTACAATTCACCAAAATATAATATGTTTGGTAAGCTTCTCAATTGCGTGCTTTCATCTTCAAGTGACCCTGCTATGGCTTTCACGGTAGGCAGGATGTGACTAATACCTGGAGTCGTACTTAATGGCATTATTAGGACTGCTAGAGACAGTATCAGCCATGGAATTGGAATAATTGCATTATTAGGACTGATAGCGACAGTACCAGCCTTGGAATTGCAATTGGAATGACAATTCTACTAACAGGATTTTGGAGCTAACACCTCTCTTGGATAAAGGTAGGAAGTCTCACTTTACTGAATTGGTTTAGCGGCCCTCCATGCTGCTGAGGATTTCAGCCACCTGTATTTGAACACAGAAAAAGAAAAGTTTTCTTAATTTGAAAACTGAAATAGAATTTGGATTGTCTTATTCTCCTGAAAACATAAAATCAGGTGTCAATGCCTGGGAAAAAAAGAAATGTAGTGGATTCTTGAAAAATCTTATATTCTCAGTTTCTTAGCTTTCTCCCAAATGACTACGATTTCCTTAGTTTGAGATTCTCTCTTTCAAATTGATGCGTTGAAAGAAAATTACTGTAAATCATTAGGAAAAAAAGAAATTGGCTTAACTTTTTTCTCCCTTTGTCTTCTTTTTAAACTTGTAAGTACTCTGAAGCTTGGGAACTTCTGCTTCAGGGATGTTGTAGATGAAAATACAAGTTTCCTAAGCTTTTTACTTTTTTTTTTTTTTTTTGAGACGGAGTTTCGCTCTGTCACCCAGGCTAGAGTGCAATGGCACGATCTCAGTTCACTGCAACCTTCACCTCCCAGGATCAAGTGATCCTCCTGCCTCAGCCTCCTGAATAGCTGGAATTACGGGGAACATGATACCATGCCTGTCTGATTTTTGTATTTTTAGTAGAGATGGGGTTTCACCATGGTGGTCAGGCTGGTCTCAAACTGCTGACCTCGTGATCCACCTGCCTCAGCATCCCAAAGTGCTGGGATTACAGGCGTGAGCCACTGCACCCAACCAGCTTTTTACTTTCTAATTAACTAGGAAGATGTTGGATGTCTTAGTCTTTCCAAAGACTGCACGATATTTCTATCCGACAAGAGACTTTTTAATCTGTCCAGGAACATGCCTGAGGGTTAGCAGTTTGTACTGTCCTGGAAATTGTGAGAAAAATTTCAAATGCACATTTGTCAATTTGGGAACAGTCACATTTTATCTCAAATTATCAAAGAAGATTCTTTTACCTAGAACAACTTAACAACTACACCCTCTAATAAGAAACAAATCAGTTTCCAGAAATGAAGCAAATCTTCTCAGGGTTTTAAAAAGCTGGAAAGCTTGTTAAGCTTTTTGGGAATAAGATAAAATGTCATATAATTTCCAAGAAAGATTATTTCTATAATATAGGTACTTAATCTCTTCCCCCATCGACACTATTAGCAATTGCTGTGGACACACACACACACATTTTAAAATCTTATCATCAAAGCCATAAAATATCAAAGGATGGTTAGATTACAAACCTTCCCCTTGAGTAACATTTTCTGCTATTGTTGTTTTGTCCTGGGAAGCACAAACTTTTCTTGACAGAGGTTGCTAATATTTAAATTAACGAGAGTTTTGTCCTTTCCTAATCTGGGTTCAGAAAAATGCAAGTGATAAACATATTATCTAGGCTATGTAAAATAACTTTTTCTGCCCTTAGGTATTAAAACACACATGAATCTGGAGATAAAATTTAAATAGTTTAACAATATGAAAATTTGCTCTTACATAATTATTCAGTGATCTAAGATAAAAGTTCTAAAGTACAGGATTTTCTTTTTCTTTTAAAATAAGTGATCCAGATGGCTATATTTGATCTGTTGTCAATCAGATCACAATTATTTACCTCAGATACTTTTGAATACCTACCTACCTTTTAGGGTACAGCCTTAGTCATATAATATTTTTAAGCTAGTTCCTTCATCTGTGGAAGGGACAATTGAGAGATGATTAGAAAGAGTTTTCCATGACTTTTGGATTTTTGTTCCTGTCATTTGCATTTTGGTAATCCTTAGAAAATAACTCAAGAAATATTCAGAGTCTAATTTGAAAGGATCAAAGATTAACAAATTACTACTCTGATATAGTGAAATCTTCAAAAACTACAATAAGAAATAAAATGATCTTCCTCTACCTATATCAACGAATCAATGAGTATTTTAATTTCTTCCAATCTGTTCATTCCAGTTTCTTGAGTGTCTGATGAATATTTAGATCTGGCTCTTCACATTTTAAAATCTAGTGGCCATCATTAACACAGCTTTACCATCTTCAACATTTTCTCTACATTAATTCTAGAGCCATGTGAGTTCAGCCTCGGAATTAACACTAAAAGGCAAGTAGTCCAATTTCTATGAGATTCTGGAAATCCCTTTGTCTCATGCAAACTGGAAATAGAAACTAAATTTCAGGTTAAATATTTCCTACCTTTACACAAGGATTTCAGACTCCGAAGAAATTCTATCATTTGTGGAGCTGAAATACGATGTGTTTTACTCCTTAGTGGTATACAGACAGTCTTGGAATCACAGGGCATATGCTAAATCTCACATGTGTATCTAAGACGTAAAAGTTTCCCAATCTCTTGTGTCCTCTGAATCTGTGCCATACTAAGCATTACTAATTCCTACAGCTATGCTTCATAAAACAGTTACTATCAATATTCTTCTTATTGCTAGACATCTTCTCAATGTGCAACACTTTGTCTATATTCTTAAAGTAAAAAAATCAGATTTGTACACCACTGCATTTGGTATGCTTAATACAAACCAGTATTTTCTACTGTGGTTTGTAAACATTTGGGGGACCCTGAGGCCCTTTTAGGGCACCAAAATGATTTTAATATTAATTTTAAGGCATTTTCATCTTTCACTTTGTTGACATTTATACTGATGATGCAGAGACAAAGCTGTTGGTACCTTAGCTGGATATTAGTCAGTGGTAGCAAACCATACTAGCAATCATTCTCACATACTTTACCCCCACGCCCTCAGCAGGAAATAAATAGCAAGTTTCATTTGAGAAAATCCTTGATAAAGCAGTAAATAGGTTTTTTTGTTTTTGTTTTTTGTTTGTTTGAGATGGAGTTTCACTCTTGTTGCCCAGGCTGGAGTGCAATGGCACAATCTTGGCTCACCACAACCTTTGCCTTCCGGGTTCAAGTGATTCTTCTGCCTCAGCCTCCCCAGTAGCTGGGATTACAGGCATGCACCACCACGCCCAGTTAATTTTGTATTGTTAGTAGAGAAGGGGTTTCTCCATGATGTTCAGGCTGGTCTCAAACTCCCAACCTCAGGTGATAGGCTCACCTCGGCCTCCCAAAATCCTGGGATTATAGGCGTGAGCCACTGCACCTGGCCAATAGTTTTAATTTTATTAAATTTTAATCCTTGAGTGTTTGGCTTTTTAATATTCTGTATGAAGAAATAGAAAGGACACAGTATAGATGTCTGCTGCACACCAAGCTAACTCCAATCTGCTAGCAATAGATTATGCCCTTTCTGTTCTATCCTATATCTACATGGCTGCCCATTCTTTGTTAAACTTAAGCATAAAAACAGTTTCTTCTGTATCTTTTGGTCTTCATTCTAAAGGGCCCTGGATATACACATTAAATAAATGTATATGCCCTGTCTCCTATTAATCTACTTCAGGTCAGTGATTTTCAACAAGTCTTCAGAGGGCCAAGCCCTGGGCCAATTTACAACACTGCAACTTACCAAGTTTTGATGTAGTATAAAGGAGGAATATCTTAAAAAGCCTACAAATAATCTTTCATTTCCCAATTACATTTGCATGTGACACCAGGTTTCTTTTATACATCAATCAAAACAATTGAATGCAAAGCAAATAGGAGAATCCAGCTGTTTTCTATCAGCTAGACAGCAAAGAGATTTGCGAACATGGAAAACAGTGCTACTTTTCTCACTTTTGATTTTGAAAAATAGCTATTTTGGCAAAATTTTATTGAGTTGGCATGTAAACGCACTTATTACTTTAAATGACGAGTATTTTAAAACTTTTTAAGTCAGATTTAATGTCTAATGTGGTTAATATTGATAGATGAAACATATATAAATGTTTTTTTTTAGTTTCTCAATAGGTAAGATTGTAAAGAGTTTCTTACCAACGTTTCTAGTAGCGAATATACAGAGGATTATGAAGGTACTAAACCCTTGTTCTGGATACTTTGTCTCTCAGACATACAAACATACGTCTGTGCTGCAGGATGGAGGTCAGCAACAATACACAGCTAACTCACATCTACACAAGTAAAAACTATCCTGTTTTTGCTGTTGTCTTATACAGGTGAAAACATAACAGGTATGAGTTCTATAAGGTATATTTCAGGATGTCAAAACCTGAAAGGGATGGGTGAAAGGATGTCATCTTCTGATCCAGACAGCTCATATAAGATAGAAAGCTGAGGTTTGACCGGGCACGGTAGTTCATGCCTGTAATCCCAGCACTTTGGGAGGCCGAGGCAGGTGGATCATGAGGTTAAGAGATCAAGACCATCCTGGTCAACATGGTGAAACCCCATCTCTACTAAAAATACAAAACTTAGCTGAGCATGGTGGTGCGCGCCTGTAATCCTAGCTACTCGGGAGGCTGAGGCAGGAGAATTGCTTGAACCCAAGAGGCGGAGGTTGCGATGAGCTGAGATTGTGCCATTGCACTCCAGCCTGGGTAACAACAGCAAAACTCCATCTCAAAAAAAAAAAAAAAAAAAGAAAGCTGAGGTTTATCTAATGTTATTCAATTGATTGGTGCCACAGCTTACTTGTGAAACTGGATCTTATGTCTCTTAGTTTGGTGCTTGTGAATCATTACTCACTGACCAGTGATTGTAATTTTGGCCTGAGACCCAGAAAAGAAGTTGCATTAAATGTGAATGTCTGGGATATATTCAGACACTGACTAAGTCAATCTAAAAGACTGAAGGGGCCAGGCAAAGTGGCTCACATCTATAATTGCAGCACTTTGGAAGGCAGAAGAAGAATTGCTTGAGCCTAGGAGTTCAAGACTAGTCTGGGCAACATAGTGAGACCCCAGGTCTATAAAAAATAATAATAAAGGACTGAGGGGTTGGCCGGGTGTGGTGGCCTATGCCTGTAATCCCATCAGCACTTTGGGAGGCCGAGGCAGGAAAATCATGACATCAGGAGTTCAAGATCAGCCTGGCAAATATAATGAAACCTCATCTCTATTAAAAATTCATAAATTAGCCAGGTATGGTGGTACACACCTGTATTTCCAGCTACTTCGGAGGTTGAGACAGGAGAATTGCTTGAGCCTGGGGGTCAGAGGTTGTAGTGAGCTGAGATCGCACCACTGCACTCCAGCCTGGGCCAAAGAGCGAGACCCCATCTAAAAAAAAAGGGGTGGGGGTGCACAGTAGAAAGCTGAAATAGGTCAAATAGGAGAGCCTAGAATGAAACCACAGTTAAGGCTCACTAAGAATAATTTAAGGAATAGAAAGGCAGGAAAAGAGTTCAGTACTAATGTTTTTCTAAATATGCACAGTGTTGCTGGCACTAAGTAAGCTCTTAATTTAACACATTATATCATCTAAACAATTTGTACCTATTTCCTCCATTTATCAACCAGGAAATGAAGATCCAGAGAGGTGAAATATGCTTCCAGGAGCTCACAAACAGCAAACAGCAAAGATGGGATTTGAACTTAGTCTCTCTCAAACTTGAAAGTTGGCTTTCAAGTAACTTTTACCTCTGGCTTCACGTTGTATTGTCCTCTTAACTCTTTCTTTGGCATGGAAATGGGAGGATGACAGAAATGTGTAGCTGTATATCCATTTGTAGTCAGAGAACATTTTACTTTTGTTTTATGGGTCATGAATTACAAGTACGAGGCAAGAAACGACATTAGTTTTTCTATAATAAAGTAAACTAGTTTTACTAAATGTGCTTCTTGCTTGAACTATTAGCACAGGCACAGTCAAATGCTAGTAAGCAATAATAGGTATTCCTGTATTACATATCATATCCATGAAAGTTTAGAGCTGGAAGGTTAAGTGTCCCCCTGGGGCCTCACAGCTAGACACTTGGCACCCCACAATTTCCACTCTACCTCTAAATCAGTCTAATCCACGTTATATGTCAGAGAGCAGAAGTTAGGTAATATGTTTAAAATTATAATTTAGCATTTGAAAACTACCGAATCAGGAAGATCGAGTCTGATTAAGTGGGATGAAATGGTGCTCTGAAATTTAAGCCAGTCTTTTGAAGAGTTAAACCACCTAAGGCAGAGTTCAAACAAAGGCTGAAGCGAGAGGGTTTGCTGGGGGAAATCAGTGAGTTTCCCCTGAGCAGCGGGAAGTCATCAGGCCAAGGTAATGCTTCCCAGAGGGGTAACCACTGTGTGTGGAGGTGGGGAGGCGTTGCGGAAACACAGTATTTTGCAGGTCGGCCCCTGGGGACTAGGATGGCTGACTCCCTGGTATTGCAGTAAAATGTTTGACCTCTAATCACATCCCCCAACACTACACCTTGTGCGAGGTGTTGAAAGCATCCTTTCCAGTTTATTCGACTTTTCTGTGTCGACTTGTTCATTATAGCCCAAATACGTGGTAAGGACTAAGAACCCAGTCTTCAAGGTCCTGTGGAGTGCTAAAGAAGCCCACCCTTCAGAGAATCCTTGGAAGGGGAGGAAAGGAAAGGAAAGGGAAAAGGAAAGGAAAAAAGAAAGGAAAGGAAAGGAAAATGGAAAATAAAGGAATGGAAGAAATAAAGAAAATCTGTTTTACCCTGTAACAATTTCAAGCGCAATCTCCAAAGACCAAGTGGGTTAATTTGTAAATTCAGTCATTTTTTTCTAAACAGTGCCACCTACTGTCCATTTTAAGTCATCAGAAGGCTTGTTGGCAAGGACCAAGTGAAAGAAAGGGGGCAGATGATGGGGGGAGTGGGGAGGACGGGGGGGGGGTACTAGCCAAAAACGAACTCTACCCAGCCTTGGGACGACTGTAAAAAACGACGAGAAAAGGCCATCTCCACGCAATACGTATTTTTACTCGTTAACTTTGCATTAGAAAGTTTGCAAGAAAAGCCACTTATGACATTTCCTTAGAGATGGCTAAATATCAGCCCTCCAGAAAACAATCTGGATTATTTTCAATGCGCGCTGTTTATTTTTATGTTAGGGAACCAGGTTAAGCAAAAATACACATATAATTATTTTTCTATTTTTTCCGACCACCCATGGCAGAAACCTCTTTAGGAGAAAGGCTTTGACACTTGACGTCAGCTCAGAAACTTTTGAGTAGGGGGGAAGAAAGGGTTAAGAAGTGGTGGAACAGCGCGGTCTTTTTAGAGTTTTAGCCGGCAGTCGAAGGCTCCTAGTACACACACACGTGCACACTTACACACACACACACACGTGCACACACTCCTCCCAACTATTCCTCCTCAGGGCCGTTACTTAGCCGAAGGGCACCATTTGGCTTTAAAACAAATTACTTAAGCACAACAGGAGTTTGTCGCTCGGAGGGAACGTGTAACGCGGGGCTTCAGGGAAGTCCACAAGGCAAGGGCTCCCACCTCCGCCGCCAGAAGAGAGCAGGGAATCAGGTGGTGGCCCCTATGTGGCTTGCATTTCTCTACACACGTTAGCAATCAAGTTAATTGAATTCATTGGAGTTTAGAGCCGGCCTCTAGCTCAGAGAAGGCTTTGAATGGCCAATTTCTCTCTCCCTCTCCCTCTCCCCCTCCCCGCCTCCCGCCCGCCCGCTTGCCCGCGCTCCCAGTTCCCTCCCCTCAGGGTTCCCCAGTCCACACCTCCCTCTCCACTTCCCTCACCCCCCCACTCCCTCCGCCGCCCTATTAAAGCACCCACCAGCTCACTTGTTAAGACCCCCTTAAGTTGGAGGAGGCAGAAAGGCAACAACGGCGAGGAAGGAGAAGTCAAGACGTCTGGAAAGAATTACCCAGTCCTGGCTTCGAGCAGCCCATTGAACCAGGGACTTGAAACAGCCCCAGCCAAAGACTTTTCTCCCGATTCTGCGCTTCCTGGGTTCTGCTGAGCCTCCCACAGGCTTTTTTTTTTTTTTTTTTTAAAGACAAAAAAGAGATTTTCTGTTATCGGGGGTGGGGGGAGAAAGACTGAAGCAAAAAAAAAAAAGAAGAAAGAAAAAAGTTAATTTATTTTTAAAGCATAATTTCTTTAAGAATTAGAAGACTGAAGTGCAACGAAAAAAATAAAGAGAATATTAGTGAAATTACTTTTTAAAGTGGGGGAGAATCAAACATTCAAGACTTCCCTATCCTGTGTAAATGTTGCTTTTAAATTTCTTATTTTTTTTGGCCGGTCGTCTCAAATTCATCTAATCTCTTATTACCTCAATTTTGGAAACTGCCCGCCACCGACCCTCCGGGACCACACAGACAGGCTGAGGACGACTTTATGACCAAGAGCTGAACAAGGTACGTTACACTGGCGCGGTTTGGTGAACGATGAAGGTCCTCAAATAGGCCAGGGAGAAGGAAGAAATTATCCATATAAGTGTTTTGAAATTTTTGGAAAATTTGGAGTTTTAAAAATTTCCAAGACGGAAGATCAGGGAATATTTCAGGTCGCTGTCAGGCTTAGCAACAGAGAGCCCTCTTTTCCCATCTCTGTGGCTCTCGCCAGAAATCCGCTGCCTTTCTGGGGACACAGGTAACCTCTCTGCCTGGGGAAGGCGGCACGTCCCCAGATGGACTTTTCCATTTTGCATCTTCCGGAGCAGCAGAGGGGCTCCTGAGTTAGGAAACAGAATTTCCAATGTGTAAGGAAAATGCATTCTGCACAGCCACCCCAACCCCTTCCTTTCTCCCCCGCCCCGCCCCGCCCCCCCCTCCCCCCACACACACACACACACTGTGGGGAGAAAAGCTGCAATAACCCAGCGCGTTTTACTTGTGAGAAACTTGCTGGGAATGCAAAGAGTTAAGCAATCTGGGCTTCCAGCTCCGGCTAGCTGGGACCCTGGAGAAGGAGGGTCCTTCTCTACCTCCTCGCAGCTACCGGCCCCTCTCGGCCACTCCCCCCTTTCCCGGGCCTCCCCTCCTGTACACTTCCCGCACCCCATTAAAGTGTCAGGCTCGTAAGCCTGGGCTCAGCTCGGCTCCGGAAGTCTTACTCGGGCCGGGGTCCCTGATGCAAGCGGTGGCACTCGCAGCTGGGAGCGGAAGGAGGGCGCGCATCCCTCCTCTCCGCGCCGAGCCAGTCCGCCGGCAGCCCGGGGGCAGGGCGTGCTAGGGGACCGCGTGCAGCGCTTCAGCAGCTGCAACGTCCCCAGAGCCAATTCCGACGTGGCACCGAGCACGCCGGCGCTTCTCTCCTCAGCTGCAGCTGGGGACACTGCCCAGTGGCAGATCTGGGGGCGCCGTCTCGAGCGCTCAGCCCGGGAAGGAGGCGAGTGGCCCGCGGGAGCTGGGGTGGAGGTGGGAGGGAAGCCAGAAGCTGGGTTTGGATGGATAATCAACACCTTGGGCGGAATTCGTCACGCCTGTTCCTGCCCAGCGTGAGCCAGGGCTCCGAAATGGGTCCCTGTGAACGGGAGGGCGGGTCTGAAAGAAGGGTCTGTGTGAGGGTGAGAACCGCGAGGCGAGAAAGCCTTTCTCCTCTGGCCACGGAAACGCAGCCGCGGGAGAACAGCGCTGAAAGGATAATTGAGGCTGCAAAGAGGCGCTGGGAGCATAGGGGCGGTGCCTGGGGACCAGGGCACGCAAGACCCGGGTCCTATTACACAGCCTGGGGTGCCAGTTTCCCCGAGCTCCCGAGCTCTCTCTCCGGCCCCCAAACGTCCGCTCCGAGTGCTTGGACTCAGGGACAGCGCACGCCTCTGGGGCAAACGAGCTAAACGTGTTGAAGCCCCGTCAGTCCCTCCCCTGTCCACTTCCTCACCCGTGGGACCGTTGCTGCCTGATGGATCTCGGGAGCAATTGCCCAGGAACGCTAGGCTGCTCCAACCCACGTGTCTGCGCTGGGATTGCCTTTGACGTCACACCCAGGGGGGAGGTGTGACGCAATAGATACGGAAGCCCTGATTGGCCACAAAGGGCTTCCCCCAACTGGCGGCCTGAGTATATATAGTCCGTCAGCTCAATGTTAGAATAAAGTGAAGCAAGTTGGTAGTTGGGTTTTGCCGAAGGAGTGAGGCCACTGTTAAGACGGAGACAACTCATTGTACATTCCAGGGCTTTAGCTCAGATTTCTCACTGAGGTTAAGGCATATGATAAGTACCTTTGGATTAAATCAGGTTATTTTTTTTAAAAAGGTTATTTTAAGAATAAAGTTTTTCACAATCAACACGTATTTACATTCACGATACTAGGTTTAAAATTAAAATGTGTATTTCTATAGCTCTAAGTCCATCAAATTCGTTGTAGATACAGCTTTAAGTTTTATGCTTATATGACTATTGAATTGAAAATAACTTTTAAATTCTAAATTTTTATTTCCTTCCAATGTGTGCAAGATGATTCATGCATTAAATTAGTTTTTACCACATTTTTCTAGAGCTTACTAAGATTACAGTACAGCTGAGGTACTGGTTTTTGAGCACCCATCACATTCCACCAAGTTTTCCTGAGAGTTTGGCGATTCTTTTACATTTTCAATGACAATTTAACACTTCAAAGTACTACTGTGTTTATATATTATGTCTTGTATGTGTTTCCAGTTCTGAGACAGATAATTCTGATCTCTAAGTGGACATTTGTAGAATAAAATATTGTAACTAGAGTATCATCCCTCCTATTCCTTTTTTTCTTAGATATCACTTGAGTTGGATAAATAGAAAAATATATTGTAGACATACTGACAACTGCGTATTACCTGAGTTGCTTGTACTGTAGCTGGAGCCAAAAACTTTATCAAAGAAAGTTATGCAGTTTATAAAGATTCAAGACTTAACACATCAGTGACTAGCATTAAATTCTAATGTCACTCTCCATAAAGCAAGGATTTAGTCAGCTTCCTTCCTGGAAAACAGGGATTGTGCAACAAGTAAGAAGACACTGTACCAGAGAGTAAGTTAGTTTGGAACCAGTCATTTTTGCTAGGTCTATAGAATATAGCCCCTTAGTATTGATTTTCATAAATACTTTCCCACACACGGTTTCCTTACCGGGTATGACGTTTTAATTTTTTTTCTTGAATTTTTAAACACCTGTCACTGGTTCATTTATTTCCTGTTGTTGGCACTGTGGGGAAAGTCCTTTCTCTATGGATCAAGGTAGACATACCCTTTATCAAAGTTATATTACACAGTTACTTTAAAAGTGTAAGGGCAAGCAGTTTGTTACATTACCTTCCTGGCTCTTATATGAAATGTGATCCCTGAGTTAAAGTAATGGGAGGACAGAGCATAACCCCTGTGTCTCAAAATGTGATCTGGGTTCTTCTTTTTATCCATGCCAACCTAGGCTGTGTCCCTCTAAAAGGCTGCAATGACAGAGTTGGTGGCAGCCGGTATGTCAACTGAGCTGGGGGACAGCTACCTGTAGAGAAGACTCATTTCCATCATCCCAACTTGGTGTTTTATCCTTTCCACTCTAGCAGCAATCTGTGTAGAGTATTATCCTACTGCATACAGCCTTATATTATTTAAGTGTATTTTTCTTACGCCTGTAATCCCAGCACTTTGGGAGGCCAAGGAGGGCAGATCACCTGAGGTCAGGAGTTGGAGACCAGGCTGGCCAACACGGTGAAACCCTGTCTCTACTAAAAATACAAAAATTAGCCAGGTGTGTTGGTAATTATCCCAGCTGAGGGATAGGCTGAGGCAGGTTATTATCCCTGCAGGTAAATAGGTTGGTAATTATACCTGCCTCGGAAGGCTGAGGCAGGAGAATCATGACCTCGGGAGGTAGAGGTTGTATTGTAGTGAGCTGAGATAGTGCCACTGTACTCCAGCCAGGGCAACAGAGCAAGTCTCCTTCTCAAAAAGAAAAAAATAAAAAGTATATTTTGAATGATAGTCTTGTGGAGTTCATATATATACTCCTTTTCCTTTCCCACAATCTAGGAGAATGTTACTGATGAGAGACAAATATAACAAGGTCACTGTTAAATATTTTCTTATTTAAATAAATTTATTAATGAATGCCTCTTAACTGAATATATCTGTTCTGCAGATAATTAAAAATCTGTTCAAAATGTATTTAATGAAATTTTAAAATAATCAGACTGTAAGGCAAAATATGATCAGGCCCATAAGAAACAGCAGCTATTGTTTATCACATGTCTAGTATGTTTCAGGCACTGGACTAGATGGTTTACGTAAGTATATCTAATCCTGATCTGCGAAGAAAGTTCTGTAAATAAAAGAACTTTGCCTCAGAAAAGTTAAGCAATTCACTCAAAGTGAATTAGTAAGGGGTGTGGCTGGAAATTAATCCAAGAGGTCTTGAATATAATGCCCTTGAACTGAATTCATGCTAATTTATGCTGCAGCTGCACTAGTCAATTTTATGGGGGTTCAAATTGAGAAGTCACATCTGATTGAGAGAGATCAGTAGAGACTTCCTGGGGAGACTTGGCATTCGTGCTACATTTAACTGTGTAGATAGGGTTTTGACCTATAGAGATAATTCCCAGGAGCCAAGGTAGGTTCATGTGAAACTAAGATTCCATGTCAAGTCTTTTGGCAATTTTTTTTCCCCCTACACTGTGAACTAACTTTAGGATGATGAAGTTCAGGAACCAGTTGAGCAGTTGGAAGAATATACATCCTAGAATATATTATCCTAGAAGTAATTGATTCATATGGATGGTGCAAAGGAAAAGAAGTCTGAAACCTACAGTTCTGAACCCAGACACCGCTGGGGTGACAAGCCCTGTAAAAGGCTTGTATTCTAAGCCTGCAAGCTTGGCTCAAGGGTCTTTGCTAGGATAACTGCAGTGGGACTAGAGAGAAAAAAGGCAGACTTCAAAGCCGGTGAGGAAGAGAGGGTCACAAGGAGAGAAGGGAGGTTGGAAGGGGGAGTTGGGAGGGTTCATGCTTTGTCTTCCAGGGCGTAATGTGCTTAATGTGAAGACTTTGGGGGAGACTTCATTTGGGTACTCCTATCTCAGATTTCTACTTAAGGTTAGTAGCAGAGGGAATACACATCAGGGATGGGTATCAGTGTGAATGAGGTAATGAAAGTCTTATTTTACTTTTTAACCTAGTGGTGCCAAACTTTGTTATATAGTTCAATTGCTGGAGGAGATTTTAAAACCTGTGATGACCTGGGCACAGCCCATAGCAATGAACTCAAAATGTGGGAGCCACAGATCAGATAATTTTATGGATTTGTGGGTAATTTGGATATATAGCAAAATTTGGGAACCACTACTTTTTAACCCTTTGCTCACCATACCTTCCTAATCCACTCTTAGCCAGCAGTTAGCTACCACCTGAGTATGTCATCTTAGAAGCAGATTTCTATGATCCTTGCTAGTGTCACCAGCCTAGATTAATGTTTCCAATTCTAATTATTATCCATATAAGGCCTATTGCCCCTTCTCCCATATAGCATGAGTTTATGCATGAAGACAGCCTGTTTTAGAAACAGTTCTACTATGTATTGAATGTGATCTTGAACAACGCCTTCATTAGACAAACATTCTTTAAATGTCTCATCATCTTTTGTGCCTTTGTGTGTTTAAATACTTGGCTATAAGTTAAAAAGACACTGAAGCTAGTCTTCAGTAGATTTTCAAATATAATGATGAAGCGAGGCAAGTGTACTGTACAACTTAAGTTCAAAGATATTACTTAAATTGTCCAGGACACATGACATTCATATAACCCTCAAGTGGTTTGTCTGAGGCAGGTTGCTAATATGAGGCAGAGTGCGGACTTGAATCCATTTCTTCTGACTCCCAGTCCTCCTATTCTTTTCATCATGCCATAGTTATTCCTTGTTTACCCACAAGTAATGGGTTAAATGGAAGGCGAGTCAGGCTAATTAGGTAGTTACTGGCAGGAAACTAACATCACTGAGAGCTGATTGTTGATAATTTCTTTTTAAAATATGTACTTACATTTCTTTTTTAAATCTGATAATCTGTTTTATGAGTCTATATGTTTGGCTCCATTTCATAGATGGAGAAACTGAAGATGACAAGTAGTGTATAACTTGCTCGAGGTCATCCAGCCACTGAAAGGAAGAGCGAGGATTCTGTCCTAACTCAGTCAGGTTCTAGTGGCCAAATTCTCTGAAACTGATAGTAGATGCAGAGCTGGGATTTGAACACTAGTATAGCTGATTTCAAAATATTTGCTAATCTGATTAATGCCAACTAATTTATTCAGTTGCAACTATAAGACAAGACATATATGAACACATGCTCACAAGTCACTAGAGCCAAAAAACCAAGCAGTATATGGATTAATGGACAATAAACACTGTAAGGGTACTGAAGGAGTTCAAGTTGATAAAACTTGATGCCCCAGTTTGACCCCTGAGCTCATAAAATAGCTCAGATTGCAACTCACAGTCCCTGTAAATGCTCTTGGGTACCGTCTGCCTTTTCTATCTTTGCTTTCCAAAGGTCTTCTAGACCTGGTCCAGGACTCCCCACAACCACTGCCTTGAGACATCTGGGTGAAAAATTATGGAGATGGTTTCTTTCAAAAACAAAAACGACTGGGGCCGGGCATGGTGGCTCACGCCTGTAATCCCAGCACTTTGGGAGGCCAAGGCGGGTAAATCACCTGAGGTCGGGAGTTTAAGACCAGCATGACCAACATAGATAAACCTCTTCTCTACTAAAAATATAAAATTAGCTGGGCATGGTGGCATATGCCTGTAATCCCAGCTACTCAGGAGGCTGAGGCAGGAGAATCACTTGAATCCAGGAGGCAGAGGTTGCAGTGAGCAGAGATCAAGGCATTACACTACAGCCTGGGAAACAAGAGTGAAACTCGGTCTCAAAAGACAAAAAAATAACTGCTTGAGGGGTACCCTTAAGGGCTTGGTTGTCTCCAGCACATATTCACTGCCTCTGCAGTAAAGATTGGGGTAGGACATGTGTCTATCAGTCTGCATTGACTGCCTGAGTCTAGATGGGCTTATTTCTTTATTGAAAATGTATTTATTGAGTACCTGCTATGTGCCAAGCCCTGGTTTTCATGCAGGGACCAACCAAGTCATTGAACCATACAAAGACCCATGGCTGTAGAGAATATATATATGTGTGCATGTGTGTGTGTGTGTGTGTGTGTGTGTGTGTGTGTGTGTATACATACATATGCCACTTAGAAAATCAAGCAGGTTAAAGGGAGAGAGCCTGGTAGGGGGTGAGGAGAACGCAGGCTTGGGTCGAGTAGAGGAGTTGCTTTAGAAGGACAGGTAAGCTAAGACCTCCCAGAAAAGGTATCATCAGATCTAATTGTAGGTCTTTCCCACATGCTGACTCAATAAATTTGAATTCATTTCAGCTTCTCCCAGATCCCAAATGGAAGGACCACTTTATGAAAACTAGGGTAACTCCATTGAACTCAATTCTCACTGTTGCACTAGAGCAGCAAGAATAGGTGTTATTCTCCTTTCATCCAACATTTTGCTCTCAGCTTAATATAAAAAGGTCAAGGGAGAGGAAAAGGCTTTGAGGTCCAGTGATTTGAAGAGTAACATTTGGGTATATGAGGCAACTGCAAGGCTGTATATCGGCTCCACAGGTGGAAGCAGCGGGAACACTAGTGCTGTTTTTATGGTAACAGGATATCGGCTGTTGACATTGGGAGCAGAATTGCTGTTGCATAGATGGAACCAGGCTCTTCCTTTGAAACAACCACTTTTCATGTCTTTTTAGGTCATACCCCCATAGAAAATACATGAGCCCAGAAATCTCAGTATTGGCTGGCCTTGAGTGAGTGCCAATTCCCCATTTTCTATAACAGTAGAGAAACAGTTTTCAGGCCTAGTGCAGTGGCTCACGCCAGTAATCCCAACACTTTGGGAGGCTGAGGCTGGTGGATCACCTGAGGTCAGTTCAAGACTGGTCTGGCCAACATGGTGAAACTTCTCTCTACTAAAAATACCAAAAATTATGCAGGTGTGGTGGAGCATGCCTGTAGTCCCAGCTACCTGGGAGACTGAGGCAGGGGAATTGATTGGACCCAGGAAGAGGAGATTGCAGTGAGCCAAAATTACACCACTACACTCCAGCCTAGGAACCTCAGTGACAGAGCAAGACTCCATCTCAAAAAGAAAAAGGGAAACAATTTTCAAAATTTATTTCTAACCTCTCCTTATACAATGACATTTTATTAGCCGGAAACAAAAGAATGATACCTATTTTTCATGAGGATTCAAATATATTCAGCAAATTTACTGAGATTAATCATCTGGCATTATATCACTGTTTGAATCCAACTTTTAGTTTTTTGACTATGGCAATTAAATACCCAGAATCTTGGTTTCCTTATATGCATAATTATTTATAACATGAGATTAATCATGTGCTTACCACCCAAAGTCATTAAGAGTAAATAAGATTATGCTTAAAAAAATTTTTGCCCCACTGCCTGAAACCTAATAAATGATGAATAAATGTTAGCTGCCATTATAATGATGATGATGATGATGATGAATAAAGTTGCACTCATGCATTCAACAAATGTTTACTGATCACCATCTATAACCCAGGAAGTATTTTATGTCCTTGGGACGCATTAGTGAAAACAGATTATATATCTCTGCTGACTTAGTGGAGATATATATAATGATATACTATACTATAGCAAGCCATTCTTTAACACTTGGTTTGGCCTAGTTCCCTGAAGAATACAAATTAGTAAATATTTGGTATTAATTAATAGGCCAAAGTCTCATAGTGGGGAAAAATGTCTGAGTTTTTTATTTTAAATATTTAGAGAGTATAGATTTCTAACTCATCTTTCTATCTAGTAGTAAGTACTTATAATTTAGGATTGAACTAACTCTGTTTTCCAATTTAACTATAAAGTCATATGTCTGACAAGGAGAGTATGCTTATGAAACAGAGTATTTGAATTGGGGACTGCCTCAGACAGTCTAACATGTATAGTACCCATATCTATGCAATTGCCCAGGGGAAATTATAAAAAAACACATCTTGTGTGTCATTCCTTGAGGTCAATGTATTCCCTCAGCAGAGCTGGCTCTAAAATGTGCCTTTTACCCTTTGGCCTGTTCCGAGTTGCTGTATGTGCCATGCTAGACAACACGGAGATATCTGGTAGAAATATAAATGTTCACTCTAGCCACGTTGCTGCAGTTTGCTAGTAACTTTTCCCAAGCTTCAAAAGGACATTCTGTAGAGTCTTATGATGTAAGAGGGCGTTCCCACTTCAGCTGTGGCCAGCAGATGCTATGTCAACACTCTCTATGTCCACGTGTGCTGATAAAAGCAAGGAAAATATGAATAATGAAAAAGAATGGCAGGCAGTTCTTTTGCTGTCTATGGTGATTTTTAAACACAAGCTGAATACGCACTTCATCCTGGCAAAGTGTTTTAGTCCCGTTGAAATTTTTCACTCTTGTGAGAATGACTCACGTCTTGGAAATGACAAGTTTCAAGTCTGGTGCTCCCAGTACCTTTAGGCATTGGTTAATGTACCATGTGGGAGTTTTCAGCATCCCCTCAGCTGTGTTAATTAATAAGAGATGCTGTACTTGCCTGCCTTTCACTGAAAGCTCAGCATTTCACCATTCCCCAACAGTCTAAACTTTCCACTTGTGTTATGGTTACATTTATCAGACTCCGACATCACACGCTGTGGCATCCCATATAGCTGCTAGGAGTGGAACATCAATATGCTTTTTGTTATGTTTGCTCTTTAGCTCCCTAGTTAACTGATCCTTTAAGCTGCAATGCATTCTGGGTTTTAAAAACACTTTCATAAACACTGTTCCATTTTGCTCCTCTCCATAGCCCTGTGGGGCCTTTGACAAGTTCTGTTACTTCCATTTAAAAACAATAAAAAAAAATGACATCTGCAAACCAGAATCCTGATCTCTAGGGTGCTTTGCATTATTTAAGTTATACTAGTTGAGTACACTAAGCCCCAAATGCATAAAGGATAAACAAACAAAAATCCAGAAATTATTTTGTGCTAACATAAGAGTCCATGGCAGGTATTCCTGTTTGGTGGGTGGCATCCTTTCATATGGCAATCCAAGGACCAAGTTCCATCTATCTGGGGCTCTTCAGTTCCCTAAAACATTGTTGATAAGTGTATCAAGCCTGTGGAGGGACCAGAGAAATGAGAGGAGGAATATTCTCTTTCTAAAAAGACCCTAGTGGAAGTGGCACATCTCAGATTTCCAAAGCCTGGAATGTCTTGGCCACACCAAGTCTATGCTCAGGAAGGAAAGGGAATGCAATTGGTAAAAAGCCACACTAAGGTTTCCCAAAAGTACAGTGCAGATCTCCTTAGGATCATCCCAATGTACTATTGCAGGGAATAGCAGGTGACTGTGTGAATGGTGCCTCTTGGAGCTAAGCAACATGGTGGCCATACAGCTCTTAATAGCTTAGTGGATACTGTGTGAACACTCAATGTTAAGTTTGCATGTGGATTAGGAAATTATAAATAGCACATCGAGCAAAAGGTTTTACAAAAGTAATTGCTTAGTCTAAGTTTCTATTTAAAATAAATTTATTTCTCTTTTAAAAATCAGTTGAATTAGGCCGAGCGTGGTGGCTCACGCCTGTAATCCCAGCACTTTGGGAGGCCAAGGCAGGCAGATCACCTAAGGTCAGGAGTTTGAGCCCAGCCTGGCCAACATGGTGAAACCCCACATCTCCTAAAAATGCAAAAGTTAGCTGGGCGTGGTGGTGGGCATCTGTAATCCCAGGTACTCAGGAGGCTGAGGCAGGAGAATTGCTTGAACCCAGGAGGTGAAGGTTGCAGTGAGCCAAGATCGCACTACTGCGCTCCAGCCTGAACGACAGAGCGAGACTTCATCTCAAGAAAAAAAAAGAAAATCAGTTTAATTAAAGAAAAAGCACTAAATATCTATAAATATGACAAAAGCCCAAAAATGAATGCAAATTACTAAAGAGGAAGATAAAACTCCAGGAGGAAGAAAAATAAAATTAAAGGTTTGCAAAGCACCCCGTTAATGCTAAGCACTGGAAATGCTTTGGGAAATACAGAAAAATGGTTCTTTTGTCCTTGAGTTGTTTACAACTTTTTTCAGGAGATAGACAAAATTTAGGGATGATAGCAAAACAGACTGTTACTGAGTGGAAATGTGTTTCAGGTCTAATGCGCTGTAGCATTTTTTTTTTTTTTTGAGATGGAGTCTCGCCTTGTCGCCCAGGCTGGAATGCAGTGGCGAGATTTTGGCTCACCACAACCTCCGCCTCCTGGGTTCAAATGGTTCTCTTGCTTCACTCTCCGAAGTAACTTGGATTACAGGTGTGCCACCACGCCCAACTAATTTTCATATTTTTAATAGAGACGGAGTTTTACCTTGTTGGCCAGGATGGTCTCAAAATCCTGACCTTATGATCTTCCTTCCTTGGCCTTCCAAAGTGCTGGGATTACAGGCATGAGCCACCGTGCCCAGCCTATGTGCTATAGCTTTTAATAGAATGGAAACTCACTTGCTGAAATAAATCATGATGTTATTTGTCCTTTAATTTATTCACTATTTCTGCAAATATTTATTGTGTTTACTGGGTTCCAGTAAGGTTCATGATGCTTAGGATCTAATCAGCTAGTATTGATGATGGTGGATGGAGGAGACAGACATTGGAACAAAGGAGTATAATTCCGAATTATGGGGCTTTGATAGATATCTATGCAGGGTACTTAGGAATGGAAGATTTTTAGTATCAGTGGAGAGTTCACAAATAATCAATTCTAAAATCCCTCATTTAACAGATATTTTAAAAAATAAAGAACTACTGAGGCCCAGAGAGGTGTGGTGACTCCCCCAAGTTCACATTTAGTTAATGAGCTAGTACTAGAATCCAGTACTCTGATCTCCAATTTCAGCTGGCTGAACGGAAAGGATGTAAGTTGAGTAGTATGCATTGGAGGTGAGATTAAATCACACATGAGAAATTTAGCAAAATCTCCAGTGGATTTTTTTCATTAGCCAGTATCAAGGGGTGAGGGGACTATATGGAAGAATGACTGCTTTGGGTGTTAGAAACTTTAGGTTCCATGCCTGGCTATGACCACATATATAGACTGCAGCCTTAGTTGAGTGATCTAACACATTAAAGCAATGTATGCAGCATTCGATTAATACATTATGGTTTAATACATTATGGTATCTTGTACCATTATCTGATTTGACTCTTGAAATAACCCTCTGAGGTATGCTGGAAGGGCATCCTTATCCCTATTTTGCAGATGAGCAAACTGCAGAAAGTCACCCAATGAGCTAGATGAGAGACTGAGTGTCAAAACCCCTGAATGCTTCTAGTCCAATACTCTCCCCAGGATACTAGGTATATGACAAGTGTGGGACAATCACGGTTAACCAAGAATATCATTTGATTATATTACAGATGCATTGTGAGAGGTTTCTATGTATCCTGAGGATAATTGGAACCACACTCTTTGGAGTCTCTCTC
Source organism: Callithrix jacchus (assembly GCF_049354715.1). Taxonomy (NCBI): domain Eukaryota; kingdom Metazoa; phylum Chordata; class Mammalia; order Primates; family Cebidae; genus Callithrix; species Callithrix jacchus. The sequence goes on from NC_133517.1 coordinate 75,726,001, forward strand.
CTCCTTGGAATCACAGCTGCTTATATTGTTGGCTACCAGTTTATCCAAACGGATAATTACTATTTCTCTTTTGGACTGTACGGTGCATTTTTGGCATCACACCTCATCATCCAAAGCCTGTTTGCCTTTTTGGAGCACCGAAAAATGAAAAAGTCCCTAGAAACCCCCATAAAATTGAACAAAACCGTTGCCCTTTGCATCGCTGCCTATCAAGAAGATCCAGACTACTTAAGGAAATGTTTGCAATCTGTGAAAAGGCTGACCTACCCTGGGATTAAAGTTGTCATGGTCATAGATGGGAACTCAGAAGATGACCTCTACATGATGGACATCTTCAGTGAAGTCATGGGCAGAGACAAATCAGCCACTTATATCTGGAAGAACAACTTCCACGAAAAGGGTCCCGGTGAGACAGATGAGTCACATAAAGAAAGCTCACAACATGTAACGCAATTGGTCTTGTCCAACAAAAGTATTTGCATCATGCAAAAATGGGGTGGAAAAAGAGAAGTCATGTACACAGCCTTCAGAGCACTGGGACGAAGTGTGGATTATGTACAGGTAGGTCTCCACATTCCTGCCAGGGCAAACATACATTTAAATAAAGCAGCTTTTGTATCTGTCCAGTCATATGCTATAGCCCATCCTTGTACCTTCTGAACACAGTACTTCTTTCAGTTCATTTGAAAACAGCATGACTGTTGAAAGCACATTTTGAAAAAGAGAAAAAAAATCTTGTAAAACTGTTAAGACTATCTATGAAAATGCTTAATTTGTACCATGTTATTGGTTAAAAATCAGGATTATTTTGACAGGAGACTCTTCCTTCCCTTCCCTCCCCCCTCTTACCTTCTCTGCCCCCTTGGTTCTGCCAAATCAAATCCAACGTCATTTTCCACTCTCTAAAACTCTCCAGCTTTGTAAGAAAATAGTGTCTGCCTGAGCAGAAGGGTCTTGAGAAAATCTGTAGGCTGAAGGGAGGCTATAAAATGTTTTTCACAGAGACTGGGCAAAATGAGGGTGATCAGAACAATTCTGATTTAAAAGAGGGGAAAAAATTAAAATTGAGAGAAGGAAAAGGAAAACAAAAAATGGAAAAAAAAAATCTTAGAGCAAAAGCAATGTTTATTTCACTCTCCAAACAGCATTACCTCACTCACTGCAACTTGACCTTTGAAAGCATTTGTGATGGTGTTTGCCTGCATGAAAATTAGACAGGCTTTCCCTCCCATTAGTTTCCTGATAGCTCACTATAGGGGTTCTCCTCTCCTGCTTCTCACTGAAGCTTCCTTCTTTAGAACATTAGCAGGGTCCTTGTGAGTTTCTAGTTTTAATTTTCTGCAGATACTTTATAATAATTAGATTTTGGCCATGATGGTATTTAGAGGGGAAAAATGTCTCTGGCTTAAGAAAGGCACTGGGATGTTCTTCCTCTCTTCTAGAATTTCTAGTGAAATTCCAGTGTTTAGAAGACCCATCCTATTCTTTAGGGTGTTTTACTGTCACAGTCACGCCCAGTGGCTGTCAGGTAGTGAGATAGGAACAGGCATCAGCTTTAGAGTCAGTTGACCAAGGTTCTAATCATAGCGATTACTAGCTGGTTGACCATGAGCAAGACCACCCACCTCTCTGAGTCTCAGTTTTCTGAATAGAATAAATTAATGTATTCCAAGTGTTTAGCAAAAGTTATTTATGATGTTATCACTGATATAAGCAAAGCTTTTTCTATTAATATTATTATTTATTATGTTATCATTTGGTCCTTACTCAAATTACAGTACCTGTAAGTTGTCACCATATGATGAATTTCAGTTGATGTCTGAAGAGTTAAGAGGCATTTCTTCATTATATTAATCTGCATGTTCATCTCCCTTCTAGACAGTTGGGAGCATTTCTCTGTCAAGCTTCTCCTAATTTCTCCAAGGTAAAACTTACAAGTTAAGGTAGTTTCAGCTAATTTCCAGACATTCAGTATTGACATAGTACAGCTTTGGGCCTAGATGAGAGGATAATAGGCTATTTTTAAAGGGAAAGGATGACAGAGAACTTATAGAAGAGATCAAGAATGAAGTTCTTAGCTCTAAATACGAAAACATCTGTTTTGTTAGTTTGTTAGCAATAGTTAAAACTATTGCTGCATTTGGCATTTCTAATCAAGGCCTCATTGTGTGGATTTTGTCTTCCTTTTCTTTAAACTTGCTTCTCCGAAACCCTTTTCTTCCATCATTTTTGTTTTGAATTTTGTTTGTATCCTTGACAACTTTATACTATGCCTGTCCAGGAAAAAATAATATAAAATGTGAAATATTAGAGTAGGCTTCCTGCTAGAGCCCTAATCAGGCTTGAGAACTTTTCTTTCTCTGGGCTGAAATAGGGGAGGCCTCCAGATATACTGACCCGACCAGCTGCCCTTAACTAAGACCTGATGCCTCCAGGCAGTGTCAGCCAGGTCCAAGCACTCACACAGAGATACAAATCTCTTAGCATTCTGAAACTGGTAATTCCATCCTTCCATCCCTCAGTAAATTTCCCTATATTTAATCATGGCTGACCTATGAAAATGGCAATTTCCTAAGGTTCAGTATAAACGGTAAACACTCCCATCTTCTATTCTGATTGACCCAGGGTTTGAGAATTGCAAAGCAGAAACCACAGAAAGAGAAGAAGGGAAGAAGGATGTGAGGATGTTGGCTGCTAAGCATTACAAGTGATGGAACTTGGAATGCAGGCTGGTTAGGGAAAGAAGGAAGCAAATTTCAGGTGGTAATACACAAGAGAAAATGGGGGCTGGAAAGAAATTGACCATCTGCTCACAAACTTGCTGGAGAATTCTGCTTAACTGTGGAAAGAGGTGGCCAAAAGGATTGGTTTCCAATTGCAGCTGAATCCTTGGCACTCTTCAGCACTCTTTTCACTTGGTCTTGAATAGATGTCTTGCTTACTGCTCTTATAACCTATTATTTCATACCTTCACCACTCTCCCAAAACCCTATCCAAACTCCTCTCTGCTTAACTATTAACAGATGACCTTGCCTCCTATTAAAGAAAGAGTCAGAAGCACTGATTCTTAATGCTGTCAAGATCATCTTTACTCTCTTCTTACACTGTTTCAACAGTATCCAACCTTACTTCTTGTCTCAAGGTTCTCCTTTTGATCTATGCTCCTGAGATAGCTGGGCCTGCTTCCTCTTGTCTCCTCGGGAACAAAGCTTGATCAATTACCAGCTCTAACTCTGTCTGTCTCAGCTTTCATCTCTAGTCTTCTCTATTGACTGCTCTCTTGGCCTTGTAGCTGTTCAAATAATTAATGCTGACATAGAACAGTGAGGAGGTCACTAGTCAAGGAGAAAGCTGGTGTGGCAGCAAATTTATCTGATTATGCTGGTGGGTGCTTTCAGAGGTAAAGGAGATAGAAAACAGAAGAAGGGAAAAAACAAAATGAGAAAAGAAGTTGAAAAGGGTCAGTGTGGTAGCTCATGCCTGTAATTCCAGTGCTCTTAAGAGGTTAAGGTGGGAGGATTGCTTGAGCCCAGGACTTCAAGACCAGCCTGGGCAACATAGGGAGACCTCGTCTCTCTAAAAAAAATAATAAATTAGCTGGACTTGGTGGTGCACATCTCTTGTCCCAGCTATTCAGGAGGTTGAGGAGGAAGGATTGCTAGAGCCCAGGAGGTCAAGGCTGCACTGAGCCATGATCACATCAACCTGTAACAGAGCAAGACCCTGTCTAAAGAAAAAAAAAAATGTGGAAGGGAATGAAATTTTGTATTTTGTATTTTTCTTTTTAAAAATGGAGAATGAGAAAGATTTTTAAAATTCAGAATCAATGTATTTTCTAGAGGAACTTTGTTTTCAAAAAAAAGGATAGATTCTGGCTTGTTCTGAGTATGGCTTAATGTTGGACAAAAGTCTTGTGTATCAAAATACTGTTTATATTGGATTTTTTATTTACAGAAGTAACACATGCTTATAGAAGCATGTTTTAAAAGTATTAAAAAAACACAATGAACAAAATTAAAATTATCTTAAACAAATACCCAACTGATTGATCAATACTTTCCAATGTATATTTTTCTATTTTTTTTCTTGTTTTTAGAACACTTTGGGATTATGTTAAATTTTTGATCTTTTTTTACATAATGTTACCATAAAACTTAAAATAGTTTTGATGTCTTGATTATGTAATTGCTTTATTCCTATCTCTCATTGAACATAATTCATTCTACTAAGAAAGGCTTGTATATTCCTAATACCTTTTAAGAAGAATTACAAAGAAGTACCAAACTGCTTAGGTGTCTATAATGTAAAGGCTTTCTGTTGGCTGGATTTGAAATCCTGTACCATAAACCAAGTCACTGCAAGAGAAGAACATCCTCCCATCCCTCATTCCTTTCATAAAAGAAAGACCATGTTTTCTTTGAGGACATTTTTTTTTCCAAAATGGTTTTAAACATTAATTTCAAAAAGGTTTTGTAGCTCTAAAATGTTTAGATTTTGTATTTGCTGCTTAATTTGAGGCTGTTTAATTTAACTATATGTTTACATGTAAATTCCATTCATCTAGAATTCATATAAATAGAAAATCAAGATTAAAATAATAAAGTTATACAATCTTGATAAAGTCTTAGAAGTTTGTTGTAATATAATTAATGAACATGCACTAGAGCTTTGGGTTGATTTTTTTTTTTTAGTTGTATGAGAAATTTTAAATTGTGTGTAGTGTTCTATTTTTATAAAGTCATCTTCTGTCCTCACTGTTTTGTTTCCCCCATATCTCACATGTATGTGGCCCACTTTTTAGTATATAAGAGTTCCATTTACTGAGCATTTACTATAAGCTAGCCATTATTAAGAGCTTTACATACATTATCTTATTAACTAACCATTACAACAAACTTATGAGGTAGATATGATTATCCATATTTTTCACCTACAGAATGGAAGCTTAGTAGGTAAAGAATCTACAGTGAGGTCCAGGTTTACATACTGGTTAATGGTGGATTGGGATCCAGATCAGTTTGATTCCCAGGCCTTATGCAGTACATTTTTTTGTTTGTTTGTTTCAGTCGTATGTTTACTCTGGGGTTGTACTGGTAGGAGTTCAGGGAGAATGGTACCATCTTGTATTTACTAAGTAAGTAAGTAAGTGTGGAAGTTTTTGTTCTTGCCATTATCCCTTTTTGCTAGAGAAATTGGGCTGGTGGGGGTGATGCAGAATTTCTATTTATTTTTAGGTTAAGTTGTGGCAGGAACTAATAACAGATTCCACACATTCTATAGATAGTCTCTTTGGGTCAAGGTTAAGATGAAGGGTTAAGCCTTACAAGCAGGAAAAAGGTGAAGCCAGTAGCAAAAGAAAGAGTTTTGATTTATTTTCAACCTGTTTCCTCATTGAAGGCAGCCAGAGTAATTAATATTTCTTTCTGGCTGTTAGCTGTCAATGCCCTTTGAAGTGGTATGGGAGGAAGTGAGGAGACCCTCCGTCAGTCTGAAAACAAAAGACATTAAAAATAAAACATGGAGATCTGGCATTTTAGACTTGGGTCTTAGAATTTAAAAGGCATCTGGTGGAATAGATAACAGTATTTCTACAAACAATTTTTATTTAGATTGTTGTGAGATAAATTAACTTTAAGATTAGTGAGATAAATTAGAGGAATGCTACAGATGCTTTCAGATAAATTTGAGTTTGTTCACTGATAAGAGATTCTCTGTATGTAATCAATTCCTATGTTCCTATTAGTGATTGTTGCTACTGAGCCATCTATTTGTGATAATAATTGACATAATCCTTTAGGTGTGGGTTTACTTACAAAGTATAACATATTAAAGACTATAACCGTATACTAATGGAATACTTCTTTACATTCGTTTGTAATTCACAGGGTACGTTTATTTGTAGTGTCTCACAAATGTGTCATGATGATGGCAAATGGCTTGTTCAAGGTCAGAGAAGTAGTAAGTTACAGGACTTCAGACTTTAATTAAGGCTTCTTGATTTGATGGGTACTTGCTCATATAATAGGCAAAATCTTGGCTGAATAAAATCTAATTTATTAATATCCTACCCGTTAGGTTCTTCATAACACAGGGAGATGGAGACAGCTTTTACAAAATCTACAAAATTAAAATTGGGCTTCAAACATATTTAATCTCAACTTCACAGTTATTTTTAAGAAAGCAGAACCTTCCCCTTGTAACCAGTTATTTTGAACCCAGGGTTGGCAAACTTTGCTTATAAAAGACTAAATAGTAAATATTAGGCTTTGCAGGCTATATGGTCTCTGTCGTAACTACTCAGTTTTGCTGTTGCAGTGTAAAAAGTGGCCATAGATAGTAAGTAAATGAGGAAGCATGACTGGATTCCAATAAAACGTTATTTGTGAACATTAAAATTTTAATTTTATATAATTCCCATGTGTCACAAAATATTCTTCTTTTCCAACTATTGAATAACGTGAAACCATTCTTAGCCCATGAGCCATATCAAAACAGGTGGCAGGCTAGACTTGATCAGTAAGCCTCGGTTCGCCAACCCCTGTTTTAGATAGGGAGGAAATGGGGGGAATTAACTCTTGGCTGGAGTAGCAAGGCAGAAAGAGTGATGGTCTTGTACAATTTAGTTGATGATTTTGTGGTTACGACTGAGGTGGCTCGTTCTTCTAAATAATGCCTTCTTGTTTCATTTACTCATAAATTGGTGACTTACTTCTTTTTCATATCTCCTAGTAAGAAGTCTTGTAACTAGTGATCATGTGGTTTCAGCAAATTACAGTGATACATTTACTGTGGCCAAAAAGATGTGTCAGTTTGTTCTGTTTCCTGTGTGCAAATCCTGTCCTGTACCTTTTCCTTCTATGAGGTTCAGTTCTCTTTGAACTGGTGGATGTCTCTCACAGATTCTAATCCAGAGCTAAACAGCTGACATTCATGAAATTGCATACTTGTTATCGATTAATGAGGAGATGGCTAGAAAGCCTGCTCTTGCTGGATGGATTTTAAGAAGGGATCAAGTTATGCTCTTTACACCCTACTGAGCAAATTCCCTTGTGTCCATGAATATACATGCTTTCACAGACTGTCAAAGACCATGGCTTTCTAGCTGGCATTCTGTCACCAAACAACATCCAGAAGTTGAAAAATTTTAAAGCTCTTAAATCCGACGATAACAAACCCTTTCCCAAGAGATTTCTGAGCTTTCCTTTCTGATACAGCTAAATTCACCATGTGAACAATCTCTCTCAGAGAACTTCTGGCACTATGCTATTGGAAATTGGGAGGGGCAGGGACCAATTTAAATATGCAGAACCTCATAAATTTGGTTCCAGTGTGGTCATTTCAAAGAGGCAGTTCCCCCGGCTGGCTTGTGCTCAGGAGCAGGCGGAGTTATTTGAACATTAACTCTGGATTGCCCTTTTCCTGTTGTTTTTAGTCTTATTTTAGCTTTCTGGTTTTACCTTTTCCAGCTTGAGTCAACAGAGGTGGGTGTGGTCATAAACTCAGGATGCTGGATGCTAAAGATGAGTTAGACTTCTGCCTTCATCTTTTTCTAGCCTCATGACAGACCTTCTGCCCAGTTTGTAGCCACATACAAACCAGTGATTGACAGGGCATGGGAGAGACAAAACATCGCTTTTGGAGGAATTCTTCTAGGTTCCGGAGGCTTGGGATACTTGGGTACAAACCCAAGTGTCAGTAAAATCCTGTTCTTTTTTTTTTAACAATGAAAAACGAATGCCTAGCTTCTGCCTAAGTTTTTTTTTTCTTGAAATAAGTAAGACTATGCTGACTAAATGGAATGACAAAAAGACAAACAATAGGGTTTCATTTAGAAAATGAGTGCTTCTAAATAAGCAGAATAAAGTTTTGTAAATTCAGAAGTTAACCCAAAAATTGCTATAATTAAATCTAGAAGGGTGATAGGTTCACTATCTGATGCCCTGTATACTCTACATGGTATAATTTCCAATAATTCATTTAAATTGCTATTTTCACCAGCATTCTTTATTAATGTGAAACCTTTTTGGGAAAAAAACGCTATTAGCAAAATTGAGGAAGATACTTTTATTTTTTATTTTATTTTATTTTATTTTTTGAGATGGGGGTCTCGCTGTGTTGCCCAGGCTGGTCTCAAACTCCTGGGCTGAAAGAAGCCTCCTGCCTTGACTTCCCAAAGTGCTGAGACTACAGATGTTAGCCACTGCACCCAGGCTAGATGCTTTTAAAAATGTTGGGATTCCTTAGTTACTAATGTGAGGGACTCATGCTACAGGTAGCTAAAGTCCTCTTTAATTCTGAGACTTGATGCTTCTACTAATTAGTTAATTTTTTAAAAAATTCAAAACTGGTATATCAAATACTATTTATTTTCTGTGAGACAGGGTCTCACTTTGTCACTCGGGCTGAAATACTATTTTTATAGAGTGGTTTGCTGAACTGTTAAATAATTTCTTTTGATATTTAAAAAAATGCTAAATCTTTTTTTTTTTTTTTTTTTGAGACAGAGTTTCGCTCTTGTTTCCCAGGCTGGAGTGCAATGGCGCAATCTCGGCTCACCGCAACCTCCGCCTCCTGGGTTCAGGCTATTCTCCTGCCTCAGCCTTCCGAGTAGCTGGAATTACAGGCATGCGCCACCATGCCCAGCTAATTTTTTGTATCTTTAGTAGAGACGGGGTTTCACCATATTGACCAGGATGATCTCGTTCTCTTGACCTTGTGATCCACCCGCCTCGGCCTCCCAAAGTGCTGGGATTACAGGCTTGAGCCACCGCGCCCGGCCAAAAATGCTAAATCTTGATTCAGTCCAACCAGTACAGTCAGACTTGATGGCAGAATAATGAGATAATAAATACTCAATCTCTGCCAGTCGTGCCACTCATTATCTGAATGGGGATGTCAAGCTGATTAATCACATGACAATTCGGATCAATTTATATTTGTTAGAACTTTGCTGCATTCAGCAAAAAATAACATGTCCAGTTAGTAAATGTTTCAGGGATAGGGAGATGGGGATTTTTTTTTCTCCTTTTTTTCTACTTCTGATTTTATCTCATCATATGGAGGAAGCTGCATCATCAGGTATAAGCCACCCAGCCTTTTCCAGCTGTCTCACTCCTTTCCTAAGAGAAAAGGAATGTCTTATTCTTATTAGTGAGTATGGAAGGAATAAGGGGAAGCTCAGCTCTTTTTCCCTGGCTTCTGGGAGTGGGCAAATCCGAGGAACAAGTATCGGCTGTACCTTTTGAAGGGACATAGACTGTATCTGCAGGAGGCTAGTCCCACTTATAGTCTGAACTCTCTGGAACTGAGTAAAGTCTCCAGAACTGAGTAATTCTGAGAAATAGAATTATGAAGTCCACTCTTCCACATATAAATCTCCATTCTCCATATCAGCTTTGTAAGTATACAAGTAAAAGTTTGGTTTTGTATTTGCTTTATTATTCTTCTGTTTAATTTTTCAATTGATTTGGAAATCAGGCTGGAAAGAGAAGCAAGTATGTAGCCCTTTGCTCTTGAGTCTCCAATAGAAGCATCTATTAGGAATACAGTTATAAACTAATTCCAACAATTTTTTTGAAGTGGCTGGTCTGGTTTCAGACTTGCTTTTTTTTTTTCTGGCTTATAGAAAGATTGTGTTTAAAAACAACAATGGGCCTCTCTACTTTTAAATTCAGAGGGCTAGTTGAACACTTAATAGTTTAGAATAAAAAGGTGTCGAAGGTCCTCCAAATCCCCTTCCTGATACAATGTCATTTGCTAAGCCTAGATCATATGGACTTTAGAACTATAAAATCTTTAGAACTATACAATCATATGTAGGAGAACTGCTCTCCTGTCATTTATTTACCATATTAAAATGAAAGGTAAAATCATTGTTAAATATGTCTCCCTTTCAATAATGTCATAGAATTTTCTTATCATTCAGACCTGAAAGACAAAAAAGCCTAAAAGCCTTATTGAAGGTAACGGGGTATTTTTTTTTTTTTCTTAAACAGACCTCTAGGGGGACCAGATGTTACAGTTTGCCAGGACCGGGGGTTACCTGGGATGTGAGACTTTCATTGACAAAACTGGGAGCATCTATGGCAAACTGGGACAAGTTTATCACCCTACAAGTCATACTTGACACATCACTTCAGCTGTTGTACCCAGCAATGTCATTAACTTAAATATTGACTTTGCTGAAAAATAGGCTCTTTGTATTGGCCATGATATAACAAGCCCTCTGTTATCACCATGATACTTGCTTACTGAGGCCTTGTGGCAGTAAGATGAGGACACAGTATGTATGCCCAATTTTGACTAGAGGGAATGCATTTATAGTTCTTCCTTTAACTTAATTTTCACATTCTTCTTTTCAGGTTTGTGATTCAGATACTATGCTTGACCCAGCCTCATCTGTGGAAATGGTAAAAGTTTTAGAAGAAGATCCCATGGTTGGAGGTGTTGGGGGAGATGTCCAGGTACGTGGCTTCATTTTTTCTTTTTTTCACAAAACACTTTTAAGAGCACTCTTACTCATTGACTCATTGAACATATATTTATTACACACCAACTCTGTGCCAGGTTCTGTTCTTGGTGTTTGAGACACTTTAAAATGTGCCTCAGATCTGCTTCACTGCTTCTTTTCCTATGGAAACTGAAATAATTTAGAATTGTCTTGCTTAGTCCTGGGGTATAACCCATTTCTGTAGTAGCTAATAAGTTATATGCAACCTAAAATAAATGCATAATGATTTCCACCATATATCCTTGGGCCATAACTTAATATTCCATGTTCTGCTAAAAATTATTTGGTTACAAGGGTTAAGAAATAGAAGTATGATCCAGGTACAGTGGCTCATGCCTATAAGCCCAGCACTTTGGGAGGCCGAGGCAGGTGAATCACCTGAGGTTAGGAGTTTGAGACCCCCCCTGACCAATATGGTGAAACTCCATCTCTACTAAAAATACAAAAGTTAGCTGCATGTGGTGGGGTGTGCCTGTAATCCCAGCCACTTAGGAGGCTGAGACAGGAGAATTTATTGAACCTGGGAGGCAGAGGTTGCAATGAGCTGAGATCGTGCCACTGTACTTCAGCCTGGGCTACAGAGTAACACTTGGTCTCAAAAAAAAAAAAAAAAAAAAAAAAAGAAATAGAAGTATGGTAAGAAATTGACATATATCTTATACCTATATACTTAAAGGATGATCAGTATATGGTTGATTAAAAAAATCTGAGTCAAAAAACAAAGGAAATAAAGATAGCGACTCAAATTTATACTAGTGAGAAAGGCAAAGAATGGATAAGTGGTTTTCCAATATTGTCCATCATGTGCTATTGAAGAAGAAACAGTAATGAAACAAATATTAATGGAGGTAATTTGATGTTTGTGGGATGGAAAAATGAATATGTGAAAATATGTGAAGATTAAAATAAGATTCCCTTGCAAATATGAGGTTAGATTTTAGTAAAAGTTAAGATAGGACATGGAAAATAGACTTCAAAATTTGGATATTATCCTGCTGTATAACCCATTTTATATATGTTGGTTGATAGAAAAGGCAAATAAATTACATTAGAAGGGACAAAGAAATAGCCTGGTGATTTTTTTCTTTTAAAGAAAGCTTGCAAAATCCAGATGAAAATGGAACAAAATTGAGACAGATAAGAGAATTTAGAAATATTGCCAAGAAAAGTTGATAATTTTCAATAACCTTTATATAAAGCTTTATTTCATGATTCGAATTTTGCAGGAAGGCGATGGGAAACTCTCCTATCACTGGCATTGCAAAAGCTTGATAAAGGAGAGGAAAATTAACAGCCAAGGATAGGATCAGTTTGAAATGAACCAGCACACAGGAGAGATGGGACCTAAAAACATTCAAATCTTAGATGTTATGAAAGAGTGCCTGGAAAAAGAGTTTAGGGATTGAGAACCAAAGCCTTAAAAAAAAATCTCAATATGGCCGTGTGCAGTGGCTTGCTCCTGTAATCCTAGCACTTTGGGAGGCCGACGTGGGCAGATGACCTGAGGTCAGGAGCAGGAGCAGCCTGGTCAACATGACAAAACCTGTCTCTACTAACAATACAAAAATTAGTCAAGCGTGGTGGCGCACACCTGTAGTCATAGCTACTTGGGAGGCTGAGGCAGGAAAAAACTGCTTGAACCCAGAAGGCAGAGGCTGTAGTGAGCCAAGCTGGTGCCACTGCACTCCAGCTTGGGTGACAGAGTGAGACTCGATCTCTAAATAAATAAATATCATCTCAGTATGATAACACAACAAACAGAATAAGAATAGCAAAACGAGGATAGAGAATGATGAAGTAGAAAAAAATATTCACCATCAAAGAATCACAACACATGCATACAACTAAACAAATTAGTAATAGCATCAGAGAATCAGAGAAAATATAAAGTAACCATGCCAAAAAGAGGAAGGAGGCCAAAAGAGGAGCATCAGATAACAAATCTTACTGCAGGTAGTCACCTCAGGGTGGAGCAGGTTTTGCCGGAATTTTTAGCTAACGCTTACCTTTTACTTATGTTTTTCTTCTTGCAGATTTTAAACAAGTATGATTCCTGGATCTCATTCCTCAGCAGTGTGAGATACTGGATGGCTTTTAATATAGAAAGGGCCTGTCAGTCTTATTTTGGGTGTGTCCAGTGCATTAGTGGACCTCTGGGAATGTACAGAAACTCCTTGTTGCATGAGTTTGTGGAAGACTGGTACAATCAAGAATTTATGGGCAACCAATGTAGCTTTGGTGATGATAGGCATCTAACGAACCGGGTGCTGAGTCTGGGCTATGCAACGAAGTACACAGCTCGATCTAAGTGCCTTACTGAAACACCTATAGAATATCTCAGATGGTTAAACCAGCAGACCCGTTGGAGCAAGTCCTACTTCCGAGAATGGCTGTACAATGCAATGTGGTTTCACAAACATCACTTGTGGATGACCTATGAAGCGATTATCACTGGATTCTTTCCTTTCTTTCTCATTGCCACAGTAATCCAGCTCTTCTACCGGGGTAAAATTTGGAACATCCTCCTCTTCTTGTTAACTGTCCAGCTAGTAGGTCTTATAAAATCATCTTTTGCCAGCTGCCTTAGAGGAAATATCGTCATGGTCTTCATGTCTCTCTACTCAGTGTTATACATGTCAAGTTTACTTCCTGCCAAGATGTTTGCAATTGCAACAATAAACAAAGCTGGGTGGGGCACATCAGGAAGGAAAACCATTGTTGTTAATTTCATAGGACTCATTCCAGTATCAGTTTGGTTTACAATCCTCCTGGGTGGTGTGATTTTCACCATTTATAAGGAATCTAAAAGGCCATTTTCAGAATCCAAACAGACAGTTCTAATTGTTGGAACGTTGCTCTATGCATGCTATTGGGTCATGCTTTTGACGCTGTATGTAGTTCTCATCAATAAGTGTGGCAGGCGAAAGAAGGGACAACAGTATGACATGGTGCTTGATGTATGATCTTCCATAGTTTGACGTTTGCAGTCACACACAACACCTTAGTTCCTCTAGGGGCTGTACAGTATTGTGGCATCAGATAGTGCCACCAAAGGAGACATATCACTGCTGCTGGGACTTGAACAAAGACATTTATGTGGGTTTATTTTCATTCTGCCAAAGTAAAACAATACATCAACAAGAAGAAACTCAGATTTAACCTGTTATTTCTATGAAAATGGGATGAATTCTTTGTTTGTGCACTTTTTCCTTACTGTGCATCCGCCTGAAAGTGTTTTGCCCTATATACCTCACTAGCCATGCTTTATGTGGGTTATCATGGAAGAAAAGGATTTTGGAAACTCAAGGAAACATTCTTTCAACCTATACAACCTAACTTATGGACTGTTTGATAGATAATTTTTTTTAGGAAGGATTTTCTTTTTAACTTTACCAAATAAAATGCCAAAGGAAGTTTTAAAGGCCGTTGGCTGTGCTGTATTTTGATATAATTGTACTGTGTTTTAAAATTCTGTATGCCAATCTTAAAGACAAATTTTGCATATTCTATATTTTACTTCTCTGCAAAAATAAACCTGTTCTTCCTTTTTTAAATAAAATAAGTTCCTAAAAAATTTATACTTAAAAAATCCTGCCCAAAATGTGAAGCTTGGTTGACTGATGTTCATGATAGAAAGAATAAAATGTTTCTCTCTCTCTATCTTTTAAAACTGAATAGTTTATTTCTGTGAAAAAAAAGTATTTAAACTTTCAATATTTTAACTTTTGTTTTTATTTCTTTTAGAAAAGGCCAATATACCTGTCATACTTTGGAAATAAAAATACATGCTTTTGTGTGTACAAAAAAAAATCATTGAAAATCAAGGCCAAAGGTAGTGCAATTTTTTCGTAAGATTTTTTTTAAAAAGGGAATGATAGTCTTTGAAAGAAAACAGTAGGCATCCATCACTGGACAAAACATGAATATCAAAGAGGAATATTCTTTGGAGATTCTGACAGTATTTTCCCAGACCAAGTAAAGTGGAAAGTGGAGAAATTATCTGTATAATTTGGGCACGTACAATGCGGTTTATCAAAGATTTTGTTCCGTGGCCCAAATTTACTGGATTCTATCTATACATTGAACGTGTTTTGCCTGTCTTTTTTTATTTTTTTCAACTTGCCAGTTCACTTTACATGTTCGTATGATGTTTACATGGGTGAGTTGGATAAATTATAAATATAAAACATATAAATTAAAAATTGGCAGATGTCAGCATCAAGCATCTATCCTTTTTTACTTTCAAATGAGGAATTTTGCTTTTCTCAATTATACAGATCATTGCTTCCTATTTCCTGTTCTGGGCCTGTATAAAAATGTCTACACAGTAGAAGTGATATCAAGGTTTAGTAAGTCTATCCATAACTGGCACATACAAAAATTTGAACCAAATACTCTGAACTTGCCTAATGTAGTTACTACAGGGTCTCCATTATCCAGTTTTATTTTTTACACAATTGACTTTGCCTTGTAGCTGGTGCTGTGTAGACTTGTGTTGAAAACACAATCATTGGAAATATGAATAATTGAATCAACAGCATTATGGTGAGGCAGAGACACATGGAGAATTGTTAAACGATGCATTTCCTGCCTTTCTGCCTCATTTTTATGCAGTCATCTATGTTACATCTATCCTGCCTAAGAAAAAGCTGCACATTCTATCTTCAGAGTACAAACAGGTACACATTCTGAAACTCAAGACTCTCACTGATTTGGGAGCTTGTGGGAAACAAACACACCATGCCAATAAATGAAACTAAAACTTGAGTTTGCCTTTTTAACTATTTATGTTCTAAGTTAAGCTTTGATAACATTCAAATGTCAAATTCTCTCATTCTTATAAAAAGTTGAATTAATTGCCTGTATTTATTTTAGCAATTATTCAATGTATTTCCAGTATAGGATGTATAGTATAATTAATTTTTTGTAAATAAAATATTTTTGATAAGATTATTGCCTTTTTTTCTAAGGGAAGGGGGACCTTTGTTTTCCTGATTATAATGGTATGGATTTAGGAAGGGGGATTTGTAAAAAATATGATGGCTGGTAAAAGAGAACATGTCATTTAATATTACTTATTATTAGGGAGAAATCCCCAAAATTGGTGTGGTTTGGAAATCTGCAAAACCAGAGTGAGAGAGAGGAGAGAGACTGTTTAATTATCATTACCCTTGTCTACAGTCTTTTTCTTCTGCTTCCCTTGAAAGCAACATAAATTTAGAAAATTTTTTTTTATTGTAGTAACTTGTAGCAGGAAAAAAAATCAAAGATATGCAGAAATATAAGCAAGCTTGTTTATTTTAGCATTATTTAGAAATAACAAAACCTTAACCTAAGATCAATTCATGAGGGTAATAAATAAATCATGACATTTCTAAAAATTGGGACATCATTAGCTATTGAACAAAATGTTCTCAGATAATATATGTGAATTTTGGAGAAATGTCACTTTAAAAATATAACCATTTTGTACAGTAACATCCAATTTTATAAAAGTGAAGATGTTTAAACATGATTACCTCTAATACTGGGAATAATTGATTTATATTCTGTATATGTTTTTGTATTTTCCAAATACTATAAGTGTGTTTTTATAATCAGAACAAAAGACAATAAATATCAAGTTTTTTAAAAGTGGGTTGGGACATCTGACAGCATTTTCTGATTAGAGGAGCTTAGATATTAATTATCTTTTACCTCTTATCCCTCAAATTCATCTTATTTCCAAGTTCTTTTTGTATTATCTGTTTTATAAGAATCCTTTGTTACTTTTCTACTGCTACCTTATAAACTATATACCCACTGCACACTATTGTCAGATAATGGAGATAACAGAAATACTGATGGTTCTAATCTTAATAATTCACTGATAAAGTCACCACTTGTTGACAATCTTTTAATGTAAAGAGGCTTAAAGTACACATTTTAGGACTGGGCATGGTGGCTCACACCTGTAATTCCAGCACTGTGGGAGGATTGCTTGAGGCCAGGATTTTGAGACTAGCCTGGGCAACATGGCAAGACCCCACCTCTACATACTTTTTTTTTTTTTTAATTAGCCTGGTGTGGTGGTGTCACCTGTGACCCAGCTACTCAGAAGGCTGAGGTGGAAGTATTGCTTTAGCCCCAGAGGTAGAGGAGGCTACACTGAGCTGTGTTTGTACCACTGCACTGCAACCTGGGCAACAAGAGAGACCCTGTCTCAAAAAAAAAAAAATACAAACCAACAAATAACAACTATTCTTAATTCACCAGCATTATGAAAGCAGGCAGTGAGCCAGATATATCCTGCAGGCCATAGTGTAATGACCACTGCTCTTTAGGAATCTGTTGACTTAGTTGTACCATTAAGTATTCCCACTGACACCTAAGTTTTGAACACCTGCTACTGTGTATCACCTACTACGTGTTAGGTACTACGAGGAGGATGCTTTATGGCTTGGCTTAGTTATTTATCATGACAGTCCCAAGATGTTCCATTATTATTGCCATTTTAGAAGCAAGGACGCTGAGAGAGGTTTAAAGAAATTTGGCAACTTAAGATTATAAAGTCAGTACATTGTAGTGGTGAAATTCAAGTCCAGGCATTATGACATCAAGCTTGCCCCTTCAACTAATCCTACTCAGTATTTTGTCCACTGTCCAGTAGCAACAGCAGCATGTGGGAATTTATTAGAAATGCAAATTCACTGCCCTACCCCAGACCTACTGAATCAAATTCTCTGGGGCATCTGTCTAATAAGATTTTCATCCAAGTGACTTTTACTCACATTAAAGTTTGAGAAGCATTGCCCTAATCTAGTATCTTATATTGTACCCTTCAAACTGTGTATCATTTCCAAGATAGCTATTCATTCAAATACTATATTCTCCCATTGAACTTTTCTACTTTAATATAATTTATGGGTGTTGGCAGATATCTGGTTTTAATTAAATTTATTAAGTACCTGTTATGGAGTGGGCACCGTGGCTCACACCTGTAATCCCAGCACTGGAGTTCAATAGCAGCCTGGCCAACATGGTGAAAACCTGTCTCTACTAAATATGCAAAAATTAGCCGGGGGTGATGGCTCACGCTTATAGTCCCAGCTACTCAGGAAGCTGAGGCAAAGGAATTACTTGAACCCAGAAGGCAGAGGTTGCAGCGAGCAGATAACATGCCATTGCACTTCAGTCTAGGCAACAAAGTAAGACTCTGTCTCAAAAAAAAAAAAAAAAAATTCCTGTTATGGGCAAGAAATGAAGTGGTATAGTATACACTGTCTCTATACTCAAAGAGCTTATAATTGCATAAGAGGGATATGGTAATTACACAGGGATTTGATGCAAAATAGAGGTTTAGAGTGGCATGGGAGGTAAAGTAAAGGTATAGAGTGGTATAGAGTGGCATGGGATGTAAAAAGAAGAAGGTGAACATGTACAATTAGCCTCATAATGGCAGGTTTTAAGATAGCCTGGTATTTAGGTTGATTCTTTAAAGATGTATAAACTTGGATGGAAATTAAGGACTTTTCAGGTAAAAGAAATAACATGAATACAGCTATCGTGATGTAATTTTATTATATGGTCCTTTAAACAGAATTAACAAATTTAAAGTGGAGGTTGTAGTTAACCAAGAGTGGGACATGACTATAGAAAATAAATTTGAAGATGGTTGATAGGAGAACATAACACAGTGTGGAGAAATACTAGTATTTACATGACTTTTGATAGATCACGCACCTATGGAATTTTTGGACCGGCTTCTAACATTGTCATAACGCGGTGGCTCATGACTGTAATCCCAGCACTTTGGGAGGCTGAGGTGAGTGGATTGCTGGAGGTCAGGAGTTCGAGAGTAGCCTGGTCAATGTAGTGAAATGCTATCTCTACTAAAAATACAAAATATTAGCTGGGCATGGTGGCGGGCACCTGTAATCCCAGCTACTAGGGAGGCCGAGGCAAGAGAATCCCTTGAACGCAGGAGGCAGAGGTTGCAGTGAGCTGAGATCGTGCCACTGTACTCCAGCCTGGGCAATAAGAGTCAAACTCCATCTCAAAACAAAAAACAAAACAAACAAACAAAGTGAGTCACTTTATGATGATTTGATTTTGAAGATCTCACAGAAACAATTGTGTTTATAATTGCGATTTGGCCTGAGCATGCTTATAACAAACTGGTATTGCTCTCCCAGGCACCTGACCACATTCATCATATTTCTTCCCAGTCTGCCTCTTATTTACATTCTCAGGTCATCACCTCATGCCAATTACCAAGCACTCTCTTCAGCTTTTGTTTTGGTATAAGAAGCCCATAACCAGCTGGTTATTATAGCCATTTGATCTTAGCTTTGCCATGTCATTCAAATTCATCTCTCATCTTTGTTAAGACTTTTTAAATCCCTTAGCTGAACTGTTGAAAATACCTCCTGATGACAGGGCATGGTAGCTCTCACCTGTAATCCCAGCACTTTGGGAGGTCAAGGCGGGCAGATCACCTGAGGTCAGCAGTTCGAGACCAGCCTTGCCAACATGGCAAAACCCTGTCTCTACTAAAAATACAAAAATTAGCAGGGCTTGGGGGCACGCACTTGTAGTCCCAGCTACTCGGGAGGCTGAGGCAGGGGAATCGCTTGAACCTGGGAAGTGGTAGTTGCAGTGAACCAAGATTGCACCACTGCACTCTAGCCTGGGTGACAGAGTGAGACTCCAGCTTAAGAAAAAAAAAAAGAAAGAAAATACTTCCTGACTACCTTTCTACTCTCCATTGCTGTTTTATCCAATGGATTCTTTGCATTTCTATTAAAATTATCATTCTAAGGTCCAATTCTGAATATTTAACTTCACCTCATTGTCAACAAGATAAAAGCATTTAATATACAAGAAATTATTCAAGGCTGATGATTATCTCTTTTCTCTTTTGCAGTCCTTTAGGCCTACTATTTTTTATGTCCTACTAAACTAAATGTTGCTGCTCCCTCTTGAACACACTTTGCCCTTCTCCTTGATCTTTGTTAATATTTGTTCTCGATTTTAAGTGGCTTTTCACCTTCCCCCATTCCGCTATCTACTTGTCAAAATTCTTCCATATTCTTCATTTTACTAGCATATCCTTTACCCAATACCTCAATTTAAAATAATTCAATTTCCTTCACTTTTAGTGTTCCATTTTTATCTCTGTCATGCAGTCCAGACGTTCTTCTGCCTTGTTTTATGAGTATTAGTGCACATGGTAACAACCTGGTACACTAAATGGTTTTTGAGGCTAAGTCTGCATCTTTGTCATTTTGTCAAAAAGCAGGAGCTCAACAATCATGGGTTGGATCATGTTAAATTTGTTTCTACAGGAAAAAAATATTTATAGTACAAGTTAAATATGTCCTTACTTTACATGATTTCATTCGTTCATGCACTCATTTGATCTTCAACAAATATTGATTGGGTGTCTACTATATGTGAGGCTTTGTGCTTGGAAAAGGAAAAACTGTTGCTTCATGGAATCCTCCATGGTAACTTGCACAGTCAGGTGTTCAATAAAATTTGGTAAATAGGCCAGGGGGTGGTTCACATCTGTAATCTCAGCACTTTGGGAGGCTGAGGCAGGCAGATCACGTGAGGTCAAGAGTTCAACACCAGCCTGACCAATCTGGTGAAACCCTGTCTCTACTAAAATATACAAAAAAAATAAATAAATAAAAATAAAATAAAATAGCCAGGCATGGTGGCAGGGGCCTATAATCCCAACTACTTGGGAGGCTGAGGCAGGAAAATGGCTTGAACCCAGGAGGTGGAGGTTGCAGTGATGTGAGATTGTGCCACTGCACTCCAGCCTAGGTGACAGTGACTCAGTCTCAAAAAAAAAAAAAAGAAAAAGAAAAAGAAAAAATTGGTGAATAAATAAATGAACCCATGAAGGAACCAGGAAGGATGCATGTACTCAAGTAACAAGTCTTCTTTCAGTAAAGTTGGTAGTATTCTAGGCATTCTGCTGCAGGATAAGCTTTGGGGCGGTATTCTAGGAGTTCTGCTGCAGGATCAGCTTTGGGGCGGTATTCTAGGCGTTCTGCTGCAGGATCAGCTTTGGGGCGGTATTCTAGGCGTTCTGCTGGAGGATCAGCTTTGGGGCGGTATTCTAGGCGTTCTGCTGCAGGATCAGCTTTGGGGCGGTATTCTAGGCGTTCTGCTGCAGGATCAGCTTTGGGGCGGTATTCTAGGCGTTCTGCTGCAGGATCAGCTTTGGGGCGGTATTCTAGGCGTTCTGCTGCAGGATCAGCTTTGGGGCGGTATTCTAGGCGTTCTGCTGCAGGATCAGCTTTGGGGCGGTATTCTAGGCGTTCTGCTGCAGGATCAGCTTTGGGGCGGTATTCTAGGCGTTCTGCTGCAGGATCAGCTTTGGGGCGGTATTCTAGGCGTTCTGCTGCAGGATCAGCTTTGGGGCAGTATTCTAGGCGTTCTGCTGCAGGATCAGCTTTGGGGCGGTATTCTAGGCGTTCTGCTGCAGGATCAGCTTTGGGGCGGTATTCTAGGCGTTCTGCTGCTTGGGGCAGTATTCTAGGCATTCTGCTGCAGGATCAGCTTTGGGGCGGTATTCTAGGAATTCTGCTGCAGAATATGCTTTGGGGCAGTATTCTAGGCATTTTACACAGGATAAGCTTTGGGGCAGTATTCTAGGCATTCTGCTGCAGGATAAGCTTTGGGGCAGTATTCTAGGCATTCTGCTGCAGGATCAGCTTTGGGGCAGTATTCTAGGCATTCTGCTGCAGGATCAGCTTTGGGGCAGTATTCCAGGCATTCTGCTGCAGGATAAGCTTTGGGGCAGTATTCTAGGCATTCTGCTGCAGGATCAGCTTTGGGGCAGTATTCTAGGCATTCTGCTGCAGGATCAGCTTTGGGGCAGTATTCTAGGCATTCTGCTGCAGGATCAGCTTTGGGGCAGTATTCTAGGCATTCTGCTGCAGGATAAGCTTTGGGGCAGTATTCTAGGCATTTTACACAGTATAAGCTTTGGGGCAGTTTTCTAGGCATTCTGCTGCAGGATCAGCTTTGGGGCAGTATTCTAGGCATTCTGCTGCAGGATAAGCTTTGGGGCAGTATTCTAGGCATTTTACACAGGATAAGCTTTGGGGCAGTATTCTAGGCATTCTGCTGCAGGATAAGCTTTGGGGCAGTATTCTAGGCATTCTGCTGCAGGATAAGCTTTGGGGCAGTATTCTAGGCATTTTACACAGGATAAGCTTTGGGGCAGTATTCTAGGCATTCTGCTGCAGGATAAGCTTTGGGGCAGTATTCTAGGCATTCTGCTGCAGGATCAGCTTTGGGGCAGTATTCTAAGGAATTTTGCTGCAGAATATGCTTTGGGGCAGTATTCTAGGCATTTTACACAGGATAAGCTTTGGGGTAGTATTCTAGGCATTCTGCTGCAGGATCAGCTTTGGGGCAGTATTCTAGGCATTCTGCTGGAGGATAAGCTTTGGGGCAGTATTCTAGGCATTCTGCTGCAGGATAAGCTTTGGGGTAGTATTCTAGGCATTCTGCTGCAGGATAAGCTTTGGGGTAGTATTCTAGGCATTCTGCTGCAGGATAAGCTTTGGGGTAGTATTCTAGGCATTCTGCTGCAGGATAAGCTTTGGGGTAGTATTCTAGGCATTCTGCTGCAGGATCAGCTTTGGGGCGGTATTCTAGGAATTTTGCTGCAGAATATGCTTTGGGGCAGTATTCTAGGCATTTTACACAGGATAAGCTTTGGGGTAGTATTCTAGGCATTCTGCTGCAGGATCAGCTTTGGGGCAGTATTCTAGGCATTCTGCTGGAGGATAAGCTTTGGGGCAGTATTCTAGGCATTCTGCTGCAGGATAAGCTTTGGGGCAGTATTCTAGGCGTTCTGCTGCAGGATCAGCTTTGGGGCAGTATTCTAGGCATTCTGCTGCAGGATAAGCTTTGGGGCAGTATTCTAGGCATTCTGCTGCAGGATAAGCTTTGGGGCAGTATTCTAGGCATTCTGCTGCAGGATCAGCTTTGGGGCGGTATTCTAGGAATTTTGCTGCAGAATATGCTTTGGGGCAGTATTCTAGGCATTTTACACAGGATAAGCTTTGGGGTAGTATTCTAGGCATTCTGCTGCAGGATCAGCTTTGGGGCAGTATTCTAGGCATTCTGCTGGAGGATAAGCTTTGGGGTAGTATTCTAGGCATTCTGCTGCAGGATCAGCTTTGGGGTAGTATTCTAGGCATTCTGCTGCAGGATCAGCTTTGGGGCAGTATTCTAGGCATTCTGCTGCAGGATAAGCTTTGGGGCAGTATTCTAGGCGTTCTGCTGCAGGATCAGCTTTGGGGCGGTATTCTAGGCGTTCTGCTGCAGGATCAGCTTTGGGGCGGTATTCTAGGCGTTCTGCTGCAGGATCAGCTTTGGGGCGGTATTCTAGGCGTTCTGCTGCTTGGGGCAGTATTCTAGGCATTCTGCTGCAGGATCAGCTTTGGGGCGGTATTCTAGGAATTCTGCTGCAGAATATGCTTTGGGGCAGTATTCTAGGCATTTTACACAGGATAAGCTTTGGGGCAGTATTCTAGGCATTCTGCTGCAGGATAAGCTTTGGGGCAGTATTCTAGGCATTCTGCTGCAGGATCAGCTTTGGGGCAGTATTCCAGGCATTCTGCTGCAGGATAAGCTTTGGGGCAGTATTCTAGGCATTCTGCTGCAGGATCAGCTTTGGGGCAGTATTCTAGGCATTCTGCTGCAGGATCAGCTTTGGGGCAGTATTCTAGGCATTCTGCTGCAGGATCAGCTTTGGGGCAGTATTCTAGGCATTCTGCTGCAGGATAAGCTTTGGGGCAGTATTCTAGGCATTTTACACAGTATAAGCTTTGGGGCAGTTTTCTAGGCATTCTGCTGCAGGATCAGCTTTGGGGCAGTATTCTAGGCATTCTGCTGCAGGATAAGCTTTGGGGCAGTATTCTAGGCATTTTACACAGGATAAGCTTTGGGGCAGTATTCTAGGCATTCTGCTGCAGGATAAGCTTTGGGGCAGTATTCTAGGCATTCTGCTGCAGGATAAGCTTTGGGGCAGTATTCTAGGCATTTTACACAGGATAAGCTTTGGGGCAGTATTCTAGGCATTCTGCTGCAGGATCAGCTTTGGGGCAGTATTCTAGGCATTCTGCTGCAGGATAAGCTTTGGGGCAGTATTCTAGGCATTCTGCTGCAGGATCAGCTTTGGGGCAGTATTCTAAGGAATTTTGCTGCAGAATATGCTTTGGGGCAGTATTCTAGGCATTTTACACAGGATAAGCTTTGGGGTAGTATTCTAGGCATTCTGCTGCAGGATCAGCTTTGGGGCAGTATTCTAGGCATTCTGCTGGAGGATAAGCTTTGGGGCAGTATTCTAGGCGTTCTGCTGCAGGATCAGCTTTGGGGCAGTATTCTAAGGAATTTTGCTGCAGAATATGCTTTGGGGCAGTATTCTAGGCATTTTACACAGGATAAGCTTTGGGGTAGTATTCTAGGCATTCTGCTGCAGGATCAGCTTTGGGGCAGTATTCTAGGCATTCTGCTGGAGGATAAGCTTTGGGGCAGTATTCTAGGCATTCTGCTGCAGGATAAGCTTTGGGGTAGTATTCTAGGCATTCTGCTGCAGGATAAGCTTTGGGGTAGTATTCTAGGCATTCTGCTGCAGGATAAGCTTTGGGGTAGTATTCTAGGCATTCTGCTGCAGGATAAGCTTTGGGGTAGTATTCTAGGCATTCTGCTGCAGGATCAGCTTTGGGGCGGTATTCTAGGAATTTTGCTGCAGAATATGCTTTGGGGCAGTATTCTAGGCATTTTACACAGGATAAGCTTTGGGGCAGTATTCTAGGCATTCTGCTGGAGGATAAGCTTTGGG
Organism: Callithrix jacchus; assembly: GCF_049354715.1. Taxonomy (NCBI): domain Eukaryota; kingdom Metazoa; phylum Chordata; class Mammalia; order Primates; family Cebidae; genus Callithrix; species Callithrix jacchus. The sequence continues at coordinate 75,750,366 of NC_133517.1, forward strand.
GCAGTATTCTAGGCATTCTGCTGCAGGATAAGCTTTGGGGCAGTATTCTAGGCGTTCTGCTGCAGGATCAGCTTTGGGGCAGTATTCTAGGCATTCTGCTGCAGGATAAGCTTTGGGGCAGTATTCTAGGCATTCTGCTGCAGGATAAGCTTTGGGGCAGTATTCTAGGCATTCTGCTCCAGGATCAGCTTTGGGGTGGTATTCTAGGAATTTTGCTGCAGAATATGCTTTGGGGCAGTATTCTAGGCATTTTACACAGGATAAGCTTTGGGGTAGTATTCTAGGCATTCTGCTGCAGGATCAGCTTTGGGGCAGTATTCTAGGCATTCTGCTGGAGGATAAGCTTTGGGGTAGTATTCTAGGCATTCTGCTGCAGGATCAGCTTTGGGGTAGTATTCTAGGCATTCTGCTGCAGGATCAGCTTTGGGGCAGTATTCTAGGCATTCTGCTGCAGGATAAGCTTTGGGGCAGTATTCTAGGCGTTCTGCTGCAGGATCAGCTTTGGGGCAGTATTCTAGGCATTCTGCTGCAGGATAAGCTTTGGGGCAGTATTCTAGGCGTTCTGCTGCAGGATCAGCTTTGGGGCAGTATTCTAGGCATTCTGCTGCAGGATAAGCTTTGAGGTAGTATTCTAGGCATTTTGCTGCAAGATAAGCACATCAATTTTCGAAGGTATTTAAAGATTGTAATCCCAGCCCCTTGGGAGGCTAAAGCTACACATTTTTTTTGCTTTGGGCAGAGAACTGATGCTTTTGTCAATAAAAGAAAAAGTATCTTGGTACTGTCTATCAAGTTAAGGCATTCATCGACAAACAGTTTTTGAGTAGTGATGATTTGCCAGACTTTGCTGTGATATCAGAAATAAAAAATTATACTTTTCTTCAAAATGTTGTTTAAAGGAACTTAAAGTTAGCCCTGCTCTTACTTTACTGTGGTCTTTTGCAGAAGCTCTTCCTGACCCCACTTCTCTCCCACTGCCACCTTTGTATAGTTAACTCCTACCCTTCAGCCTCAGCTCAATCATCACTTCCTCCAGGAAGTCTTCCATAACTCCTTGGTTAGTATCTGTCTCTTCCAGTAAAGGATAAGCTGGAATGATAAAAGGAGTGTGTGAAATCGTTATCAGCATTGCATGCACTGATCTGAGCACACACTGTGTCACAGGTTAGGAACTCAATGTAAATTTGTGAACAGCATAAAAGTGTGAGGGAATAAAATTCCCAATACAGGTTGGGAAACACCCACAGAGTCAGTTATTTTTTCTTTTAAGTCAAAATCTTGGTTTTTAGCTATAAGGACTTCTTCATCCCTGGGTAGACTTATAACTTATGATATAAAGAGAAGCTAGAGACAGAAATACATCAGTGTTGGGAAAGAAAAATCTATGGGCAGGAGACTGCTCTTCAGTTGTGAGAAGGTGAAGTAGTAGAGATCACTAGAATTCTTATAAGGAGGATGCACAGATCACCCACAAAAATTGTCTTTTTTTTAACTTACTAATTTAAATGCTAAGTGCTACATTTCCTGTATTGTTTAATTGTTCATGTTTTTCTTTGATGTAATTTGGACAAGTACTGTTGACACATCTTCTCATATTATTTGGTTCCCGGGAGTACCTAGCCTTCTCCTTGAACAAAGCCATTTCTGATACAATGTTCTACCTTCACGTCATAAAATGCTAATGTGTATTTTATATGCCATTAAACTGTATTACAATGCTGTACATCTGAAGCTTTTCTTATACATGCATATCATATACATGCATGTAGTCACCTCTTTTCATAGCTAACTCTGCCGTGTCATTTATGACTCAATTCGATATTATCTTCACCAGAAAGCTTCCCTGACTCCCCCTGCCCCACCAGTATTGCATAACATGTTTTCTTTACCCCTAGTGATCTCTCTTCCACATGTGATCATCATCTTGTTCTAGATTCTGGGCTCCCCCACACCTAGCATAAGATCTCTCCAAAAGCAGGAGCTCAAAAATCATGGGTTGGATCACGTTAAATTTGTTTCTATAGGGAAAAAAAATTTTACAGTACAAGTCTATGCATCTAAATATATATCCTTACTTTACATGATTTCATTTATTCATGCACTCATTTGATCTTCAACAAATATTGATTAGGTGTCTGCTGTATACTAGGCGTTGTGCTTGGAAAAGGAAAAACTGTTTCTTCAGTGCTCCAAGGTATTGAAAGATCATTCATTAAGAGTTCTAATCTCAGGCATGTTTACAAAAAGTAGCTGGGTGTGGTGGCGTGCCTGTAATCCCAGATACTTGGGAGGCTGAGGCAGGAGAATCCCTTGAAGCTGGGAGGTGGAGATTGCAGTGAGCCAAGATCGCACCACTGCACTCCAGCCTGGCGTTGGCAACGGAGCAAGACCCCCTCTCAATAAAGAAAGAGAAAGGGAGAGAGGGAAAGAGGGAGAGAGGGAGAGAGGGAGAGAGGGAGAGAGGGAGAGAGGGAGAGAGGGAAGGGGGAGAGAGGGAGGGAGGAGAGAGGGAGGGGGAGGGGGAGAGAGGGAGAGAGGGAGTGGGGAAGAGAGAGATTGAGAGAGAGAAGGAGGGAGGGAGGGAAAAGAAAGAAAGAAAAGAAACACCATATTTCTTTGCGGGCTGTAGAAATGCTCAGAAAGTTTTAATGTGCTGATGAGCTTTATGAATCTATAAGAAAGGCCCATCACATACAGAAATCCCCACACTTACATGACTGTGGTATTCTTTCCACGGGGTGTCTGTTAACATCTAGATTCACATTATTATTCTGCAGAATATAGTTCAGGTGACACTGGCATATATTTTCTGACATCACAAGCTGAATTCTTTTTCACTCACCATCTAGGAACACCACTCAGAGCTTAACCTCCTTCTTATTTGAGTAATCAGCTCCAGGTATGGGGATCACAAGGTTAAGTAAGAGAAAGAACCTTCAGGTTTATTTGGCTTAGCCTCCCAGCTACAGAAACAGGCTCTTCTATGAAGAGTTCAACTTACCCACCTGTGGTCAGAAAGCTCTCCACACTATAGCTTAGGCAAACCTAAGTGATTTAATTCTGCTTTTCAGGGCAACAAGGAGTTTAATCCTCACATGGTGGGGAAAATGTACAATTAGTGGGTTAGCTAGTCTTTGAAGCAACTCTGGCAATATATGAGAGCACTGACAGTAAATAAGCACTGTTGCTTTATAAACCAAGGGAAATTTTGCTTTTTATTCTCTACCTTGGATTGTGTTGATTGTTGAGTAACAAAATCAAATACTATCAGTTAAAAACAAACAAACAAACAAAAAACAGCTGAGGATAGAATCACAGTACACATATCTTCCTCTCAGAATGAACCAGGCACTCGTATGTTATATAAGTAAACAATTCGTCTCTGCAGACAACAGGTAATGTGTCTCTAATTTTAAAAAAAGATGCAAGAATTACAAAAATAAAAATCCTGGAAAAAGGATCTTTGGGAATTGAAAATACATGGCTGTTTTATGATGCTTAGTGGAATCACTGTAGATAGAAAACCTAAAGTTCATTTGGTCCAATTCAGCTGCTTCAAATCTTTCAGGAATGGAGCGAGGTATAAAGAAAGAGAGAGAGGAAAGAAAGAAAGAAAGAAAGAAAGAAAGAAAGAAAGAAAGAAAGAAAGAAAGAAAGAAAGGAGGAAGGAAGGAAGGAAAGAAGGAAGGAAGGAAGGAAGGAAGGAAGGAAGGAAGGAAGGAAGGAAGGAAGGAAGGAAGGAAAGAAAGAGAGTGGAAAAAGTTCAAGCTCCTTATCTCAAGTAAGTAGACAACAATCCATCTGATTTTTCTCTGGAGTTCTAGCTTCACAGCCAGTTACAAGCCCTGGAGCTAACATCTGGCTCTCTTTCATCCAGATAACTGTTTGAGGTCTGCTTTATAATGCAGAAAACCTCTAATTTGCAATTTCTGGGCTGCTTCTCTAATCTTGAACCTGACGTATTGAGGCTATGCTTAAATCCATTCCCTTCAAAAGGAGTTGTAAATTATAAGCTTTCAGGATTACAGGTCTTTGATACTTAGATTTTAAATATAAGACCACTCTGAGTAGTACAGCACAGTACCTGAAATTTTCAGCTCCATTAGAAAATATCATAACATATTTTAAAAAATTGAGATTCTAAAGTTCTTGCTCCGAAACAAATTGCTGCCATATTAGCCATTTTGGAAGTGTGGACGGCCAGACAAGCTTGCAGCTCTGACTGATTGTGTACTTGGGCTCTGGTTGCGGATTGACTTGTATTCAAACTACTGCTCTGCTATTCAGCTGTATAAACTTGAAAAGACTACACCGTTACTTGGAGCCTCATTTTCTTCATCTGAATAACAAAGGAAATGACACCTTTCAGAGTTACTCTGTGATCAAAATATCCTATGAAAAATACATAGGAAAAATACTTACTATATCATAAGAATTTAATAAAATTTTAATTTTTCCTTCTCTCACAAACAACTAACTTCATTAATATTCCTTTCTTCCTATACTTTCTTTACTCAGCAAAACACTGCACTGAGGACTTGGATATATAACTCAAATACTAAGGAATTTTACCTCTTAAAACTGCATTTTGGCTGGGCGTGGTAGCTCACACCTGTAATCCCAGCACTTTGAGAGGCTGAGGTGGGCCGATCGCAAGGTTAGGAGTTCGAGACCAGCCTGGCTAATATGGTGAAACCCCATCTCTACTAAAAATACAAAAATTAGCTGGGTGTGGTGGCACATGCCTGTAATCCTAGCTACTCGAGAGGCTGAGGCAAGAGAATTGCTTGAACTCAGGAGGTGGAGGTTGCAGTGAGCTGAGATTGCGCCACTGCACCCCTGCCTGGGCAACTCCATGTCAAAAAAAAAAAAAAAAAGCCCTGCATTTCAAGCCTCCCATGTTTAGGTTTCTATACAGACTTGATTTTTCTTTTTCTCTCTCAGAATAGGTGGCCACCCTTTTCAGACACTGAACTGGTACTCATGTAATTGTCTAGTATCTGACTTTCAGAATAACACAAAATACAGAAAATTTTACATCTGATAAAATAAATGCTTTGGAATGTCTAAAATACGGTAAATGGGACAGAGGAAAAGTATGATGTTGGCATTAGTTGAATTTGAGTCCTGGCTTCATTGGGTTTTGGTTGACTTTTGATGAATATCTCAATTTCTCCATTTGAAAAGTATAGGAGGTCCCCTGCTACAAACCTCATAGGGAGTCTATTGAGACTAAATAATAATATTAGTAACAATAATAGAAGGAAAAGGCCATTGGGAATTTTTTTTAAAAACTCTGCACATTTGCATTATGATGATTAGTTCTGAGCACTAGGACACAGGAAGATTTTTACTTTACAAAGGTCAGCTAAGGGCCTGAGTCCTGGTGGGCTCTTCTCTTCATCACTGTCACCACCCTGAGCCAAGCCACCAGCATCTTGTTGTATTGTCAGACATCCACCCTTTCTCCCACTCCTGCACCTTTCTAACAGTCAGGGTGAGAGCATCTGTCTCACCTGCTTAGAAGCCTTCACACATCTTATCTTAGAGTACCAAATTCCACAAGATGCAACATGATCTGCCTTCTGCATGTTTCCATGGCTTCCTGTTGAACCTCTCTCCTTCCTTATTACATTACACACTGGCATCGTTTCTGTTCCTCAGCCAAGACAAGCTTGTTCCCGCTTCAGGGGCCATTAACCGTTGCTATTTATTTGCCTAAAGGGCTCTTCTCCAAGAATACAGCACGGTTGATTTCTTCTTGTCACTGAGCTCACCTCTTTGGAGAGTTATTTCCTGGCCATGCCATCAAAGTGATATCCTGTCCCCCACTCTCTTTCTACCATATCGTCATATTGTTTTTCTCAAAGCATTTGCTGTTGGAAATTAGCATATTTATTTATTTATTTTTTACTTGATTGTTGTCTCTCTGAGCACCCAGAGTGTAAAATTCAGAGAATAGGGACATCTCAGAGCTCAGGACAGTGTTCAACATACCGAAAATACTAAATGAATGTGGCTGAATATATACAGGTATAAAATATTGCTGCTAAATATCTCATTTTGGTAAGTCCGTTTCTGCTTGCCCCAAACTGAATTGTAAGACATGCCAAAGAGGACATCAAGGGTTTAAAGAATGACTTATTTGTTGTTTTAAAGTGAAAAAAAAAGAAGCCTTTTTTCCCTTTTCCCTGATATTCATTTCCACAAATTAACAATTTACCCTGCAAGTTAGACTCAAGTATAATAAATACTTATAAATGTATGGCTTAGTTATGTATAGACCGTGAAACTGGAGGTTTATCTCTTCTTTTGAAAAATTGTTTTAATTTAACAATGAGAACACATGGACACAGGGAGGGGAGCACTACACACTGGGGTCTATTGGGGGGAATAGGGGAGGGACAGTAGGGCAGGGGGAGCTGGGGAGGGATAGCATGGGGAGAAATGCCAGATGTGGGTGAAGGGGAGGAAGACAGCAAATCACACTGCCACGTGTGTACCTATGCAACTATCTTGCATGTTCTGCACATGTACCCCCAAACCTAAAATGCAATAAAAACAATTGTTTTAATCAATACTACATGAATGTTTATTTAAGCTTATACCCAGGATTTTAAATTTTGTAACTCTCTTTGATATCGGATAATATTTTTCAAGTCTAAGTATCTGGTTGGGAAAAGACACTGTAAGGAAAAGAAACATACTAATTATCTGTGTACTGATGGCCACAGTTACTGCTTGCTCAGTTTTAAGTCGTACCCAGGAGAAGTCCTACATCACATTGCCAGGAATCTAGGCACCGGATGGTGATTTGTGGCCAGCAATAACCTTTTCTAAGTAGAATTTTGGCAGAAGGAATATAGTTAGAGATTAGCAAGTACAAAGAGTGCTGAGAACTTCCATTGACCTTCCAGGACCATGACAGAGGCTGCTTATGTTGCTATGACCTGTTAGATGGCCAACTTCCAAACTGTTCGGAACATGACTTCTGGGCATATAGAGCTTGTATCTCACTATATGGATAGAAGTCCAGCCTAAACAAGGTCTAATTAAGAAAGTGTCTCCACAAAAATTATACTATCTGGCAAGGGGCAAACTCAATGATGCCATAGGTATTTTCCATCTTTCCTTCCCATGCTTGAGTCATTTCCTTTCTAGAGCAGATAATGGGTAGTCTACAGACTGTGACTGGGTGAGAATGTATGTGTAAAGGTTAAAATATTTCTCCAGAATTGATCTAATCCAGCTGAGCTTCTGAAGTCAGATAAATACAGGTCCTCACAACTATAGTCTTATTCCTTCTTCCCTTCTATGATTGTGAATAAGAACATAACTCTAAACCTGCTGATAAAACAAATTAGTTTTCTTTTTTCCCTGTTTAAGCTAACAGGTGTGACTGGTAGATTGAAGGGAGGCTTAGATTTGGAGTAAACATTAGCTAGTAGCTGATCACTCTAATCCAAGCACTTCCTACTCATGTGATTTTGGTTAATTCACTTATTTAAGCTTCACTCACCTTATTTCATTATCCTGCAAAGCCCTGGTGAATCATCAACCTCTCTGAGAAGCTTTTCTGGTGGTAAGTAACAGTCAGTAACTCTGTTCTTTATTTCCAAATATCACTTGTGTTTTCCAGTAATGCATTTAATACATTACATTTAATTATTCAAAACTTTCTCATGTTCCCTCTTTAAGAGACTGTGATCTACTCAACAAGGAAGCCTATGTCTTACTCATCTTTGTAAACATAGTTTATCAATATGAAATGCTTTTTCAAGGAGTGAAGACTATATTTGTTGATCAAGTGAATGAATAAGCAATCTTGTCATTTATGATGATTAGCAAAAAATAGAGAAATATTCCCTAAGTCAATAACAAGTAAATATCAGGTAGGTTGGGTGACTACCAAATGACAAGCAATTTTAAATATATGATTTCATTTAGTCCCAAACAAGCCTATAAGTTAAGCATTAAGAACCTCATTTTAAGATGAGGGAATTGACATTTGGAAGTATTAGATTTTGCCCAAGTCCATTAACACATAAAGGTGGAATTCAAAATAAAATTATTCAAGTCTGACACTTTTTCCAATCTCCCATAACCATCTTTACAAGTGCTTTCTTCAGACTGGGTGCAGTGGCTAGTGCCTATAATCCCAGCACTTTGGGAGGCCCAGGTGGGTGGATCACATGAGGTCAGGAGTTCAAAACTAGCCTGGCCAACATGGCGAAACCCTGTCTCTACTAAAACATTCAAAAAGTAGCCAGATGCAGTGGTGGGTGCCTATAATCCCAGCTACTTGGGAGGCTGAGGCAGAAGAATCACTTGAACCTGGGAAGCAGAGGTGGCAGTAAGCCAAGATCACACCACTGCACTCCAGCTTGGGTGACAGAGCAAGACTGTCCAAAAATAAAAATGCTTTCTTCAATAAATGTGACTAGCATTAAATTAAACTGTATCTCAAAAAACACATTCTTACAGGGTATTAAAATAATGAAATTCATTTATGTTACTTTTCAATTATCAAGCAACATAGAGATCTATATATCTAACAATACATGGCTTGGATAATCTAAAACACTGATGCATCTAAGATTCGAGTGGTTAAACATATAGGCTTTGAGCTAGGTTGTGAATTCTGATCCCAACTCTGCCATTTATAAGACATGTGACCCTGGGCAAGTTATGTAGACTCAATGAGACTAATTTTCCTCATCTTTAAGAGATTTCTTTCTTGAATACAACAGAGCAAGCCTGACCAACTGAGGCAGAGAAGGAATGTATTGAAGACCAAAGGTCAGGGAATCAGGCAGAAATGGAAGAGGGCAGAGACATTGTAGCTGTGGATAATTAAAAGAGAATTCTTGTTCTGATTCGGGGGTCTTCTTTCCCATGTCTGCCTCCTACAGTGAAGGAGCTTCAGCTATGTTTTTGTCTTTGTGTTGTTCTACAATTAAGAGTCCATTTCTCATGAGGGAGATTCTGATTGGTTCAGCTTAGGTCACATGCCCAATCTTTGACTAAGGGAGGCAGGGCTCTCTACTGGCCCTTACTGTCAATTGTGTGTAGAGCAAGAAGGAAGCAATTTTCCAAAAGATTATAGGGGTTCTCTTACCAAAAAAAATATAAAAAAACCTTTCAAAAAATGGAAGTCTCAAAACAATGAACATCTATAAAACTTCTTCAAAGGGTTAGTGTGAAGATTAAGTGTGTTTTAGAAAATACATGACAGTGTTGGCTAATAGTAAGTATTCACAAATGTCCAATTTTTAAAATAATATGAATAGAAGTATCTTTATCTTAGATATATGATATAACACACTGATTGGAGCAGAATGCCTATGTGTGAAATTTGATTGTTTCACCTATCACCTGTGTTATCACTGGTGAGTTAAGTAAGCTCCCTGCTTCACTCTCTGCATTTGTCAAAAGGTATCATAAAAGTATTAGTTTCAAGGATTATGAAGGTTATTTTAATTGTCGATTGTGTGTAATAAATTGTGCCAAAATGTAGTGACTTAAAACAAAAACAATTTATTATTTCTCACAACAAATCAAGCCAACTCTTGACCACAGTGATTTCTTAGCCAGGCATCTTCTACATCATTTCTCTCTCTCCCCTCTCTACGTGCTCTTTCCAGCAGAGTAGCTGAGTCAGAAAAAACTATCCAAACTGTGTTTTTCCTCTGCTCTCACACCATGACAATCAACACAGAAGACTTCTGTGACCCAATGTGTGCGGGTTTTCCCACACACACCAAGCAGTGGACACCAGCTGGATGTTCTTTAATTCATTTCAACCCTTATCTATCTGGGGAATAGTGTCAGATCCAACACATATAAGACTCAGTCCGCAAGACTACCCTCCCTTCCCCAGATACCAGTCAAAAGGCCAGGTCTCTCAAACTTCTGACCTACCAGGTTTGAGTTGGGGTTCTCATGTTCTGTTAATTCATTGGAACAGCCCACAGAACTCAGAGAAACAATTGTGTTTATCGGTTTATTACTAAGGATATTGTAAAGGCTACAGATAAAGAGACTTGCAGGGTGAGGTACGAAGGAAGGAGAACAGAGCTTCCAAGACCTCCCTGGATACCACCCTCCAGAAACCTCCATGTGCTCAGCCATCCAGATGCTCTCTGAATCCAGTCTTCTTGGATTTTTAAGGAAATTTCATGATGTCAGCATTCCTTCCCCCAGTATATGCGGGGGTGACTCTATCTAGGGAGTGTCCTAAGATCCATACCCAGAAAAGTGGGAGAAGATTAGAGTCCTGTCTTGGGGCAGTAAAAGAAAAATAGAAGAAGATCAGAGTAATTCTGTTTTTTGAGGCCCAAGACACCCAACATTATAACCAAAGACTGTAACAAGGACTAGGGGAGTTACGAGCCAGGAACTGCGGAAAAAGACATATATATAGTTATATTTACTGTAGCGTTTTATATATATGTAACACTACAATAGCCAAACCTCTTTATAGGGTAGCTGTAGCTTTGGGGAACTCTCAGAGGGGGACAGAAAATTTTAAGGGAAGAAGCCCTAGTGCATAAGCAACTATTGGGCCTCTGCGTGTCTCAGGCTCGCTCATGTACAGCTAGCCAAATAAATTAGCCTGACCAAGTTCAGAATTGCTGTGCAAGGACTATACACAGGATACACATAGTTTAGGGTACAATAGTTAATTGACATGTTCAACAGTCTATGACAATAATTACGTGAGATTTGTAAAACACTTAAACCGTGCTCAGTAAATGTTAGCTAATGGCCCAAACCCTTTATTTTACAAAAGAGCAAAAAATAAAGATGTGTTACGGTTGTTAAATATTTTAAATACAATTTAGTCAAGTCTTGATCACAGGCATTTCTCGGCTGCATTTTTCTGTTGGGTACCCGAATTCACAATATTCTGCCTTGTTGGTTAAGGGACCTGTGCATCTTAGACAGCAGACATTTAAATGGCAAGGCTAACATTTTATAAGACATGTTACATCAGCAATTTCATTTCCATAAGAAAACAAGCTGCAGGAGCTACAGTGTAGGGCCAAAAGGGTTCTCATTTAATGTGCTGTAGATCTGTTCAAAGATCTGAATGGCAATTACACTGAGATTTGAAGTTTCACTTTACAAAGAACTAAAAGAATGTTTGGGGTCTGAATAATCTTAAGAGCAGGTGTTTACAGTCATTAATTTGGATCGTGAAAGAACCTCAGTGAGGAGCTTTCCCGGAGCTTTGAAATGCATCCTAATGAGTGAGGATGACAAATCCGGAAAGCGTACTCCCCTGTTGAGTTGATCTGAGCTGGGATTATTTAGTATTGCTCATTTGCCGTGTTTTCCAAATATGATTATTTTCAGTGTCAGATGTCTCAGTATTACTTTAGACTATAATGAGCTAGCAAATTTAATTCCTTTTGAATGTCTGGCACACAGTAGTGATCCATCAATATTAGGTTTCTTCTGTATCTCAACCCCAACATTTTATCAGAATTCCTTTGGTTTCAAGTTAGAGGAAACAAAGCACGAGTAATTTATATAAAAAGAGTATTGGGTAAATGCACTGATAGCACGAGCTTGAGCATACCCTGAAAATGACCTGCATGGCAGAGGCATCTGAATGTATGTTCTGAGCTAGGGAACTCAGGCATGGCCAACTGGGGGATTCGATTTGTTCCTTGTCCATGAGGAACATCTGAGTTGCTGTCCCTTCCTGTGGAACATGAGCCATACAGGGGATTGGGGCCCTGAGTTCTGGGATGAGTGAAGGTTGCCAGGTGGAGGTCATTAAGGGGAGGGTGTGAAGTGGAAATATTATATAAACTGCATGCCATTTGCAAACGATTGCAGTTTCCTGCCCAGACTGCCACCACTGGGCCATACAATCATATTGTCTAGCTTGCCACCACTAAACTGTAGGGAGGCAGATATGTGGTTCAGCCTGTTGCCACTAGATAATTTCTGTACATAAGGTAGTTCTCCTGTCCAGCTGTTGCCACTGGACTCTCTTTTCTCTTTGTAGGTTCCTAAGAAAAACCCATATCTTGTTTGCTGGCCCTGCACCACTTCTTTGGCCTGTTAAACCCAGTGCCTTTCCTATTGAGGTTAACAGGGGTTTAGTACAACAGAGGGAAGTTTATTTTAAAGACATTGAAGAAGAAAGTGTGATCGGCCCACCTCAGCTCAATAACCCTCCCCATCTGAGTAGATGTAGCCTATGATGTAGAACTGCCATCTTCCCCATGAGGGAACAGAATCTATTACAGAAGATGAGGTAGGATGAGCAAACAATTGCATATGTGTCAGTCATACATATTATCACAGACCCTATAGGTAAACCCACAGTCAATAAAAAAAAACAAGAGTCTCTTGGTAAAGCAGTGAGTGTGACATCTAGAAAGCCAACTCCCTCTGTCTTCTGTTAACTCTACTCCTTATAGCTCTGTAGCCCTGCAGATTTTGCCCAAATCCCTTCCACCGGTGTCAGGTGGATGCTATGCAGGGCAGCCCCTTGAACTACCTCTGATGCTGTGCTCTTGCTCAATTAAGGCTGCCATCTCAGCATCATTTGCAGTTGCTTTGCTCTTGCTGATGCTTCCTGTAGCCAGTCATTCCACTGTCACAGGTGCAGTCACCACACTCTTTATGGTCTTTTCCTCTTGTTCTGCTGCTGCTCCCATAACCCAAGAGTGTAGGTGGCAACCCAGGTACGTTAAAAATGCCTTTTATAGGATAAGTGCATGCAGCGACATGGATGAAGCTGGAAACCATCATTCTCAGCAAACTAACACAAGAACAGAAAACCAAACACCACACGTTCTCATTCATAAGTGGGAGTTTAACAATGAGAACAGTGGACACTGGGAAGGGAACATCACACACCAAAGCCTGTTGGGAGTGGGGTACTAGGGGAGAAATAGCATTAGGAGAAATACCTAATGTAGATGACAGGTTGATGGGCAGCAAACCACCATGGCACATGTTTACCTATGTAACAAACCTGCATGTTATGCACATGTACCCCAGAACGTAAAGTATTAAAAAAATGCCTTTTATAACATAGTCCAGGACTAAGGCCTTTTGTTGTCATTGCTTATTTTCCCCTGAAGTCTAGACATGAGCACTTGCTATAGTACTACATATTTATAGTGTGCCTTGCATTCAGTATCCCAGGAAACAGACCTTGAGATGGAGACTCTTTTGCAGATGGTTTACTGTGAACTGCTTTTAGGAAAAACACCTTTAAGATCATGAGGGAAGCAATAACAAGCAGAGGAAAAAGTTGAGCTATGATAGATTTGCAACTGAGGCATCACCCTATCCCTCGGGGGTCCTAGAGACAAAATAGTCCTCTAGGGTTGTCTTAAATTTAGACAAGGGTGCTATGTCTTTGTACCCCACCTGTCGTTAACAACCAATAATTAGCTTTAGGCTGTTCTGGGGGGAAAAAACTCAGCCTTAAACAACACAGTTCTCTTCAGCCCAGGGAAATTTCTGGGGAGTCATTCAACTGTCCTTCAAAAACAGTCAGCCGGGCATGGTGGCTCATGTCTGTAATCCCAGCACTTTGGAAGGGAAAGGCAGGCAGATCATCTGAGGTCAGGAGTTTGAAACCAGCCTGGCCAACATGGTGAAACCCCGTCTCTACTAAAAATACAAAAATTACCCAGTGTGGTGGCACATGCCTGTAATCCCAGCTACTTGGGAGGCTGAGGCAGGAGAATTGCTTGAACCTGGGAAGCGGATGTTGCAGTGAGCCAAGATTGTGCCATTGCACTCCAGCCTGGGGGAAAACAGTGAGACTTCATCTCAAAACAAAACAAACAACAGCAACAAAATAGTCAAACTCTTAGCAGCTAAGGGAGTATCTCTGTCCTAAAGCAGGGAAATCGATATTGCATCTAATATACTGTGCTCATCAAAAGTGCAAATTCTCCAGTATTTGGAGTGTTTTAGTCAATAGATCTCAGATGCGCTTCAGGCATCTGTGCATCTTAACGATGGCCCAGGTGATTCTCATATATTTCATCTTATACATTCTCATATATAGTTTGTATCATAACTATATTTTGGTAAAAAATTCCTCCAATAAGTAATACAGTCAAGTTCTCACCTAAAAGAGCCCTTTTGTTTTTGAAAATGGAGGCTCTGTTGCCCAGGCTGGAGTGCAGTGACATGATCTCGGCTTACTACAGCCTTTGCCTCCTGGGTTCAAGCAATTCTCCTGCCTCAGCCTCCTGAGTAGTTGGAACTACAGGAGCGTGCCACCATGCTCGGCTAATTTTTTGTATTTTTAGTAGAGATGGGGTTTTACTGTGTTAGCCAGGATGATCTTATCTCCTGATCTTGTGATCTGTCTGCCTCGGCTTCCCAAAGTTCTGAGATTACAGGCGTGAGCCACTGCACCCAGCTGATCTTATCTCCTGATCTTGTGATCTGTCTGCCTCGGCTTCCCAAAGTTCTGAGATTACAGGCGTGAGCCACTGCACCCAGCTGTTCTCTTAATATTCTCTCTTTCTATTCCCAGACAGAATTTTCATCTGTTCATCAGCAGATCTTCTCTTTATAAGATTTTCTAGGCTGTCTCTGTATACTTAGGACTTTAACCAACATTCAAAAGTTTATAGACATAAGGTCCAGTTTATTGTTTTTAAAACTGTTTCTTAGCCATAATTTTTCCCACTTTTCTTTTCTCAAGAAGTTATATTATGATACTAAGTTTTAATTCTTCCAAAAGGTAACAAGCCTAGAAATCCTTAACCTTCAAGAAAATATGACATTTTGTAGCCAAACTTTAGGAATAAATCTCGGGGTCTCCTGGAGTTACTTCACTGAAACTCTTAGGTATATTTTCATGAAAATGTTGAGTGACAGGATGTTCTGAACCCTGCTCTGTAAAAATTTGTGCTGTGTCTCAAAAGTAAAGCATTGCACCTCCTGCTGTTTTCTTCAAAGCCAAGGTGTGCAGGGTTATTTGTGTCCATCTAGAATTCTTCTGCCAGGCGGGGAAGTCCAGAGTCATAACCATTCAGATGTAGGAGGGACCAGAGAGATTGTCGTGACATTTTCATTCTTTTTCTCCACATTGTCTTGAATTTCAGAGGAATAAACTAAGGATCATGAAAACCCGTGACCTAAACAATAACACAAAGCAAATAATGCCATGGCCTGGACTAAGAATCCTTTCTATCAAACTAGGCAAGTGTTTTTGTTTTTGTCGTCGTTGTTGTTGTTTTGTTTTGTTTTTGAGACAGTCTCACTCTATTGCCCAGGCTGGAGCCATCTCAGCTCACTGTAACCTCCACCTCCCAAGTTCAAGCAATTCTCCTGCCTCAGCCTCCCAAGTAGCTGGGACTACAGGTGTGCGCCACCATGCCCAGCTAATTTTTTATATTTTTAGTAGACACAGGCTTTCACCATGCTGGCCAGTCTGATCTCGAACTCCTGACCTTAGGTGATCCACCTGCCTTGGCCTCCCAAACTGCTGGAATTAGTGGCGTGAGCCACCATGTCCAGCCCAAACTAGACAAGTTTAAACAAGCATAACTCAGAAGTACAACAAACCAACATGGGCATGTTCCCTCATTATAAAGCAGAAAAATCCTTTGTGGAGCAAGATAGATGAATTCGTTCTCATCTGTCTTACTTCAGAAAGGTCAAGAGATTTCTTTCCTCAGATAGGACAAGTCCTTTTTCTAAAAAAAAAAAAAAAAAAAAAAAAGGTAATTTTAGAGTCCATTAAAGAATGCATAGAATCATCATCACCTATCATCCACAAAATATTTGTTTAGGGACTCAGCATTTTTTAAATTAGACTTTTAATTTTAAGATAATTGTAGATTTACATGCTGCTGGAAAAACATAATTCAGAGAGATCCCATTCCCTTTACTTTGTTTTTGACCTTCCTCCAATGGTAAAAGCTTGTGAAATTGTAGTACAGCATCATATAACAGAAAATGGACATTGATGTAGTCTATAAATTTTTTTTTGAGATGGAGTCTCTCGCTGTCACACAGGCTGGATGGAGTGCAGTGGCGTGATCTCGGCTCACTGAAGCCTCTGCTTCCCAGGTTTAAGCGATTCTCCTGCCTCAGCCACCTGAGTAGCTGGGACTACAGGTGTACCCCACTGCGCCTGGCTAATATTTGTATTTTTAGTAGAGACTGAGTTTTGCTATGTTGGCCAGGCTGATCTTGAACTCCTGACCTCACGTGTTTCACCTGCCTTGGCTTCCGAAAGTGCTGGGATTACAGGTGTGAGCCACCTTGCCCAACTGCAATCTACCAATCTTATTCAGACCTCCCCAGTTTTACTTTTTCTTGTTTGTATGTTTCTGCATGTCTGTGTATATTTAGTTCTAAAAAATTTTATCACACATGTAAGTTTGTGTGTCTACCACCCCAGTAGAAGAACATTGTGTTGCTTCCTTATTTCCATACTCACCTCTATAGTACACTGATTCCCTAACCCCGGCAACAATGCTTGCTGCTGTGTAGAGAAGAGACCACAGAATGGCAAGTATGGGAGCAGAGGCACAACTTAGGAGGCTGTTGCTACAATCTACTTGACAAATGATGATGCTCAGAGTGAGATGTTTGTATCAAAGTGTGGGAAACTCGATTCTGAATAAACTTTGAAGGTGGAATTCACAGTATTTCCTGACTTATTGGGCGAAGATTGTGAGAGAAAGAAAGGAGTCAAAGATGATCCTCAGGTTTTGTTACGAGCAACTGGAAGGATGGAGTTACAATCAGTGGAGACAGGCAGATTGGTCCCACATCCATTTTCACAGAGCAGGAAAATATGGGTGAATTCAGGGCTGACAGGCAATAAATCAGTAGCCAATAAAGTACTAAGTGCTAAGAGCACCAGTACTTAGCTATTAGTACTGTTCGAAACTGTCATTGGAGGATGGGAAAAGAAAGAACAGGATTGGAGGAGATGGGGAGAAAAGGGAAAAGAAGGTGCCCATTGAGAGGAGAGAATTGGGAAGGGGGTAAGAAAAAGGAAGAGATCCTTGTTCTTCAAGTCACAGATTGCGTAACACTATTAATAAGCGGCATTTCATTTAAAAATTCCAAATATTTTTCTTTCTTCATCTTTCACAGTAACATTGTTGCTGTCTTATGTTCATATTTTTCTGAGCAATTGTCCTGATATTCTAGAAGTTAAAAAGTCCCATAAAATTGATCATTAGTCTGGGCATCATGGCTCATGCCTGTAATCCCAGCACTTTGGGAGGCCGCCAAGGCAGGCCGATCATGAGGTCAGGAGTCTGCGACCAGCCTGGTCATCATGGTGAAACACTGTCTCTACTAAAAATACAAATATTAGCCAGGTGTGGTGGCAGGTGCTTGTAATCCCACCTACTTGGGAAGCTGAGGCAGGAGAATCGCTTGAACCAGGGAGGCAGATGTGGCAGTGAGCTGAAACAGCACCATTGCACTCCAGTCTGGGCAAGAGCAAGACTCTGTCTAAAAAAAGAAAAATTATTAGTCAGGAATCAAGAAGAATTGTAAGAGCTTTGACTTGCTTGCTGTGTTTTCTTATATTATTATACTTTTCACATGAGATTAAGGAAGCTCCTTTGTAGGACAGAGGCACTGAAATATCAATCATAAAAACATCATTTCAGAGTTTGAAGAAACACTGAAGCTGAGCACAGTGGCTCACACCTGTAATCCAAGAATTTTGGGAGGCAGAGGCGGGTGGATCCCCTGAGGTCAGGGGTTCCAGACCAGCCTGGCCAAAGTGGTGAAACCCCATCTCCACTAAAAATACAAAAATTAACTGGGGGTGGTGGCTGGAGCCTGTGATTCCAGCTATGTGGGAGGGTGAGGCAGGAGAATCACTTGAACGCAGGAGGTGGCGGTTGCAGTGAGCCGAGATCATGCCATTGAGTTCCAGCCTGGCAACAAGAGGGAAACTCCATCTCGAAAAAAAAAAAAAAAGATAAAAAGAAAAACATTGAAAATATTGAATCTAATACCCACATTTGAGGAAAAAAAGCAAAAACTGAAGCAGACAAGAAAAGGGACTTATAAAGGATATTTTGTAATCATTGGTCTTTATCAATTATATGGAGAGCTTTGGGCATAAAACATTAAATGAATGCAACCTATAAATTTTTTTAAAAAATTTATACACTTGAGAGTCTTCTTAAACCAATTCTAATTAATGCCAAACTGTTTTGTGGGCTTGAGACATGATCTGAGAATCCTGAAAATGAGTTGCGTGTCAGAAGACTAGAAGCAGTACACAAACATCAGTAATAAGCCAGGTCTCTGAATAGAGAGCCAAGCGGGCTGGTCCCTGCCTAGAGTTGTGGAAAAAGAGCCAGTGGAAGTGAGTGAGACATGATCTGAGGAGTAACGCCATCTGTCTTAGCTCCTGCAGACAAAGTTCCATTTGTTCAGACCTCAATCCTTAGGTAAAGGAGGTTCCTTAGAGATATCCAACTGTCTTCATTTTTGGAATAAAAATAAAGCTCTAGATTAAAAAGAAGAAGAAGAAGAAGAAGAATCAAGGAGCCATATACAACACCTACAGCTTTCTGGAGGTTTAGCAGGGAAAACGGCATTCTGGGACACCTAATTGAGTACCCAAAGCTCCTTAGAACAAAGAGGAGGCTCCCTGGCAGCCTGCCCTTATTACAAATCTTGTTCCCAAACTTTAGGCTTTCCCCAGGGCTTGCCATGATTGTTTTCATTTAGGCCTGGTGAGGCCCCCCAAGTAGAAGGCTTGGAGATTGCTTCTGAATCAACTTTGTCATGCAATACTCAGAGTGCCAGGTTTTTGAGGGGAGCTGGGGCGGGGAAGAAAAAGAAAGAAATGAAAAAGAAAAGCAAAACAAGAAACACTCTTGAAGCCCAGAAAAGCTTGGCTCAAGCCTATGCACGTAATAAAAAATAACAAAGAGGAAAAAAGTGTGAATGTGTTCTTATAAAATGTGGAGTCATTGTGTTTATTTATCATCAAACTTCAGTATCAAAATTCAGCTACAGCTGTTGCTGTATGCAGTTGAGAGATACCTGGGAGGTTAGTACCAGGGTTGGGGATTATATGAATTGCTGCTTGATGTAGCTCTTTATTTCAACAGCCTGGCTAATCACCCAGGCAGTGCAGCCCATCCACTGGCTGTCTCTGAAAGAGAGAGAGATTCCGCATTCAGTTTGGCAACTTAAACCACCGTGGGTGTCTAACTTCTACTCTCAACCCACACTCAGAACAAGCTGTCCTCAGGTCCAGTCCACCAAATCCAAGAGAAAAGAGAAGGCAAAGCAGCATTTTTTTTTTCCTGTCCTTTAAACCTCCAGCTGAGCCCAGGCTTCAAAAGGCAAATGAGAGATTCCCATATCCCTGCTGTTGACCTTTTCAATCCTAGGATTTGAAGGGTTCTAAATCAGTGTGTCTCCACCCTGTTTGAAGAGTGTCTTGGAAATCTTTAGAGTTGTATTTCACTTTCACTCCATCCTATAGAGATGTCCTGTGAGCCCATATCAGTTGAGCTACCCCCAGCCCTTAGATTTTGATGGCATTGTGCCAGGTCTCCTATAGTTGATGGGCTTAGTGATTAAACTCTATTTAAATGTAGAGTATAGAGGTTTTGAATGCAAGCTGCAGAACTGAATTGCCTACGGTTTAATCTCAGTCTCACTGTTTAAAGATTGTATAACCTAGTCCGTTAACTCCCCTAGCTATCTAAAAGATGGAGATAAAACAGAGAATATTTGTTGAGTCCTTACTCTGTGAAATGTGTTCAAAGCCCTATATGCTTTCCATTCATTTAATCTTCATAATATTCCTATGGAATGGATAATCTTATGATGATCATCACCCTATCTTATTGAGAATAATAGAGCACAGAGTGATTTAATAATATGCCCCAGATAACACAACTAGTACACATTGCAGCAAGGATTTAAACCCAGCAAATTCAGCTCTAGTGAGTAACCACTATGCCAAGGGTCTAACCCCTGTATTTTATTGTGTTATAGTGAACCCCAAGTTTCTCTTCAAATAATCAATATGTCAGTATGTTCAGCTCTTATTCTTTAATTTTCTATTTTAAAGTTTATCTTCCTTGTAATTCCAGTAAACAACCTTCTCCACCGGTTCTAATCAGTAGTTCACATCTGTGCCCCCAGCCCCCAGCTCCATCCTGACTCATCCCAGTCACCTGCTCCAGTCACCTGCTCTGGTCACTTCCTTTGACCTAGGTCACCCATGGTTACCTGCTCCGACCCACCTGTAACTATCCTTCCTTCTGAGACACCCACCCTGGCACTCCAGCTAGGACCCCTGCTCTCTTTAAAATAGTCAATTGGGATTAGTCTAGCTTGTGCGGTATGACCCTAGCCAACAGGGGAATGACACAGCAGTAGAGATGACCCCCGTCAGGCATAAGTAACCCTTCCACACCTTGTCCACGCATGTGGCCACCATTGCTCCAGCCAGGAGCCTCACTCTTGTATAGAAGTAAATTGACTTGCTGAGAGCATTTATCTTCGAGTGCTATTTCTTTTGTGGCGTCGAGATTTTGCTTATAAAAATTACTTCTTCCACTTGGCTAGAAAAGAATAGTGCCTACCTCAAAGGGTTATGATGATGTTTGAATAAGCTCTAAATAAATGTTTTTAGCACAATGTCTGGATCGTCATAATCATTTAATAAAGGTTAGCTATAATTATTACCGATAAGAGGGATGCCATTTTGATAATTGTAAGAATGTGATGATGATAATAATGATGGAGTTTATCTAGCCTTCTCAAGTATATGTCACTTTCTTGAGGGCAGAAATCTAGGATTCAGGACAGTGGGGTATCTAATCACTTCGAGCTGATGATAATAGAATGAAACTCCCACATCTTTAAAAATAAAATCCTGTTTAGGGCCCTACAGTTCCTGGGTGACTGTGTGAAATTAAGAAAAGAAGAAAAAACAAAAAGTTAAAGAGTCAAAACAAGAATATCTCCACCCTGGCCAGGCACAGTGGCTCACGCCCAAAGTGGCTCAGCACTTTGGGAGGCTGAGGCAGCAGATCACCTGAGGTCAGGAGTTTGAGACCAGCCTGGTCAACATGGCAAAACCCAATCTCTACTAAAAATACAAAAATTAGCTGGGCATCGGGGTGTGCACCTATAGTCCCAGCTACTAGGGAGGCTGCGACAGCAAATTGCTTGAACCCACGAGGTAGAGGTTACAGTGAGCCAAGATCTCACCACTGCACTCCAGCCTGGGAGACAGAGTGAGACTCCTCAAAAACAAAAAACTAAATAAACAACAAAAGAATCTCTACCCTCATTCCCCATGTGTGACTCAAACCTCAGGACCTGTACCATGTGATTTCCACAACACGCTTGCTGGATGGGTATTATTTTACAATTTTACCAAATAAGAAACTGAGCATTAAAAAGGCTTAGGTAACTGATGAGGTAACACCACCGAAGGATTACTTGACCAAGCCAAAGTGTAACCCAGGCCCATAATGTCCCTGGTACCAAAGGTGGTTTGGATGCACAATTTGTGGAAAATAACTTGGGTTCACAGTCCTTGTTTGTGGAAAATAACTGAAATAAGCTACATAGATAGAATTGTGAACCCAAAAATCTGAGACAGATCTGAGTCAATTTAGAAAGTTTATTTTGCCTAAGTTAAGAACATGCCCATGACACAGCCTCAGGAGGTCCTTAGGACATGTGCCCAAGGTGGTCGGGGTACAGTTTCAGGGAGATGGGAGACATCAATCAATATGTTTAAATGTACATCGGTTTGGTCCTGTAAGGCAGGACCTGGAAGTGGGGGCTTCCAGATCAGAAGTAAATAAGAAACCAAAGGTTGCATTCTTTTGAGTGCTTGATCAGCCTTCCACTGAATACAGAAGTCAGCCTGGCTCAGTGAATCTGCATTTCTACATAAACAATAGGGCAAAGGAAGCCATCAGGTATGCATTTGCCTCAGATGAGCCTCAGAGGAAGGACTTTGAGTTCTGTCTGACCTTTGTCCACAAGGAATTTTCTTGTGGGCAAATTGTGCGGGAGGTATATAGCTTCTTTGTAGCTTATCTTATTCAGGAATAAAATGGGAGGCAGGTTTGCCTGATGCAGTTCCCAGCTTGACTTTCCCTTGGCTTAGTGATTTATTTTCCTTTTACAGAATCCTTAAGGAAAGACTCACCCCTGCCTCTCCAAAGCATTCTCTCATATGATCAACTTGTATTTATTTATTTATTTTGAGAGAGAGTCTCGTTCTGTCACCTAGGCTGGAGTGCAGTGGTGCCATTTTGGCTCACTGCAACTTCTGCCTTTCAGGTTCAAGTGATTCTCCTGCCTCAGCCTCTTGAGCAGCTAGGATCGCAGGTGCGTGCCACCTCGCTCAGCTAACTTTTGTATTTTTAGTGGAGACTGGGGTTTTACAATGTCAGCCAGGCTGGTCTCAAACTCCTGACCTTAAATGATCTACCTGCCTTGGCTTCCCAAAGTGCTGGTATTACAGGTGTGAGGCACCTTGCCCAGCCTGATAAGCATTTATTGAGCATCTTGCATATACAAGGCATGGGTTGCCCGACAGCTTCCACAGGCGTTGCGTATCAGGCATTCAGAAAGCATCTGGTCGGTTTAAAGCAGAGCTCCAGAGCTATTACAGCAGGAAACAGCTGTCCAGGATGACATTAAACAAGGACATGGACTCATAATTCCAGACAGTTGGGACTCTGTCATTTAAATACCCGTACCTCCTCTTTAGTCTCCTCTAGGTAAAAATAGCTCGGTTGCCAAGAAACCTGTAACTAGTAATAAGTTCTCTCTTACTAAACAGATGCACAAATTTGTAATTAAATGAAAATCTGAAAGATGGCTTTTCAAAGTTTCAACTTATGTTTGTATAAGATAGGCCCATTATATATCAAATATAAAAACTATTTTTTTATGTTTAATAATATTAAATTAATTAATAATAAATATTAAGGGAATAACACAATGGTCACAGAAACTCAGGAACTAAATACTGTCCCTATCGATCTTATCACAGAATCATAGCATCAGAGATTGTGTAGTTTAACACAGGTTGAGAAAATTGATTTAGAGGCAAGGCCGTCAATAGTCCTGAGTGAGCTAAACCTAATGCACACATTTTATAGAGGTAAATGACTCTACAGTCACAGGTTGTTGTGAGTTGAATTGTGTTTCTCCCAAGAAATATGCTGAAGTGTTAAAGTCCTAATGATCAGTACTTCAGAATGTGCACCTTACTTGGAAATAAGGTCCTTGCAGATCTAATTAAGATGAGGTCATTCCCAAGTAGAGTGGGCCCTGATTTCATATAACTGGAGTCCTTATAGAAAGAGGTGAGGGACACAGGGAGAAGATGGCCATGTGGTGACAGAGCCAGAGATTACTCTACAAGCCAAGGATTGCCAACAACCACAATAGCTAGAAAGAGACAAGAGAATATTCTCCCCCAGATCTATCAGAGAATATAGGATCTTGCCAACACCATGACTTCAGACTTCTAGCCTCCAGAACTGTTGACAAACACATTTCTGTTCTTTTTTTTTTTTTTTTTTGAGACAGAGTTTTACTCTTGTTACCCAGGCTGGAGTGCAATGGTGCAATCTCGGCTCACCGCAGACTCCGCCTCCTGGGTTCAGGCAATTCTCCTGCCTCAGCCTCCCGAGTAGCTGGGATTACAGGCATGCGCCACCACGCTCAGCTAATTTTTTGTCTTTTTAGTAGAGATGGGGTTTCACCATGTTGACCAGGATGGTCTCGATCTCTTGACCTCGTGATCCACCCACCTCAGCCTCCCAAAGTGCTGGGATTACAGGCTTGAGCCACCATGCCCGGCCCACATTTCTGTTCTTTTAAACCACCTGGTTTTTCATACTTTGTTACTGCATCCCTAGGACGCTGTTAGATTGGTCACTCTCTGAATGAAGGCTGACTTAAGACAGAAAAAAAAATCTCAGAGTCAGAGATTATATACTTTATTAACCTAATCAATGTGTCTCATCTATTTGTCTTGTATCCCCAGTGCTAAATAAGAGTTCAGTGAAGGTCATGGCCAAGTTATGTAATCAACTGAGTATCCATCACCCAATGAATGCATAAAGAAAATATGATATCTAGACACAGATATACACACATACAATGGAATACTATTCAGTCTTTACAAAGAGAAAAACCCTCTCCTTTTCGACAACAGGCATAAATCTGGAAGGCATTATGTTAAGTGAAATAAGCAAGGCTAGAAAGATAAATACCTCATGTTCTCACTATATGTGGAATCTCAAACTATGAACGCATAGAAGCAGTGAATAGAATGGTGGTTACAAGCGGGACAGAGTGAAGGGTATGAGGAGATGATGTTAAAGAAGTACAAAGGTTCAGTTAGGAGGAATAAATGGTAAGTATTTGAGGTGAGAAACATTAACACGATTCAGTCACTTCACATTGAATACCGATAGCATCACTTTGTATCTCATAAACATAGAAATTATATAATTTGTCAGGAGACAATAATAAATAGATAATACACAAACAAACTGTTTTTCAAGGCACGGCTCAAATCCCTGTGGTCACCCTAGCGATCTCTCCTGATCCTTTCTACAATGATTTTGTAAACTTTTCAAGACAATTTTTCTCCTTGAGAGGAGGTATTGTTTGTTTTGTTCTGAGGCACAGTCTCTCTCACTCTGCCGCCCAGGCTAGAGTACAGTAGTGTGATCTTGGCTCATTGCCTCAGCCTCCCAAGTAGCTGGGATTACAGCCATGTGCCACAACTCCCGGCTAATTTTTGTATTTTTAGTAGAGGGGGGTTTCACCATGTTGACCAGCCTGGTCTCAAATTCCTGATATCAGGTGAGCTGCCCACTTTGGCCTCCCAAAATGATGGGATTACAGGTGTGAGTCACCATACCTGGTCAAGAGGAGGTAATTCTTTACTAATATTTAGATTCTCCAAAATGAATAATAGTGCTTTTGTACTGTTACTTTGTACTTTCTATACTTTGTACTTTCTATACTTTGTACTATTAGTACTAACAGTGCCTTGTGTGAAATAAGTGATAAATTAGTCAATATCTATTAGATGGAGTTCAATTCCTTTGACTTTCAGTGCTGGCTTCATTTTAGCTTTCTCAATCATGTCTGTTCCAAGCTTTGACTCATAATTTACTTGATCACTGTGCCTTGTCCATGGCCATACCACCTTGAACGTGCCCGATCTCATCTGATCACTGTGCCTTTGTGCCACACTTTGATGATCAGGGTGTGAAAGAAGTCAGGGCAATTGACTAGATTAAAAGATACTTTAAAGACTGAACTATCAAATGCAATGAGTAGCATTTGATTGGATCCTAATTTAAAGAAAGGAGCTGTAATAAAATATTTGAAACAACTAGGGAAAGCTGAATAGGAATTAGGACAGTGTTAGATGATATTGATACAATCATAGTACTTTTTTTTTTTTAATTTGAGATGAAGTCTTTCTCTGTCACCCAGGCTGGAGTGCAGTGGCATGATCTTGGCTCACTGCAAACTCCGCCTCCTGGGTTCAAGCCACTCCTGCATCGGTCTCCTGAATAGCTGGGGTTACAGGTGCCTGCCACCATGCCTGGGTAATTTTTGTATTTTTAGTAGAGACAGGGTTTCACCATGTTGGCCAGGCTAGTCTCGAACTCCTGACCTCGTGATTTGCCTGCCTCAGCCTCCCAAAGTGCTGAGATTACAGGCGTGAGCCACTGTGTCCAGCTATAGTAAATTTTATTAGTTCTAATAATAATGTTGCCATTAAGGAAGAAAACTTTCATGCCTGCCATCCCAGCACTTTGGGAGGCCAGGGCAGGAGGATCATTTGAGGTTCAAGGCATGTCTGGGCAACAGAGAAAGACCCTGTCTCTACAAAAAATAAATTTTAAAAATCAGCCAAGTGGGTTGACGTGTGCCTGAAGATTATAATAACAATTAGAAAATTATATAATTTCACCTAGCTACTTGAGAGACTGAACAGGAGGATCACTTGAGCCCAGAAGCTCAAAGTGGCAATGAGCTGTGATGATGTTATTGCCTTCCAGCCTGGGCAAAAGTGAGATCCACTTTGATAAGATAATATGGGAGAAAATCTTTGGAATCTAGAGCTTGGTGAAGAGTTCTTAGACATGACACAAAAATCACTGTCCTTAAAAAGAAAGGTGGATAAAGTGGATTTCATCAAAATAAAGCATTTTGCTCTGGGAAAGACCCTATTAAGATGATGACAAACTTCTGCAAAACACATATCCAGCAAAGGGCTTGTATCTAGACTAGATAAAGAACACTCAGTACTTGAAAACAATTCATTTAGAAAATGGGCAAAAGACATGAATCGAAGACAATGTATTTCACCAAAATGGATATTCAGATGGCAAACAAGCATATGACAAGTTTTATCTTTTTTCTCAGCCATTCTTTTCTTTTGATTATTATACTTTAAGTTCTGGGATACATGTGCAGAATATGCAGGTTTGTTACATAGATGTGTATGTGCCATGGTGGTTCATTCGCTAAACCCATCAACCCTATTTCTCCTACGTATTTCTCCCTCCTATTTCTCCTAGGTATGCTCTCCCTCCCCTAGTCTCCCACCTCCAATAGGCCCCAGTGTGTGATGTTCCCCTCCCTGTGTCCATGTGTTCTCATTGTCCAACTCCCACTTATAAGCAATAACAGATGGTTTTTGGTTTCCTGTTCTTGTGTTAGTTTGCTGAGAATGATGGTTTCCAGCGTCATTCATGTCCTTAAGGACATGAATTCACTTGCCATTAAGAAAATGTAAATTAAGAACATGATGCGCTATTACTACACACCAATAAGAAGAGGTAGAATGACAATACCAAGTGCTGGTGAGGATGCAGAGGAACTGATTTCTCATCTATGGCTGGTGGGAATATAAAGTGGCGTAGTTCTTTGAAGAAACATTTGTCAGTTTCTTACAAAAAAACTAAACATACACTTAACATAGAACACACTACTTATACTTCTGGTTTTTCATCTCCCCCAAATGGAAAATCAGGTTCACACAAAAGCCTGTGCATGAATGTTCATAACAGTGTTCTTAGCAATAGCCAAAAACTGGAAGTAGTCCAAGTTTTTTTCAATGGGAAAATAATTAAATAAAGGATGATATATCTATACCATGGAATATTACTAAGCAGTAAAAACAAATTGATAAACACAACAACATGAATGAATCTCAAGGGACTTACACCAAGAGAACAAAAAAGCCATTCTGAAAAGGTCATATGCTGTATGATCTCATTTGTATAACATTCTCTAAATGACAACATTAGAGAGGTGGAGAACAGAGTGGTGATTGCCAGGGGTGAGAGAGAAGGTAGTGGTTGCCAGATGTGTGTGTTGTAGGGGAGTGGGTTTCATTATTAAGGGGCAACTTGAGGAGATCTTTGTAAGGATACAATAGTTTGGTATCTTAATTTCATAAATGCAATAAATATGACATAGAACTATACACATACATTGTACCAATGTCAGTTTCCTGGTTTTCACATTTTACTGTAGTTATGTGAGATGCAACCATTGGAATAATTGAGTGAGGGTAACATGAGACTTGTCTATGCTATCTTTGCAACTTCCTATGAATCTCTACTTATTTTTTTTAAAATTAAATATTAATTTAAAAAATGAGTTTCTGGACTCTGTTATTGCATACTTCATCATACCATGGGCTCACAATCACAGAAATCTCTTTGATTTAGTTTTTTCCTCAAGTTTTCCTTTCAAACTAGCCTATTTATTCAGTTTCCTTCTTTACAGTATTTAACAAATGATTATATTCATGCCACAATCACTACGACATAGCATCTCTCAAACCAGAATTACCTAAAAGGCTTCTTAAAACACAGAATGCAAGTCTCAGACCAGAGACTCTGATTAAGGAAGCCTTGGAGAGGCCAGTAATTTAAATTTACCTTCCTCTCTTTCTTTCTTTCTTTCTTTCTTTCTTTCTTTCTTTCTTTCTTTCTTTCTTTCTTTCTTTCTTTCTTTTTTTGGTTGTTGACAGTTTCTCTCTTATTGCTGAGGCTGGAGTGCAATGGTGTGATCTTAGCTCACTGCTACCTCTGCCTTTCAGGTTCGATCAATTCTGCCTCAGCCTTCCAGATAGCTGGGATTACAGGCATGCGCCACCATGCCCAGGTAATTTTGTATTTTTAGTAGAGACAGGGTTTCATCATGTTAGTCAGGCTGGTCTCGAGCTCCTGATCTCAGGTGATTTACCTGTCTCAGCCTCCCAAGCATGAGCTGCCATGCAAGGCCTAGTAATTTACATTTCTAACAAGCTCTTAGGTGATGCTGAGGGGACCTACACATAGTGTTTTGCATATTTGCTCATAGTTAAGATCAAAACTAGTCTCCACTCTGTGTGACAGTCATTAAGACACATAACCTTTCTGAGCCTTCGTTTTCTAAAATGTAAGCTACTCAGCTTATAGAATTACTTTGAAGGAAATGAGATAAAGCATGAAATATGCTGTAGTTTATTCTTATCATTTTTGTTATTATTAGTTTGTCTGGAAAATCACTTTAGCACATAAGAGGTCTGTTAGTGTATCTCTCACAATAAAAAATATTAGCACATCCAAAATGCACATTTGCATCATAAGTATACCTGTCTGAAATTGGTAAATATTCTTTCATATATTGTGTGTGTGTGTGTGTGTGTGTGTGTGTGTGTGTGTGTACACTTTAGAAAGTAGTGGTCGTGATAAAGGATAGGCTGTTTGCTTCAGTACATTAATTTTCTACATAATACAAAGTAGCCTGGAAGACAGTGCATAGATCAGTTACTACCTAGGATTACTTTACAAAGTGAACAGTAACAGAGGGCTGAGACACAGAAAAGTGAAATGGGGGCTACGGTCACAAAGGTAGTCAGGGGCACTGAAGCCTGAGAGACATATCTCCTAGCTTTCAACCCAGTGTCCCTTTTAACACACCAGGTAGTCAGTTCTGTAACTCCCTTAATAGTCCCGACCAGCAAATTGAAACTGGACCCCTTCCTTACACCTTATACAAAAATTAACTCAAGATGGATAGTCTTAACCCAAAACTATAAAAACCTTAGGAGAAAATCTAGGCAATAATAGGCACAGGCAAAAATTTTATGATAAAATTGCCAAAAGCAATTGCAACAAAAGCAAAAACTGACAAATAGGACCTAAAGAGCTGCACAGCAAAAGAAACTATCATCAGAGTGAACAGAGAACCTACAGAATGGGAGAAAATTTTTACAATCCGTTTATCTGACAAAGGTCTAATATCCAGAGTCTACAAGGAACTTAAACACATTTACAAGAAAAAAAGCAAAAAATCCCATTAAATAGTGGGCAAAGGACATAAACATTTTTTAAAAGAAAACAGTCATGTCATGTGGCCAACAAACATGAATAAAATCTCAACATCACTAAGCATTAGAAAAATGCAAATCAAAACAACAATAAGATACCATCTCATGCCAGTCAGAATGGTGATTAAAAAATCAAGAAACAGCCTGGGTGAGGTGACTCACGTCTGTAATCTCAGCACTTTGGGAAGCCAAAGCAGGCAGATCATGAGGTCAGGAGATTGAGACCAGGCTGGCCAATATGGTGAAACCCTGTCTCTACTAAAATGCAAAAACTTAGCTTGGCACAGTGTTGCGCATCTGCAGTCCCAGATACTCAGGAGGATGGGTCAAGGAAATCACTTGAACCTAGGAGGCAGGGATTGCAGTGAGCAGAGATCTTGCCACTGCACTCCAGCCTGGTGACAGAGCAAGCCTCCATCTCAAAACAAACAAACAAACAAAAAAAAAAAAATCAAGAAACAACAGATGCTGTCAATGTTCCTGATACAGTTTGGCTCCAGCCTGGGTGACAGACTGAGACTTGGTCTCAAAAATACATATAAAATAAATCATTCTGTCATAGGGATACATGCATGCATATGTTCATTGCAGCACTATTCACAATAGCAAAGACATGGAATCAATCCAAATGCCCATCAATAATAGACTGGATTTTAAAAATGTGGTACTTATACACCATAGAATACTATACAGCTGTTCGTGTCCTTTGTGGGGACATGGACAGAGCTGGAAGCCATTATCCTCACCAAATTAATGCAGAAACAGAAAACCAAACACTGAACATTTTCACTTTTAAGTCTGAGCCAAATGATGAGAAAATATAGACATGTTGGGGGGAACAACACACACTGGGGCCTGTTGGGGGCGGTGGGAGGACGGAGAGCATCAGGAGAATAGCTAATGGATACTGGGCTTAATACCTAAGTGATGGGTTGATCTGTGCAGCAAACACTGAGGCACATGTTTACCTATGTAACAAACCTGCACATCCTGCACATGTATGTACCACAGAACTTAAAAGCTGAAGAAAAAGAAGAACTGTGACTAGCCAAAAATAACATGCTATGGAGGTCGCAGAGAAAAGGGAATGCTTATTCTAGAAAGCTTATACACTGTTGGTGGGAATGTAAATTAGTTCCATCATTGTGGAAAACAGTGTGGCATTTTCTCAAAGAGATAAAAATAGAACTACCATTTGACCAGTAATCCCATTACTGGGCAAATACCCAAAGGAATCTACATTGTTATACCATAAAGCCACATGTACTTATATGTTCATTGCAGCATCATTCACAATAGCAAAGACATGCAATCAACCTAAATGCTCATCAGTGGTAGACTGGATAAAGAAAATAGTAGTAGTACGTATGCATCATGTAATACTATGCAGCCATAGAAAGAGTCAAATCCTGTCCTTTGCAGGAGCGTAGATGAAGCTGGAGACCATCATCCTTAGCAACTAATGCAGGAGCTAACCGGAAACCGAATACTCCATGTTCTCACTTCTAAATGGGAGCTAAATGATGAGAACATATGGACACATGGAGGGGAACAACACACACTGGGCATAATTTAGGGTGGGAAGAGGGAGAGGATCAGAAGAAAAAAACAATTGGATACCAGGCTGGTTTCTTCTATAGGTAAACACAAACTTCCATGAAACGAGTTTACCTATAGAACAAACCTGCACATATACCCTGAACCTAAAATAAAAGTTAAAAGAAAAAGTAATTCTGACTCATGTATACAACTGAGGCTGCTTGTTATTTCAACCAGCCCAGTGCTCAAACCACCCCACCTGCTGAACCTTAAGTCAGAAACTACCCACTAACCCAGCTCTACTTTGCAGTATGATCCTGTCTCAAAAACCCACAGCAGAGACATGAATCTGGGGAAATTTGTAGATGTATATGTCTGTGACCAGTGTTTGACTTTATAGCAAAGTCACCATTTAAAAAAACAGTTCCCCAGTCAAAAATTTTGTAATGGGCCATAAATCAGGAGATCTGGGTTTTTCTAGGTCTGGCTCTGCCACTAAAATACTCTCTTATCCTGGGCAAGGCACCTCCCCTTTCTGCTCCTTATTTTCTCATCTGTTAAGAGTAGGATATTTGACTATAGCTGGTTTCTAATGGCCCTGTATACTCTAGGATTCTGAATCTGATTTTACTAAAGAAACTTGCAATCAAAAAAGGTTAATTCCTCCAAAGTTCCCCCACCTTACTAATCAATGGCTTAAATGAGGAGTAGGGGGAAATGAATGAATTTGGAATCTGATTCAGCTTCAAACTCTTCTGCTAACCACTGGCAATGAAATGTTGTCTAATTGACATATTTTCTATGAACTTTTACTTTCTACTTTATGAAATGGATAAAACAATACCTCATGATTTTTTTCATTTTTGTTTTGTTTTGAGATGGGATCTTGCTCTGTTGTACCAGCTGGAGGGCAGTGGCATGATTTCAGCTCACTGCAATCTCTGCCTCCTAGGTTCAAGCGATTCTCCTGCCTCAGCCTCCCAAGTAACTGGAATTATAGGCATGTGCCACCATGCCCAGCTAATTTTTTGTATTTTTAGTAGAGACAGGGTTTCACCATGTTAGCCAGGTTGATCTTGAACTCTCAACCTCACCCACCTTGGGCTCCCAAAGTGCTGGGATTACAGGTTGAGCCACCTCACCCGGCCACCTCATAATTTTTTCATAATTAAATACCATAATGTACAAAATGTACTGGCGTAAGGTAAATAGCACGCTCCAGCCTTCTACAGTGCCTCTTCCTGTTCTACCCTATCTCCCTTCTTTCCTTCCTTTTGTTCTACATGCTCACTACCAGAATTCCCTTTCATAAGTATGAGGTAGGTATGTATTTTCTGAGTACTAAGAAAAATGTGGTACTATTATATTAGTACTATGTGGTACTAAATATTAGACAAAATTTGCCTAAATATTAGGTGACATTTTTGTATCAATAATTAGTTTTGAAAGGATGGTGTCTTATTTTTATTTGTTTTTACCAGTTCAACTTTCTTGCTAAAATTGATCCTTGAAATTATTTTGTATTCTCCATTCTTTTTACACAGCTAAAGTATAGCAATTTTCTAGTGTCTGAGAAACCAATTCAATGTCATACAAATGATCAGAAACCATTCAAATTTTCCAAGAAATTATATATTCATAATCTCATTTGGGCCTCCTAACAACATCCCTATGAGTGTGCTATCAAGGGTCACTAGCTCCATTTTGCAATTAAGAAAATGCAAGCACAAAGAGATAGAAAGAGAGCAGGTCTCTTGACCTTCAGCTCTATGCGTTTCAGTTTTTTGCCAAATTAGTTCATTTCTGTTGGAGACTGATTAGGTACTCACCAGAAACACTTTCTCTTCTCCTGGGGACACAGATGGGCACCTTCCTTTGCAGTGAGGTGTGATCACATATTTGAGTTCTGGTCAATGGAATGAGAATGGAAATGTTGTTTTGCATGACTGGATCTAGTTCTAAAGAGATTCTCTGTAAGATTTTCCATGGATTATAAATTTTGAGCTTATTTATTACAGCAGCCAAAATTACTATAACCCTTACAATAATTCCCTACTACTCCTATATCTCTTTTTCTTCCTTTCCTGAAAACATTCTATACTTATGCTCTCCTTCCTCATGATTCTTTCCTTCCATGGAAGGCACTAACCTTCTATGAATTCTTCAAGGATGATATCATATCAGAATTATGTGCTCTGTGATGCCTCCACCCAAAATTTCCTGGAGCATTCTATTTCCAAATATATAATATCAACAGTTGGTATCAAGCATTTTTGTATTTGATACAATTGGAGATGTTGGTTATGTATATTGGGTTTTGCCAAAAAATTAGATTGTCTTAATTTATTGCATATCTAATGATACCCCACAACGTATTGCACACACAGAAGAGCTTAATAAATTTCTGCTGATTAATTGAATATTACAGGTTTAATGAGCAAAACTGAAAATATCTGACCATTGTCTGGCCATATGTTACTTTGCAATAATTTATTGAGTACCTATTATGAGTTTGGCATTGCTCTGGAAACTAAGACCAAAGTAACTATGCTACCTTTTTATCTTCCTTTCATCATAGTTTTTTCTTAATTTTTAAACCCTAGAGCTTTTCTCCTAGGGTTGGTTGCTATCTATACTTTGACAAGGAGTATCTGTGAGGTACACTGAATAGATTAGGCCTTAAATTCAGACAATGTGAGGCTTAAATCCTGGTTCTCTTATGTACTTTCTGTGTAACCTGGGATAATATCCTTATTCTTTCTGTAATTCTGGTTCAGTCACAATAAAAGAAAAAATATATAATATATAACTTACAAGGTTGTTGCAATGATAAAATAACACACATAAACTGCCTAAAGTTAAATAAATACAGCAAATGTTCAGAAAATGTTAGTTTCTTTTTAGTGTGGACCAGTCATTTTAAAGGGGGAAGCCACCTTTCCCAGTGGAACATACCAACATTTGGAGTGAAGTCTGAGGGGAAATAGGTGATCATCCTAAGGGACCTGTAGTCCCTCTGTGCCTTTTTTGTTGTTGTTGTTAAGATGGAGTCTTGCTCTGTTGCCCAGGCTGGAGTACACTGGCACCATCTCAGCTCACTCCAACCTCCACCTGCTGGGTTCAAGAGATTCTCCTGCCTCAGCCTCCTGAGTATCTGGGATTATGGGCACCTGCCACCACGCCCGGCTAATTTTTGTGTTTTTAGTAGAGATGGGGTTTCACCGTGTTGGTCAGGCTGGTCTCAAACTCCTGACCTCACGTGAGTCACCTACCTTGGCTTCTGAAAGTGTTGGGATTATAGGCGTGAGCCACCATGCCCGGCTCCTCTGTGCCTTTTGTTTAAGAATTTCCTCAAGTTCCTCACTGGGACCTTTCCAGAGATAACATAAATGCAGAGAATTTGTGGGATCGCTTATTCATTCAGGAGGAGGACAGAAGAAAATTGTTGATTTATTAGATGTGAGAGTTTGGGGGGGGAAGTGACATTATTTCTAATTCTTTGCATCTCTTTCTTTTGTATTTAGTCCTATAGCCTTAAAGGGCAAATTAATAACAGTTCAAACTTAGTTCGTCCCTAAGTTATGTTAATTTTGCAGTGTATACTAGTAAACGAAATTATTTTATGGACTATGAAGACAGTATTCAGGCTCTAAGAAGAGCTGCACAAGCCAGGATGGGAGAGACGTAGCTGAACAGCTGCACGTGTGAGAGGGATTAGTGATTTCAGTTGACTGCCAGCCCAACATGAGTCACTAGTGTGTTGAGACTGCCAAGAGAGAATAATTTCATCTGGGGCTGAATTAACAGGACTTCAGTATCCAGACCAAAGGGAGTGATACTCCCGCTGTCTCGGCTTGAATCAGACCACACCTAATGTCCTGCAGTTCTTGTTTACGTCAAATACTCCATTTCTTTTAGTGTTCTGAATAAAAAGGAGTTTATTGTATTATAGGAACAGCTAATACTTGTGTTAGAAAGCTTTATCCTTTACCTTATTGCTACTATAGAATTTAGAACACAAGTCGTGTTGCTATTTTTTATGTTAAGAGACAGGGTCTCCCTATGTTTCCCAGAATGGTCTCAAACTCCTATACTCACCTGGTTCTCCTGCCCCAGCCACCTTAGTAGCTGGGACTATAGGTGTGCACCACTGCACCCACCTGACCATGTTATTTTATGAGTGGATGTTTGCATCTTTGAGGGCTAGGAAAGTGTCCTTCTCTTTTGTGTGTCTGGTAGTACAAACAAGACAGGAAAGTTTTCTGATTCTATCTTTTTAAGGCAATGTATGGGCTTCAAGAAGCAGTATCTACCATATTAACTTGGACAATGTAATCAAACAGACCTCAGTTCAAATCTCGATTAAACTGTTATGAACAAGAAAATCCATCAGCTTCTCCTCTATTGCTTAGTCCTATGTTTGGGAGTTAGAGCATTTTTCTTAATACTTCTTGCTACCCCCTTGGGGTAGATAGGCTGCTACCAGACAGAAAACTATGAACATATAACATCTTTATCTTCCTTTTTCACAAAGCAGTAAAAATTGCATTGTGGGAGTTATGTCTCCATAATAAAACAATTTTGTAAGTGGACAAATTAGGGAATGGAGCAAGGTGGAGATAGGACAAGCCCTGATTTCTGATAAGTGAAAACACTGGGGAATTTAGGTTTAGAGAGATGAAGAATTAGCCACTAGGGACTAGAGAGAATTCCATTTCAAGTCAGAAAAGTTAAAGCAAATGAGTGCATGCTTGGAAATGGGGTCCATATAAAATGTATTATGCTCTCATTCCTATCCTCCCTCCTTGACCCGGCAATTAATCCGAACACAGGATTGAACTAACAGCCAAATGGGCAGTGAGAAAAGTCAAGAACAATTTGCAGAGATTTGTTGTCAAACGCCACGTCTGGATAGATCTTTGCTTCTTTCATAATTAGTATAAAGAAAATAAGACAACAGTCCCAACATCAGAAACCATGGGATTATTGTTTCTGTTCAATAATATGCAGAAAGGGAAAAGTTACACTATTCCAAACACTCATAGGAGGAACCCACTTTTGAAATATATTTTAGATGGCAGGCAAAATGAAATTTTGACATAAAAATTTGCAAGCATAAAATAGGCTTTTTATAAAATAGCAGCAAAGATTCTAGGGAAATGATACCTGAGAGAAAGAAGTAACAGAATAGAGAGAGAAAAAAAAAAAACAAAATTAGATGATAAGGAAAGGAGGTGAAATATACAGAGAAAACAAAGATAGCTATATTAAAATGCATAGCAGAAGCAATAGGGAGTAAAATAAACATTGGAGAGGTTTAAATTTTTTTTATTTTGTTCATATGAGTTTATGGGATACAAGTGTAATTTTTAAAAAATTTTATTTTTCCGTAAGTTACTGTGGTACCGGTGGTGTTTGGTTATATGAGTAAGTTCCTTAGTGGTGATTTGTACGATTTTGGTGCAACCATCATCTGAGCAGTATACGCTGCACCATATTTATAGTCTTTTGTCCCTCATCCCCCTCCCACTCTTCCAAGTCCCCAAAGTCCATTGTATCATTCTTATGTCTTTGTGTTCTCATAGCTTAGCTCTCACTTATCAGTGAGAAGTTACAATGTTTGCTTTTCCATTCCTGAGTTACTTCACTTAGAATAATAGTCTCCAATCTCATCCAGGTCACTGCAAATGCAAGTGTAATTTTATTACATGGATATATGAGGAGTTTCTGACCTGGATAAATCAGCGATGAGCAGGACAAACATGAGAAAAACTCATGGAAGAAAGAAAAAAACTGGCAAAAAAAAAAAACAAAAACAAAAAAAGATGAAAGTGAGGGTAAACATGATGAGTACAGAGGAAGGAGAAAACAGAACTAGCCTAAGAATCACAGGTATTAACAATGACCTAAATGAGTTGAAATAATCAATGATACAACTGAAGAAAAACTTCTTCACTGATAAGCAGTTTGAAAGAGATCATCATATTCTAAGAGAGAGTAATTTTAAAAGATCCTCACATGTATACATCCTAAACAAGATTTTGCACCTCCAAGATAAAGATAAATAATGTTATCAGTCAACAGAATGCTAGGTTGAGGGAAGACTTCTTAGAAAAAACAAATTGTTAAAAGTCGGTGGAGATCCTGTAGGAAGATTCGATTTTTGAGAGGGGTAGACCATCTCTCATATTTTCAAGAGGTAATTTTACATTTCTGCTTTTTAAAAAAGTTTGGCCATAATTCTACACTTAAACTTCTAATTCATGTGCTTGCATACGTGCCTTGCGAACAGAAATTTTTATGTGTCATCTGTGTTTACTTGTAACTTTCTGGTTATATGCTGCTTATATCTGTGTAGTCAGGTTAATGAAGTGACTACAAATTAAAAAAAAAAAAAGGCCAGGCACTGTGGCTCATGCCTGTAATCCCAGAACCCTGGGAGGCTGAGGCGGGTGGATCACTTGAGAACAGGAGTTCGAGACCAGCCTGGCCAACATAGTAAAAACATGTCTCCATGAAAAATACAAAAAATAGTCTGCACGCCTGTAATCCCAGTTACTCAGGAGGCTGAGGCAGGAGAATCGCTTGAACCAGGGAGGTAGAGGCTGCTGTGAGCGCCACTGCACTCCAGCCTGGGTGACAGAGAGAGACTTAGTCTCAAAAAAAAAAACAAAAAAAAAAAACAGCTTTGACTGTGTTATTGGTTATATATGTTTGGAATGCTGACTGAAAAAAAAAAAGAAGTCTGTGGAGAAACTCTACTGTAAATGAGGAGGTTGGTAGTAGACTAAAATGCTCGAGGAAAGTGGAGAACAATTTGAAATTCCTACTGGGAGGAATGGGAGAGGAGCTTGTCTAGAGATGCATGAAAGGCCTTGAACCTACTTGAACCTACTGAACATCTCAAATGAGTCAAATACACTTAAAGTTTCCACAATACCATATGCCTTCTTTTAAAAATACTTACGTATACTGTATTCTTTTTTTTTTTTTTTTTTTTTTTAGATGGAGTTTTGCTGTTGTTACCCAGACTGGAGTGCAATGGCACGATCTCGGCTCACCGCAACCTACGCCTTCTGGGTTCAAGCAATTCTCCTACCTCAGCCTCCCGAGTAGCTGGGACTACTAAGTAGGCACGCACCACCATGCCCAGCTAATTTTTGTATTTTTAGTAGAGACGGGGTTTCACCTTGTTGATCAGGATGGTCTCAATCTCTTGACCTTG
The DNA here is from genome assembly GCF_049354715.1 of Callithrix jacchus. Classification (NCBI taxonomy): domain Eukaryota; kingdom Metazoa; phylum Chordata; class Mammalia; order Primates; family Cebidae; genus Callithrix; species Callithrix jacchus. The sequence goes on from NC_133517.1 coordinate 75,788,528, forward strand.
TGATCCACCCGCCTCAGCCTCCCAAAGTGCTGGGATTATAGGGGTGAGCCACCGCGCCCAGCCGTATACTGTATTCTTTTACAGTAGTCTCTGGAGATCCGTGGTTTCCCTTTCCTCAGTTTCAGTTACCTGAGGCAACAGCAGTCTGAAAATAGCTGAGTACAGTATGATAAGATTTTTTGAGAGACAGTGAGACCACATTCAAATAACTTTTAATACAGTATATTAATTCTTTAAATTTATGATCAATTATTTTTCATACTCTCTTACTGTGTCCAATTTATAAATTATGCTTTATGATAGGTATGCATGTATAGGAAAAAAATAGTACAGTTGACCCTTTCACAACATGGATTTGAACTGTGAGTCCATTTATATAGAGATTAAAAAAATAATAAATATATTGGAAAATTCTTTTGTAGATGTATGACAATTAGAACAAAACTCACAAACCGCACAGCCTAGAAATATCAAGAAACATTACAAACATGTTAGGTAGGTCATGAATTCATTAAATATATGTAAATGTTAGTCTATTTTATTATTTGCCATTACAAAATATAAACAGATCTATTATAAAAACTTAAAATTTCTCCGAACTTAGCATACGAACATTTACAGATTGTATCTGGCACCATCTGTAGTCCAGAGAAATATAGACAAACATAAAGGTGTAACATTAAATCGTAAATGCTCAAAATTAACTTGTAGTATGTACTATAATACTGTAACAATTTTGTAGCCACCTCCTGTTGCTACTGTGGTGAGCTTAAGTGTTGTGAGTATCAGCTTTAAGCAGCATGTGATGCTAGTCATCTCTGTGTGAGCAGTCTCTCTCTCCAGCAAATTACATATCACAGTAAAAAAGTGACATCCTGTGGTACTCAAGTATTCTTCATGGCGTTTAGTGCAATACTAAAAACCTTGAGTAACACCATGGGATCCACACAAAGTGCCACTATTGATGCTGGAAACGCATCAATTTTCTCTTTTATATTTTCTCTTCTTTATGATTTTTATAATATTTTCCTTTCTAGCTTACTTAATTGTAAGAATACAGTACTTAATACACATAACATACAAAATATGTGTTAGTTGAGTCTTAACTGTTATTGGTAAGGTTTCTAGCCAACTGTAGGCTGTTAGTAATTAAATTTGGGGGGAGTTGAAAGTTATCCATGGATTATTTACTGTGGGATGGGTGTTGCTAACCCCTGAGTTGTTCAAGGGTTGACTGTGTATTTAGGGTTTAGTACTCTTGGTCTTTTTTTTTTTTTTCTTTTTTCTTTTTCTTTAGACGGAGTCTCGCTCTGTCACCAGGCTGGAGTGCAGTGGTGCCATCTGGGCTCACTGCAACCTCTGCCTTCCGGGTATAAGTGATTATCCCGCTTCAGCCTCCCGAGTAGCTGGAATTACAAGCGCGTGCCACCACGTCCTGCTAATTTTCGCAGTTTTGCTCGAAACGGGATTTCACCATGTTGGCCGGGATGGTCTCAATTTCTTGACCTCGTGATCCACCCGCCTCGGTCTCCCAGAGTGCTGGGATTACAGGCCTGAGCGACGGTGCCGGGCTCTATTTAAGGTCTCGAGTTACAGAAAGCAAATCAGTGATTTGGAGGCTGGGAATAGAGAGAAATGGACTGCAAAGGGTGCTAAGAAAAAATCTGTAGTGATGGAAAAGTTCTATATTTTAATTGGGGTGATGGTTACATGAATTTACGCATTTGTTAAAGCTCATGAATGTATATATATGTTTGTTGGGTATATTTTATTGCATTAAAAATATATACTTTGTATTTTACAACACAACGTGAATCTAATTAATTGTGAAATCAAAATGGAAAATGTTTACTCAATAATACAGGCAAATAATTACTATCTTTGCTTTATTTTTTAAAAATGCTTACATTACTGTACAAAAATGGGTAAAATAGCTGAAGAAATAATTCACAGAAAAGGTCCCATGCTTTTGAAAATATCCATGACTATCATTAGTCAAATAATCTAAATAAAAAAATCATGTTCTCTATTTCACCTCTAAAGTTTGAAAAGATTTTGAAAAGACATTCTGAAAGTGTGACCAGCATGTGGTGGTAGTAGACCCTCTGAAGGCAATCTGAAAAAAGAAGTATTCATCAAGAGTTTTAGTTTAAATACTGTGCCTTGATCCCAGTAATCGTATTTTTTAGAATCTGTGTTGAGAAAATGTTATTTTTAGAAAGAGGCATGTGTAAAGTCTCATTTTTCACAGCATTCTTTATAATAGAAAAAACAATAACCAAAATATTCAATAACAGGGAAATGGTAAAACTATGACCATCTATATGAGTATAATCTATATAACATAAAAATATTAAAATTGACATAATTATATGAAAGTATAACTTATATAACTATATAAGCCATAATTAATTTTGAAAATATTCACATCATGACATATCTTCAAAGCAGAATAAAACAAATAGGATTATTATCATCTTACTCTGCTCTTTATGTAATTTCTTATTTTCCAAAATGTCTTCAATAAACCTAAATTAGATGTATAAATCAATTTTATTAGGAAGAATAGATACTTTGAAGAGTATTTGTCCTATGTAGGACACAGGTTTTAGTGCAGGACTAGAAAGTAGTGACCTTGGGAACCCTGGAGAATGCAGCAGCCCTTTGGGGTGATTTATCACAGCAGCAAGTGAAATACGGACAAAAAGAAACTATGGTAGCTTTGTTCTGTAGGTTAGACAACTTATGATATTTACATTTTTTATTTTTATTTATCTTTTTTTACACTTCCATCTTTATTATAATTTTTCTGAAAACTTCTTCCTCACTAAATCCCAAACATTACCAGTATATATATCTTCATAGATTCCATGAAAGGTGAATTTAGCTCTAAAAAATACTAACAAAATCAAAATGTACAAAAATCAGTCCTTTTGTATTAGGTGCTTTGGACGAAAGGAGAATTTTCTTCAATTAAGTTATAGTTCAGCTGAGACAAGAAGAGGCAAATGTAGAAGAAAAAGAGAGAGTTATGTATAAAAAGTAGCAGCCACAGTCAGCATCGCCATCAGAAAGCGTTTAGAGGTATTTGCAAGGGCAGAAGTTTAAAGAAGGTTTGGGATTTGAGCAAAGTCTGATTTACTGGAGAACAAAGTCATGCTGAGCAGGCAGCGATGGAGCTGGGGGCCCACAGTGATAAAGAGATAAAGTTAGAAAAATAAGGTGGGGCCCAGGTGTATGGGCCTCTGTGGTCCCAAGGCAGGATTTTTCCTTCTGATTCCAAAGAAAAGTCTGGAGATAAATGCCAACATCAAGGTCTTCCAGTACACAAAAATATTTCAAAATATCATCACAGAATTATTAATAAAATAGCTAAAAGAAGAAATTCACTTGGAAGGTCAGGACAACTCCATATGACAGTAACATGTATCCAGGGTTTGCTGTATGCAAAGCACTATTCTAAGAGCCCTGAGTATGTTGACTCATGTAATCATTGCCACAATTTCATGCTATTATTGTTTCTACTTTAGGACTGAGGAAGCTGAAGTAAGAAACTTGCCCAGAGTGCACTGCTTTTACATATCATAGCTGTGATTCTACCTAGGAGAGAGACACCCTACACAGGTGAGATGGGAACACCACTGAGGAGATTGCTTTGTAAGAGCCTCCAATCAGGTTAAATTTAAAGCTACTATTTCAAAGAAGGGTGATGACCAGTCTGAACAGAGATTGCTCCAGGAAACAGATGAGAAGTGATGCCTTCTCTATGGCTGGGAGAACCCAGAGAGCACTCATATAGAATAATGGACAAAAGCAAGGAGAAAGAAAAAGTATTTCTCAAGTAAGAGTACCTGTGTCTAGACAGAGAAATCTGAAACAGTTTTTCCCAGTTAGTCTTCATCAGTTCTGATTTGCATGATTTAATGTTTATTAAATCATGCTTTTTTTTTGTTTGCTTTTCTACACAAATAAAATTTTAAGTGGTTGTATGTGGGTGTGGAGCTGTAGCTGACTTTTATGGTTCCTTAGTGTTTTTCATGTTTTCCAAATTTCTCGAGTGGCAATTTATTGCTTTTGTGATGAGGAAAATGATAAATATTGTTAAACAGAAATAGACAAGTTCAACTATGTGAAACAAATAAGAAAAAAACTATGCATAAAATAACTGAAAAAACATGTATTTTCTACTTTTCAGGTATCATCTAATTTTTCTATAAATTTATGTTGCATTTATAATAAAAAAACTTTAAAAAATAATGCATTTTTCCTCTAAAACATATGCTTAAAAATTAGGAGAAAAATCAGTTTCCTGACCTGTATTCTAATTTCAGATTCATTAAATATAATTTTTTGCTTCCCAGTATTGACTGAGATCCATATGCCTGAATTAAAATAACTCTTTGTCTATATAGTAGATTAAGTTTCTAGGATAGTGATATAGTTTGGCTGTGTCCCCACTCAAATCTCATCTTGAATTGTAGCTGCCGTAATTTCCACATGTCCTGGGAGGGACATGGTGAGAGGTAATTGAATCATGAAGGTGAGTCTTTCCATGCTGTTCTTGTGATAGTGAATAAGTCTTATGAGAACTGATGGTTTTCTAAAGGGGAGTTCCCCTGCACATACTCTCTTGCCTGCTGCCATGTAAGACATGGCTTTGTTCCTCATTCATCTTTCATCCTGATTGTGAATTCTCCCCAAGCCTGTGGAACTGTGAGTCAACTAAACCTCTTTCCTTTGTAAATTACTGAGTTTTGGGTATGTTTTATTAGTAGTGTGGAAACAGACTAATACAGTTATTAAAAAAGACTCATCATAATAATGAGGAATACAGGAGAAAACCAGACTATAAATCCAGACCCCAAGCCTCTTATTTTAAAAGCAAATTTTCTTGTTTATAGTTAAGATATACAACATGATATTATGGAACATATATAGATAGCAAAAAAAAGTTACTATAGGAAAAAAGTTACTATAGGAAAAAAGTTACTATAGGAAAGCAAATTATTGTAGCCATAATATCACAGTTACCCATTTTTTTGTTGTTTTTTGTGACAAGAGCAGCTAAAATTTACTTATTTAGCATGAATTCCAAATATAGTACAACTTTATTACCTATAGTCTCATGTTGTACGTTAGAGCTCTAGATTTGTTTATCCTAAATATTTGCTACTTTTATCCTCCAATCCACATCTCCCCATTTCCTCTCCACTCCCTTTCTCTAAGTCTGTCACTATTTTGTTTTCTCTGCATATTTAATTTTTAAAAATATTCTACATATGAGTAAGATCATGCAATATTTTTCTTTCTGTGTCGGGCTTATTTTCCCTAGCATAATGTCCTCCAGATTCACATACATTGTGGCAAATGGTGAGTTCTCATTGTTTTTCAGGGCTGAATGGTATTCCATTGAGCATATGTGTGTGTGTGTTTATGTCTGTTCTGTTTCTAATTTATTTAGAAACCTCCATACTGCTTTTCTTTTTTTCTTTTTCTTCTCTTTTTTTTTTTTGCCAGGCTGGAGTACAGTGGCATGATCTCAGCTCACTGCAACCTCTGCCTCCCAGGTTCAAGTGACTCTCCTGCCTCAGCCTCCCGAGTAGCTGGGACTTACAGGCGCATGCCACCATGCCTGGCTAATTTTTATATTTTTAGTAGAGATGGGGTTTCACTATGTTGGTCAGTCTAGTCTCGAGCTCCTGACCTCAGGTGATCTGCCTGCCTTGGCCTCCCAAAATGCTGGGATTATAGGTGTGAGCCACTGTGCCTGGTCAAACTCTTCTGTTTTATCACACAAAATACTTTGTGGTTGAATGGTAAAGTGTGCTGACAAAAAACAAGCAAGCAAACAAACAAATACTTCACCAAGGAGATCCAGTTGAAACTTCTTTGTGCATGTACATTATTGACAAAGAAGCTGACAGAATATGACGTTTCTATAAAAGACCTGCATCAATAATATACCTTGGGTTTCAAATAATCTCCTATGGTCTGCTGTATCTTATTGCCTCCCAAAAGAAATAGCTCACAGCAGCTGTTTCTTTCCACTCCCATCAGCCTTAAATGAGTAAATATGAGACAAATGGCTGTTTAGTCATCTTGTTGGCATCTGAATTCTACACTGGTCTCCCTCAGTTAGAAAAATATTTGGTGTATCCTGGTTCAACCTGCTGCACTCATATTTACAGTCAGAAAACACAGTCCTCTTTCTTAAAATATACTGGAATGAGTAATGCCAAAAGGCCAGGAATACTGTTGGCCAAAGGTTAACACAAACTTCAGCTTTTGTCCACTGTGCACTTAGTTTTCTTCCTTGGCAGTTCTTGACCCCCTCAAAAAGCAATGGCCTTCTTAGCAACACCTACCTGTCAGCAAAATTGCAACCTACAGTGTGTGTGTTTCATTTCACAGACACTAGAGAAGTTCAGCTTAACTTGGCGGGGCTTTGCTTAATGGTGGTGAGAAGATTCCAGACTCTTCTCCATGTACCTCTTCTTTGAAGTTGACAGGCTGTACAGAATAAAGTGTATGGTATTTGCAGTCTGACAGTTGCAGTCTCAGATAAAATAAATAAACCTCATTTGGGCACTTTCTTTCTTCCTTATCTTCTGCCAGCAACAGCTATTTAGTGTGGTTCATATTTGTGGCTGTATGAGGCTATGGAAAACCATGTCATTTGAACAGAAAGGGGGATGGTTGTTTACATTATGATGGAAGACAGGATAGGATCATTAAAATAAACTCTGATTTCCTTTCCTTTATCTTATGAAACTAAAGCAGCTCTGCATAAAGGGGTCTTCGTCTGGCTGCTGTGTCTGGTAGTTGGTCTGTCATCTGAATCAACTCTTTTCACTTAAATAATTAGAGTACAGCAAGCCGTCCTTTTCTGTTTTAACCATTTTTTGAAGACCCTCCCAATGCACATAAGCAAGGAGTAAATAGCCCCTTGTTACGAAGCTTGTAGCAATTATTTAGGGATTCACATCTTACTGGAATTGTTTTCCCAATTTTTTAATAAAAGCATAAACTCTAGTGATATTTTAAATCTCATGAATCTCAAATATGTTATGAAAAGAGACAGACTATTATAACAACACAGTAGGACACTACTTTTCAAGGTGAGAAATAAAAAACGCCTCCTTCTCCACAACTCCAACTGGTGAGTCATACTTTTTTAGGCTATTAGAAGTTACACTGTGTGTGTGTGCATGTGTGTACATGTATGAAATGCTGTGTGTGTAATCAGTAACTGGTTTGGAAGAGTGTGAAGGCAGCTGAATCAGAAGAGGGAAAATACTTTCAAGATTTTTTAGAAAGGAATTTTAGGGAATCTCATGATTGCCGTAAGGAGAGAGTAAGAACTTGTCACCTGTTGCAACAGTGACTGGGCCTGGAGACGTTATGAATTCTGTGATTTCATTCTATTGCTTTGACTAAACCTCCCCATCCCATCTCTAGCAGTTGGTTTAATGACCCTAGTCATCAGGCCCTACCATGAGCTACGTCCTGGGCATAGTCTCTAAACAGTGGCTGCTGTCTTGCCCTATAGGACAGAGAATAGTCCTAAAAAATAACTGGATTACTCTACCCAGCTCTTAGGATTATGTAAAGACAAGGGCTTAAATGAGTCATTACTTTTAGCAAGTTGAAGCTGGAAAATGAAAGAATAATGATTTGAATCTCAGTATGCCAAAGTTCAATTCAACAGATAGTAATTGAGCACGTCCCAATATGTAGAATTGTGGTAAATATACATAAGCTATATTATGGGTAATATTTATGTGTATTGCATGCAGTGAGCTTATTATGCAAAATACATGTAATTCTATATATTCTATGTGTATGTATTTATTAGTATTTCATTCTTTTCTAGCTAGACACACATGGAATGATCAGAAAGTAAAATGATTAAAATAGATTATCTGCTCCTGCCTTCCTCATTTTATTGAATCAGTATTCAATAATTCATTATGCAATATAAATACTTCATTATTTCATTATTCACTCTTTACTTGCTACACTTTCAGCCCTGGGTAGATACAGATGAGTAGGGGAGACATCAGCAGCCGTAGTCTATCAGCAAGTACACATGCAAATGAGTTTTATTGTTTTATTCCAATGTCTAGATTGCTTGGTCCTTAAAAGCTCATCCAGGAATTGTCTGCCTGAATTCATACAACTGGGTTTGTTGTTGTTGTTGTTCTGTTTGGTTTTGCTTTGAGATGGAGTCTCACTCTGCCACCCAGGCTGGAGTCCAGTGGCATGATCTTGGCTCACTATAAATTCCGCATCCTCGATTCAAATTATTCTTCTGTCTCAGCCTCCTCAGTAGCTGGGACTGCAGGCACAAGCCACCGCACACTGCTGATTTTTGTATTTTTAGTAGAGACAGAGTTTCACTGTGTTGACCAGGCTGGTCTCAAACTCCTAACCTCAGGTAATCTGCCTGCCTCGGCCTCCCGAAGTGCTGGGATTATAGGCATGAGCCACCGGGCCCCATCACAACTGGGTTTTTGACTCAGGCCCCATATCCTCTCTCTCTTTCTCTCTCTCTCTCTCTGTCTTCTCTGTGACACACACACACACACACACACGCACACACACACACACACTCACACACTCTTGTTTCCATATGGGACTTCCACTGTCACTGAGACCAGCCCAATTAACTGTGTCTCAGCACTCTGCTTATCTGCATTCTCTCACCAGTACCCATCCCTGTGGAGCTCAATGCTGTTCTCAGCCTACCGTCACCAGCCATGATTCTCCTGTCATTGGAATAATAGCTAGAACCTATAGCAGAATAACCTCTTCCTTCTGTATGTGTCCTGTCCTTCTCCACACACCTTCCTGCATGGTGATGGCCATTCTACCCAAGACTGAGACCACTGTACTTACCAGGAGAATGCCTTCGAAATGCTGGCCACACTCCTTGTTTGTTTTCATAACTTTCTATTTAACTTATTCCGGCATCTTTCTCATTCCCAACAGCCCTTTACTGAGAGCCCTAGCTTGCTCTTGTCTGAGCCTGGGGACCATAATTTTTAGAGGAGTTTACAGAAGGCAGTGATAGAGGAGGGGTTGTCAGGGAGGACATGATATTTGAGTTGGACCCTGAAGAATGAGTGCTGTTAGCTTTATTCTTCTATCAAACTCCACAGTCTTCCAAAAGTGAACAGAATTATAGTCCTATAAAATCTCAGAGCTAAAGGGAACTATTTGATCCTTATGTGAATCATTCTTCATGTCAGATAGTAAGATTTTAAAAATTATCCGGATAAGAAATTTGCGAAAGAGGAGGTAAGCTCCCAGTGTCGGGGTAGTGAGCTGTTGGGATATGTCTGGGAGCAGAGCTGCCACATGGTACAATGACAGTGCCATTGCCACATGCCTAGGTAAATGGAGCTTCCTGGAATAGGGCCATGCCCAGCCTGTATGACCACACCAATAAGAAAGTCTCCAAAGGTACATTTCTTGAGAAGAGGGTCCATGTCATTCATGTAGACATACTGATCTATATCTTATGCATTTTTAATAGCTGCATATTACCGTTGATACTATGAGAATAGTGATACTTCGATGAACAAAAATTAAAGATTCTTTGCCAGCCAGAAGTGCTGGCAAAGGTTTCACATGGCCATGGATGTTATTTTCAATAGAAATAAAAAGTACCAGAAAATCCCTGATTTTTCCATATTTTAGGTAACTGGTTGCATTTATGTATATATTTCTCCTTCATGGTAATTTAGACAGGATTAAGTACAGGCAGAATATGTGAAGAAAATGAGAACTCTTTTGGGGAAACTTAAAATTTGATGCATTCTGTGTCTGTGGTAAAGTCATGATATAAAAATTTCTGTGGCTGAGCTGAGGCCTCTGGGACATCTGTGTATTCCTTTATTTCTCAAGTTATTCCTAGGCCTATTTCCAGAATGATTTACCAAGGATATTCCTGTTGCTCACAATAAAAAGGGAGAAAATAGGTAGATTATACCTCTTGTGCAAGACATCATTGCAAGCGAACAGGTGAAGCTCTATTTAGAGCACAGTCTTCAACAGCGCTCCTTACCTGTGGCTTTCTCACTCTGCTCAATAGTATGTTGACTGCTAATATGCAATCTGGGCCTCTTGATTTTCTAAATATAGCTGATGGTTACTATTATTAGTCTGTAATTAGAAACCTTATAAATAACTGGTTAGTTGAAAAGACATAAACTGCGTATGTGTATAAAATAAGTTTTAAACAATACACATGAATAAACACAGTAGGGTTTTGACATAAACTTCCAACCCATTCACATTACTGTATTAGAGCATTGCCTTTTTTGCTAATGGTTTTAGCAGGTATAGATGACCATTGCTCTAATGGTTTTCTGTCACCACTGTAACAAATGACCACAAACTTGACAGCTTTAATAACAAAGTGTATCTTACAGTTCTGTAGGGGGGATGCTCAACAAGGGTCTCACTGGACTAAAATCGAAGTGTCACCAGGGTCCATTTCTTTTTGGAAACTCTGGGGGAGAATCCATTTCCTTCACCAGCTTCTAGAGGCTGCCCACAGTCTGTGGCTCATGACCCTTTCTCCATCTCCAAAGCCAGTCATGTTGCATCTCTCTAGTCCCTCTTCTTATAGTTACATTTTCTCCTGACTCACACTTTTTAAAGACCCTTGTGATTACATTGGTCCCACCTGAATCACACAGAATTTTCTTCCTGTCTTAGGGTCAGCAAATTAGCAATCAAAATTTCATCCACAACCTTAATTCTCCTTTGTCAGGTAACCTATGATATTAACTTACTTTCTGGGACTATAGACTTGTTTGGGGGAAGATTACTCTACCTACCAAAATTGCTTAGGTAAGTGGTTCTCAACACGTTGATTAGCATCACCACAATTCCGTGTGCTAAAACACACTTTTGGGGACCCCAACCCCAATATTTCTGCTTTAGTAGGGATGAAATGAGTCCTAAGGATTTGCATTTTAACGAGTTCCCAGATGGTGGTGATGCCTCTGCGCAGAGAACCACACTTCAAAAATCACAATTCTAGATCCTTTATTTAATTAAGGGTTGCAAAATGATGATATTTTAATTCTATTGATAATTATATTTTGAAGTGAATTTCTGTTTCCACTGGAGTTACTAGGTGAAATACCAGACGCCCAGTTCAATTTGAATTTTAGATAAATAATAACTTTGTTCCCTAGCAAGCAGATTTGGGGGGGTGGTGGGAGGAAAAAACAAAAAAAATAATAATAACTTTGTAGTAGTAATTTGCCCCATGCAATATTTGGGACACACTTATACTAAAAAGTTATTTTTGAAATCTGAAATCCACATTGAACTAAGTATCTTGAAGTTTTAATGGGTAAATCTGGTGACTCCAGTATTCATCTGGAAGGGAAAAGCAGGGCTGCTTCGATCCGTGAATACTCCACGCAGGACAGAAATTTTGACATACCTTTTTTTGTCTAACCCTTCTTGCAGCTAAGTGAGCTGGCAATTCTCTACAAATCTTTTGCGATGGAATTATAAATTCACATATTATTCTCTCATAAATAGAGATTAAATGCCTAATAGCATTGGTTAGTTTTTTTTTTTTTTCATGAAATTTCTGCATCTGTCCTCTAAGGCTTTTTCATTACTTCCCTCGTAAGTATCAATTTGATTATCCCTAGGGAGATGCTACACAGGTCAGTTCCCGTTGTATGCCTCCCCTTCTCCTTATTATTCAAGACAGTGTGTGTCAGATTGTTTGTTTCTTGTAGCCACAAGTCTTCCAACTCTTACAGAAGAGAGGCAGACCGCAAGAAAAAGATTGTTTCTGATTTCTACTTCCACCAATCTGGTTTTATCTTGCATTCAAGAAAATCTCAGTTTGGTAGATGAGACAAATATCTAGCCAGAGATTTCCAAACTTTCTCCATTCATGATGTCTTTAGTGTCTTCATAAGTTTTTCATAACACGCATGGACTAAAAGAAATACTTGAAAGTTGCCTTTATTAACTAGTTAGGTCCAGGAAACTTTGTTTATTTATTTGTTTATTTTTGAGACAGGGTCTCACTCTGTCTACCCAGGCTGAAGTGCAGGGGCACAGTCCTGGCCACTTCAGCCTCCACCTCCTGGGCTCAAGTGATCCTCCTACCTTGGCCTCCTAGAGTGTTGGGATTACAGGCTTAAGCTACCACACCTGGCCAGGTCTAGGCAAGGTAATACGTATTTATTTCTTAACAACTTAGTAGCCATTTGAACAGAAAAAGTAACACATGCATTGAAAGAAAAAATACTATTTTTCCTTCATTCTTAAGTGGCCACAATTACTTACTAATCAATGCAGTATGTACACCTGTCAGGCATAACACAGCTTGTCAAAACATGGAATCGGACTGGACATGACCACCCTCATTTCCTCTTCCACACTGGTTTTTTGCTTGGTATTTTTCCTTTAACGCAGCAATCATGAAACACTCAGTTTACGGGGTCATTGAAAGTAACGTGGTGTTACCTAATGTTGAGCCTCTGAACTACCTCAAGCAAGAGGTTTCTACAGGGTCTGAGACTCATAGAGTAACACTATGTTTCCGTCAAGGAATGACAATCTACTGTAGCACTCCTTTACGTTTGCTGGGGCAGCTCAGGATATCTGCATGCATGCTTCGGAAACCGTGGATATAAATAACGATTGCAATCCAAGCAACACAAAGGCTTACAAAGTTGAAATTTAAACCCTGTAATTTGATAGTTCCAGGACCTTACATAAGTTAATGCCTCTAAATCTCACTGTTCATATTAATATAATGAGGAGAACAATAATACAAGGTTTTTTGTTTTTCTTATTTAAAATAAACGCTCAAGTGTCACCTAGTTTTATTATCATTCTTTGTATTGATAAGATGATCAGAAAATATTGACCTAAGTCTATAAGAGGAATTGGTTAATTGTCTCTGAAAAAGTGGTGATACCTGAATACCATTTTGAGGATAAAAAAAGCCAATTTAACTGAATAAATGTGGAAGAAGTGTGTCAGCAGAGGTGATGTATTCGGGGAAGCCTCTGGAGAGTAAATAGGAGAATGGGGTGTGGCAGGAGGTGAAGTGAGGTTTTATTGTTGTTTGTGTTTTTTTCCCCCTTGAAGTAATTTTAGCTCTTTAAGACAAAAAATTAAAAAGAGATCAAAATTGTCTTCGAGGAATCAAAGATCTTTAGAAGAACACCTGGATGGGGTCTTTAACATAATTAAAATGACAAAAATAAGTATATAAGTTAATATTCACAATCTTTAACAAATTCAAACTATTTAATTTCTTTTCTTTTTCTTTCTTTCTTCTTTCTTCTTTTTTTTTTTTTTTTGAGATGGAGTTTCGCTCTGTCAGCCAGGCTGGCCAGCAGTGGTACAATCAGGCTTACTACAGCCTTGAACTCCTGGACTGAAGGGATCCTACTGCCTCAGCCTCCTGAGTAGCTAGGACTACAGGTGCATGCCACCACATCTGACTTCTTTTTTTTTTTTTTAAGTAGAGACAAGATCTCACTGTGTTGTCCAGTCTGATCTTGACCTCTGGCCTCAAGCAATCTTCCCACCTTAACCTCCCAAAGTGCTAAGAGTACAGGTGTGAACCACCGTGCCTAGCCCCAATTTCTAGCATGATATCACAGAACTATTAATACTAAAATAATGATTGGTATGTTTTATGGTTGTTAGATTTTATTCGTATAGCATGGAATGTCAATAGTCACACAGTTATTTTTCTGCCAGATAGCAAAGTAACTCAATTCTATTGACGATAAGGAAAATCAATTCATTCTATGAAATAGCATTAATGACAATACAACAAAAGCCAGCACTCTGTGAACATGTGATCTTTGTAACAATAGTCTGCAGCAACACTCATCGAATGCTCCTTTTGATGTATAAACCACATCAAGTCACTTCCCTGGACAAGAAAAATAACCAAAACTACATGACTCTTAAAAGCCATAGAATTCTTTTAGTCTAAGAGACTCTTCATCACCTGGACTATATTTATAACTCCAGCTTCATTTCTTACTTCTTTCTCTGCTTCTTACTCCCTTTTGGGCACACCAGTCCACTTGCTATTTTACGAATACACTAAGGTTCCTTCCCTTCAGGGCTTCTGCATTTGCTATTCCTTCTGTCTCAATGTTCTTGCCTTGATTTAGAAGAAGGGCACCCACAAAAATGGTACCTGCTTAGAGAGGACTTTCTGGACCACACTATCTAAAATCTTGCCCTTACCTTGTCACCCTCTCTTTCATCACCTGCTTTATTGTTTTTCTTTGTGGCACATTAATTATTATATATTTGTTTATTTATGCTCTCCCTCACTGGACTGTAAGCTTGAAAACAGTAAGGAGACTGTCTTTCTTACTTTTTATTTCAGACTTTGAGAAAATATTTGACATATATATTAAGCACACCATAAATATTAGTAGTTCTGAAATGTAGCTCAAATTCTGGTTCACTGCAGAGTCTATACAACCTTGATTCAACACTGCACTTTATTTAACACTCCTTAGTGTTGTTCTTCATGAAGACATCCTCCCCACGAGGCTGCAAGCTTATGGAGGGAAAGGAACAGAAACAGGTAATAAAATGCACTTCAAACACAAGCACAGATTTAATTTTGGAGATTTAAAAAATGTTACATTGTTGTAGAGACAAGAATGTCCACCTACAGCACTCTTATTTAGCATAGTAATGGGAAATGTGATTCCACAATAAGGCAAAAAAAAGTCATTAAGATTGGAAAGACAGAATTTTTTTTTTTAGATAACATGATTACCTACATGAAAAATCCCAAGATAAAAAAAAATCACCTAGAACTAATGAGTGAGTTCAGCAAAGTTGCAGCATAATACAGTTTGAATTTTTGTCCCAACCCAAATCTCATATTGAATTGTAATCTCCAGTGGTCGAGGTGAGGCCTGGTGGGAAGTATTTGAATCTTGAAGGTGGATCCCTCCTGGCTCAGTGCTGTCTAAGTGAAAGTGAGTTCTTGTGAGATCTGGTCACTAAAATGCATATGGAACCTCCCTCTCTATGATTTCTCTTGCTCCTGCTCTCACCTTCTGCCATCAGTAAATGATAGCCATATGCCAGCTCCTGTTTCAATTTCTGCCATCAGTAAAAGCTCCCTGAGGCCTCCCCAGAAGCTGAGCAGATTCCTGTGCTAAGTGTGTACAGCCTAAAGACTTGAGTCAATTAAACCTCTTTTCTTTATTAATTACCCAGCCTTAGGTATTTTTTATAGCAATGGAAAATGGCTTAACATCAACACCTAAAAATCAATCATATTTCTATGTTGTAGTGACAAGACACACATATTAAAAATGCAATATCATTCACAATCATTTTAAAAAATTGAAATACTTAGGTACAAGTGTAATAAAAACGTATAATATCTGTATCTTGAAATTAAAACATGCTTATGAAAGAGATAAGACTAAGTAAATGAGAAAGCATAACAGGTTCATCAATTGAAGGAATCGTTATGGTAAAGATGTCAATTCCCCCACATTTGATCTGTAGGTTTAACGTCAAATCTTATAAAAATTGTAGCAAGGTTATTGGCAGACATAGAAAGATTATCTAAAGTTTACGAAGAAAGACACAAGGCCAAAAATAGCTAAAATGATTTTGAAAGAGAAAAGAATAAAGCAAGAAGAGTCACATCTACCCAATCTAAAGGCTACAGTAATCAAGACCATGTGGTACTGTCAGAGAGCTAGACACAGTTAAACGGAACAGAATAGAAAACCCTACTCAAATACGCCCAACTGACTTTTGACAAAGGTACAAAAGGAATTCAGTAAAAGAGATAGTTTATTCAACATGTGATGTCAGAACAATTATATATCCATAAGCAAATAGACACATAAAAACCAAACCAAAACCCTGAACCTAAACATCACATCCTATACAAAAATGGACTGAAAATGGATCAAAGACTTACATGTAAAATTATAAAACTACTAGAAAAAATATAAGAGAAAATATTTGGGATCTATGTCTAGGACAAGAGTTATCAGACTTAAAAAGTATAATTCATAAAAGAAAAAAAATGATACATTGGACCTCATCTACATTAATCATGTTTGTTTTGCAAAAGATCCTGTGAAGAGCTTCAAAGACAAGGTACAGACTGGGTGAAAATATTTGTAAACCATCTATCTAACAATAGTGTTGGTGTCCAGAATATATATAGAACTCTCAAAACTTAGCATAAAAAACCAACATAATTAGAATATGTATTAGTTTGGTGCAAAAGTAATTGTAATTTTTGCCAAAGTACTTTTGCACCAAATCAATACAAATGGACAAAATACAGATATTTCACGAAAGAGATTACACTGAAGGCAAATAAGCATGAAAAATGATGTTCAATGTCATTAGCCATTAGGGAAATCCGAATTAAAATTACAGTGTGATATCGCTATACGTCCACCAGAATAATACAAATAAAAAATAATAAGAAATGCTGATAAAGATACAGATAAATTGAGTCACTTAAACATTTCTGGTGGGAGTGTGAAATGGTAAACCCACAGCTTCTCTGAAAAAGTGTGTGGCAGTTTTATACATATAACTGAATAATATACTGTTGGACATTTATCTCAGAGACTGAAAACTTTAGTTCTATACAAAGGCCTCTAGGTGAATGTTCATAACAGCTTTAGTCATAATAACCAAACACTAAACCAACTCAAATGTCCTTCGGTGGGTGAATGGTTCAACAAACTGTCATGCATCCACACTGTGGGATATTACTTAGCATTTTATGCTGAATGAACTATCGATATCTCAAGTGAATTATGTTGTGTTTGAAAAGCCTATATCAAAAGATTTGATATGATCTCATCTCATTTATATAATATTCTTGAAATTACACAATTACAGACATGAAGAACAAATTAGGAGTTGCTAGGAGGGAGGGGGAAAGGGGTGACTGGTTATAAGAGTGGCACTGGGTATCTCTGATGGAAATATTCAGTATCTTGACTATAGTGAAGTTCACATTCATCTATGCATGTGCTAAAATACATGTATGCTCACAAATGAGTGCAAGTCAAACAGATAAAATCTGAATCAGGCAGAGAATTGCTTCAATGTCAATTTCTTGGTTGTGTTATTATAGTTTTGTAAGATATTGTCATTGGAGGAGACTATGTAAAGTGTACAGAAAATTTCTGTATTATTTCATATGGCTCCATGTGTATCTATGATTATCTGAAATCAAAAGTTAAAAAAATGCATTTCCAAAAACTATAAAACAATATTATAGGAGTTTGAGTGTGATGGAATAAATATTTGTCTCACCTATATGTTCTCTACTAATTGGACATTTTTAGGTCATTGTTGGCGTCTTAGACTATAGTAAAACCTCACAAATTTCAAACTATTGGATTTGTGAGCATACTGCAATTCTAAATTTATAAATTAGGGAGTATTCTCTAAAAAATATCTGCTATAGTACTTTCAGCACTGTAGCAGATTTTGTGGAAACCAAGTTTTAGTTACTTATTTTAATCTTTCTCACAGCTTAGTTTTTTTCCCTCTAGCTAAGACAAAGATAAAATCTAAACTGTGTTCTGGGCCAATTGTTTAAATTTTGTAACAGGTAAAGTTTTATTATTAAGGATTTTTCATGATTCAATTGTCTAAGATCTATAATTTTAGCCTGTAACTCATTTGGATACATTTCCCTCATAACTGGTGATTATAGATACCAAATACATTACTTTAAAATCAGGGCTTCTCATTTCTAGACAGCTCAGCTAAAAATGTGGTTTCTGTACTGCATGACATTCTTTTATTTAGAACAAGGGGAGACATCTATGATTCTTTAACAGTCAGGCTTATTCCAACACTGTATATCTTGGGCTTGGTCTGGTGCAGAGAAGTGAGCAGACCTATACCCTATATGGACAAAGAAGGCCCTCTATGTTTTCTTAAGGCCCCAGATATAGCATTTCAAGGAAAGACTTAGTAACACTAGTGTTCTCATATCTTCTTTTCTTATAGCGATTATGAGTTTAGAAACCAGTGTGAATATTCCATAATAGATAAAAATATCCTTTCTTTGGTAACAATAATGAGCACTATTGTTCTAAGTGCTTTGTATACATTTTCTTTATTTCCCATATTAACTACAAGGTAAATATTACCTCCATTTTATATATGAGAAAGTTGCGGTCCTTGCCAAAGTTACACATTTTAAAGGACAGAGACAGAATTTTAACTCAGACTTAAGTCTGTTGTCAGTACTATTTCCACTACACAGGGATGCGTTTATTCTAGTAAACAAAAAATGTTTACAAAGCTTTTGGCAGAAACATGCTTGTGTGTTATGGGTTCCCTGAGCATCTATGGAGAAGTCCTGAAACAATCACATGTTGCACAATTGATATTACAATGCCAGGAAAGACTGAACGCTACACTGTTAATGGGTATAACCTGATTCATAGAGTGGCTCCTAACGTACTTAAATTGTAACAGAAATCTTCAAAGCCTGAGTGCCAAAACGGAAAAAAAGGAATACAGGATTCTTTTTGGAGGATATCATTTTGGGTCATGTATTTAGGGACCACTTAAATATATCCTCTTGGCCCATTTCTTAACACTGATTTCAAAGAATGAAGACTAAGATTTCAAGGATCCTTGGACTCTGTTTCTTTCTCCCCCTCTGCGATGTTCTCATGGGCTCCATACAAGTTGCTTAACATCCTGAATCTCCACTTCTCCCACTTAAAACCAGAAGAATATTTGCTGTAAAGAAAGAGCTTTGCGTCTGGTAATCAGGCGCATAAATACTCCAAAATTTCATTCTGTTGGCACATTAATTTTGTTTTTGTGGTTGAGATAACCGCATGTGGATCATAGTAGTTGATTCTGCCAGTTTTCTGTAGCATAGGAACATCATATCTTAAACATTTGATCCCCAGTGCAGCCCTTCCTATAGACAGCACTTATTCAGAATACAGAAATGTATTCATTGATTTACCAAACAGCCAAAGACAGACTATTATGGTTCAGACCCTATGCTAAGAGTTTGGGATACTAAGAAATATAGTGCAGAGGTTTCCTGTTCAAGAATCTCCCGTTGAGTGGGGACCAGATCATTACATAAGTTGTTAAGTACTATCAGAGGCCATATTAAAAAATGCCTTTTGAAGTAAAATATGTATGTACGAATAGCTGTATATGCCGGGATATATTGCATTCTGAATAATTTTTAAAATATGAATATATCCCGCAGAGATTGAGAGCATGAGCTTTAAATTTGCTCAGATCTTTTTTTAAATTTTAAACTTTTTGTTGAAATACATTGTATATTATATATACATTTAGAAAAGTGAAAATAATTCTAAGCATACCATAGGATGAGTTTTCGGCTTGTTTGCTAGCTTTTGTTTTTTGAGACAGGATCTTGCTCTGTTGCCCAGGCGGGAGTGTAGTGGTGCAATCAGCACTCACTGCTGCCCTGACCTCCTGGGCTTAAATGACCCTCTTACCTCAGCCTCTAGAGTAACCAGGACTATGGGCATGTGTCACCACACTTGGTTAATATTAATATATATATATTTTTTTGTAGAGATGAGTCTTGCTATGCTGTCCAGGCTGCTCTTGAAATCCTGGGCTCAAGCAGTCCTCTTGTCTCAACCTCGCAAAGCTCTGGGATTATAGGTTTGAGCCACTGAACCCAGCCTGGCTTTTTAAAGTAAACATACTTGTGCAACAAGCCTCAAAATTAAGGACAGAAAATTATCAGCATCCCAGAAGCTCTCACTGCAGTTGCTGCCATGCCCCAAGGGTAACCACTATCTTAATTTGTAATAGCATAGATTAATTTTATCTGTTTTTCAACTTTACATAAGTGAAATCATGATATATGTACTTTTTTTGTTCACAGCATCCTTTTCTTAGCCTTAATTTTGTGAGCTTTTTAATATTGTTAAACTTAGTTACAATCTGTTCATTTTCTTGCTGTAGTCTATTATTCCATTTAGTAAGTATATGCAGTTTTATCCATTCTACTGTTGATAGCATTTGAACAGTTCCAATATGGGGCTAATATACATAATGCTGTTGTTAACATTATGGTAGGAATCTCTTGGTCTATATATCCTGGAATGAAATTACTGGTATCTTATGTTCATCGTTAGTAGATAGATGCATATTTTCTGTCGGGCATGGGGGCTTGTGACTGTAACCTAGCACTTTGGGAGGCCAAGGCGGGTGGATCACGAGGTCAGGAGTTTGAGACCAGCCTGTCCAAGATGGCGAAACCCCGTCTCTACTAAAAACATAAAAATTAGCTGGGTGCAGTGGCAGGCGTCTGTAATCCCAGCTACTCAGAAGGTTGAGGCAAGAGAATTGCTTGAACCCAGGAGGTGGAGGTTGCAGTGAGCCAAGCTTGTGCCACTACACTCTAGCAAGACTCTGTCTCAAAAAAAAAACATATATTATATATATATACACATATACGTAACATTAATATATATTTATATTATATAATGTATATAACATATAACATATATGATATTAATATATACATATATTTATATATTGTATTCATATATACATATATTTATATATTATATAAAATGTGAAGATGCACATCCTTTAGGTGTGCATCCAAGAAAATATATAAATATATATATTTTTTCCTTTCTGGAGGTCTACATACCTTGGAATAAAATTATTTTTGTGCCTTACTTTCAACTTAATAAATACTATAAAAGGGTTTTCAAATGTGATTTGTACCAATGTACATTATCCCCACTAGCAGTGTTTGAGAGTTTCCGTAACCATACTTGGCATGGCCTGTATTTTTCACTTTAGCCTTTTTAGCTGGTGTGTAGTACAGTGTTTGGGCACTTAGTCACCATATGCCTTGGGCAAAACATCCTTCTGTGCCTGAATTTGCTTGTCTGTAAATTAGGGTAAGTAAAATCACTTATGTCATCAAGTTGCTTTTAGGAATAAACAGAATAATATGTAATAAAATTCTAGGGGCAGTGCCAGGCACGGAGCACACAGTCACACATATGTTATGTTACTTATCATCATTAGCAGCAGTACTATCATTGTTATCCAGAAGGATATGTGAGCAATTAAGAAAAAGAAAGCAGTTTTTTAGACAAAATGACCAGCTTATGCAAAGGCAGAAAGACAGGAAAGAGCTTGCTATGTTGGAGAAGCAGTGAAAAGTTTCCTCCTTCACTCATGGATGTTTGATCAGGGTGAGAGACAGAAATGTTTGGCTTGCAACTAACTCAATTGTTCTGTTGCAAAAAGAGGGTTATTAAGTGCCCATTTTATTGAGTAGATTTTGCATCTCAAATGAGAAGCAAATAGTCAGTTATTTGAAACAGTATGCGTCATGGTGTCTGTTCCATAAGAATGAAGTCAGAACAGTGCCTGTACTGTGTGGAAGACAGACCTGCTTTCTGTTGGTCCAGCAGGGCTTTTCCTACTTTCCTTTTCAGATAAATGCATATTACTGGGAAATCCATGGAAAGCCCCTTTCTTTGTAGGTTAAAATATTTCCATGTCCCTTAGCTAGAAGGGTATCCCAGGCTGCTCCAAAAGAATGTAGAATCTTGTCTCACTGGATTTCACCTCTGACTAGTATACCAGGCAGCCTGCAGCAAGAAGGGGCTTCCCAGACCTGCATCCTATTATGTCCAGCTGTACTGAGCAGCTAGCCAGCAAAGCTCATGTATGCCAGTGCAGATTCCCCAGATTGTCGCTGCATGGGCTTTGCGTCCTGAAATTTTCCTTTTTTATGCCTTGGCACTGCTTTTAAGAGCAATAGACTCTCAAGCTCACTTTCTCTTCCTCCCTTTTTGGGGTTGGAAACTAGTCACTGGCTTGTGAGTGCTAAGAGTGAATGCTGGCTCTGGCTGGAAGGTCTTCACATGGGAGGCTTGGAGGCCAATGTTACAGCAAAACATCTGCCCAGATCTCTTCTTGCTTTGGGGATGCTGTGACCAACAATCTGGCATTATGCCAACTGGTTGGCCTATTTCTGAACATGGTGTGTCACAGCTGTTTAAGGCTACTTTCCCAGAAACCAGAAAGAAAACCTCATCTTCAGGAAGACAGGAAAGTGATGATGAACTTGAGGAAGGAACTTCTCTTTTTACTAGACGAAGACCTTGGTGTTCTCAGGGTGGCCGTGAAGAAAGAGCAAATGAGAACACTATGGTGTGCTCGCTAAAACTGTGTTTAAAAAATTAGCATGATTTATATTCCTTTGTGGTATATACCCAGTAATGGGCTTTCTGGATCAAATGGTATTTCTGGTTCTAGATCCTTGAGGAATCGCCACACTGTCTTCCACAATGGTTGAATTAATTTACATTCCCACCAAAAATGTTGCTATTTCTCCACAGCCTCGCCAGTATCTGTAGTTCCTTGACGTTTTAATAATCACCATTCTGATTGGCATGAGATGGTATTTCATTGTAGTTTTGACTTGCATTTCTCTAATGATCAGTGATGTTGAGATTTTTTTCATATGTTTTTTGGCTACATAAATGTCTTCTTTTGAGAAGTGTCTGTTTGTATCTTTTCCCCACTTTTTGATGGGGTTGTTTTTTTCTTGGAAATATGTTTAAGTTCCTTGTAAATTCTGGGATATCAGACCTTTTTCAGATGGGTAGATTGCAAAAATTTTCTCCCATTCTCTAGTTTGCCTATTTGGCAAATTGAATCTAGCATAATTTATTTGAGAAAAAAAATGATTCATGAAGTAGGCAGCACCCTAACCCAGTAAATGTTCAGAGAGCTCTACCCAGTAATGTGGGCAGGCAGTACTTAAAGAAAGAAAAAGAAAGTGACACACAGAAATAGTCTCATTGGTTATGGCTTGGGTGTCTGCTTTATTTGGATATGTCTAAGCAGTTTACAGACTGTGATTGGCTAAATACTTGGCTGCTATGATTGGTGGAGACTACATTACCTGAACAAGAATATATTTTCAAGGTCGTGGTTTGCTTATATGTTAAGTTAGGCTATAGTTCACTATGTACATATCAGTGTTAGGCCAAATTTAATTTAATTTAACAAGCAGGAGGACTGGATTCCAACCACAGCTCTTCTGACAACCAACCTTATAGCCTTGGGGAAGTCACATGACCTTGCTTTGATCTTCATCTGAGACATGAGGATCACACAGCTGGTGTAAGCACAGTTGGTGTGCTTCATGCTGCAGTGGCTGGAGCAGAGTAAGCGTTTAATATTCAGTGCCTATTATATTTTATGTTCTTTTTCTTTACCCCTTCACCTTTGTTTGGCCAATGATTGTACATTTTTGGCCCAGCTTTTCCTTTTATCCCCAAGTCTTATTGAGGTATCTTTTCTCATTTACCCAATAGCAAATTTCACTGCCCTTATTGTTGTAGTAATTATTTTGCAACATTGCAAATGTAATTGTGTATCTTTCTGGCCTTGTATCTGTGCATTACTCATCACAACGTATGTCAATTAGTAAGCAGTCGACAAATATTAAATTTTGTTATTATTAGGCACAAATATGTCTGTTGAAGAAAAGAAAACAGATTGTCCTAGATTTTCTCCGTGCAGTAGACTCCCCTGTCCACCCACAGGACCCATGTAATGAATTTCAGTACAGCATGCCATGAATACTTAGGACAATGTTGGTATCTGATTCTCTTCGATTTAGTCTGTGCTCCTGCCAGTCCATTGGTGGTCATTTCACCTGCTTATCTCAATACTTGGCTGCCCAAACTTATAACCTACTGAGTCCCATCAGCTGTTGCTGAAAAACAGCTACCCCATATTCCATGTCTTTTAAAATTCATGTTTTATTTATTTATTTTTTTGATGGAATCTCACTTTGTCACCCATGCTGAGTGCAGTGGTGCCATCTTGGCTCACTGCAACTTCCACCTCTTGGGTTCAAGCCATTCTTCTGCCTCAGCCTTCTGAGTAGCTGGGACTACAAGCATGTGCCACCATGCCTGGCTAATTTTTGTATTTTTAATAGAGACGGGGTTTCACCATCTTGGCCAGGCTGGTCTCAAACTCCTGACCTCGTGATCTACCTGCCTTGGTCTCCCCAGTGCTGGGATTATAGGAGTGAGATACTGTGCCTGGCCAAAATCATGTATTTTTATACCTACATAAGTATAGGTTGGCTGCAGTTTAGGTAATTAAAGTTGCTTGCTCATATAGCTGCAGGTTCTCTGTGGATTCTGTACTGGGCAGCGCGTGGCTAGGGAACATTATCTGGAACAGCTCTGCTCCATGTATCTCTCATCCTCCTTTCAGCCTGTGGGCTACTCTGAGAATGTTCTTTCCATGGAGATAGTGGAGTTCAGGAGGGCAAGTGGAGACAATAAAGGCTTTTCTAGGTCTAGGCTTAGAAATTTCACACTGTTACTTCTTCATTTTTTGTCTTCTCCCAAAATTCATACATTGAAATCCTAACCCCTAGTGTGACAGTGTTAGGAAACAGGGCCTTTGGGAGATAATTAGGTTATTAGGGTGGAACACTGATGAGTGGAGTTAGTGTCCTTATAAGAAGAGACACAAAGGCTTCCTTTCTCCATGTTCACTTCTGTGTGAAGATATAACAAGAAGGCTATTTGAAAATCAAGAAGTGGGTCTTGCCAGACGTCACAGCTGTTCATGCCTTAATCTTGGGGTTCCTAGCCTCAAGAACTATGAAAATAAATTTCTGTTGTTTAAGGCATCCCATCTCTGCTATTCTGTTATGTCTTAACTGATGACTAATATAAGAATGAAAGGGCTGAGAGTGGTGCTTATGCCTGTAATCCCAACACTTTGAGAGACTGAGGCAGGATTGCTGGAGTCCAGGAGTTTCAGACCAGCCTAGGAAACATAGCAAGCCCTGTCTCTACAAAATAATAATTTAAAAAATTATCAGGGTGTGATGGCAGGAACCTATAGTTCCTTCTACTCAGGAGGCTGAGGTGGGAGGATTGCTTGAGTCCAGAAGTTGGAGGCTGCAGTGAGCTGTGATTGTTCCACTGCACTCCAGCATGGGTGACAGAGCAAGATAGGAGACTTTCAAGTTCATCTGGCAAGAATCATCATATTGGGGAAGGAAATATTAGAGCTAGCAAATGAGTCTACTACTTATACCATAAAATGGTATAGCTGTGTCCCCACCCAAATCTCATCTTAAGTTGTAGCTCCTATAATTCCCACAGGTTGTGGGAGGGACCAGGTGGGAGGTAATTGAATCATGAGGGTGGGTCTTTCCTGTGCTGTTCTAAGTCTTATGAGATCTGATGGTTTTATAAAGAGGAGTTCCCCTGCACATGTTCTTCTTGCCTGCTGCCATGTAAAACATGACTTTGCTCCTTCTTTGCCTTTCTCCATGATTGTGAGGCCACCTCAGCCATGTAGAACTGTGAGTCAATTAAACCTCTTTCCTTTGTAAATTACCCAGTCTCAGGTTGTCTTTATTAGCATTGTGAGAACAGATTAATATATACTATATATTTACTTGGGACAGGCAGAATCAGATAACTCATTGAAACTAAATATAAGCACCTAGTGAGTATTATAATGTTGTATTAAGAAATTAATATAAAGATTAATTTCTTATCCTGTAAGAAATTAATCTCTGAGTTCTAAATGTTTAAAGAATTCAAGTAGTGGGATAAGGGGACTTTGCTTTTCTGAAATAATTAATCACCATATATTTAACGGACACAGCACAAGCTCAGCACTGAATCAAGCACTTCATAGAATGCATAAGGGGAAACTTTGCAGTTCATGATTTAAAGAAGTAGATGGGAGGACTCAAGATGGCGCTGTGAGAACAACCCAGGATTGGAGCTCTCGTTGAATCCGCAAAGAGGTGAGTCCGAGCTGCATTTCCAGACTGATCTTTGTTGCCCACAGAATGGGGAAACTCCCAAGTATAAAAAAGACACGGGACGCCAGGCAGTAAGTCTGCCTGGCGAAGCCGGCAGCCGGGGCGCGGCGGCGGCCGGCCCTACCGAGCAATCCCCACAGGGCGCGCTTGTCCGGGTGCCCTGTTGAACCGGCAACCTGAGACTTGAGAGGGCTGGACTTGAGACTGAACGAGACTTGGACAGTAGGCCAGCCCAGGGGATTGCAGGGAGAGAACGTTCGGGATACCCAGTGGGACAAACAAAACCGCAACTTCAAACTATCCCGAGGAGACGGTCCGAGACGCTCTGTGGGGGAGGGGCATACACCACTACCGAGGCAACCCGCCCCAACTGAGATACACGCCCACTGCTGATGCAGCCAGCCATTGCCGAGGCAACCCGTCCCTACTGAGATACACGCCCACTGCTGACTCAGCCTCCCGTTGACGAGGCAACCCGTCCCTACTGAGATACACGCCCACTGCTGACGCAGCCTGCCATTGCCGAGGCAACACGCTACAACGAAGAGACTCCGCTGCAGGGCGTGGCGGAGACCACAGCAGAGCCTGCAGGAACAGGGCGAATCACACAACAGCAGGGCGGAGACTCGGCAGCCAAACAGTGGCTAGTCTGCCTCCTAGCTGGGCAGGACACCTCAAAGGACATCGAAAAATAAAGCCCGAACCCCCGAACACAGAGCATTTGAGAAAAAAAGGGTTTTTTTAATGAGCTCTGTTGCAGCAGACTCAAACATAGCAGCCTAACAGCCCTGAATGAACAACAGAGCTCACAGCTCAGAAATTGAGCTCCTAAAAAGAACAGACTGTCTCCTCAAGGAGCTCCCTGACCCCTCTATATCCAAAAGACTGACATTTGGCAGGCATCATCCTGGGACAAAGATAGCAGAAAAAGAAACGGGTAGCATCCCTCGCTGCGCCACAGCTGCTAGAGGTGCACCCCAGACAAGCAGGGCCTGGAGTGGACCTCAGCAGTCGTACAGCGAAGGGGCTAGGCTGGTAGAAGGAAAACCAAGTAACAGAAATACTTCATCATCAACAATCTGGGTGTCCACTCAGAGACCCAATTGAAAAGTCAGCAACTACACAGACGACAAGCGGATAAACCCACAAAGATGGAAAGAAACCAGCGAAAAAAGGAGGAAAACACCCAAAACCAGAACACCTCGCCTCCTAGAAAGGACCAAAACTCCTCACCAGCAAGGGAACAAAGCTGGACGGAGAATGACTGTGACGAAATGACGGAATTAGACTTCAGAAAGTGCATAATGAGAAACTTTTGTGAGCTAAAAGAACATGTATTAAATCAATGCAAAGAAATTAAGGAACTTAAAAAAAGATATGAGGAAATGATAACAAGAATGGATAACTTAGAGAGGAATATGAATGAACTAAAGGACCTGAAAAACACAATACGAGCACTTCGCGAAGCATGCACAAATTTCAATAGCCGAACTGACTAAGCAGAAGAAAGAATATCTGAAGTCGAAGACCAACTCAATGAAATAAAACGAGAAACCAAGATTAGAGAAAAAAGCGCAAAAAGGAATGAACAAAGTCTCCAAGAAATGTAGGACTCTGTGAAAAGACCTAACCTACGTTTGATAGGTGTACCAGAAGGGGACGAAGAGAATGAATCCAAGCTGGAAAATACTCTTCAGGACATCATCCAGGAAAACTTCCCCCACCTAGCAAGACAGGCCAACACTCAAATGCAGGAAATTCAGAGAACACCACAAAGATATTCTGCAAGAAGAGCAACCCCAAGGCACATAATCGTCAGATGCAACAGCGTTGAAATAAAGGAGAAAATACTAAGAGCAGCCAGAGAGAAAGGTCGAGTTACCCACAAAGGGAAGCCCATCAGACTCACAGCAGATCTCTCGGCAGAAACACTACAAGCCAGAAGAGAATGGGGGCCAATATTCAACATTCTTAAAGAAAAGAACTTTCAACCCAGAATTTTATATCCAGCCAAACTGAGCTTCAGAAGTGAAGGAAGAATAAAATCCTTTGTGAACAAGCAAGCACTCAGAGATTTTGTCACCACCAGGCCTGCTTTACAAGAGCTCCTAAAAGAGGCACTACACATAGAAAGGATCAATCAGTACCAGCCATTCCAAAATCACACTGAATGCTAAAGAGCATCAACATAATGAAGAATCTACAACAAGTAACAGGCAAAACAGCCACTTAGCATCAAAATGGCAGTATCAAATTCACACATAACAATATTAACCCTAAATGTAAATGGACTAAATGCACCAATCAAAAGACACAGACTGGCAAATTGGATAAAAAGCCAAAACCCATCAGTGTGCTGTATCCAGGAAACCCATCTTACATGCAAGGATACACAAAGGCTCAAAATAAAGGGATGGAGGAAGATTTACCAAGCAAATGGAAAGCAAAAAAAAGCAGGAGTTGCAATTCTCATCTCCGATAAAATAGACTTTAAAGCAACAAAGATCAAAAGAGACAAAGAAGGCCATTACATAATGGTAAAAGGATCGATACAACAAGAAGAGCTAACGATCCTAAACATATATGGACCCAATGCAGGAGCACCCAGATACATAAGGCAAGTTCTTAAGGACTTACAAAAGGACTTAGACTCCCACACAATAATAGTGGGAGACTTTAACACTCCACTGTCAATACTAGACAGATCAACCAGACAAAAAATCAACAAGGATATCCAGGGCTTGAACTCAGACCTGGAGCAAGCAAACCTGATAGACATTTACAGAACTCTCCACCCCAAATCCACAGAATACACATTCTTCTCAGCACCACATCACACCTACTCTAAAATTGACCACATAATTGGAAGTAAAGCACTGCTCAACCAATGCAAAACAACTGAAATCATAACAAACAGCCTCTCAGACCATAGTGCAATCAAGTTAGAACTCAGAATTCAGAAACAGACCCAGAACCGCACAGCTTCATGGAAACTGAACAACTGGCTCTTGAATGTTGACTGGGTAAACAACGAAATGAAGGCAGAAATAAAGAAGTTCTTCGAAACCAATGAGAACGAAGACACAACGTGCCAGAACCTCTGGGACACATTTAAAGCAGTCTCTAGAGGAAAGTATATAGCAATAAGTGCCCATATGAGGAGAATGGAGAGATCCAAAATTGACACCCTATCGTCAAAATTGAAAGAGCTAGAGGACCAAGACCAAAAAAACTCAAAACCCAGCAGAAGACAAGAAATAACTAAGATCAGAGCTGAGCTGAAGGAGATTGAGACACGAAAAACCCTTCAAAAAATCAATAAATCCAAGAGCTGGTTTTTTGAAAAGATCAACAAAATAGACAGACCACTAGCCAGATTGATTAAAAATAAAAGAGAGAACAAACAAATAGATGCAATAAAAAATGATAAAGGGGAAATCACCACAGATTCCACAGAAATTCAAACCATCATCAGAGAATATTACAAACAACTCTATGCGCATAAACTAGTAAACCTGGAAGAAATGGACAAATTCCTGGATTCCTGTGTCCTCCCAAGCCTAAACCAGGAGGAAGCTGAAACTATGAATAGACCAATAACAAGGTCTGAAGTTGAGGCAGCAATTAAGAGCCTACCACACAAAAAAAGCCCAGGTCCAGATGGGTTCACAGCCGAATTCTACCAGACACACAAGGAAGAGCTGGCACCATTTCTTCTAAAACTATTTCAAACAATTCAAAAAGAGGGAATCCTTCCCAAATCATTTTATGAGACCAACATCATTCTGATACCAAAACCTGGCAGAGACCCAACAAGAAAAGAAAACTTCAGGCCAATATCCATGATGAACATAGATGCAAAAATCTTCAATAAAATATTGGCAAGCCGATTGCAACAGCAAATCAAAAAACTTATTCATCATGATCAAGTAGGATTCATCCCGGGGATGCAAGGCTGGTTCAACATACGCAAGTCTATAAATGTAATTCACCACATAAACAGAACCAAAAACAAAAACCACATGATTATCTCAATTGACGCAGAGAAGGCATTTGACAAAATTCAACAGCCCTTTATGCTAAAAACCCTCAATAAACTCGGTATCGATGGAACGTATCTCAAAGTAATAAAAGCTATTTATGACAAACCAACAGCCAATATCATACTGAATGGGGAAAAACTGGAAGCATTCCCTTTGAAATATGGCACTAGACAAGGATGCCCTCTTTCACCACTCCTATTCAATATAGTACTGGAAGTTCTAGCCAGAGCAATCAGGCAAGAAAAAGAAATAAAGGGTATTCAAATAGGAAAGGTGGAAGCCAAATTGTCTCTATTTGCAGACGACATGATAGTATACCTAGAAGACCCCATTGCCTCAGCCCAAAAGCTCCTGAAACTGATAAGCAACTTCAGCAAAGTCTCAGGATATAAAATCAATGTGCAAAAATCACAAGCATTCGTCTACACCAATAACAGACTTAAAGAAAGCCAAATCAAGAGCGAACTGCCATTCGCAATTGCTACAAAAAGAATAAAATACCTTGGAATACAACTCACAAGGAACGTAAGAGACCTCTTCAAGGAGAACTACAAACCACTGCTCAACGAAATCAGAGAGGACACAAACAAATGGAGAAACATTCCATGTTCATGGTAAGGAAGAATTAATATCGTGAAAATGGCTATACTGCCCAAAGTAATTTACAGAATCAACGCTATCCCCATCAAGCTACCATTGACTTTCTTCACAGAACTGGAAAAAACCACCATGAACTTCATATGGAACCAAAAGAGAGCCCGCATAGCCAAGTCAATTCTAAGCAAAAAGAACACAGCAGGGGGCATCACACTACCGGATTTCAAACTATACTACAAGGCTACAGTAATCAAAACAGCATGGTACTGGTACCAAAACAGAGATATAGACCAATGGAACTAAACAGAGGCACCGGAGGCAACACAACATACATACAACTATACAATCTTTGATAAACCTGACAAAAACAAGCAATGGGGCAAGGATTCCATGTTTAACAAATGGTGTTGGGAAAACTGGCTAGCCATGTGCAGAAAGCAGAAACTGGACCCCTTCCTGACACCTTACACTAAAATTAACTCCAGATGGATTAAAGACTTAAACATAAGACCTGGCACGATAAAAACCCTAGAAGAAAATCTAGGCAAAACTATCCAGGACATAGGAGTAGGCAAGGACTTCATGAACAAAACACCAAAAGCATTGGCAACAAAAGCCAAAATAGACAAATGGGACCTAATGAAACTCCACAGCTTCTGCACGGCAAAAGAAACAGTCACTAGAGTGGATCGGCAACCAACAGAATGGGAAGAAATTTTTGCAGTTTACCCATCTGACAAAGGGCTGATATCCAGAATTTACAAAGAACTCAAACAGATTTACAGGAAAAAAACAAACAAGCCCATTCAAAAGTGGGCAAGGGATATGAACAGATACTTTACGAAAGAAGACATATATGAGGCCAAAAATCATATGAAAAAATGCTCATCGTCACTGATAATCAGAGAGATGCAAATCAAAACCACATTGAGATACCATCTCACGCCAGTTAGAATGGCGATCATTAAAAAATCTGGAGACAACAGATGCTGGAGAGGATGTGGAGAAAAAGGAACACTTTTACACTGTTGGTGGGAGTGTAAATTAGTTCAACCATTGTGGAAGACGGTGTGGCGATTCCTCAAGGCCTTAGAAATAGAAATTCCATTTGACCCAGCAATCCCATTACTGGGTATATATCCAAAAGACTATAAATCGTTCTACTATAAGGACACATGTACACGAATGTTCATTGCAGCACTGTTTACAATAGCAAAGACCTGGAATCAACCCAAATGCCCATTGATAATAGACTGGATTGGAAAAATGTGGCACATATACACCATGGAATATTATGCAGCAATCAGAAATGATGAGTTTGTGTCGTTTGTAGGGACATGGATGAATCTGGAGAACTTCATCCTCAGCAAACTGACACAAGAACAGAAAATGAAACACCGCATATTCTCACTCATAGGTGGGTGATGAAAAATGAGAACACATGGACACAGAGAGGGGAGTATTAAACACTGGGGTCTATTGGGGGGAAAAGGGGAGGGCCAGTGGGAGGGGGAGGTGGGGAGGGATAGCCTGGGGAGAAAAGCCAAATGTGGGTGAAGGGGAGAAGAAAAGAAAGCACACTGCCATGTGTGTACCTACGCAACTGTCTTGCATGCTCTGCTCATGTACCCCAAAACCTATAATCCAATAAAAAATTTAAAAAATTAAAATAAAAAAAATAAAAAAATTAAAAAAAAAACAAGAAGAGCTAACGATCCTAAACATATATGGACCCAATGCAGGAGCACCCAGATACATAAGGCAAGTTCTTAATGACTTACAAAGAGACTTAGACTCCCACACAATAATAGTGGGATACTTTAACACTCCACTGTCAATATAAGACAGATCAACCAGACAGAAAATCAACAAGGATATCCAGGGCTTGAACTCAGACCTGGAACAAGCAAACCTGATACACATTTACAGAACTCTCCACCCCAAATCCACAGAATATACATTCTTCTCAGCACCACATCACAACTACTCAAAAATTGACCACATAATTGGAAGTAAAGCACTGCTCAACCAATGCAAAACAACTGAAATCATAACAAACAGCCTCTCAGACCATAGTGCAATCAAGTTAGAACTCAGAATACAGAAACCAACCCAGAACCGCACAGCTTCATGGAAACTGAACAACTGGCTCTTGAATGTTGACTGGGTAAACAACGAAATGAAGGCAGAAATAAAGAAGTTCTTCGAAACCAATGAGAACGAAGACACAACGTGCCAGAACCTCTGGGACACATTTAAAGCAGTCTCTAGAGGAAAGTATATAGCAGTAAGTGCCCATATGAGGAGAATGGAGAGATCCAAAATTGACACTCTATCGTCAAAATTGAAAGAGCTAGAGGAGCAAGATCAAAAAAACTCAAAACCCAGCAGAAGACAAGAAATAACTAAGATCAGAGCTGAACTGAAGGAGATTGAGACACGAAAAACCCTTCAAAATCAATAAATCCAAGAGCTGGTTTTTTGAAAAGATCAACAAAATAGACAGACCACTAGCCAGATTGATTAAAAATAAAAGAGAGAACAACCAAATAGATGCAATAAAAAATGATAAAGGGGAAATCACCACAGATTCCACAGAAATTCAAACCATCATCAGAGAATATTACAAACAACTCTATGCACATAAACTAGTAAACATGGAAGAAATGGATAAATTCCTGGACTCCTGTGTCCTCCCAAGCCTAAACCAGGAGGAAGCTGAAACTATGAATAGACCAATAACAAGGTCAGAAGTCGAGGCAACAATTAAGAGCCTACCACACAAAAAAAGCCCAGGTCCAGACGGGTTCACAGTCGAATTCTACCAGACACACAAAAAGGAGCTGCTGGTACCATTCCTTCTACAACTATTTTAAACAATCCAAAAAGAGGGAATACTTTCCAAATCATTTTATGAGACCAACATCATTCTGATACCAAAACCCGGCAGAGACCCAACAAGAAAAGAAAACTTCAGGCCAATATCCATGATGAACATAGATGCAAAAATCTTCAATAAAATATTGGCAAGCCGATTGCAACAGCAAATCAAAAAACTTATTCATCATGATCAAGTAGGATTCATCCCGGGGATGCAAGGCTGGTTCAACATATGCAAGTCTATAAACGTAATTCACCACATAAACATAACCAAAAACAAAAACCACATGATTATCTCAATTGACGCAGAGAAGGCAGTTGACAAAATTTAACAGCCCTTTATGCTAAAAACCCTCAATAAACTCGGTATCGATGGAACATATCTCAAAGTAATAAAAGCTATTTATGACAAACCAACAGCCAATATCATACTGAATGGGCAAAAACTGGAAGCATTCCCTTTGAAATCAGGCACTAGACAAGGATGCCCTCTTTCACCACTCCTATTCAATATAGTTCTGGAAGTTCTAGCCAGAGCAGTCAGGCAAGGAAAAGAAATAAAGGGTATTCAAATAGGAAAGGTGGAAGCCAAATTGTCTCTATTTGCAGACGACATGACAGTATACCTAGAAGACCCCATCGCCTCAGCCCAAAAACTCCTGAAACTGATAAACAACTTCAGCAAAGTCTCAGGATATAAAATCAATGTGCAAAAATCACAAGCATTCGTCTACACCAATAACAGACTTAAAGAAAGCCAAATCAAGAGCAAACTGCCATTCACAATTGCTACAAAAAGAATAAAATACCTTGGAATACAACTCACAAGGAACGTAAGGGACCTCTTCAAGGAGAACTACAAACCGCTGCTCAACGAAATCAGAGAGGACACAAACAGATGGAGAAACATTCCATGTTCATGGTTAGGAAGAATTAACATCGTGAAAATGGCTATACTGCCCAAAGTAATTTACAGAATCAACGCTATCCCCATCAAGCTACCATTGACTTTCTTCACAGAACTGGAAAAAACCACCATGAACTTCATATGGAACCAAAAGAGAGCCCGCATAGCCAAGTCAATTCTAAGCAAAAAGAACACAGCAGGGGGCATCACGCTACCGGATTTCAAACTATACTACAAGGCTACAGTAATCAAAACAGCAAGGTACTGGTACCAAAACAGAGATATAGACCAATGGAACAAAACAGAGGCACCGGAGGCAACACAACATATCTACAACTATACAATCTTTGATAAACCTGACAAAAACAAGCAAGGGGGAAAGGATTCCCTGTTTAACAAATGGTGTTGGGAAAACTGGCTAGCCGTGTGCAGAAAGCAGAAACTGGACCCCTTCCTGACACCTTACACTAAAATTAACTCCAGATGGATTAAAGACTTAAACATAAGACCTGGCACGATAAAAACCCTAGAAGGAAATCTAGGCAAAACTATCCAGGACATAGGAGTAGGCAAGGACTTCATGAACAAAACACCAAAAACATTGGCAACAAAAGCCAAAATAGACGAATGGGACCTAATGAAACTCCATAGCTTCTGCACGGCAAAAGAAACAGTCACTAGAGTGGATCGGCAACCAACAGAATGGGAAGAAATTTTTGCAGTTTACCCATCTGACAAAGGGCTGATATCCAGAATTTACAAAGAACTCAAACGGATTTACAGGAAAAAAACAAACAAGCCCATTCAAAAGTGGGCAAAGGATATGAATAGACACTTTACGAAAGAAGACATATATGAGGCCAACAATCATATGAAATAATGCTCTTCGTCACTGGTCAACAGAGAGATGCAAATCAAAACCCTTGAGATACCATCTCACGCCAGTTAGAATGGCGATCATTAAAAAATCTGGAGACAACAGATGCTGGAGAGGATGTGGAAAAAAAGGAACACTTTTACACTGTTGGTGGGAGTGTAAATTAGTTCAACCATTGTGGAAGACGGTGTGGCGATTCCTCAAGGCCTTAGAAATAGAAATTCCATTTGACCCAGCAATCCCATTACTGGGTATATATCCAAAAGACTATAAATCGTTCTACTATAAGGACACATGTACACGAATGTTCATTGCAGCACTGTTTACAATAGCAAAGACCTGGAATCAACCAAAATGCCCATTGATAATATGGATTGGAAAAATGTGGCACATATACACCATGGAATATTATGCAGCAATCAGAAATGATGAGTTTGTGTCGTTTGTAGGGACATGGATGAATCTGGAGAACGTCATCCTCAGCAAACTGACACAAGAACAGAAAATGAAACACCGCATATTCTCACTCATAGGCGGGTGATGAAAAATGAGAACATATGGACACAGAAGGGGGAGTACTAAACACTGGGGTCTATTGGGGGGAAAAGGGGAGGGCCAGTGGGAGAGGGAGGTGGGGAGGGATAGCCTGCAGAGAAATGCCAAATGTGGGTGAAGGGGAGAAGGAAAGCAAAGCACACTGCCATGTGTGTTCCTACGCAACTGTCTTGCATGCTCTGCTCATGTACCCCAAAACCTAAAATCCAATAAAAAATTTAAAAAAAAAAGAACTAGATGGATTTATTGTGAAGAAAAAGTTAAAAAACAAGCATTCACAATAAACCAAATAACATAAGACACAATAGAATTAAGGGAACATTTTGTAAAGTACCTACTGCATAATGGCCTCTATGATAAGTCCTGCATAGACTTTATCTTTATTTCTTACAGAAGATAAGGAGAGTCTATTTTGACTCTGAAACTTGTATATGTTTTTTCTGAAATCAAATGTACCTGTTCAATGCTCCTTAAAACTGTCAAGATCATCAAAAACAAGGCAATGACTGGGTATGGTAACCCCAGCACTTTGGGAGGCTGAGATGGGCAGATCACCTGAAGTCATGAGTTTGAGATCAGCCTGGCCAATATGGTGAAACCCGATTTCTACTAAAAAAAAAAATACAGAATTAGCTAGCTGGATGTGGTGGTGCATGCTTGTAATCCCAGCTACTTAGCAGGCTGAGGCAGGGGAATTGCTTGAACCTCGGAGGCAGAGGTTGCAGTGAGCCAAGATCATGACATTGCACTCCAGCCTGGGTGCCAAGCAACAAGAGTGAAACTGTGAAAAAAAAAAAGGCAACTATGAGAAACTACCACAGCCAAGAGGAATCTAAAGAGACATAATTAATGATTGACTGCAATAGGATATCCTCCTCAATGGGATATTAGGTAGAAAAAGGGCATTAGGTAAAAGCTAAGTAAATCAGAATACCCTATGGACTTTAGTTTATAATAATATGTTAATATTTGTTTATTAATTGTACTAAATATGCCATAATCATATAATTTGTTAATAAGGAATAAATTGTGTGTAGGGGTTTCTGGAAATCCTGTAGTCTCTGTTCAGTTTTTCATAAATCTAAAACTTTTCTAAAAAATAAAGTTAATAAAAACCCAACAGACTTATAATAAGAAAATTGAATTAGAAATTAGTTCAACCATTGTGGAAGACAGTGTGGCTATTCGTCAAGGACCTAGAAATAGAAATTTCATTTGACCCAGCAATCCCATTACTGGGTCTATATCCAAAAAATTATAAATCATTCTACTATAAGGACACATGTACATGAATGTTCATTGCAGCACTGTTTACAATAGCAAAGATCTGGAATCAACCCAAATGCCCATTGATGATAGACTGGATAGGGAAAATGTGGCACATATACACCATGGAATATTATGCAGCAATCAAAAACGACGAGTTCATGTCCTTTGTAGGGACATGGATGAACCTGGAGAACATCATTCTCAGCAAACTAACACAGGAACAGAAAATGAAATACCACTCATAGGTGGGTGTTGAAAAATGAGAACACATGGACAGAGGGAGGGGAGCACTACACACTGGGGTCTGTTGGGGGGAATAGGGGAGGGACAGCGGGGGGTGGGGAGTTGGGGAGAGATAGCATGGGGAGAAATGCCAGATATAGGTGAAAGGAAGGAAAGCAGCAAATTACACTGCCACGTGTGTACCTATGCAACTATCTTGCATGTTCTTCACATGTACCCCAAAATCTAAAATGAAATAAAAAAAGGAAATTATATCACACAAAGAAAATCAGAGTCTCAGATAACATCATTTGTAAATTCTGCCAAGCATTTAAAGAATAATACCAACTCTTCACAAACTCTTTCAAAAAAGAGGGACAATTATTTTTCAATTCATTCTACAAGGTCAGTATTACCCTCAAACCAAAATCAAAGACCTTATAAAAAAACTATAGTCCACAGAATTTTCAAATATAGACACAAAAGTCCTCAAAAAATATTAGCAAACTAAATCCACAAATATATTAAAATAATTATATACTATGGCCAAGTGAGATTTAACCAAGGAATTCAAGGTTGATTTAACATCTGAAAATCAATTTTCTAACATGTAATATGCTACATTAATAGAATAAAGGGCAGAACAATCTCATCATCTCAGTAGATGCAACATAAAGCATTTAGCAAGATCCGACACTCTTTCATGATTAAAAACACTATAAATTATGAATAGAATAGAACTTTCTCCATTGATAAAGGACATCTATTAAAAACCTACAGGTAGCAGTATGCTTAATAGTGAAAGACTGGATGCTTTCCCCCTAAAATGAGGAAGAAGACAACATTCCACATAACACTAGAGATTCTAGCCAGGGAACTTAGGAAAGAAAAAGAAATAAAAGGCATTCAGATTGCAAAGCAAGAATTAAAATTACCTCTACTTGCACATGGCCTGCATTTTATGTAAGTAATCCTAAGAAATAAACTAAAGAGAACATATATTAGAACTAATAAAATGAGTTCAGCTAGATTGCAGAATACAAAATTAACAGGCAGAAATGAATTATATTTCTACACAATAGCAATAACAATGCAAAAATAGCACTGAGAAAACAATTCCATTTACAATATTATTAGAAAACCAATATAATTAGTAAAACAATTAACAAAAAATAGTGTAGGACCTACACTGAAAGTTATAAAACATTGTTAAAAGAATCTACATAAACAGAAAGATAGCCTATGTTTGTGAATTGGAAAATTTAATATTGTTAAAATGGCTATACTCTACAAATTAATCTATATGTTCAAAGAAATCCCTATCAAAATCCAGCTTGCATTTTTTCCCAGATATTGACAAGTGGATCTTAGTAGTCATAAAAGGGAACCAAAATAGCCAAAACAGTTTTGAATGAAAAGAGCAAAATTAGAGAAATCACACTTCTTGATTGTAAAACTTATGACAAAGCTGTGGTAATCCAGACAGTGTGGCACTTGCAGAAGACAGATATACACGTAAGTGGAATAGAACTGAGAGTTCAAAGTAAAACATACCTCTATGGTCAATTGATCTCTGACAAGAATGGTGATACAGTTTGGATGTTTGTCTCCTCCCAGTCTTGTGTGTAATTCACAATGTTGGAAGCGGGTCCTGGTGGGAGATATTTGAACCATAGGGGTGGATCCCTGATCAATGGCTGGGCACCATTTCCTTGGTGATGAGTGAGCTTTCACTCTGAGTTCACACATGCCCTAGTTGTTTAAAAGTGTGTGGCGGGCCGGGCACGGTGGCTCAAGCCTGTAATCCCAGCACTTTGGAAGGCCGAGGCAGGTGGATCACGAGGTCAAGAGATCGAGACCATCCTGGTCAACATGGTGAAACCCCGTCTCTACTACAAATACAAAAAATTAGCTGGGCATGGTGGCGTGTGCCTGTAATCCCAGCTACTTGGGAGGCTGAGGCGGGAGAATTGCCTGAACCCAGGAGGTGGAGGTTGCGGTGAGCCGAGATCGCGCCATTGCACTCCAGCCTGGGCAACAAGAGTAAAACTCCGTCTCAAAAAAAAAAAAAAGTGTGTGGCATCTCCCCACTATCTCTTATTCCCTCTCTGGCCATGTGAGATGCCTGCTCCCTGCTTTGCCTTCCACTGTGACTGTAAGCTTCATGAGAACTCACCAGAAATGCATACCAGCACCATGCTTGTACAGCCTACTGAGCTGTGAGCCAGTTAAACCATTTATCTTTATAAGTAACCCAGTCATGGGTATTTTTTTAATAACAATGCAAATGCCCCAATACAGATAGAAAAACAAGGCAATACACAAAGAATAATCCTTTCAATAAATGGTGCTGGGAAAACTGGATATTCACATGCAGAGAATGTAGTTAGACTCCTACCTCAGAACACATGCAAAAATCAACTCAAAGTGGATTATAAACTTCAGTATAACAGGTTAGGTATAAAATTCTTAGGAGAATATTTGTGTCTAGGCTGAAGTTTTTCTTAGATATGACCCCAAAAGCAAAAGAAAAAAAGAAACAAATTGAACTTTTTTCCCTCTCCTATTTTGATCCATTGCAGAAAGAGACTAAAGAATTAAAAACTTCTAATATTAATGTAACTTCAGCTGCTCTCTACAGGCATAACCTGAAATTTCAGTAGCTTACTGCAATTGAAGTTTATTTCTTCTGCAATAAAGCCCCCAAAATGAGTGTTTAAGAGAGATTTCTTCAATTATGTGATTTTGCAATCTGCATCTTGTGTCTTCCAAGTTCACCTCACTTGTCTATTTCAAGACAGAGGGGAAAGGAATATGGAGAGTCTCATAGGAGGTTTTGAGAAAGGCCTAGAGAGATGCATATCTCTTCTACTCACAGTCCTTCTGCTCATCTTATATTGCAAGGGAGATGTGAGATATAGTCTATCATGTGCACAAGAAAAGGAGAAATGGGTTTGGTGATCAGCTAGCAGTTTCTACCATCAGTCCTATCATAAAATAATCATTAGATGCCTCACATGTTAGAGTTTAAGGATTAGAATAAAAATAACAATGATAACAGGAGCTAACTAACATCTATTAATTATTCTATGCATGGCATGATGCTTGATAATTTACAGGTATTATCACTATTAATCATTACAATAGCTCCACGAGACAAGTAATTTGTAATCTACATTTTACCAATGAAGAAACTGAAGGAAACAGAGGCTAAGTACCCTGCTAAAGTTGTACAGCTGCTAATTGGTAGTTTCTGATTCAAACCTACCTACTGCTGACTCAAAACCCAGGCTATGTAAGATGATATGCCCTTCTAAGAAAGTAAGAGAGACCATAAAGAGAGATGCGAGTAAGTAAAGAAAGAGCTAGGTTACAAATCTTGAGATGAGACTATTATCCTGTGTTATCTGGGTGGGCCCAATATAATAACAAGGGCACTTATAAAAGGAAGGCCGGAACATCAAAGTGAGTAGTAGGAGATGTGATGAGGGAAGCAACAGGTTGGAATATTGCAAGGAGGGGTCTTTGAACCAAGGATATATCAGAGAATCAAGACCAGCACAGCTGGATCCTGAAAGGGAACTTGGTAGTAGGCATCATTAAAGACAGCCAATAACAGAGAGATCCTTCTATCCTTCTGTGCATTTCTAGCAGGAGAGCTGGTTGGATATAGGCTAAATGGAAACTTGAAGGTCATCTAATTTGGCATCTATATTTTACAGATGAGTTAACTTGCTAAGATTGATGTGGCTGACCATATATTGAATAAGTACAAGGATCCACTTGTTTAGAGCCTCAGTCCTATTTTCTTATCATCACCCTACATTCTTCTTGTTACAAGCATGTCAAAGAAAGCAGCACTGAGATGCTTGTCAGCCTTCCTGGGCTTATCCAGATTATCAGCGTGAGGTGCAGCATAACAATCTCTTATCCCTCAGCATTTTCTAGAGTTCAAATTTACTTACTCAATTAAGTGGTGTGAAGTCAAGGATCTACTGCTTATAGCTATCTGAAGCAAGGGCGTATATTTATGTTTAGTATTTCTCATCACTGAGACTGATCTTGGCTATGTAACTGGAAAACATTTCATAAACAGTAATCATTCAACTTAGCATATGATGTCATCAAAGTCCTTGAAGAACTCTGGAGGCAGAGCAATGAAAGACTTCGTCTGATGGTCTTCAGGGTCAGGATTGAATGGTCTGGTTTTGAAATGGTTGACTCTTCTGTGTTTTATTACTCATCTACCAAAGCCCTTTTGTTACTCTATGTCACTAATAACATTGAAATTCCCTAGCAAAACTAATGAGGTACTCAAGGATTAGACACTTTACTGCATAGGATGGGGTATTAATTTCCTATTGCTGCTGTAATAAATTGCCACAAATTTACCACAAACTTAGTGGCTTAAGGCAACACAAATAGACCGAATTGCGGTTCTGGAACTCAGAAATCTAAAATAAAGGTGTTGACAGGGTTGTGTTCCTCCTGGAGTCTTGAGGGTCAAATCCATTTCCTTGCCTATGTCAGCTTCTCAAAGCTCCCTACACTCCTTGGCTCACAGATCCCTCCTAGCAATATTCCAACCTGGTGCTTCTATTATCACATCACTTACTACACACTTTAATGCTCCAGCTTCTTTTTATGAGAACCCTTGTTATTACATTGGGCCCACCCAGATAACCCAGGATAAAAGTCTGATC
Source organism: Callithrix jacchus (assembly GCF_049354715.1). Lineage (NCBI taxonomy): Eukaryota > Metazoa > Chordata > Mammalia > Primates > Cebidae > Callithrix > Callithrix jacchus. Next base: position 75,830,484 of record NC_133517.1, read on the forward strand.
TATATATTTGCAGTCATATCTACCAAGTTCCTTTTGGCATGCAAAGTAACTTATTTGCACGTTCCAAGGACTAGAATTATGTCGCTATTCAGCCTCCCACAGATGGTCTAGACACACAGAATAACTTTCCATTTTCCAAACTTATTCCACCTTTCACACCTTTAGCTCTCTGCTCACCTCATCTCTATCTGCTAAGATTGAAACTCTGGCCTTTCCTACGGAACCATCAATTCCCTGCTCAAGTGTCACTCTCCCTATGAAGTCTTCTACTTTCTTCTTTCCTCCAAAACCCAATATTGAATTAATTCTTCCCTCCTATCAAAGTGTGAGTCTTATTATTTTGTAGCACTTTGCTTATACTCTCTCTTCCCAACTAGATTATACATTTCTTGAGGAGCAGATGGTTCTGATTTGAGACAGGATGTCACAACTTTCCATTGTCTTCCAAATTAAAAAAAGAAAAAGAAATGCAAACTTTCCATGTAAGCCCTGTGATTAGAACAGTCTTTCTAGCCATTTAATGACGTAGAGATTTTTAGTGTTTCACAGTTCTTCAGACTCATCAGAGACAGTGGTGAGAGCAAGAGCTATAACTCTATATTTTATGAGCAGACTGTGGACTCAGTCATCAAGTATGATTTCCCAGAGGCTTGCTGATTGTATCTTCTTTCAAAACCCTGAGATGTTCTTTATTTAAGTCCTCATCCTGAAACCTATCCTCTGGAAAAAAAGTTCCAGGAATTATATAGTTGACAAAAATTAACAAGTTATCTTAAATTTAGAATTAAGATATGGTTGTCTAGGGAATAAAGTAGTTTTTGTTTATCATATTGGGGCAATTAGTTATGACATGAACTTAAAGCTAAAACAGTGATACATTTTCCTTAGGCTAATTCTTTTCCCTCTAGGACTATTAAGAGATAATCAAAACATGCTACTAAAAAGACTTAAAATATAGTAATGCCTGTATGTGAAATGAATAAGCCATTTGATTATGAACAAAAATATCTTCGCTGGTATATTCATGTCCATTCATTGCAGCCTCTACTTATTGAGGACCTCCTGTGTTCTGTGCAGTGTTCATTAGCCCATTAACTATTTATGGTGGCCCTAGGATCTACGTATTCATAATGTTATTTAACAGGTAAGAAAATTGAACTGAAGAGAGGTTTGCTAAGTTACTCATTTTTTCATTAAGCAGTTATTCTGTCTGTCACTGAGAAAAATACAGCTCTGAAAAAGGCAGAGATGTTCTCTACTTCTTTGAGGCTTTTAAATTATGAGAACTGGGAAGAGACATCTCCAGTGGCATTCAGCCAATAAGTGGCAGAGACAGGAATTAGCACTTCAAGCTCTAGGTTCTTTCCACTATTAACGAGAATGTTGAGTTGGGACTTACTGAGTTCCTAAGGAGACCTTGCCTTTATTTTCGCTTTTTTCCCCTTCTTTCCCAGAATGTTTCTTTCAGTTTTATTAAGGGTGTTTTCCAGATGATTTCCTTCCCCTTCCCCCCGGCAAGTGGTTGTCATGAGTCACAAGCAAAACTCTGAGGAGCCACTGCTGACGGTTCCACCCTAGGTCATCTCTGATTGACTGTGTTTCCTTAGTCCCTGTAGATCAGCAAAGGGGAACAATGCCTTAGGCTAAGCACGTAGAATATTCTGAAAACATTTACTTCATGTAGACTTTGGGTAAGCCTCAGCAAGGTGTGGTAGAGTTGCGTAGAGGCCTGGCATGTTTCACGCAGCTTCCTGCTGCAGTCGGCCCATGGCTGCAAAGAGGACAGAAAGCCCTTCAGAGGCCTGAGAAGGAGGTGGTTCCATAAATAACTGGTTGAACTTCCAAGCTAAAAAGGCACCTTTAGGGTGGCTTCAGTCAACAGCAATATAATGTATATTTCAAAAGAGAGAGAAGACTTGAGATGTTTGAGGTGATAAATATCCTAATTACCTTAATTTGGTCATTATACATTGTATGCATGCACCAAAATATCAAATATAGCCCATAATTATGTAATGTACAACTATTATGTCTACATTAAAAATGATAAACAGGCATTTTTCCTAACAACGAAAGCACTAATATGCATTTTCTCATCAAGAACACTTACTGTTTGTAAGCCTTTTCATAATTTATTCTATTTCTCCTTCTGAACCCTATCCTCTGGAGAAAACCATCTTCAAAATGATGTTATGAGGTATACAGATCAGTCTTCATTAACCACTTTACAAAGCACTAAACTCAAACCTGAAGGCTTAGGATTTTTTCCCAAGATTACAGATATTATAAAAAATAGAAGGATTTCTCAAACTGAGGTCTTCTTGCTCTAAGACCAGCTGTCTTTTAGTGGTTCTCAGAGTGCGGTCCCTGGACCAGCAGCATTACTTGGAAATGTATTAGGAATGCAAATTCTTGAGCTCCACAAAAGATGCACTGATCATAAATTCTGGGTGTCTCCCTAGAAACCTATGTTTGTACAGGTGTGCCAGATGCCCGCTAAAGTTTGAGAACCGATTGTGCTAATGGCTACCTCCCAAATGAGGCTTGAGATTTTCTACTCATTGCAGGCTGTGAACTTGGAAAGCCTGAGATAATTGTTAGACTAGCCAACTATACTTTGACTTACCTGTTAACGGTGCCTGAAAACACCAATATATTAATCTATTACATTAAAAATAGGGTATAAAGTAGTCGGTCGTTAAAGGAGTCAGAGTAAAGTAACAGTATTTTAAGTATAGGGATAGCCAATATATTTGGTCCCAATCTCAGTATCTGAACTTTGGTTTGTAGGTATCTGGATTGTGTTGCTGAGAACTTTTGAGGTCAGACCAGAAAGAATACTTGTGATTAATTAGCAACATCTGCACAATAAGAAGAGTGGGGCCCACATATTTGTCACATGTCATCTAAGGAAAGAGAATGTTATTACAATAGTTGTGTTATTTCAATGTCAGCTCAACCCTTACTTTTCTGGATGATCACAGGCAAACCAACAGTAATAAAACTAATAACATTTTGTACTTTTACATGGATCTTTTGATTGAAACAATCTCAGGGCCTTGCCAGGGGGCAAAACTTAGATTGTTACTCTCAGTTGATAGTTGGTGGAAACAGAGATTGAGAAAATTTAACATTTGCCCAAAGTCTGCTATCAAGTTTTCAGGTGTAAAGTTCAAATTCTGATCTGTTTTGAATTCTTTCTACCAAACTTGCTGCTGTTCTTCAATTATTTGTGTTTTGATGTCCTTATTTGCACAATGGGATATAAAATACTTTCTGGTATATTTCACAATAAATTACTCCTCTAAATACTCTGAAAAATTAGAAGTGTCAATGAAATGTACATAAAAATATGTGGTATTTCACATATATGTTTTAATATTTTCTATATCAACCTAATGAAGCTTGAAGGCATAGATACTAAAGCAAAATAAATGTTTTGGTTAGATTCAAGGAGTTTCCTCTTAAAAGAGCTGATTTTGCCCTCACAGAGACATCTGGAAATGTCTAGAGATGTGTTTTGTTGTCATAACTGGAGGAGAGGTGTTGCTACTGGCATCTAATCGGTGGTGGCTGCAAATGCTGGTAAACTTCCTACCATGCACAGGACAACCCACATGGTAAAGAACTATCTGGTTTGCAAACGTCAGTTGTGGCAAGGTTAGGATGAAAGTAAATGAGAAACACATTGTTTAACCAGAGTTTTATTGTCATTACAGGGAGATAGTCCAAGGGTTCTCTATGAGCAAAGATTTGAATGTTCTGTTGTCCTAAATAACACGGTTTTCTCTAATGCCAGTCAATAATATTCTCTCCAGTGCTCTTTTTGCCAGGACCCGGGCTCTATCACTTTGTGCCTGTGTGACTTACATCTTACTTTGCTTGTTGATTAAATAGGAATTATGGAACCTACCTCATCAAGCTAATGTGAAGGTTAAATGAATGTATGTTATGAAACACCTAGAAAAGTCTCATAGCATTAGGCTCACAGTTAGAGCTTAATAAATATTATAAACATTTTTTAAAAAGTTTTGGAGTACAACATTCTTCCTACAACATCTTCCATGTGCTCACCGTGGTTTCCCTTCATTAATATGGAAGTTAATTATTCAAATTTAACACATTAAAAGCCCCAATATTAATGTAAAAGATCTAATGCCAAATATTTAACAATTAATTATATTTAATAACTATTAATGAGTATTCGATTTTACAAATATGTTTTAAAATTTCATTTACTTGAAAAGAAGGTCTGTCTATATCCAGAACAAATTTTCATGATTGTCCATACCCGTAATTCTCTTTCCTGTGAGAAAAAAAAAGGTGATAAATTTGCCATGTGGCATTAAATAAGGAGGGAGAGAGAGATGGAATCGTTTTTCATGATCAGGAACAAATCATACCCTTTTCCTTTTACAATTGACTCCCACTCCCCAAACTGGAAAGAACTGGAGAAAGCCAAGGTATAATGGCTGTTTAACTAGATCATGAAATCCTAAATCTGTTTTTCTCAATTCTTTAATTTCTCCTGGTATTTCTCCAGTGTGTGGCTATGAAATGGGCTGCCCTTACATCAGACTCAAAATATGAGTAGGGCTAAGGAAGGTGGAATTCTACACTGACTTAGGGTAAGAGCTGATAAAAATGTGTTTTTTAAACCATCATTCTCAGCAAACTAACAGGGAACAGAAAACCAAACACTGCATGTTCTCACTCATAAGTGACAGTTGAACAATGAGAACAGATGGACACAGGGAGAGGAACATCACACACCGGGGTCTGTAGGGGGGTGGCGGGCTAGGGGAGGGATAGCATTAGGAGAAATACCTAATGTAGATAACGGGTTGATGGGTGCAGCAAAACACCATGGCACATGCATACCTATGTAACAAACCTGCACATTCCGCACATGTATCCCAGAACTTAAAGTATGATATTCAAAAATTATGGATTTGTATGAATATAAATTTACTAGTATCTGATTTGAACATATAATTTCTTTGGTTTTTATGTAATTTTATTAGACTACCTACTGAAATCTGTTAAAAACATGTTTCCAGGATATCACTGTTAATTCGGTAATACTAAGAAAGATTTTCCTAAATTGTGTTTTGGTACATTTCCTCATTACTATAATCTTTTATCTACCCAGCTATATCTGAGATAAGAATGTTTGCCTCAAGTCTGTCTGCTGATACAAAGTCCTTTAAATAAATATCAGAAAATAGTAAACTTCAGGTAGGAATTAAATGGAATGAGGTGAAGAGAAAAGAAGCCAGGTACCTCAAAGAAACCAAATGAAATAGTCATTGTTAGCTGTTTCTTACAGATAAGCAAACTGAGGCCAAGTGAGATTAGACAATAGGCAGCATCACACAGTGGCAGAGCCAGACCTAGAACTCCAGTCTTTTGACTTCTAATTTAGTGCTTGCTCTTAATCCAGCCACTCATGGTAGTGTGGTGTGAGTCATGTATGTATATAAGATCACCAGAAATATGATTCAAGCATTCATACTTTTATAGTTTATTCCCAAAAGCAGATAAATTTTCCATCAAAACTAAAAATGTGGGTGTCTACTTGTCTGGGAGCCAGAGAACACTGATACTTGGGTAAACGTCAAAGACAAAACAGGATATTAATCAGCGTTATCATTTCTGACAAACTGAAATAGAAGATATAGGAAGTATTAGCAAAGTCTCATACTTTTATATGAATATACTTATTTGCATATGTGTATGTGTGTGTACATGCATAGATATCTGTATGAGCACCAACTTGGGATCTCTTTATAAGGCTTTGTCATATTGAAGGGACTAGCGGGAATAGATTTAGTTATTTCTTTGCTGACAAATAGGGATTCTGTTCCTTGGTTCTTTCTCAGATTTTGATGTCTGGATATTTGTCCTTGGAATTTTACATGTGGGAAATTTCAGTAAGGGTGGGAAAGGATAACATTTAATCAATTTTTAAAGGTGGAAATAATTATTCCCACCTCTTTTAAAAAGTTTCTTCAAGTTTTTGCTGTTTCTTTTCCTGTATCTTCAGGCAAAGATCAAACTGCCAAATTCCAGTGACAAGGATCAGAAGATTATCACCATCTTTGAGCTGCATAAACATCTGACTAATTGTATAAAACATGCTTACATTTAACTATAAGGTTTCAGCAGGAAGCCCTCAGATGAGAAAAATCTTCACCTCACATGTGGACGCTGGAGTGTGGTGGCACAATTATACTTCATGTTAACCTCATAATCCTGGGCTCAAGTGATTCTCTTCCTCAGCCTCCACATAGCTAGAACTACAAGCATGCAATCACCACATCCAGCTCTAATTTTTTTTACTTTTTCTTTCTTTTTTTTTTTTCAGATGGTGTTTCACTCTTGTTGTCCAGGCTGGAGTGCAATGGTGCAATCTCAGCACACAACAACCTCCACCTCCCAGGTGCAAGCGATTCTCCTGCCCCAGCCTCCTGAATAGCTGAGATTATAGGCATGCAACAGTGTGCCCAGCTAATTTTGTATTTTTATTAGAAGTGGGGTTTCTCCATGTTAGTGAGGCTGGTATTGAATTCCCAACCTCAGGTGATCTGCTTGCCTCAGCCTCCCAAAGTACTGGGATTATGGCTGTGAGCCACGGCACCCAGCCAGTATTTTTTACTTTTTATTTTTGGGAGAGACAGGGTTTCTCTGTGTTGCCCAGGCTAGTCTTGATCTCTTGGCCTTAAGCACTTCTCTGGCCTCAGCCTCCCGAAGTATTGGGATTACAAACATGGGTCATAGTATTGTTGTTATAAACTAAGAGTGAATATCTTTGAATATAGAGGTGATTGCACTTTTTGCAAGTATATTGGTAGGATAAATTTAAAACAGTAGAACTATTGTGTCAAATGTCATGATGCATTTTAGATAGATATCAGCACACTGCCCTTTAGAAAGGTTGTACTTCTATACACTCTCAAAGAAAATGAGTTTGTTTTATATACTCTCATATACTCCTTAGCACTGGATTTTCTTCAAATGTTACATTTTCCCAGGGATGACGGGTTAAAAGTGGACTAACTTTTAAAATATTTTTATAATCTGACACCAATCGACCTCTAGCTTTTTCTCCATTGATTCCAATATGACTTTGTTTATTGGAATCCTGGGATAGTTCTTACTGGAAGCTGAATAATGTTCCCTAAAGATAGCCAGGTCCTAATCCTTGGAACTTGTAAATGATAGTTTATATGGCAAAAACAATTTTGAAAATGTGATTAAGTTAAAGATCTGGAGATGGAGGGATTGTTCCAGAAGATCCTAGTGGGTCCTAAATGCAATTGCAGTGTCCCTATGAGAGAAAAGCAGAGGGAGATCTGACTACAGAAGTAGGAGATACGATGATGAAAGAAGTCGAAGGGATGAGTTGGCCAAGGAATGCAGGGAGCTTCTGAAGCTAGAAAAGGCAGGAAAATGGATTCTCTCTTAGAGCCTGCATAAGGAAATCACCGTGTCAACACCTTGAAACTGATTCTAGACTTCTGATCTCCAGAACTACAAAATAATAGATTGCAGTATCTTAAGCCACTAAGTGTGTGGTAATTTGTTAGAGTAAGCATAAGAAACTAATGCAATCCTTATTTCTCTTTAAGCCAATTGAAATCTTTGGGAACTTAAGTGTTAAGGCTTTCTTAGAGTCTTCTTTTTTTTTAATGGAGTAATGGAATCCTAGGAAGTGGTACCTCAGCTCTGCAAAGGTTGAAAACTATTTTACAGATGTGAGAATGGAGCCCATACAAGGTTTTGAGAGTTGCCCCAATGCAGTTCAGATTAGGAGTTAGGCCTCCTGACTTCCAGCACAAAGATCTTCCTCCTACACTTCTCTGCTTCCGGAAAGTCACTGTTTCTGTCTTTTCGATTCCTTAACATTTGGTGCTAAATTATAGTAGATTCTCTTCAAGCACAGGCATCAGAGCAGCGAAATACTCCAAAAGAGAATGATTTAGAATTTCACCTCTTATGAGAACTAGTATGACCAATCTGAGGTCAGATGTAAACTACTAAAATGATAGTAAATATTTGCAGGTTCCTAAAATAAAATGAATAAACATAACTATATGACATTCACCCTCCCTTGACCTTAGACAAGTATTGACTGGTTATTTTCATTAACTATTTTTATTTTCTGAAACTCTTTAGAATTATCTTCCCTTTCCCTTCTCCGTTGCCTGAAAATACTTGTAAATTTATTCTGTGTTATTATAAACAACCTTACAAGACACAGATATGTAATCAAAGTACTAATACAGGGCAATTATGTCTCACAGGAAATTTTAGTTGGAAAGACAAATTAGAATGTAGCCTTTATTGAGTACTTACTATTTGGTAACTCCTAGACCATGTAAGAAAACGCATAAAAACACTATTACGACACTGTCTTGATCCTTGTTTTAAAGTTACCTAGTGAGATAAGAATCAGTGCAACTGTAAAAGGATACGTCAATACAATAAACCCATAGCCTAAGTATCCAAATATAAAATTTACAGCTAATATTTATTGAGAAATTACTATCTTTTAGGCACCATGCTAAATTGCTTAGTCCCAGCAACAACTCTGTATGGTAAATATTTTCATCAACAGCATTTTTTGCATGCGAGCCAAGTGTTAAATGGGCTAATTACCTGATTCAATATCACACTGGTACAATGGGTACAGCCTGGATTCATATCTGGTACAATGGGTACACCCAGGGAGGCTGACCTCACTGCCAACATCCCTAACCACTGTGCACATTACCACTCAATATAAAATTAGGTTACACTTGTCACAGGGCTTGGAGACATCAAGTCTGAAGCCCAGGGTCCTCTTCTTTCATGCAATACTGGACAGATTCCATCAGAGATTTGCGTTTGATGCAACTTTTCCCAACATTTTATGCTGACATTCCCCTCCTCTGACTGGCAGATTAGTTTTTTGTTATATTAATATCACTGACTTAGTTAGAATAAGTTATGATCAACAAGTCTTGCCTCTATGTTTTTTCTTAGATTTCTTTTAAACATCTGAGCTCAGCAAGTATTTATTTATGTTCAATACTGTTTTAGCAATGTTTTTATTTTACCCATTAAAATAGCAATACTGATTATCTTATTCTATTTTATAATAATATACCTTAGAAGAATGAATAATTCCCTCTGGGAATTCCGTAACAAGTATATGTACACATTGTTACTATTTTATAATACAGCCTGGAATATGCTGTTTCAGGAAAAAAATAGAGCATGTGAAATTATTAAGTAAACTGCTCATTTGTAAAGTATAGAAAAAGCATTAAGGTAGTATACTTCTTTTAAAAATTTAAAGAATGTTAAATGAAAAAGAGATGAAATGTATTTGGTATAAGTTAGGAGGACAAAATTAGTAAAATAGGAATTTTAGAGGGCTAGCACTTAGCACCTAACAGAGATAGGCATTAAATAAATGTTTGCTAAATAAACTATGAATAGTGTGATAGTTAATTTTATGTGTCAGCTTGGCTGGATCATGGTACCCAGATACATGGTGAAACAATCTTATGGATATTTCTGCAAGAGTGTTTTTGGATGATATTAACATTTTAATTGTACTTTGGGTAAAGCAGACTGCCCTCCATAATGTAGACTGTCTCACCCAGTCAGTCGAAGACCTGAATAAAATAAACAGACTGACCTCCTCTGAGCAAGAGTGAATTCTGCAATAGATAGACTTTGCGTTGGACGTGTAACATTGGCTCATGCAGCCTGTTGACCCACCCTACCAGTTTTGGATTGCCAGCCTCTGTAATCACGTGAGACAATTCCTTAAAATAATCTCTTTATATAATTGGTTCTGTTTTTCTGAAGAACCGTAACTAATACAAATAGGTATAAATAATTAACCCTATTTCTATTCAGAAAAAATTCACTTCACAAATATTTTTTGAACGCTTGTTAGGGGCTTGTCACTGCTGTTCTTTACACTTTGGGACACATCATTCTGTAAATCAGTACAAGATGATAGCAGTTATGGGGATTCTAATGAGTGAGAGGTGACATCATCAATAAACATAATTCCGTAGTTTTCAAAAAGTGACAAGTATTATGAACAAATTGAAGATAGAAAAGGACAAAGAAGTCAAAGAGCAGAGGTTGGGTGAGAATAGGTAGCAATTCAAAAAAATATTTTTACTTAAAAATAAATTTGAGAGCACTTTTGCGTTCACAGCAAAATTGAGCAGAATGTACAAGGAGCTCCCATCATATCCTCTGCTTCATCACAAACACAGCGTTCCCACTATCAGCATTTTGCACTAGAGTGTTACATTTGAAAACCTATCATTTACATCATTAACACATCATTATTCCCCAAAGTTCATAGTTTATATTGGCATTCACACTAGGCATACATTCTGTAGGTGTTGACAAATGTATAATGACATGAATTCATCATTAATTTTATGGAAGCGTTTTACTGCTTTCTGTGCTCCTTTTATTCATCTTTTCCTCCCCTTTAATCCCTAGCAACCACTGATCTTTTTAACATTTTCAGAGTTTGCCTTTTCCAGAATATCATATAGTTTGACTTAACCAATATATATCCTTTGAAATCAGCTCTTTTCACTTAGTATGCATTTAAGGTGCCTTTATAGCTCTTCATGGCTTTATAGATTTTTTTTTAATTTATCTCTGAATGACATTCCATTGTCTCAATGTACCACAGCATTTGTGTGTGTGTGTGTGTGTGTGTGTGTGTGTGTGAGAGAGAGAGAGAGAGAGAGAGAGAGAGAGAGATGGGAGGAAAAATTTAATTGGAGGAAAAATTCTATTTATATTGTAGTGGTAATAGCAATCTTTTACAAATAATTTATTATTGTATTAGGTCATTCTCACATTGTTATAAAGATATACCTAAGACTGGGTAATTGATGAGAAAAAGAGGTTTTATTGGCTCATAGTTCTGCAAGCTATATGAGAAACATGGCAGCATCTGCCTCTGGGGAGGCCTCAGGGAGGTTTTACTCAAGGCAGAAGGCAAAGCCAGAGTAGGCACTTCACATGGAGAAAGCAGAAGCAAAAAAAAGGAAAAAAGAAAAAGAAAAGAGAGAGAGGGAGGAGGTGCTATACACTTTTAAATGACCAGATCTCAGAAGAACTCACTATAGTGAGGACAATACCAAGAGGATGCCCCAAGCCGTTCATGAGGGATCTGCCCCCATAATTCAGTTACCTCCCACCAGGCCCTGCCTCCTACCTGATAACTTTTTTAGTCTTAAATCTGCTGTCTGAAATGAATATAGCTATTCCTCCTTACTTTTGATTAATGTTAGTATAATATATGTTTCACTTTATCTTTACTTGTTTTTTGAGACGGAGTCTCACTGTTGCCCATGCTGGAGTGCAGTGGCTCAATCTTGGCTCACTACAACCTCCAGCTCCCAGGTTCAACTAATTCTCCTGCCTCAGCCTCCTTAGTAGCTGGGATTACAGGCACCCCCATGCCCGGCTAATTTTTGTAATTTTAGAAGAGATGGAGTTTCACTATATTGGTCAGGCTGGTCTCGAACTCCTGATCTCAGGTGATATACGCACCTCGGCCTCCCAAAGCACTGGGATTACAGGTGTGAGCCAACGTGCCTGGCCTATATCTTTACTTTTAATCTATATGTGCCTTTAAAGTGGGTTTATGTTTAAAGTGGATACAGTTGATTCTTGATTTTTGATATGCTCTATCTCTGCCTTTATTTGGCATATTTAGGCCAGTAATATTTAAAGTGATTATTAATATTGTTGGATCAATATCTACTGTATTTCTTTACTGTCACCTTACCTTACTTCTTTATTCCTGTTTTTGTCTTCTTTTCCTTTTTACCTTTTTTGGTTTTAATTGAGCGTTTTACATAATTTCATTTTCTTTTGTTTCTCAGTTCTTGGTTCTCCATTTTTATTTTAAACAAAACTTTTTTTAGTGGTTGCTCTAGAGTTTCCAACATATTTGTAAGTATTCAAGTCCAGGTTCACTTTCAAATAATACCTTACAATAACAAAATATTCCAATTCCTTCCTGCTGTCCCTTGTATCTTGCTAACATTCATTTTACTTCCATATAATCTATAATCATTGAATATATTGTTGCTGTTATTTTTAAAAAGTTGTTATCGGACACATGAATTAAAAATGTAAAACAATGAAAGTTTTTATTTTTCTATTAGTCATTCCTTCTCTAGTACTCCTTTTTTCTTATGTAGATCTCAGTTTCTTTTTTTTTTTTTTTTTTTTTTTGAGATGGAGTTTCGCTCTTGTTTCCCAGGCTGGAGTGCAATGGCACAATCTCGGCTCACTGCAACCTCCGCCTCCTGGGTTCAAGCAATTCTCCTGCCTCAGCCTCTTGAATAGCTGGGACTAAAAATTAGCCCAGCTAATTTTTGTAGTTTTAGTAGAGACAGGGTTTCACCTTGTTGACCAGGATGGTCTCAATCTCTTGACCTCGTGATCCACCCGCCTGGGCCTCCCAAAGTGCTGGGATTATAGGCGTGAGCCACCGTGCCCGCCAGTTTCTATTCTATATATATTTTCTTTTCCCTGCAGAACTTATAGAATCTCTTGAAAGGCATGTCTACTGGGAACAAAATTCCTCAATTTTCATTTGTCTGAAAGTCTTTATTTCTCCTTCACTTTTTGAAGCACAGTTTAATAGGATACAAAATTGCGGTTGGTGGGTTTTTTTTTTTTTTTTTTAACTCTCAACACTTTAAAGATTTAACTTTGCTGTCTTCTTGCTTGCATGATGATTTAAAATGTACCCAGGACTGTTTAAAGCAGGTACTTAAATTGCAGTTCATAATGCCTGATTTTATTAAACTGATTTGTAAGTGCCAAAGGCTTACATTAATTTTAATTTGCTAGTGACTGTGTTAAAGAGTACAAAGCCCAGTGTTGGCTATGTCAAGGCAATGGCGACTGTGAGCATAAATTGAGGCAGAGCTATGGTTAAAGTGGCGTATATATCCTCTGTTTTATATTTAGTTATTTTTAAGATTATGGGAGAAACAATGCTTATATTTAGTGAAATTCCAGGTATACTTCTAATTTGAACCCTAGTTTTGATTAAGTTATGAAGTATTTGTCAGTTAGTACATTTTAGCAAATGCTAAAACTCATGTAAACCTATGTTGTAGACTCATGAAAGTTAGTCAATACACTTTTTATCTGTTTTTAATAAAAACTATTTTAGTGTATAAATTTTCTTGTAAATTTGTTATATATAATTACTACATATAATTTGTTTTATATAAATCTTAATATATAAATTTTATATTTTCAATTGAGTCAAAGCATGGGCCTCTATTTTAATTTAATTATGTATATAATTTATTACATGTTTTTGTTGGTGGGAAGAAGGAGAGCATTAGGAAAAACAGCCAATACATGCTGTGCTTAATACCTAGCTGACAGGTTGGATAGGTACAGCAAACCACCATGGCACATGTTTACCTGTGTGACAAACCTGCCCATCCTGCATATGTACTCTGGAACTTAAAAATATAAATTAATAAAAAATTCATAAACATTATCTGGATCTCTCACTATCATCTATCTATCTATCTATCTATCTATCTATCTATCTATCTATCTATCATCTATCATCTATCTATCTATCTAATAGGTATTATGTATTTGCCTTTTCTTTTCTCCCCTTACATCTGGGGTTTTCTTTCCCCTTTTACCTTTTTCTTTCTGTTTTAGGCTTTTAGCCTCCTGAAGCTGTGGTTTTTAGTTTCCGTTTCTGGTTGATAACTCACGATCAGCTTTCTAGGAGTTTACAGGAAAAGGAGGGAGGGGGGAAAGGCCCCAGTGTCCAGCCTTACTGGCAGAAGTTTTTGTTCTCGGTGTTCCAATCCACTTCTTTGACTCTTTTTTTCTTATTCTTAAACAAAATCTTTTAAAATGATTATGTCTAGGCAGGCCAAATATTTTATTTTTGGTTTTGGGGGGGTGGGCTGGGGTTGTGTATTTTGGCTCTCCCTTATCATCGCTTTTTTCTTTTTCTTTGAGTCTTTACCTGATACACTCCTGGTGGTACTGAGTGGCCTCTGCTGTGAAACAAGAGCAATCTCTTCCTTAACCTGTAAGGCCAGGATGTCATAGCATCAATAATACATGACATAATAAAACATAACTAATATGCCTGGCTCTGGGATGCTCTGCCATCATCTAAGGAAACTTTGGGGTGAGGATAGTGGACACCTTTAGAGAGTAAGTTGTAAGTTGCCAAATGCATCATATAAAACATTTTACAATGAGAGAAGAAAGAAGGAACATGAGTAGAAGTTTAAGGAATCCTTATAGGCTGACCCATAACTAAGTTTCCAAATCATGTAATATTGGCCAAGAAAATAGATCTGAAGTTTTGGGGGTCTCTAACAATATCTTGGTGATGTTAAAAAGGTAGAAGATACATAATATATATTATATATCAAGTATATGGGACAAATATATACATATAAGATATAACTGACCTTAATATCTTGGTGTTTTCTTCAGGCCAAGATGGCAGGACTGCAGTTTTATTGTTGAAGAGTATGAAGTGATAAATTAATAATGTATATGTAAGATTTCTGGGTTTTGTTTGTAGCCAAGGGGAAGGAGCAGTCATGTTTGGAGATGTGACATGCGAGAAGTATGATGGAAAGCTGGAGTGGGGTAGTAAGAGAAGGCACTGGGGAGTTAGTGGTACCATTCCCAGGGGTTGTGGGGTTGACTGATAGAAAGCAGATGCCTATGTGGAAAAGCCCTCATCTCCATTAATTGTTATAATGGCAGAGACTGTAGTTAACCTCTATGAGATTTCCCCTTAGGCATGGGAGTACAGGGGTGTGCTATTTTGGCAGAGAGCAAGGATTATGCAAGAATCATGGGCTGAACAGATGGCAATCTCAAGAAACATCACAGAATCCCTAGTATTAAAGGAAGAAAAGCAACACATGACCTATGTCCAGTTTGTGCATTAGAAGAGGTAGTCAGTGGGCATTGCTGGGGTGGAAATTTTTAGTGTCCAGGGTCAAGTCATCTCTAACGGCAAGTTCTGGTGTCGAGACAATGCCATCTCCAACACTGAGCTCTCAAGTCAGGATGATATGGTCTGCGATGAAGAGCTGTCTTGTTCTTATGGCTCTATGGTATTACATGTAATAAGGCTGAGGTTGGAGTTTCGACATTATCCTGCAGGCAGGCTCTCTGATATTACAGATTCTTTGCCTCGGTTATTGGTTTGGTTGGTGATGGGTAAGATGAGGGAACTCTTTGGGTCTAGGGCGATGTTCTGTAGCATGTGGGCCTTTAAGGACGTGGGCCTCTGAACTGTAAACCAAGGAAAACACTTGGATCAGTAGCAAGACCAACAGTTAACAGAACGGTGTGTAGCTGCGCTCGCCAGGTTTTGTTTTGTTTTTGGAAAATATTTCGGGCTTAAGTAGATCCTATATCAGATAAGCCGCTTCCTGGACACAAGACAATCTATAGTTAATGGATTCTAGAAGAGTATGTCCAGTCGATCTGTTCTCTAACCTTTATGGGATGGGGGCAAGACCTAACATTTATAAAGATATGGGGACATTCTCAAAGGGCCTCATATTTGATGAGTCTTTCTATGTATGAAGAAAAAACACACTCCTTTAAATATAGAATTGACAATGGGAATGGTTTTGTTGTTGTTGTTTGAGACAGGGTCTCACCCTGTTGCCGAGGCTGGAGTGCAGTGGTGCAATCTCAGCTCACTACAACTTTCACCTCTTGGGTTCAAGTGATTCTCCTGCCTCAGCCTCCTGAGTAGCTGGGACTATAGGCACACACCACCACACCCGGGTAACTTTTTTGTATTTAGTAGAGGTGGGATTTGGGAATGTTTTTAAAGTTGGTGGGAGGCACACGTTGGCCATTGGGCCTTGAAATAAGAGAGATTCACACATGGGGAAAGATACTTTTAGGAATTTATTTGCCACATTGAAATTTGAAAAGGAGTTGTTTGAGGAAACCCTCTTTTAGTTAAACCAACGATCTGAGATCCAGCAGAGATATTAAAATTCTATTGTCTGCCCTTTCCAAGAACCTAGCATTGTGTATTCTAAAAAGTGACATAAGTGCATTGATTACTCTCAATAATGTCTGTATTTTTGAAGGAGGTAAGGAATGTCTTGAGTCCGTGGATGTGACTTTAGTTTAGAGATATGTGCGATTTTCATTTATATTTTAAGTATCCACGAAATAAGTAATCCCTCAAATTATTTACCCTGAAGGTGCCAGCTCTTAGGCACTGGCTCAACCGTGTTTAGTAATGTGAAGATGGGTCCATTTGTTGATCAGGGTCCCAGTGCTAAGATGATTGTCTGCGGCCAGTTTTGTTGACACTTGGGTGCTGTCCTTCATCAGGGACATCTTGACTAAGGGATGGAAAGTACCAATACTCTTCTGAGCTTCGTCAATCTTCTTATGATGAGCAATGACATTTGAATAGTTTATGAACTCCCATTGTTGTTTATTCTGTTCATTCCAAGGGGCTCCCCAGATAGCCAATGCATCTTGGGAGTAGGGTGGGGATCTCTTTCAGAACCATACACTTGGCAAGAGATTGAGGACAGGGGAGACCATCTCCTCTTGCAGGTAGAATATACCAGAGAGCCCAGGTTTGGCTCCATCTTCTCTTAAGAAGGCCCTGGTGACTATGCCAAAATTTGTATTTATGATCTGAAGCACACAGGACAGCAGTATATGGAGGGTCAGAGGCTCAGGGTCTGCAAGAGCCTCTGTTTCCAAGAAAGGCCAATATGTAGCTAGCAGTTGTTTCAATGGTATATAACACAAGACCAAAAGGGGCAGTTTCTCAGATTAGAAGCCTTTGGCCAACTTATGGCCATCATAAGGCTCCAGAGGTATGGAAAGTGATTGTCAAACCTCTTTAATAAAGGAGACTCTGAGGGCATTAGACACACATGCTTTTTGATTTCAATTTTGATGGATTTTTAGAGCCTTTTGTGGAGAAAGTACCATTTAAGGTAGGCTGATTGGTAAACAGCAGGAAGCATAAATGAGATTAAATAAAATTTGTAGATGAGGAATATGTTGCTACCAAAACCCAAAAAGGACTGATAGATGTTTGACTTGTTATCCTTAACAAATGTGCCAAATTAGTCTCCTCGGAGAAGAATGTCATTAGGTAATGTCATACCTGTCATTCTGGAAAAAGGCTCATGCAATTGATATCTTGTCTGCAAAGATTGTGTTCAATGACAATGCTGTCAAGGTAGGCCATGAATAGTCCAGAAACTGAGGGTTGCATTCCTTCAGAGATGAGGGCACTTTGAGGATGAGAGGCTGTTGAAACAGGCATTGAATAGATCAGCCAAATCTATAATAGCAAAATATTTACTGGTTGATTGGATAGAATCAGTAATAATAATATGATATTGAGTAAGGGGACCTTAAAGGATGGGATCATAGCATTGAAACTGTAGCAATTTACTAGAAGCCCCTTTTATTTTTTTGAGTTTTAGGAATAGGCAAAATTGGGCTGTCAAATAGAGAAAGAGTGGGGATAATTATCTCTTTATTAACTAGGTTTTAAATAGTATGTGTTAATTATTGGAGAACCAATTTAAGTTCTGTTTAGACATATTAACTCTTATTTTTTTCTCTTTCTTTCTTTCTTTTTTTTTCTTTTTTGAGATGAAGTTTTGCTCTGTGGCCCAGGTTAGACTACAGTGGCAATCTTGGCTCACTGTAACCTCTGCCTCCTGGGTTCAAGCAATTCTCTGCCTTGGTCTTCCAAGGAATTGGGATTACAGGTGCCCGCCACCATGCTGGGCTAATTTTTGTATTTTTTTTAGTAGACATGGGGTGTCACCATTTTGGCCAGGCTGGTCTTGAACTCCTGGCCTTGTGATCCACCTGCCTCCACCTCCCAAAGTGCCATGATTACATGCATGAGCCACCACACCCAGCACCATATTAACTCTTTTAACTGGAAATTCATATGGTCTCATTTTACTAGGCCAATTTAGCACTGTGACTTACTGGGCCAGGCGCAGTGGCTCATGCCTGTAATCCCAGCACATGGGGAGGCTGAGGAGGGCAGATCACCTGAGGTCAGGAGTTCAAGACCAGCCTGGGCAACATGGTGAATCCCCATGTCTGCTAAAAAAATACAAAAATTGGCTGGACATGGTGGCAGGGGCCTGTAATTCCAGCTACTCTGGAGGCTGAGGCAGGAGAATCTCTTGAACCTGGGAGGAGGAGGTTGCAGCAAGCTGAGATTGCACCATTGCACTCCAGCCTGGGTGACAAGAGCAAAACTCTGTCTCCAAAAAAAAAGTGACTTACTTTAATTTAAATGTATTATTAATTGTGGTAGAGCATTTATGCCCAATTTGAGATGACTTATGCCCAGCAGCTAATATGACTATGGAAAAATTAGGCCAGGCTACATTTAAAGTGAGGCACACTATTTTTCCTCTATTTCACATCTAGTTACTTTTGAAAATTTTAAGAAAAGGATGTTTAAATTTAGTGTGACTCCTTGTATACTATAAGTTGAGCCCCAGTATTTATTAAGTCTATGAAGCTTTGTCAATTGTTGCATTTCAGCAAATACTAAATGTAACTTAGAACCTATTCTGTTTAGGCACTAAAGCCAACCAACACCCTTTTTATCTTTTTAGTGTAAGTTATTTTAGTATATAGATATTATATTTTAATGTATTTGTTATGTTTATTAGTATATACAAGTTATTTAATGTGACTTTTACTATATACATTTTTGATTATGAATGAAATCAAATTATATCTTTTCATTTGGCTTTAATGATATATAATTGATTATTTATGTATAATATAACATTTTATTTATACATATATATATAACTCATTTATTCATCTTTTTTTTTCTTCCTTTAGGGGTTTTTAAAAAATCTGATCATATAGATTAAAGAGAAAAGAGGCCTACAAATTGTATTTAATGTATATATGTGTGGGAGTCATAAAATATAAAAACTCAAAGAAATGGCCAAATGGTTCCTTTTATATAACCTTGAGGTTAAGGGAAGAATGGGGGCTTGCATCTGTGTAAAACAGGTTATGGTGGCAAGACAGGCTATGGGAGGGGAGAAGAAGAGACCTGGCTAGTAAAGATGGTCTTGTTGAACAGATGAAATCTCACAGATAGTAGTCTTCAGAAAGAATAGGTGGTAAAGGGTTCTGTCAGACCTTTAAAGATGTTAGACTCTCAGTTAATCCGTCCTAGATCTGGACAAGGGAGAGCACGAGGAAAAGCCTGTTTGTATCAATGCAGATTCTCTGTAGATGCAAATTTCCCCCACAAAGGACAACTTTGTAGCCTTCTGAACAGTCACCTCAAAATGTGTCAAATTTGGAATGAAATTTTGTGGTACCCTTCAAGGGCATTCAATAAATACTATGAAAACCCACCTACAGGGCTAGAATTTTGATAATCAATTATTCGCTAGTGTCAGTCATCCAGAGTCATCCAGGATGAACTCAAAAGTTCATTTCTCTGAATGAGTCATGAAAGCATCCATGTTTCCCCTTTTTCTAGCCCTTCACCAAACTATTATGATGGCCTTTCTGTAGGCAATCTGAGAAGGGGCAACTCAGGTAAAAAATAAC
The DNA here is from genome assembly GCF_049354715.1 of Callithrix jacchus. Taxonomy (NCBI): domain Eukaryota; kingdom Metazoa; phylum Chordata; class Mammalia; order Primates; family Cebidae; genus Callithrix; species Callithrix jacchus. The sequence goes on from NC_133517.1 coordinate 75,850,155, forward strand.
CTTGAGAAATTGATAATCTCTGATAGCATCTGTCACTCCCTTCAAAATATCTACCAGGCTAGACAGGTTTTTCCTCCACCTGACCCTGTATCTGTATCAGTCACCGTTACCTAGGGATAATGGAGACAATGACAGATCAATGGAATTCTGGATCGTTGGATATCATTAATCTTTTATTGGAAGAGGGACCAGACAGAAGCCAGAAGTCACTCCTAGCTAGACTCTCTCTCAACCTCCTATACTTTATGTCCTCAAAAAGAGCAATCAGCATTCTCCCTTCTCAGCATTCTTTTCTTCTTCTCCTCCTCCTTTGCTTCCTCCTCCCCATCTTCCTCCTCCTTCCCATCATCCTCCTCCTCTTCCTCTTTTCTTCTCCTCCACTTCTTCTTCCTTCTCTTCCTCCTCCTCTTCTTCCCCCTTCTCCTTCCCTCCTCTTCCCCTCCTTCTCCTCCTTCCCTCCTCCTCCTCCCCTCTTCCTCCTTCTCCCCTCCTCCCCTCCTCCTCCTCCTCCCTCTCCTTCTCCTTATCCCCCTTCTTCTCCCCTCCTCCTCCTCTTCCTGCCTCTCCTCCTCCCCCTCTCCTCCTCCCCGGCTTCTATTCCTCCCACTTCCTTCTCCTCCCCCCACCTCCTTCTTTTCCTCCTTCTTCTTCTTTTAAATAGAGACAGGTCTTGCTTTGTTGCCCAGCTGGTCTTGAACTCCTGGACTCATGCAATCATTCTGCCTCGGCCTCCCAAAGTGCTGGAATTACAGGCCTGAGCCACTAGGCATGGCTGTCCTTTTTAATTTTTTAATTTTATTAATTTTATTTTTCATTTCTTTTTAATAGAAATAGAGTCTCACTATGTTGACCAGACTGGTCTGGAATTCCTGGTCTCAAGCAATCCTCCGGCCTCAGCCTCCCAAAGTGCTAGGATTACAGATGTGAGCCACCACACCAGGCTGAGATTTGTTTCTGTTATGAACTGAATATCTGTGTTTCCCTTCTCTGCAGTTCGTATGTTGAAGCCCTAGACCCCAATGTGATGGCTATTTGAAGGTGGAGTCTTTGGGAGATAATTGGGTCCAGATTAATTAATGAGGGTAAGACCCCTCATGATGGGACTAGTGCCCTTCTAAGAAGAGAAAGAATTCTCTTTTCTTTCCCCACCACCCTTCTCTTGCTTTTTTGTTTTGTTTTCTGTTGTAGGCTTTTAGCTGCCTTAAACAGGGTTGTTCTTGGTTTCTGTTTCTTGGCGATAACTCACAGTATAAACCTACTAGGCAGTTATGGGAAAAGAAAAGGGAGAGGAAGAAGAGCTCAGTGGCCTGCTTTTAGACAGCTTTTTGTTTTTTATTTCTAGATTTTAAAATCCAATTCCCCTTGTCTTTTTTTTCTTAAACAAAATCTTTTATTATAGAATGACTTATATGTCTATGTGCTTAAGTTTCTTTCTTTTTTTCTTTCTATTTTTTAAAGTCTGTTGTCTGCTCCTGATCACTCATGTTTCCTTGGGTATTTACCTGATAAGTTCCTGATGGCCCCAAGTGACCTCTGTTGTGAGCAGTGGCCTTACTTTCTAAGACACCCAACTCAATCTCAGAGGGCCAGGGATTCCACTGAAGAGGGCAATAGCAGCATTAACTTTCTCCTTCACATTATTTGTTTGGAGTATGAGACCCTTAGCAGCACTTAAGATAGCCAATGCTCACTGATTAGGTGTTTTTAAAATTAATTGAAACACCTGTTTGGAAAATTTGTCTGGGAGGTGGCTGGATCCAGTTGTTCCTTTCCATTCTCCTTCTTTATCAAACATTGAGTGACTGGTCTACAGACATAAACCATTCTGTATCACATTAGCTTGAGAGGCAAATCTCAGTAGCAAGAGGATGAGAGCAGAGATGTTTATTATCTGAACAGCAACATTTGCAGGGTTCTCTGATCCCCTAAGGTGGAGCTCCAGGGATGGTCCATAGCACATGAACCAGTGTTCAGGCAAACACTCCCATGACTCTGTGGAATGGTGGAAATTTGACTCAGCAAAGCTCAGAAGGAAAAGGGAAAGCGGTTTATACAATGCCTCCAGGAGCATATAACATCCTGAGCATGAGGCACTTTTACATAAATGAGTCAGTTGGCCCCACGAATTTTCTGTGCTACCACTCACTGGTGGGTCAGTGAATCAGACTTGTCCTACTAGGCACTAGAGGATAATCATGCCTCATCTGCATAGAGGGACCTTTTAGAGAAACTGACATATTTGATGACCTTATAGTTACTGTGTCCTGGACCCTGAGTGCTCTGCCAACATGGAGAAATATGTTGAGTACCTCAGCCCCTTAGTCCCAGATGTATCTTATGAAGCAGCACAGGGAAGACTTTGCTTTCTAAGCTCCTCAATTTTAGGCTGGGAACTTGTGGCAACACTTGACAAAAACACCACAAGGCAGCAGCCATCAAGCAGCAAGTGCAGCAACAACCAACCATGCTTTTCCGGTCAGTGGCTGCTGTCTGTTAGGTCCAGTTACTAAGCCAGGAGCAGCCTGAAGACATATCATCTCCATCTGATGTCAGGTTCCCCGTCCCAATTGTTTTAAAATGAGCCCAAGGTTTGCATCACATATGGTAAAGCATGCAGACATGGAAATGACTGTCATGAAGGAAGAAGTCTTGATACTCACAGATTTCTAGAAACAAGGCCACACAGGGAAGCACCAGGTCAGTGAAGAGGCAGAAGGAGAAAGGGGAACTAAATGAGTCTGAGTCTTCATTGAGATTTCTGCAAAAAAAGGATAGGCAAAGTAGGATAAGCAGGCTTAGGAGTATTAGTTTGAATAATTCTAACAGGCTCAGAGGTATAAGGACTACATTAATCTGTTCTCACACTGCTAATAAAGACATACCTGAGTAATGGGTAATTTATAAAGAAAAAGAGGTTTAATGGACTCACAGTTTCCCATGGCTGGGGAGGCCTCAAAATCATGGTGGAAGGCAAAGGAGGAGCAAAGGCATGTCTTACATGGTGGCAGGCAAGAGAGGATGTGCAGGGAAATTTCCCTTCTATAAAATGATCAGATCTTGTGAGACTCATTCACTGTCATGAAAAACCCACCCCCATGATTCAATTACCTCCCACTAGGTCCCTCCCATGACACATAGGGATTATGGAAGCTACAATTCAAGATGAGATTTGGATAGGGACAGAGCCAAACCATATCAAACACTGTCCTGAATTTTCCTTTTCTGAGTTCCACATGTCACCCTTTGCCCACCAGGACCAGGCACCAGATGACCTCCAGGCTTCTTACTTGTAGAGTCTGGAACCAGAAATCATAGGTAGCAATTTTAAAAAAGATTATCATGGTAGATTGTACTTGAATTGGCCTTGATTCAAAGGGGGCACAAAAGTTAATATGAGATTACATGAAGGAAGAGTCTTCTGGATAAAGGAAATAGACCCTGCACAAAAGTTCTTTGGAAGGGTCATTCCCGGCATGTTCAAAGCAGCAAGGACACCATGTAGCTGGAGCAGAATGAACAAGTTAGAGATCTGTAACAGATAAAGTAGGAAAGGGAGGAGGGGCTAGATCATGTGAGGCCTTGTAAGCTACTATAGGGATTTTGGCTTTATTCTGAGAGGTATAGAAAGTGATGGGTTAAAGAGTTTAAGCAAAATGGGAAATGGGTTAAGGGGTATTGAGCAGTTGAGTGATTGAAGGACATGACCCAGTGAGCTGCTGAGCTAAGAACAGACCACAGAACAAGGGTAGAGGTAGGTAAACTATCAGGAGGCCATTGCGGCTGCTTAGGGGACAGGCGATGGTGGCTGGGACCAGCATTAGCCATGAGGGGTAGTAAGAGGTAAGTTTAGGGTATAGCTGGAGAAAAACAAAGGCTATTCTAAGATTTTTGAGGAGGACAACTGGAGGGATGGCATTACCACCCACTGATGGGGGGCAGGAGGAGCAGGAGTGGGGATGGGGAAAGAGAGAGTTCATTTTGGGGCATGGAATTCTCCATCACCAAAGACCTGAAATATTTTGTGCAGGAAGATAGAGAAAATAAGAATGCGAAGGTACACAAGCAGATAGAAAGGCAGACAGGCAGATAAAATAAGGGAAAGAAAAGTAGTTCCCAGAACATTGTTTATTTAGGATTCTGTTAGAGAATTCATGCATATGGCAGAGAAATGAACAAGATCTAAAAGACTATGTGGTTCAAAATTCCATGGTAGCTAATTTTTTTACTCTATAATTTTATAATACCAAAAGATGTCACAGATACTGCCACACAACAAAAATGTGATAGCTTTATAATTTCAGGATTAGTTGGTGACCAAGGAATATATCAAGGAAAAGCTGCTATAGATTCAATTCTTTTTAATATGAATTTGTATTCATTTAACTGCATCTATATGCACTTAAAAATGTACTTTTTCTATAGGAAATTACTTCCAATCTAATCATAGACCTTGATGCAAGGCAGATTCATAACCTCTCCAATATCTCTACTAATACTTATGTGTTCTTAATCTGCAGACTGAGATTTAGAAGTGAATTCTTGTCACAAAGACGTTCTAAAAGGAACAGAGTTCCAGAGGATATTACTTAAAAGTTAGCCAAAGCAAATAGTCACTCGCTGTACAACTAACTAAAATCAACAGCTATCAGGCAACTGTGTGCAGCTAGATAAGTTTTAGCACTCATTCTGTCCTCAAAAGACAAGTTGCCACCTAGTTGGCCTGAAGATTTACTTGTCATTATGAAATGCGGTATCTCAACAGACACACTGTAGGTCAAGTCATGATTGAGAATCTATGATCTGTCCCTATGCAATGCGAAGCAGCAAAAATTATAATAGGACATAGTGGCGCACACTGATAGATTATTTAACCATCATCTGATTCTGTTGTCCCCTGAAAGACCATGTATTCCTCGGCATGTAAGTCATACTTCCATGCTCCTTCCTTTCCCCCTTTTGTCTCCTTCAGCATAATCTAGAACTTTTGCTATTAGCCCAAGAGAGCACAAATAAATAGGACGTTACTCTAATACTCCAAGATCTAAAAACAGTAGAAAAAAGATTAGTCCATTTCATTCATTCCTTTATTCAGTAAACTTATAATGAACACTTACTGTATTTGATACCATGTTACTGGAGGCAGAGTTGAATGAACAGTCCTGGACATTAGGAAGTTCACACTCTATCATGGGGAGCGGACATGTAAACTAAGGCATGGGGTGTAACCTACAGCTTCCATGTAGGTGGAAGGATGTGGGCACAGCATGGAGGGAGTGTTCCTTTTAATTGGGAATATTGAGATTTGGAAAGGGTTTCATGTAGGATGTACTGCCTAGGTTGTATCTTTAAAGGAAAGTAGATAATTTATTTGCAAGTGGATGAACCAGGAGAAGCAACTACAAAATTTCCAAACACAACAGCTGGGGATTTTACAGGGCCTAATCCTGTGAGCAAAGGGGAATCATTCAAGAGCTTAGAGTAATGAAATCACATACTCAGATTTTGTTGTTCAAAACTATCACTCTGAAGCAGCTTAGCGGGTGATTTGGAGAGGTTAAGTCCAAGGGTGAGGAGAGCAGTTAAGCGATTAATGCCATATTTCAGGAGATGATGATGCCTGGGTGAGGCAGTGATTGTGGAAACAGGTTAAGAAGCACTTACCTTCCAATTAGATGTTAGGAGTAAAATCGGAAGTGATTTAAAATGACTTCCGTTTTGAGTGACTGGGTAAACAGTTATGCCAATCAAAGCAGAGATCTCAGGAGATTGTATAAACTTTGCGAGAAAGATAATGAGCTCACGTTGGGGTAAACACTTAAAAAACATTTACTGACTACAGGCTAGACACTCTTTTAAGCAGTAGCTAACTGCTTCATAAAAGCAAGGGTTCAAGGAGACAGAAAATAAACTACAAACAAATACATAAACAGGATCATGTTTGATAGTGAAAGCTGCAAGCAAAAGCTCCAGGTAGAAAAGTTCAGTAAGCATGCACCTGTGTACGGTAGGCAGGGAACCATGAGTATGTCTTGGCCGAGTTGCATGTCTGTGAGCCAGCATCAGATCATAAGTGGACATTGATGTGATATTAGTGAATGAGAATTCCCAGGAAGAGGACAGAGGGAGCATAGAGGCTTGGGAAACAGCAACATGTAAACAAAAGATAATAATACACAGTTGAAATGCCAGCATTGATAGTCATGCATAAATTGCTCTGCAAACTTTGAGAAAAGAGCATTGATTGTGCTCACATTAGTTAGTAAAGGCTTTATCAGAGAGAAAAATATCTGCATAGATGTGTTGAAGTCTTCTGGACACTCAAGAAGATGAAGGGAAGTCCAGGCAGAAGGATCCACATTACAAACACGAGAGCGGGCATGGTAGGGAGAGGAAGTGGTCAGGAGGGATGTATGGTGCGAGAATGTAGCCTATGAGTGAGCATGTGGCAAGAAATGGAGCTGAAATCACAGGAGAACCAGCAAAAGCGAGGCCAGACCCAGATCTATAAGCTACTGCTACTGAATATCCATCACTGAAGTGCTGTACTTTGTCCTCTGTGTTAATGTCACTTGGTGCTACATTCTTATGTGGCTTATGCTTTTTCGTTTTTTGTTTTAAGATCTTGCCTCCAGGCCGGGCGCGGTGGCTCACACCTGTAATCCCAGCACTTGGGAGGCCGAGGCAGGTGGATCACGAGGTCAAGAGATCGAGACCATCCTGGTCAACATGGTGAAACCCCATCTCTACTAAAAATACAAAAAATTAGCTGGGCAAAGTGGCGCGTGCCTGTAATCCCAGCTACTCAGGAGGCTGAGGCAGGAGAATTGCCTGAACCCAGGAGGCGGAGGTTGCAGTGAGCCGAGATCGCGCCATTGCACTCCAGCCTGGGTAACAAGAGTGAAACTCCATCTCAAAAAAAAAAAAAAAAAAAAAAAAAAAAAACGATCTTGCCTCCGTAGTATCTGAATAGCTTTTTATGGACAGTGATCTTTGTTTCCTCTTTTAGTCTTCATTGTCTTTTCCCTCTTGTCTTACGTCATCTCTTTCCTCAGTTTGACTTTGAAGCTGATAAAAAAATAATTTAAAGAAATAATATTTTTCTCAGGTCTTAAGAGACTCAGGCTTAGCATTCTTGCAACAAAGTACCAAAGATGAGGAGATGATTTCTGTGAGAGTTGGGGCGGGATTCCTTTACCTAAGGAATGCTTGTTTTACTAAACAGACAAGCAGGCCAATTGTTGATGGTGAGAAAGAAGCCTTGGTTTTCATTTTCTTCTAAAGTAGAACAAAACAAATAGCAAATGTAGAGATGTAAGAAGAGGCGATAATATTTCAGGGTTATGTTTGACTAGAAATCTGATTCAGGGGAGAGAGAGAGAGAGAGAGAGAGAGAGAGAGAGAGAGAGAGAGAGGGAGGGGGAGAGGCGCAGACAGTGATTTCTTTATGAGATTGATATATCCAGGGGTTGATACAGGTAGAAAGGTCACATCCAAATACAGTGCCATTTTTGACCTTTAATCACTAGTATAAAAGAACACTGAGAGGGGCTAGGTTTTGCCCATGAAGGATTAATCATAAGTTTGGCATAGATCATTTAGAAATAATTTAAAACAAAGCCCATGGAGCTGGAATTGTTAGTTTTACTTACAGAGAAATTCTCCCCTTTTACACATGTCAACAACAGGTACAGTTTCCTAAGAATGTTCTGCCTTTGGATCTTTATCAAGCTGTTCTCCCTTAATTACTATATCTTGCCAGTTTGTCATACATGAAAAAGGATACATTGGGTAAATATTCATTATTTTGCAGTTTTGTGCCAATGACATTTCAACCTCTTCATCATCCTGCTAAACAAATGGAATGTCACAACTGCTGAATAGCTGAACATCCTTGCCTTATTGTCAATTCATTTTTTCCTTACCTTCCATAAATACTTGCCTTAAATTTGCATGATTCAGAAAACTAGATCAAGGCAACATTTTACAGATAAAGAGATTGAGACGTAGGTGGATAAAAGGCACTGATCAAGGTCACAGCGTCACTTGAATCAGAACAGGACAGACTAGGTGGCCTCATCCCAAGGCGTTTCTTTCTTTTTCTTTACATTTTTAATTGACAAACAATTCTATATATTATGGGGTACAACATGTTTGTTGATGATGTTTATATTACAGAATAATTAAATCAAGCTGATTAATAAATCTACCACCTCACATACTGATCTTTTTTGTCTGTGTGGTGAAAGTATTTAAAATCTGCTCTTTCAGTCTTTTAAAAATACATTCTTATTTCTTATTGTTGCAGTTTTGCACACTAGGTCACTGAAGTCATTCCTGTTACACAACTGAAACTTCGTGATTAACATTTCTATTTTCCCTGTCCACTCCTCTTCCCCAGCCTCTGGTAGCCACTATTGTACTCTCTACTTCTATGAGTTCAACATTTTTAGATTCCTCACGTAAGTGAGATAGATCATCCAAGGCATTTCTCTTTCTGTAGCTTCATTCCTCCTCTGGTGTGAGCATGAATTGAGAGCTCTATGTGACACTATTTGCAAGTAAGACTAGTATAGATACCCTTTTGTCAGTATCCTCTTCTCTTTCACAACTCTATCCTTTCATACCTCCGTTTTTTTTCTTCCCATTTAAAGTTATACCACCAATACCTCTAAGGCTATCCATTTTTCAGGGAGCCTAGATAAGTAAGATTCAGGGTGGGCTGGTAGATGGCTGAGTAGATATGATAGAGGATTGAGAAGAGGAAACAGATTTGAACATGCTAACTTTCCCACCTGGAAGTTATTATTACAGCTGAAAAGATTCTTCTCTGAGGCAGAAAGTGGCCTGGGAAAGGGGGAGGTGGAAGAGGTGTCAGATTATTATAAGTGAATTCAATTTCCTTTTTTTAGGGAGAAGTTTGTACTTAGAAAATGAAATGCGAATAGTTAGCTGGGTGCTCACAAAATCTTTCCCCTTGCCTCTGGCATAAGACAAGCTGAAGAGAGTTATATGACAGTGTACTGGAAAGGGCTGGTCCCCTGTTGGCTCTGCCAACTCTCTCTGGATTTTCCCTCTGCAACTGGAGGAAGATGCCAAATGTATGCTTCTCTAGATGCCAAGAAGCAGCAATTTGCACAATGCCTCTTTCATGTTAAAATTATTCACTCCATGCTATGAATATTGAAGAGAAAATATCCTGGAAATTAGTGGCAGTCTATGAGAGAATAACATATCCCCTGAAACCTCTTCCTTATTATGGGGGAATTGCAAGAACTCTGTGCTACACCAGAAATACATTACTGCAATCTTACCATTGCAACATTATAACGTTACGACATTATTGCACTAGGTTATGGTTTAGGAAGGAGGTCTCTACCAAATGAGGAGGTCTTTTGTTCCAATCTCCCCCAACCTTTCTTTTTAATCTTTCTTTTTTCTTTTTGGAATAGAGTCTTGCTCTTTTCCCCAGGCTGAAGTACAGTGGCATGATCTTGCCTCACTGCCACCTCCACCTCCCAGGTTTCAAGTGATTCTTCTCCTTCAGCTCCTGAGTAGCTGGGACTACAGGCATATGCCACCATGCCAGGCTGATTTTTGTATTTTTAATGGAGACAGGGTTTCACCATGTTGGCCAGACTGGTCTTGACTCCTGACCTCAAGTGCTCTGCCAGCCTCAGCCTCCCAAAGTGCTGGGATTACAGGCATGAGCCACTGTCCTGGTTCCAATCCCTTTTCTGAATTTTGTCATTCCTCTGCCATATTGTCTTGCTGAATGTGGCATGTCTCTGATACCTTCAGTGACAGGAAATTCACAAAACATTGAAGTAGTTCACAACACTTAATGACAGTTTTGATGGTTAAAGTTCTCTATGTTTAGCCAAAATACTGTAGATTTGACTCAATGCTCTTCATTCTTTAAAAGGAAATTTATCTTCTGGAATTTGGAGCCCATGTGTTTAAGAATGAGAAATAGGAAAGGTCTGCTATGATGTACCTTTTCATTATTTTAAACATATCCTTAACAAATAATAAAAGTGAGCACAGTATCTAACTTTCTCAAAGAGGCATTAATTAATGTCAATTTCTCTAAGAGACATTAATTAATGTCACAATAAAGGTCACATGTTACAAAGCTGTGTAATAAGTTAAAAATAAATAAATAACATTCCAGTCCATCAGTGGTTTCCTGAATTCTAAATATCTCATGTATGGATTCTCATTTAAAATTTCTGAAAAGATAATGAGGATACATAATATAACCTTTTCTCCCTTTGCTCATATTTCATCCCAATAAAGATGCACAGTCCTAGTATTTGGGGAATTATGAAGCTGTTGCCAAAATACTGTATTCCTTTCTTGTATAGCTCTGCAGGGTATTTGCACCAAATAAACAAAGCAGCTACTTCTAATTTTTCAAAATAGTTTTATTGAGGTACAGCTGACATAACACTAATTTGCACAAATTTAAAACACAAAATTTGATAAATTTTGACATATATCTATATCCACAAACCCATCATTGCAATCAAGAAGATGATTCCTCGAGGATCTAGAAATAGAAATACCATTTGACCCAGCAAGCCCATTACTGGGTATATAACCAAAGGATTATAAATTATTCTATTATAAAGACACATACACATGTATGTTCATTGTGGCATTGTTTACAATAGCAAACACTTGGAACCAACCCAAATGCCCATTGATGATAGACTAGATAAAGAAAATGTGGCACATATACACCATGGAATACTATGCAGCCATAAAAAATGATGAGTTCATGTCTTTGCAGGGACATAGATGAAGTTGGAAACCATCATTCTTAGCAAACTAACACAGAACAGAAAACCAAACACCTCATGTTCTCACTCATAAGTGGGTGTTGAACAATGAGAATACATGGACACAGGGAGGGGAACATCACACACCAGGGCCCATTGGGGGTGGAGGGCTAGGGGAGGGATAGCAGGGGGTGGGGGAATTGGGGAGGGATAACACTAGGAGAAATACCTAATGTAGATGACGGGGGGATGGATGCAGCAAACCACCATGGCATGTGTATTACTTTATTTTATTTTACATTCTGGGATACATGTGCAGAATGTGCAGGTTTGTTACATAGGTAAACTTGTACCATGGTGGTTTGCTGGCCCTGTCAACCCATCATGTAGGTATTAAGACCAGCATGCATTACCTGTTTATCCTGATGTTCTGCCTTCCGTATCCATGCCCCCACAACAGAACCCAGTGTGTGTTATTCCCCTTCCTATAACAATCTGTTCCTATTTTTCAGCCCCCACTTATGAGTGAGAACATGCAGTTCTTGGTCTTCTGTTCCTGTGTTAGTTTGCTGAGGATAGTGGCTTCCAGCTCCATCCATATCCCTGCGAAAGACAAGATCTCATTCATTTTTATGGCTGCATAGTATTCCATGATGTATATATACCACATTTTCTTCATCCAGTCTATCACTGATGGGCATTTAGGTGGATTACATGCTTTGCTAGTGTAAATAGTGCTGCAATAAACCTATGTGTTCATGTATATTTATAATGGAATAATTTATATTCCTTTAAGTATGTACCCAGCAATGGGATTGCTGAGTCAAATGGTATTTCTGGTTCTGGGTCTTTGAGGAATCACCACACTGTCTTCCACAATGGTTGAACTAATTTACATACCTGCCAATTGTGTAAAAATTCCTATTTCTCCACAGCCTCACCAGCATCTGTTGTTTCTTGACTTTTTAATAATTGCCATTCTGCTGGTGTGAGATGGTATCTCATTTTGATTTGCATTTCTCTAATGTTCAGTGACGTTGAACCTTTTTCATATTTTTTTGTCACATATGACATATTTTTTCTTTTTTTTTTTTTTTGACACAGTCTCACTCTGTTGCCTAGGCTGGAGTGCAGTGGCATGATCTCAGCTCACTGTGACCTCTGCCTCCTGGGTTCAAGTGATTCTCCTGTAGCTGAGATTACAGGCACCCACCACCACACCCAGCTGATTTTTTTGCATTTTTAGTAGAGTCAGGGTCTCAACATGTTGGCCAAGCTGGTCTCGAACTCCTGACCTCAAATGATCCACCCGCCTCAGCCTTCCAAAGTGTTGGGAATACAGACATGAGCCACTGACCCCAGCCGATGCCTTCTTTTATCTGTTTATGTCCTTTTGTGGTGGGTGGTATTTGAATAGGAGAAAAGAACAAAGGCCTCACATGTGAAAACAAGAAATCAGAAGACTACAGAGAGATTTGCCTGCAAGAAGTGAAGATTCATATAGGGAATTAGTGGGGGCTGCGCCTGGGATCCATATACCACCTACAGAACTTGCCACTTTTTCCTCTGAGATGGAGAGAACTACTGTACATTTCTGAGCAAATGTGTGACAGGATGAATTGATGTAAGCAGACAAGTGGTGTGGATTGATTGTGGCAGAGTGGTGTCCACTGAAATGCTCACTAAAATCTCTGATTCTGTGGAAGTGAGAATCTGAAAATGAGGATAGCAAAAAGAACAGAAAGGAAGGTGCTGCGTGTGAGAGGCCCTCAGAGAAGAAATGGCCAACATATTGTGACTAACTAATGGTTGAATTTTACCTTCATAACTTGTCCCTCTGTAATGGGAGATAAGACTTGTTTAGTCCTAAGGTTTAATCAGGGGAAGTCGATCTGCACTATTTTCTTAGTTAAACAGAGAAAAAGTGTTGACTCATTTGTCTTTATTACTAGGTCCAGTATTGTAAGAAAAAAAATGGGTCTTTCTAGATGACCATGATCTTGTATTAGTTTTCTTTGGGTTGTACAAATAGAGATAAAAATATAGGATGATTGAAAGGTCAATGAATGTGAGTGATCTGAAATCTTTCTCTGCAAGATGCTGTTAAAAAATCTCAAGAAACAGTTATATAAATGTTATATAAGTTTGTATGTAATATATAATTTAAAACAAAATATAAAAATGAATTTTTAAATAAATTTTCAAAATGAAATTTGCTGTAGGACATACTTTTATTGATGCAAATCATTGATGCAAATATAATTTTGATTAAAAAAAAATCTCGGATTGGTGTATTGGCATTTTCTTCTTTGTTCCCCAAGGTACTGCTCGCTAAATTTCAGTTATTTGAGGGTCTGCTATTGTTTGGTACCAGTTATTTTAAGTTTAGCAGCATGAGGTTTATGTTTAAAATGTGTGACTCATGTTTAACCTTGTCAGGTTTTAGATGAAAAGGGGAGTTCAGAAAACACTGGTGTGTAAACAATAGAAATAGCCTTCAAGGAAAAAAAAAATGAGACTAAAAGAGCTGTCAAGCTGGGAAAGTCTTAAGAAGAATCTCTGGATAATGGTTTATAATATTATCTTTCCCTAAGGACCCAAGAAATGGAAAATATATTAGTTTTTCTATGAGTAGCTTTTGGCAAAGCACCATCAATGCACTTCGTTAAAAACATCTTGATGCCTCAAACCCGCAGGCTGGAATATGTAATACATATGTTGAGGGTCTGATGGGGCCTTATGAGGAAGTGATCCCTGGGAAACCCCATGAGAAAGATACTCACAGAAACAGACTTTCCTGCATCCTTCCGTGGGTTTTAAAAATCCAGTGAAAGAGTCATTTAAGTGCCATGATGCTGGTTTCTATTTTCTACTTTCTTCCCTCCTCCACCCTCAGTTTGCCCCCTGCCCCTCCAGTTGAGGGAAACATTCCTTATATCAGCCTGAAGTTATGCAGTCATGGGTGCAAATGGTTTCCATCCCCCAGGACAATCATTGAGGCTGGAGCTCTGGGTCTGTGCCACAGTCAGAGTGGGTATAGTCTGGGGACAGCCTGGGTGGAGACAGAATAACTATTAAGTAAGTTTCATGTCAGAGACCATGAGTCAAATCATCCACACAATCAATGTTTTCATTTTCTCAACAACCATATGATGATTTTCCTCCATCATAGTCAAAGGAAAGGGCACAGCATACCTTGTCGAAGCTTCTCCTGTTGGCTTGAAGAAAGCAGATTTACTCACCCCATAGCAGAAGCTGTTGGTACCTGGGCTATATCTCCTCCTTGTCGGTGCAAGGCAGCCAGTGTCTGCCTGAGAACTTCCAGTGGCAGCACCAAGGTAGACTGGGTACTGAGAGCACTCCCTGTATAAAGCAGACAATTGATAATGGATGATGAAAGCTGGCATATAAATTCTCTGACCCCTCTACCCTTTGGATGGGAACTCACACATTATTGATTTCCAGAGTCCCCCAGTGAGATGAAGCTCCTGTTATAGTGGTAACTGGGTTGATCGTGCGTTTGTTGTTGGCCATCTTCCCTGGGTTACTTTCCCACCCCATTATTAGTGTTTCTTGCAATCAATTCTCACATCAATTACTGGACTCATGGTGACTTTCCAAGGAAACCTAAACAGGAAACACTATAAAGCCAAACATTTTTCTAAAGGCATTATGGAAGATAACCTGTTAGACATGTTTATATGTGCTGTGTTTCAGCACCCTTTCTTAATCTTTTTCCTTCATTCTGGATCCCTCTGTTTCAATCCTTCAGGTGACCATGGCTTCCTGCCTCCAGATCCTTTCTCCATCCTCATTTTTCTCAAATGTTAAACAATTTCTACTGCCTTCAAAGCAAATCAACCTCACACATGAGTGATTGATGGCTTTTCACTCTGTCAAATATATTTGCATTTCAAAATATCATGCTTTTATCCAAACAGATCGATAGTACATGCTGGATCAGGGATTTAAGGTTCAACAGAACAAAAGACCTACAGGATTTGTGGTATGTAATAGTCAAAGGAGCCGAGGAAGGAAGCAGAAACTCCTTAAAGAAGATGAGTAAGACATTATCAGGAAAATAACATATGAGCTGGGCTTTGCAAGATGAATAGGACTGAATGGGGCTGCAAAGATAGGGAAACATGTTTGCAGCAGCAGGACTCTGTTTTTTAAATTTTTGAAATAATTTTAGATTTACCTAAGAATTTGAAAGACAATATAGAGAGCTCCTGTACACCATCTACTCAGCTTCCCTTAATGTCAATATCTCATATTTCCATGATGCAGTTAATAAAAACTAATAAATTAATAATAACAAAACACCATTAGCTACACTACCTGACAATGTCCTTTTTTTCTTCTAGGATTAATCCAGGAAACCACATTGCATTTAATCACTTTGTTTCCTTAATCTCCTTCAGACTATGACAATTAATCAGTCTTTCAGATGGATCCTTTAATTCTCACAATCCAAACAATGTGGGTTCTTCCAAATTATAAGCCCATTCTATAGGTGAAAAAACTGGGTTTCAGAAATAAGAAGTGAATATTGAGGGTCACATTTAACGAGAACTAGGACTAGAACCTATGTCTGCTGCTCAATCAGGAATCATTCTATCATGCCACATTGATATCTTTTCCTCCTCTTCATTTGGACTCTTTCCCATCAATTCTCTCCTATCATTTATTTTCTGATGTTTTCCTTTATCTGCTTCCTTTCTCCATGTTTAAGGCTTCTTCCTTACCATATATAGGATGAGCAGACTGGGCAGGAGAAGATATAAGATCTTCTGGTTTGCCACTTCTATGACTGTTCGGTTGGTCATAAGGGTCATCTTGTCTGGTCTCAAAGAGACTGGACTAGTAGAAACCTTTAAAAAAGACTGTTGGAAGTAGAGAGGAGTTTTGCTTTCTTATCACAACAAAAGGAAGACATTCTTTCAGGCCAGTGGAAGCTATAGGTCAGATGACTTTCAATCATGAAGAGTTCTCTTTTACCACTGGTCACATGTCTTCTTTCTCCCCCACGCCATTGAGCCTTTATCAGTTTTGGCCCAGAGTTTTCCTTTTCAAAGTGGATGAAAGGCAAGGAACTGCTGCTCCCCACTTAAAGGGCTAGACCATAACTATGTCCTGGGGGAGAATGGCACATTTGCAAGATGACCATCAGTAGCCAAAGCATTATGATACATGTGGCTTTACACATGATACATGGGAAGATATAAATCATGTTTCACACCTGGCCCTGTCTGTTTATTAGGAGTTTTTTGCAAAGCACTGTGCATACTCTTGTATTCCGTCGGCAATAGTATTCTCCTTCCTGGAACAAATTTCCTCTAAAACTGAGATTGTAGAGGGTCACCATGAGCTTTATTGTGCATACAGCTAGGAAAGGAAGTTTGACCCAAGGAACTAAAGGAGTAAAGGCTCTTAGCACAATGGTAAATGAATTTAGAGACCCACACCCTCACACCAAAAAAGTAATTTTCAGAAGCTACAGGGGGTCTATAAAACTGGAAATCAGGCCATTTCAGCTAGATGTATGGATGACATTGCTTTTTTGTGCCTGGAAATTTTTCTTCCCATTTATCAATTCTCTACTTCCCAGCCAGTCATTGACATGTGACTAGATGCTAATAGAATAATAAGAGCCAGGCGCAATGGCTCATGCCTGTAATCCTAGCATTTTGGGAGGATGAGGCAGGCAGCTTGCTTGAGCCCAGGAGTTCAAGACCAGTCTGACCAACATGGCGAAAGCCTGTCTCCACTAAAATTTCAAAAATTAGCCAAGAGTGGAGGGGTGCACCTGTAATCCCAGCTACTGAGGAGGCTGAGGTGGGAGGATCATCACTTGAGCCTGGGAGGCGAAGGTTGCAATGAGCCCAGATGGTGCCACTGCACTCCAGCCTGGGCAACAAAGTGTCTTTAAAAAAACGAAAAGCTGGGTTCTCAAAGAGAATTAAAATGTATGTGGGGGAGGTATGTGTGTACTGATTTTTCCAAATATAAGATCATATCATCTACAAGCAAGGATAATTTGACTTCTTCATTTTCAGATTGGATGCTCTTTGTCTTTCTCTTGTCTGATTGCTCTAGCTAGAACTTCCAGTACTATATTGAATAACAGTAGTGCAAGAAGGCATCTTTTCTTTCAATTGTTCCAGATCTGAGAGGAGAGGATTTAAGTTTATCCCCATTCAGTATGATATTAGCTGTGGGTCTGTCATACTTGGCTTTTATTGTGCTGACATATGTTCCTCTGTACCCGATTTTTTGAAGGTTTTTAATCATGAAAAGGTGTTGGATTTTATTAAATGCTCTTCAGCATCAATTGAAGAGAACATATAGTTTTTGACCTTCATTCTGTTCATATGATGTATCACATTGATTGGTGTATATTGAACCATCCTTGCATCCCTGGGGTAAATCCCACTTGGTCATGATAAAGGATCTTTTGACATGTTAAATTCAGTTGTTAGTCTTTTGTTCAGGACTTTTGCATCAATGTTCATCAGTGATATTAGCATGTACCTTTCTTTTCTTGATGTGTCTTTGTCTGGGTTTGGTATCAGGGTAGTACTGGCCTCATAGAATGAGTTTAGAAGTATTCTCTGTTCCTCTATTATTTTGGAATGGTTTCAGTAGGATTAGCATTAGTTCTTAAGTGTTTGGTCAAATTCAGTATTGAAGCCATTGGGTTTTGGGTTTTGTTTGCCGAGAGAGTTTTTGTTATAGCTTCTATTTCATTACTTGTTATTGGTCTGTTCAGGTTTTGAATTTCTTCATGGTTTAATCTTGGTAGTTTGTATGTAGAAATTTATCTGCTTCTTCCAGATTTTCCCAGTTTTTTGGCATATAGTTGCTTATAGCAGTCTCTAATGTTCCTTGGAATTTCTGCAGTGTCAGTTGTAATATCTCCTTTTCATCTCTGATTTTATTTATTTGGGTCTCTTCTCTTTTTTTCCTTAGGTATTCTGGCTAAATGTCTGTCAATTTTGTTTACCTTTGCAAAAACCTTGCTTGTTTCATTGATTTTTTGTAATTTTTTTCATTACAATTCCACTTGTTTCTGCTCTGATCTTTGTTATCTATTTTAATACTAATTTTGAATTTGGTTTACTGTTGCATTTCTACTTCTTTAAGATGCATTTTTAGGTTGTTATTTAAAGTTTTTCTAGGTTTTTTTTAAAATTTTTTATTGGATTTTAGGTTTTGGGGTACATGAGCAGAGCATGCAAGACAGTTGCGTAGGTACACACATGGCAGTGTGCTTTGCTTTTCTTCTCCCCTTCACCCACATTTGGCATTTCTCCCCAGGCTATCCCTCCCCACCTCCCCCTCCCACTGGCCCTCCCCTTTTCCCCCCAATAGACCCCAGTGTTTAGTACTCCCCTTTCTGTGTCCATGTGTTCTCATTTTTCATCACCCACCTATGAGTGAGAATATGCGGTGTTTCATTTTCTGTTCTTGTGTCAGTTTGCTGAGGATGATGTTCTCCAGATTCATCTATGTCCCTACAAATGACACAAACTCATCATTTCTGATTGCTGCATAATATTCCATGGTGTATATGTGCCACATTTTTCTATGTAGGTGCTTATTGCTATAAACTTTCCTCTCACTACTGCTTTGGCAGTACTACCTTGGTGGTCTTGGGTAAGATCTGGGATAATTGCCTAGATTATCAAGCAGACTCTTGTTCTCTTTCCTTACTCTCCTTTAAACAAATAGAGTCTCTCTCTATGTGTTGAGCTGCCTGGAGCTGGAGAAGGAGTGACACAAACTCCCTTGTGGCTACCATCACTGGGACTGCACTGGATCAGACCTGTAGCCAACATAGCACTGGGTCTTGCCCAAGGCCCATGGTGACCCACTGCCTGGCTACTACCTATGTTCACTCAAGGTCCCAGGGTTCTACAGTTAGCAGGTGGCAAATCCAGCCAGGCTTGTGTCCTCTCCTTCAGGGCGGCATGCTCCTCTTAGCCCTGGGTGGATCCAGAGGTGCTGTCCAAGAGCCAGGATCTGGAGTTGGGAACCTTAGGAAGAGTCCTGGTGCTGTATTCTACTGTGATTGAGTTGGCACCCAAGACCCAAGACAAAGCTTTTCCCACTCTTCTGTCTTCATTCATCAAGCAGAGGTGTGTCTCCTCATGGCTACCACTGCCCTAGGCCCATTCAAATAGTGCTTGGCCATGACTAATGTTCACCATGGCCCAAGGGCTCTATAGTCAGCTTTTGGTAAATGCTGCCAGTCTGGAGTCTCTCCCTTTATTGCGGTGGTCTTCCCTTTAACCCAAGGAAGATCCAGAAATGTCATCCAGGAGCCGAGGCCTGAAACTGGGGAGCCCAGGAACCTACCTGGTGCCCTACCCCACTGTAGCTGAGCTGGTACCCAAGCGGCAAGAAAAGTACACTTTACTCTTCTCTCTCCTTTCTTCAAACATAAGGAGTCTCTCTCCATAGTCACCAAAGCTGGAAATGCACTGGGAATGCAGCCTGGCTCTGAGTCTCACTCAAAGCTTGTGACAAGTACTGCCTAGCTACCACTGCTGATGATTCATGGCCCAAAGGCTACTTAGCAGAAGACGAATCCTGCCAGATCTGTGCCCTTTCCTTCAAGGCCGCAGGTTCCCTTCTGGCTCAGGGTGTGTTTAGAGATGTCACCCAGGAGCTAGGGCCTGGAATGGGGGCCTCAGAATTCTGCCTGTTTTCCTATTCTATCGCAAGTCAAAATCCTCTTTACTTCCCTTCTGCTCTCCTTGAGCAGAAGGAAGGAATCTCTCCCGGAGCTGCAAGCTATGCTGTCTGGGGTTGGGGTGGAGAGAACACAAGCACTCTCTTGACCACCCCAGCTGGTATCTCACTAAGTCATGTGCACAGCAACTTTCCACTGGATCGGAGCCCGGCACAACACCAAAGCTTACCTCAGAATTGCAGTTCATATGGCCTAGACTTTCTTTCAGGTTTACTTAGGACCCCATGGGACTTTAGCTCATAGTGGCGGGACCTGCTGGAACTCAGGTTCAAACTGCTGGGATGGACAATTTGCCTCTGGCTAGGGCTGGTCTAAATGCCCATTCCATGGATGATAGCTGACTTCTGCCCAGTGTTGCTTTCTGCTATGATTGGGCAGCACTGAGTTCCCATGCAAAGTCTCACGATCACTGTGCTCTCCTTCACCCAAGGGCACAGGTTCTCTCTCTATGCCACATGGCCACTTCTGGGGGATGGGGAAGGGATTGGGTTGGTGTAGATAATTCAAGAATGTCTTTCCTGCCCTCTTCAATGCCTCTTTACTTAATATGATGTTGATACTGAGTACTGTGATTGCTCACATGGTTTTTGATTCTTATAAAGGTGTTTTTCAATGTAGATAATTGTTCAATTTAGTGTTTCTGTAAGGGGATGATCGCTAGAGGTTTCCATTTGGTTATCTTGCTCTACCTGCACCCAGAATATTTGTATTTTAAATTTGGCTTTAATAATAGTTATAAATCCTCATGTAAGTCAATTGGCATCTCAATTTATAGTTTTCTTATCCGTTAAACCATGAGAGCAACAATGAGTCAGCAAATATTTTCCAGCATCAACTCCTAGGAGCCAAGTTCTGTGCTAGGAGCTCTTCAGAGCTTCAAAAAGAACCTGCTCATAGCCTCAAGGACTTTAATTTTCCTGATTATTTTGTAGGATGGTTGTGATGACCAAATGAGATCATTTATTAATTCACTGAACAAATATTTATTAAAGATCTACTAAATGCTAGGTTCTGTCCTATGCACTAGGAATATAATAGGAGACGCAGCCAAGCCACTGCCTTCACGGGGCTTACATTTTAATGGGGAAGACAGGTAGGCAATAGCCAGACGGATGGATGGATAGGCAGATGGATGGATAGATAGATAGACTAGAAGATATGGCATATTAAATATAACTACAGCTTGTTACAGCTTCTTCCTTTAATAGGTGAAATCCTAGCTGGGAGCGGTGGCTCATGCCTGTAATCCCAGCACTTTGGGAGGCCACTACAGGCAGATCACAAGGCCAGAAGTTTGAGACCAGCCTGGCCAATATGATGAAACCTTTTCTGTACTAAAAATACAAAAATTAGCCGGGCGTGGTAGTACACGCCTGTAGTCCCAGCTACTCCAATGAGCCAAGATTGTGCCACTGCACTCCAGCCTGGGTGACAGAGCAAGACTCCATCTCAACAAAAAGATTAAAAGAGAGAGAGAGACGAGAGAGAGAGAGAGAGAGAGAGAGAGAGAGAGAGAGAGAGAGAGAGAGAGAGAGGTGAAATCCCTTTTCCACTTCTTGTATTGTAACTTGGTTTATAGAATAGAGCAGAAGTAATATTGGAGGTTGGGGGGACTCAGATTCAAAAAGCCTTGTTACTTTCACCTTAAACTCTTGAAAGAATTCCTTGAATTAGCCACAAAAGCAGCCACTCTAGCCTTCAGGAAGATGAGAGGTTACATAAAAGAGAACTAATATGCTCTGGTTAATAGCCAGCCTCAAATGCCAGATATATGAGTGAGGCTGTCATCAAACCCAGCTGACCACCCAGTTGATTGTAGCTTCTCGCATGAGCTCAGGAAAATAAACGAAGGAATCAGTCAGGCCCAGCCAACCAATAAAACTAAGAGAAACAAGGAATCATTGTTGTCTTAAGTCACTAAGTTTTGAGGTGGTTTGTTATGTGGCAATAGCTAACTGCATAGAACTGATAGGGTGAATAAAACAGAGTAAGAATCCTATGGATGGTAGAGATTGGCTATTTTATGCAGATGGTTGGAAAAGTCCCACAAAGAAGAGCTTTCTGAACAGAGGAAGAGCAAAGGCAAAGGTTGTGAGGCAGGAGCATGCTTGAATGGAGTGTGACGCACTGTAAGGAGGTCAGTGTTTCTTCAGTAAAGTGAGAGGGCAAGAGAGTTAAGAAATAAGTGCAGAGAACGGGGAAATGGATGTCATTGGAGGGTTTTATCAAAGATTTGCCTAGTAGTCTGCAAGCAATTCACAATACAAAGAGGCCTGATATATGGTCCCTGCTCAATATGTGGAGGCAGGAGGGAGGAGAATAAAACTAACCCCTGATAGAAAGTATATGAAGACATGAAAGTCCCGTAGGACAGAGGTCAGAGCAACTAAACTTTCCTGGGCTTGTCATAATAGTGTCTCAATACATTGAAAACTGGTGGGTAGTGAGAGATAAGAGGAATTTGTTCAATCACTAAGAGAATGAAGAGCATCCTAGGTAGAAAGAAAAGTATGTGAAAGAAAGCAGAGATGGGGGTCAAGTGTTCAAGTCAATGGGAGAGAGAAGAGCACTTCGTAAAAATTTGTACTGTTGTGGACGCTTCAGGAGCAATTCTGTGGTTAAACAAGCTTAGGTCTAAGAATTTCTGTGTTGGACTTTAGCTCCGGGAGAAACAGAAACTGTGCCTCTCCTGTCCACCAGTCCATACGTCGTGCTTAGCACAGTATAGAACACATATAAGGCTCTCTGTCATGTGGATCCACTAAACAAATTGGTTCAATTCTGTTAATTAGCTTTCCCAAAACTTATTAGGCTACAAAATTTATCTACCCCAGATCATGCTATCCAGAATGTCTTGTTGTGTATCTTAAAACACCTTTGATTGGGTAAACTTTGAAGAATGCTGCCATAGCCCAGAGTTTTAGGTAGAGCTCAAAGGACAGGTAATAAGATGGAGAGCTAAGTTGAGCCACTTTGGAAAGTCAAGGGTCTTAAGCTTTGTAATGTCTATCAATGAAAGCCATTTCTTAAAAAAACCTGTAGAATTACATGATAAAATCTATTTTCTTATAACGATAACTACTCCATGCCTAGTGGATAGGAAGGGAAGCAACTGGAGACCTACGTACTAGCAACAAGTTACTGATCCATTCCAAGGGTGAGGTTATGAGAATGTAAACTAAAATGTTAGGCTGAAGATTATTTTGAAGTTCTGACTTTTTTTAAATATAATATATATAAAAATATTAGAAATGTAGGAACATATGATATTTATGTTTTAGTGAAAAGGTTAATTTGATAGCTGATGTCAGAACCAGATGTATTTATAGCCTTGTAGATTTTTATGTGTACCCACAAATATGTTAATTCCCCACTTTCAGCATAGTTTTATTTGACCTAGAGCAACTCACATAAATTTTTTTGGACCTCAGCAGGCAAATACTCAAGTAGTATC
Organism: Callithrix jacchus; assembly: GCF_049354715.1. Classification (NCBI taxonomy): domain Eukaryota; kingdom Metazoa; phylum Chordata; class Mammalia; order Primates; family Cebidae; genus Callithrix; species Callithrix jacchus. The sequence goes on from NC_133517.1 coordinate 75,873,148, forward strand.
AGTAAAACCACATTATGAAAGCTTGAAGCATAAGTAACAACACAATAGCTGAAGGGGCAAAATTGGGCTTCAGAAGTTTTTGTCTGTTTACATGAAAATTGTATGTGTGTGCCTGTGTGTGTATTTTGAATTTAATTTTTTTCTTGTGTGCATTTTCAATTAAATAGAAACATGCTTTGCAATATGATTTTTCTTTTTTCCTATTAATGCAAAATGGCATCTGTACCAGTGAATAGAGATCTATTTTTAAAATTCTTATTTAAAAAATTATATTTAATTGACAAAAATTATATATATTTATGGTGTACAGTGTAAGGTCTTGATATATGTGCACATTGTGAAATGGCTAAACCAAGCCATTTAACACATGTATTACTTCACATACTTATCATTGTTTGATGAATACACTCAAAATTGATTTTCAGTAATTTTTTAAATATGTAATACATTGCTATTAACTATAGTCATCATAATGTACAACAGATCTCTTGAGCTTATTCATCCTTTCTCACTAAAATTTTTGTGTCCTTTGAACAACACCTCCTCAAATCTTCCAACCCTCGGCCTCTAGTACCCACAATTTTATTCTCTGTTTCTGCGAGTTTGACTTTTACACTCCACATATAAATCAGGTTATGTGGCATTTGTCTTTTTGTGCCTGGCTTATCTCACTTAACATAGTATCCTCCTGGTTCAGCCATGTTGTCACATGATTTTCTTCTTTTAAATGCTGAGTTTCCATGGTGTATATAGAGCCAATTTTCTCTATCATTTCATCCATTAATGAACACTTAGCTTGATCCCATAGCTTGGTATTTTGAATAACGCTGTAATCAATATGGGAGGGCATATATCTCTTTGACATATTGTTTTATATCATTTGAACACATACCCAGCAAAAGATTGCTGAATTATATGATAATTCTATTTTTAATTTTGTTTGAGAAACCTCCATATTATTTTCCGTAATGACTGCACTAATTTACATTCCCACCACCAGTATACAAGAGTTCTCTTTTGTCCACATTCTGGCCAACAATTGTTACCTTTTATCTTTTTGATAATAGCCTGCCAGCATTTTAAAATGTAGAATTTCATATAAAACATATATTTTCAGATTCTCTTAAAATGTCAGATGCACCATTACTGGGCCAGCATTCCCACAAAAAAACAGTTCTATCCCTGAATATCACTTAGACTTAGCCTAAAAGGACAAAGGTGGCTTCTGTGGGTGCTTAGCCAACAATTAAGGGCTGTTCATAGACTCTTCAAAAATGTTTTCCTCTTTAACAGTAGAAGCTCTATGTGCAATACTATCCTACGAATCAGGCTACTTTACTAAGATTTATTGATTGAAGGAGTTTATTGTTTGTGCTTATACACTTAGTTTTTAAAAAGGAATGGAGAAATTAAATAATCTGGCTTCTTAATAAAATGTATAAAATTTGTGCACAGGAATAAATTTATTTCTTAAAACAAAACTATAATTTTGCTAATAGGAAAGAAAAGAGTTCATGGAGTATAGTAATAGTATATGGCTTGCAACTCTAAATTTAGCCTGTGATTTAATTGCATTTTTCCATATTTGCTAACATATTATAGCATACCATAGTATTTTAAAACACAGTTTCAGGAACTGTGAGATTGAATTTTAATTGAAATTCCTTAGTAGATTTTTAATTAGGGATAGTTTGATAGTAACTCACGCAAACTAACTTAGGTGAAAAAAGGAAATTCATTAAATAATCCAGAGATATTTCACATACCACAAAGACAAGGAATATAGTTGGGCCTCATGAGACACAAAGCCTACCATCTTAGAAAATTAGGATCCACAGTTTGTCTCTTGAAAGTTTTGCTATGAGCATTTGCCTCGGTATGTTCTCTTTCTACAATTTTATTCCCTGTCTGGACAGTGCCAAATAAAGCTTACTTAAAATTCTGCATTCTGATTCCAAATTTTCAAGGATCCTTACTGGTCCATTTTGGGTCACAGCTACGCCTGGAGAAGGTTCATGTTGCCCACACACCTCTCACCTAGAACTATAACAGACTATCGGGATATATAAGTGAAAAGTATTCATTAAAAAGGGTGTAGGAAGAAGACAAACGGCATCTTTTGCTGTATAAGGAATTTTAAAACCTGTAAAGAATGCACATGGTATGATGTTTTAAGTTGGGTTTTATTTCAAAGTAATAACAAATAAGGAAGTGGCCACATATTCTTGTTGAGTCATTGTGGTCTCGACCTTCTTGGAGCTGGTAAAATGAGTTTGGAACATTATTGCAATTCAAGACCCTTTTACCTCCTTAATTTCAGACATAGATGAGTTTTATCACTTGTATATGGATAGTAAAGAATAAAAGAGAGAGACAATGAGAGAGAGAGTGTGTGTGTACATACGTGCATGAGTGTGTGCGTATGTGTGTGTGTGTTTGTTTTGGTCTTGTTTGGATAGTGTCATTCAGTCTTGTTTGGATAATGAGAACAGATTCCCATCAGTAGTATTGGGGTGCTTTATGCTTACGTATAATAAAGACTTTCGGAAATGCAATCTTTTGTTCACAGGGTTTGACTTTTATCTGACTTCTATGTTTATCTTCTATGTATTTCTCCAGTTCTCAGACCTATAGAAAACATGCATGCAATAACAAAGACCAAGAACCAGAATTACCCAAATAATTCCTTGTACTTCATACCATATCATGACAGTGTGAGTGAATATAGTCTATTCAGAGGTTTTTTTGGCATTTCAGATTATTACACATTTTTGTTTAAACTAGCTCCACGGTGCATTTGGCTTAATGGTCTCACCCTTGATTAAAAAGGTAAATAAATAAGTAAAACTTGGTAATTGAAGGTTATTTGATTTACAATGCATGTTTTTAATTTGTACTGAGATGATTCAAGTAGGATTTCTTCATACTCAGTTATAGCCAAGAAGATTTTGGACTTCCTCTCTATCATTTCTCGATTAAGAGGTGCTGTCTTTTATTTAAGCAAATAATTTTAAATTTTTTTAACTTGTGAGTGTAATTTTCAGCTGGGCTTTGCCTTTGGCAAAACAAATAGTCCTGTCCACAAAGGGCATCGTGAAATTAAACAAGCCACAAAAGATGTGAAACACCCATCGGGAAACCCAATAACACAGTTCTATCCCTGGGAGTTGTAGGGTTCCCAGGATTGCAGATAAATGGAATCATATAAACATCCTAGGAAGGAGTAAAGGAGACACCATTTCCATTCTTCGTGACAATGCCCAACTTCAACCAAAGTTGCACCAAAAGGTTCTAAAAAAGCTCTGAAGAAATATCCCAAGGCTCGTTTTTATTGTTTTCCTGACCAGTGCTCAGTACTCTAATGACAGCACTTAATCAAATTTTGACTAGCAAAACAAATGAAGGAAGAAGATTTAAAGAAATTCATAGTGTGTGCTCCCCAATAACATCTAGGCAATCCATTTTAGAATTCCAGTTTCAGAAGATTGATATACACCATTAGTGTAGTGCTAAAATATTTCTACTCATAAAATCAGCTTGTTCATGTTTTGCTAAGTGAACAAAGTTTCTACAAATGGAATCGTCAGACCCTAGAAAAGGTGAGCCTCAAGTCTTAAAAGTTGAGTTACAAGTATGGGGTTATAAAGCCTATTGAAGATCCCCTTGACTTACTAACTATGATCCATAGAGAGCTCTTCCTAACTCAGTTTTAAATCCACAATTAACCGAACTGTTAAGCCCAAGGTTAACGTGGAGTCTAATGTATTTCTTTTCTTTTTTAAAGAATGTCACTTCTAGAAAAATTGAAATTTACAAAACTTTAAGTGGATTGAACTAAATTCTATTTAACTTAATACTTTTTCTAAAACGTTTCTGGCTTGACTATCTTTATTACACTAAAAGACAACTAATCCACCAAGTATGCAGAATTGAGAGAGTCAAGGCCGATTTCTGCTGGTTTTTATTATAATTTTTACCTTGAATGCATTATGAGAAGAGGGCTACAAATTCTTTAGACTCCAGTATATCGACAGAATGAAAGTCCTTCCTCTTATCCCTATAATGTCTCTTATCTAGTCATTTATATTCATAGATGCACTGATAGCAAAATTGAAAGTCAAAATAATTTTAGTGAAAAATTATTATATATAACAAAAATCCAATTTAAGCCTGGGCTTATTATTATATAAATTAGCACAAACTAATCTCAACCATTAATTATTTTTAGCAAATAACAGAAGCTGGGCACTAAAAACATATAGAGGAAAATAACACAGTTCTCAATCTTAGGGAATTTTAATTAGATGTTATGACAGAGGGGGAAAAACGTGAAATCTTAGGAACAGCATGAGAAGTCCTAAGGTAAAAGACAAAATTCTGAGGAAGCATCATACATTAAATATCTAATTATGGGGTCATCTTTAGTTGGAAATCTGAGGAAAATTCCTCCAGGTATATTCCACCGGCAGCCACTTAAAACTGTACAATGGGGAAGAGTCTGGGCTGGGAATCAGAAACCCTGGGCAATAGTCTTGGGTCCACTGGGAAATGACTCTTTGTTCTTAAGAAAAATTATTTACTCCTCTTGATCAACTTTTTGAATTGCTATTGGGGTCAAATGAGAAACCTCTTTTGAAGGCACAACCCTCTCCCATTCATTTCTTCACTCCAGTCTCTCACTTTGTATTTCACGGCGGATGTGATTTTTATACTGGTTTCTTCATGGTGTATCAGAAAAAGTGTAGTTCTGCTAAATCTTTACTGTCTCCCCTGGATTCTTCGCATAATTCTTAGTTGAAAATTAGTACCTGGAACATTCTTTATCAGATCTGTTGTCACACTTGAGCACTACTGCACGTTTAAGTGGCAAACGGTAAGCTCATCAGATAAAGAAACCAAGTCTGTCTTTAACCTAATGCCTGACCCATGATAGCTACCTCATAAGAATATGTTGACTGGCTGCCTGAATGGAGGAGTGGAATGAGTGACAGAAGACATTTTAGAGCCTATCACTCTCAGTCACTAACTCTGTTCCCTGGAGGAAACTGTACACTGTGGCAAGGCAATGGACTATTCCGATTGGAGGCACTTTCAGTTCCAATGACAGATTGGGCCTGGGGTGACAGCGAAGGCCCTGGAGAGGAGAAAACAGTTGATCATTTTCTGTGCCGAGCACCTTGTGCGTAATCACATGCAATTTTTACAATTTTAGCTCACTTTGATGGCTATGAAAATCGAGGCTAGGAGAAGTTAAACAATTTATATTTAACTTTAACATACTTTACACAATGTCACATAACGGTAATCTACAAGATTTGACACAGAACTGTGTCCTCTATGTCCATTTCCCAAACTGTGTAATTGTGAGATGGTGGTGGCTATAGTTGAAAATAAAATAACTGATGCTTAAATGTGGTATTATTTACTCCTCCTGCTCTGCCACTGAAGAATCATCATGCCTGTGAGTATACTGTGGCAGATGTGGTTGACGGCCTTCCTAGAGTTATTCATTATCTTTTTTGTCCTGTCTGTTTCCTTTCTCTTTCTGAAAAAGTACCAGTTAGAGTTAAGACAGATGTTGAACAATATATTATAGACGTGAGAATTCCTACAAAAACTAAATCTGCTCAACTTTGTTTAACCCTTGATTTCTAAACTGGTTAGACCACTGCATGCTTTCCTTTTTCTTAATGAAGAACTTATTAATATTTCAGAAGATACTAGTTTCTCCCAGAAACATTTTTTTCAGGTGTTGATCAATACAATGCTTGATTAATGGCCATGAAATTGTCTTTGATTTGAATATCAAAACCTGTAATATTTGCTGATGGCATAACATACAAAAACCCTTTGCTCATAATTTTAACCCCAGTCAACAATCAGAGAGCAAAGGCAAAAATGCTTAACACATAAGGTATTTGTTTTCATTCTTCTGTACAACTCTACCTGGAGAACCAAAATGGAGAGAACAAGAAGTCAAAGGAAGGACCAAGGACCCCTTAGAGATGCCTGGTCTCCTTACAGAATAAAGACGGAGCTGCTGTCTCCCCTCGATGCCATTAACAGCCCTCTTACCCACTGTTATGCTGCATTGAAGGCAAGCAGCTTTGTGGTCATTTCCTGAACAGATGCCAGGGGACCCCACAGTTGATGTGAAAGTGATCTCTGAAGCTGCTCTTTGGTGGTGGCTTACTGGAAATTTTATTAACCCAGTATGGTAAGTTGTTTTAGAGAAAAAACTAGCAGCTTAGAAAAATTGACAAATGGGATCTAATTAAACTACAGAGCTTTTGCACAGCAAAAGAAACTATCAACAGAGTGAACAAACCTACAAAATGGGAGAAAAATTTTGCAAACTATGTATCTGACAAAGGTCTAATGTCCAGCCTCTAAAAGGAACTTAAGTTTACAAGAAATCCCTATTAAAAAGTGGGCAAAGGACATAAACAGACACTTTTCAAAAGGAGACATGCACATGGGCAACTGTCATATGAAAAAAAGCTCAACATTACTGATCAATAGGGAAATGCAAATGAAAACCACAATGAGATACCGTCTCATAGCAGGCACAATGGCTATTTTTAAAAAGTCAAAACATAACAGATGCCGGCAAGGTTGTGGAGAAAAAGGAATGCTTATACACTATTGGTGGGAGTGTAAATTATTTCAACCATTGTGGAAAGCAGTGTGGTGATTCGTCAGAGAGCCAAAACCAAAAATACCATTCAACGCAGCTGTCCTATTACTGGGTATATACCCAAAAGAATATAAATCATTGTTTCATAAAGATGTATGCACATGTTCATTGCAGCACTATTCACAATAGCAAAGACATAGAATCAACCTAAATACTCATCAATGGTAGACTGGACATGGAAAATGTAGTACATGTACACCATGAAATACTACTATGCAGCCATAAAAAAGAACAAGATTGTGTCTTTGCAGGAACATTAATGGAGCTGAAGACCATTACCATTAGCAAACTAATGCAGGAACAGAAAACCAAATACCTCATGTTCTCAGTCATATGTAGGAGCTAAATGATGAGAACACATGGGCATATAGAGGGGGAAAAACACACACTGGGTCCCATCGGAGGGTGGAGGGTGGGAAGAGGAAGAGAATCAGGAAAAGAACTAATGGATACCAGGCTTAATACTTGGATGATGAAATAATCTGCATACCTTCGTGACACAAGTTTACCTATATAACAAACCGGCACATGTACCCCTGAACTTAAAATAATAGTTAAATTAGGCCGGGCATGGTGGCTCATGCCTGTAATCCTAGCACTTTGGGAGGCCGAGGTGGACGGATCACGAGGTCAAGAGATCGGGCCTATCTTGGCCAACATGGTGAAACCCCGTCTCTAGTAAAAATACAAAAATTAGCTGGGCGTGGTGGCAGGCGCCTGTAGTCCCAGCTACTCGGGAGGCTGAGGCAGGAAAATTGCTTGAACCTGGGAGGTGGAGGTTGCAGTGAGCTGAGATAACGCCACTGCACTCCAGCCTGGGGACAGAGTGAGACTCCGTCTCAAAAAAAAAAAAAAAAAAAAAATTTTTTTAATTAAAAAAATAGAAGCTCAAATTGTGGTTCCTAATGTGAGACCTCTCCCACATCTCTATATTCTGCACTCTTTATCTTGAAAGGGAAATTACACATTTTATTACAAGTTGTTTTTCTCTGGCACTAGCTCAGCCTAATTTACGATTAAGAGTTTCACTGGTGCACTTTTTTGTGTGTCACTAGTTAAGCAAATAAATTCCCGCATTACAATTTTCTCATACACCAGTTAACACAACTGAACAATACTTCCAGAACATTCATTCCTGAACTGAAGTAGTCATCAGAAAGTCATACGGGTAAGTTAAAGAGAAGTGGGAGTTTGGGAGGTCTCTGAGTTAAAGGTTGGTCCCCAGACTCCACAGCCACAGGAATTTCTCAGTTATAAACAGAGGACAGTTGTCATTTTATTTAGCTAAAGTGCAACCCAATGTGACACTGGAGACTGTAAACAGATCTTTAATAGTTAAAAAAAAAAATGTTCCCAGTACTTGATCCAAGGGCTTGTTTCCCAGACTGTTCTTTCCCCACACCCATAAGGAAAAAAAAATTCTAGCTCTTATGATCTATAAATCTCATTTAATTTAAACTCTGAATAAAGCCATCCATTTGAGTTGTAGTCATAAACTTATTGTTAGCGAGTTAACTCCTTAAATGGGTGAGGCAGATTACTTCACTTTGAAACTTAGATGAATGTCAGTTTGCAATCTGGCAAACTCATCTATGTACATTTATATAATTTATCCAAAGCAATTTCAATCACAAAAAAGGATATTTGATAATATTGTTATTATCGTTTTAGATACTCCCTATAATTATCACTGTACTGTCTTAGGTGGGTGGAGGTGAGGAGAGAAATATCACTAAGTGATAATGGCATATTTCTTTATGAGCAAGAAATTGGCAAACATATCTCTAGTATTGCTCTTTGCCTTTCTGCAGAGCAATAGTGGGAAACTAGAGGGAAAGTTATAGTTTTTTTTTTTTTGGAATGGAATTTATATGTGATGAATCAGACTATTACCGAAGTTTCATAGAAATTTTGGATGGAATGCAGGGAAATTCTGATAGGATATGATTTGTTAACTTACCAGTAGTGCTACTTTACTTTTCTGGCAAACCTAACCCCAGTTATATAAAGACCTGCCAAATGCTACTATTCTATCGGACTTAAGACAGTTACATCCATGCTTCAATGACTCTGACACCCTTGCACCTGTTTCACTGCATTCTTTTTATCTCTTCCAGTTGTGTTCAAACTACTAAATAACACAGAGAGCCTGTTTCTTGGGTGCTGTTCTGCAGAAAATGAAAAGCACAATCTTTTGAGTATCTTAGCTATATATGTATTTTTTAAATAATGGGGGATGACTGTAGCTGGGATGTTTTACAGTATTTTTATGACTGATAGCACCTTAAGTTCGTGGGTTTATCAGACCTCATTTGTGATTACTTCTTTATGGAAAATATTTGGCTGAGCTGAGAATATCCAAGCAAAGCAGAAAAATAAATGCATCAAATGCCCTGTCTTTGAAAAGATGGTAACAGATGTTTCTCATCTTCAGATAAGTCAGGGAAGGATAACTAAAGGGTTTCCCATGTTTCCCAGATGCTGCATGCTATGTCTGGGTTCCCAGAATTCATCCAAATGAAGACGCACTGAAATTTGCTAATAGAAATTCCCCAGCTGAGAGACTGAGGGTAGGAATAAGGAAAATCAAAGAAAAGGGATTTGCATTTGAAATTCTAAGACATGCACGGGATGCTGCGTTTTTGAATTTAGGTCACTCTTCTTTCGTTTCTATAGTGTCCAGCAAAGGAGCCAGAAGAGTTCCATCCGCTGCTCTTAATATTCTCTTTTCCTTTGAAACTTTCCTTAGTATTTTAGAAACAATAGGATGGGAAGAAAATGGCTGAGAGAACAAGGAGTGAGATCCAAAGTTAAGGAATCAAATTACTCAGTATTTGTTAGTCTTTCTTAACAACACTACATCCTCATCTATTTCCAATAAACACTACATCTTTATACAAGCAGGATGTAAGTACGAAAACACTGGCCCCTCAATAAATCACCTTGCTCATTTAATTGAATAGTTTCTCCACAGGTGTGTGTCCATATGTATATGAAGAAATAACAATATTGAGTCTTATTATGTAGCCCACTGTTCTATGGGGTTTACATGGATAAATGATTTAACATTTACAAGAGCTCTATGGAAAAGACTCCCTCCCTCCCTTCCTCCCCCCTTCCCTCCCTCCCTCCCTCCCTCCCTCCCTCCCTTCCTTCCTTCCCTCCTTCCTTTAGATGGAGTCTCGCTCTATTGCCCAGGCTGGAGTACAATGGCATGATCTTGGTTCACTGCAACCTCCACCTCCTTGGTTCAAGCAATTCACCTGTCTCAGCTTCCCTAGTAGTTGGGTATACAGGTGCATGCCACCCCACCTGGCTAATTTTTCTTTTTTTTTTTGGTACTTTAGTAGAGATAGGGTTTCACCATGTTGGCCATGATGGTCTCAATCTCCTGACCTCGTGTTCTGCCCACCTCGGCCTCCCAAAGTGCTGGGATTACAGGCGTGAGCCAGTGCCCCAGCCAGATTTTTCATCATACAAATTAGGACGTTAAACAATAGAAGTTAAGCTACATATCCATTCACATGTCTAATAAATGGAGGGATCAAATTTTGAAACCAAGCAAGTTCTGAAGCTCTATGGTGTGCTGCCTGATTCTAGATTTATCATGCATCTTCATACAGGATTATGTTTTCACTGGAATTGAATCTAAATAAGAATATATTGCAAGCCCAAGAAGCCCAAGAATGTTTTCCCCAAGACCTACAAAATTTTGCATGGAGGAAGCTACATTACAGAAATATCTGTAAGTCTTTCCCAACTTTCTAATTCTAGGATTCTTGAGTCATGCATTATGGAACATCTGGATGACTCCACATGCTGACAGGTATCCATAAACGCCTTTTAATTACCTTGTGAAGATCACAGCTGTAGCATACCAATGCAGCAGAGGAATGGTGTGTATAAGATCAGTTGTTATTTTTGGTTCAGCCTTTTACATCATCATCTGCACAAAATAAAGAAATAGAAAATGAGCATGAAAACCCATTACATCATCCATCAAAGAAATTTGTATGATTGACGTCATCTACAAAGAACTCTCTTCCAGCACAAGGTTGCCATAGAGATTACATCCTCCAAACAACCACTTCTCAGCTACTGCTGTCAAAAGCTGTGATTTTGGATTTATCCTATTTGAGGGTCTTGGTTAGAAATTCTCTTGTGGAAGAACTTAGAATTGCCTTCCTTGGCACATTTTTAATTCAAGCCTGTAAAAGCTGCTCGCCTGTTAATTATAGTACAACTAACAGATTATAATTTTTCTATTCAGCTGTCCCCCAGGAGCCAGATGATGTGATTGGAAGAAAAGGACAACGCAATACCACAGTGAAGTTATAGATACAATTGTATTGATCCACAGCTGATGTAATGAACACAACCCATATATGCAAAAGGAAACATTTTTTTTTTAAACTTAGCTTGTGAGTTCCAATTTCTGCTCCTTAACAGAATAGCTAATATCGACCTTTTTTTGGAGTTTCTTACTTCAATCCAGTGAGTTTTCAGGTAAATTCAGGATTGTGATTCCAGGTTCAGTTCAATTCAAAGCTCCATCTCAGGCTTTCCTTTCTTTCCACTTGACTCCAATCTTAAATTCTCAAGAATGGAGCAGGAGGAGCAGAGACTGAGACTTCTCAAGCAGGAAGAGGGCCATTGCTTCCTGACTGGCCACACACTGATACTCTGAAGATGTGATTCAATTCTCAACTTATCAGCTTCATGGCATACACAGTGGTATTCAGTAGCTCCTCTGCCTCTGTCTGGCTGCACTGAGAAGGTATTTCCATTTCCACACAGCACTCTCCATCATGCTTATCTTCCTCAGAAACTTTTAGCTATGGAAACAGCCAGCAATACCCTCCACATTTGCTTGGGGAGACAGGGAGACCTCACCTCTCCTGATTACGTGACATCCCAGGCCTGTGACTCAAGCCTTTTTGTCAACTAATCTACATGTATCTCTTTAGCAAGCAGGCAGTACTGAATTTCTCCCATGCCACTTGTGGGTTGTGATACTGGAAGTGTTCCTAAACATCCCATGCTTTCCTCTCTCCTCTGCTCTCTGTCATGTGGCAGAGTCCCAGTACACATCTGTTGGGCAGTCTCTCATCATACTGCATCTGTGAAGAAAAAATTATCGGCCTCCTCCTCTACCCCACTTATCCTCCCAACTTTAAGGGGATAAGTGGTTCTCTACTGCCTTTAGGCCCTGGGAATCTCATCTTCCAAAATGTTCCTTATGAATAAACGTTTTTCCTTCTAAGTCAGAGTTATGCATGTATACTTTATCTGGCGCAAGGAGTGGCAGGAAGTGAAGGGAGAGAGGAGAAGGAAAATAGGGAAAACCCAGCTCTCCTAGGTTGTCATATCCTTTTTACTTTTTTCCAAGAATCTGGAAAAAAATCTGTAAATTTAGAAATTAAGCAGTATGTTTAAAAGAAACACACTGTTTGATTCTTGAAGTTATTAGACTGTGCAAACTAAAGTTCTTGTGTAGGAATGACTCTTCTACACTCCCAATGCTTCCTTCCATGTGGAAGGAATTCTACTAATGTAACATTCCTGGATTCTTTCCCGCCCTCTCATTTACTGCTCCATTGCTCCACGGGGGAAGAGTAGAGACGTTCTTATTGGTAACTTTAGAATGAATAAAGTAGGCTGGGCGTGGCAGCTCACTCCTGTAATCCCAGCACTTTGGGAGGCTGAGGTGGGCAGATCATGAGGTAGAGATTGAGACCATCTTGGCCAACATGATGAAAACCCAGCTCTACTAAAAATATAAAAATTAGTTGGGCATGCTGGCATACGCCTGTAGTCTCAGCTACTCAGGAGGCTGAAGCAAGAGAATCTCTTGAATTTAGTATGTGGAGGTTGCAGTGAGCCAAGAACATGCCACTGCACTCCAGTCTGGCAACAGAGTGAGACTTCATCTTAAAAGAAAAAATAAAAAGAGAAAAAGGATAAAGTAGACAAACTCAGTTCACCATATTCATCTTTTCTCTTCCCAGGAGGCAGCCTGCCTGTAAAGAACATGGGTTTTTGTTTGCTCTCTGCTTGCTCCCAGAGGGGAGGCTATGGTGTTCCAAAATGGTCTGTACCTGAATGGGGACACCTGCTTTAATTCTGGACTCAGTATCACTAAGTCTGTTTTCCCAAAGATGTTATTCATTGCCTGTCATATCAGCTTTGTTGTTAATAAAGATGATTTTTGCTGTCTTATCTGCCTTATTCTTATTTGTTAATTGATTCAGTCTTTGGCCAGAGAAGAAATTTACTGTTGGTTCTAATTTTTGTAAATATTTTATGTATCATACTCTCAAAAGATGAATGTTCTTCTCTCTAGCTCTGTCTCCAGTCTCTCAAATCTAACCAAGAATGCGAAGACTTCAGGTCAAATTCTGGGTGTCTCACATGCAAATAATGTAACCTAGACAGCTTATTTAGTCTCTAGGGCTTAGTTTTATCACCGGTAACGTGAAGACGTTAAGATCCTCCAAGAGATTATTGAGGAGATTCACCAGGACCATGTATAAAAATTGATCTCAGTTGCTCCCCCTTCCCTTACTGTTGGCAGTTTGAGGTTGTGCTAAAAAATTGGATAACTTACATCTCATTTTCAGGTTTTAATTTTAAAAAGTGCTCTGATATAGAACTATTTCTTCTTCAAATCACCACTTTCAGAAACACGCAAAATCAGATACCCACATATAAGTACTTTCAGTGCCTAGGGTGCTTCTTCTAAAAACTATTTATAGCTTGATAAATTTCTATGGGCATCCAATTCAGGAGTTTTGTTTCTTTACTGAGGTATTTCCTCCTTTTAAAAGACTGGGATGTGGGTTTATAACGTTTCAACATCATATGTCTCAGCCAGAAACCAGGAAAGAAGAAAATGAATAAGCTGTCTGGGGACTCTATCCAAATTCTTGCTGGTTTTTGGAAACCTGAATATCCTTCCTTCTCAGTCTGAAGCACAGTCTGAAGACTGTGAATATGGAAGAAAAATACCACTAAACAGTTTGGATCACTGTGAACTAAAATACTGTGTAAACGTGCTGCGCAAGGCTATTCTCTGACTTATGCTAAGGGGGAGGGGCCCATAATATCTTTCCTAATAGATGAGCATAAATTAATCACTGGGACAAGAAAAGTCATTAAAGTCATATGAATAAGAGGGAACAGAAGAAACAAAGAAACTTTATTGTTGAGAAATTCTTTATAACTTTAAATAGGCCATTGGATGCTGTGTAAATTACCTAATTTTCTTCAGAAAAAGTGCTCAGATGGCCTCAAGGGTTCTTTAGCAGTCAGGCTAGTCTGGGCAATGAGTTATATCTGGGCAACAGTTCCATTTCTGCTTTAAGGACATATACTCAACAGAAGTAGCTTACTTTAATTTTATGTATTTATTTTTATGCAAGTAATCTGAGTTAAGAAATTTAAATAGGAAGTGGAAAACAAGGCCAGTCATCAATTTCATTGTCATCATCATCCCACTTTCCTATGGTAACTACTGTTTATACTTTGTTGATATTGCTACCTACTTTTCTTCCATTTGTGTATCTACATATGCAAATCCACACATATATTTATAATAAACACACAAAATGAAATCTCTTCTATAGCTACCAAAGTAGAATCACAAATATATTCTTATGTAACCTGTTTTTTTATTTAATATTTTAAATATCATTTCATTCAGATTTATATTACTTTGTTGACTACTTTATTTCCTTTCTAGAAGGTACTGTAATTTTTTGACAGTGTGTAACTAATGACATTGTTTTTAATTTTAGCTAGAATTAAGACTACTGAGTTGAACATTCTTTTATATACAACTTTGCATAAATACTTGTCTAGTTCATTATTTGATTTACATTCCTAGAATTGGAATTAATGGATGGAAGGGAGTGCATATTTTATAGCTTCTCATACCTGTTGCCAAATTGTCCTCTAAAGAGATTGGACTAATTAATATTTGTAACAGCAGTATTTGAGAGCAGCCATTTCCTCAAATTCTTTGCCAAATCTGGATTTTCTCATTTTTATGCTTGAAAATCTGACACATCCATTGACAAAAATATTCTTTAAAAAAAAGTCAGATAGTCACTACTACAATCTAAGCTCCTTGATCATAGGATTCTACAGTGTCCCATAAGAATGGTTTTGGGACAAAAAAATATGCAAATTTGTCTGCAAATCTCTTATACTCGTTATATCTCTTCAAATAAATTATTTTGTGAGAACTTTCCAGCAAAGAACTCTGTTTTAGAATGCAAAGATATTCTGAATTTTGTCTACTAATCCAAATACTAGTTCTGCATGCCAAAGGAAAGCAAAATAAAGCCAATGTATTGAAGCATTTTACATTCCACATTGTGACTTCTAGAAAGTAGCTTATATATTTGTTTGAATACCACTTGCAAAATTTGTGATTGGAATTAAATTAGTCATGAATTCATGATCTCAGTATTGTGGATAGAGATTTGGACTGATAATTAGGAGACTTATTTCTCTATAGCACTGGTTCAAATAATAAAATTGCATTTAAATTCAAGCAATTTAAGTATACTGGAAGTCCAATTAAGAGACAGTAATTATTACTCTGGTATCAAGATATTGTCAATATAATTGTGATTTTGATCTACCCATGTATGTAACAGATTTATAGTTATGTGACATGGTTAAAGGAGAAAATATTTGAAACCTATTTTTTCTAGAAGATAAGTAAAAAAAGGTGTAAAACATCTAAGGGTGTCTGTGTATAGTGTGAAATACAATGTGTAATCTTATGAAAACAAGCAATATGATAGTTAACATTTGGAGCACCTACATCTGTAATTTCTATGTCACAATATTCCAACATCATTATGCCTTTTAAACATTGTAATCTTTTAGTAAACCGCTTCATTAAAATAATATGTTTTTACCTTCAAACTTGCTGCAATAGGTGGAAGAATCTTACAAAGACAGCCATAATAAACTATCATATTTATTTATTCTCTTTTTTTTCAAAAAATTTTAATAATATAAATGACCTCAAGTAACCACAGCGGAAATATACAAGGGAGAGGCTGGAAGCAGGCATATGCTGTGCCGGGAACTCCTGCTAAGCTGCTTGTGATCAGTCAGCTTAGAATTTGGAAAGCAGTCATGCAGTTCCTGCTTGCAAGTCCACGTATGAGAACAGAAATCATTAGTTTCCATTTGCAAACTGTATAAGGAATCTACTCTCTGACTCTTGTGGTTTAAAGGCAAACACAAAATGGTGATGTAGTGACCTGCCAGCTAGCCTACACTTTTTCATTTATCAAATCATTAGTCATAGTTATGGAGAGAGGTTGGACCGTTTGGCCACTTAGGTCATTCAGTTTCCCATCCCTGCTCCTCGTGACTCCTACAAAGCCATCCCCTCCCTCCTCTAGTGATTGCCCGGTTCCCTAAATGCCTGGCTTGCTGGCACCTGGCTGTGCCCATTAGTTCCCATGCCTAGTGGATCCTTGTTCATTTGATTGGGCTGACCCCACTAAACTTGAATGTTAGAGAAATTCCTGTGTTTCGAACCATTGCTCAAGTGTGTAGAGAATGATCAGAAATGAATCTATTAAGGACAATAAATCACCCCAAATCACTCTTGATCTTATTTCTGGGCATTGTTTCACTATGTCCCCACTGGCTATAAAGTGAGGCTTTTCATTGTTGTACCTTTTTTTGTGTTAGATTGATAATTCAAACAATCCCAATTGTCCACACCTTCCTGTACTACCTGCTTTGCAATGAGACTTTGGACTTCCTTTCCTCAAGTAGTGGAATCTATTTCTCCACTCCTTTCTGGCCTGCTAGTTAGTGCCTTTCTGTGACTAACACAAAGTGAAGGAAGTAAAGGTTTACCACTTCTCAGCCTAGGCCTTCAGTGGCTTTGCTCAGCTTTGCTTCTCCTTTTGGGATTCTGCTATATCAACGTGGTCCAAGCCAGGCAGCTGCAACATGAAAGACACACAGAATAGAGATGAATTTTCCCAGATGTAGCCATCCAGTCTAGCTACCTACCCACTGACCTGATGGCTAAAAGCAGATGCATGAGTGAGCCTTAATGAGACCAGAAGTACCGCTGAGCTGAACCAAGTCCAAATTGCTAAACTTCAGAATCTTGAATGCTATTTTTAGTCACATCACAGCAAAAGCTAACTGGTATATTTGTCCATACTTAAAGTTACTCTTAATTTTCAAATAATAAAGACAGTAAATACAAGTCAAAAGGTCTCAGCAGAGGTTGCAAACTCAGCTGTCTCCAGGAGGCATGGAAGTTATAAAATGGAGTAAAATAGCCAAGGGTAAAAAAATTCACCAGCCTTATTAGTTTTCATTTTGCTAATTTTGTATACAAGTGTTTTGTTACAGAAGATTTTAAACAGTACGAAGTAAACCACACAGTATAATAGACTTTCGCCTAGCCTCAAAAACCACTAAGCATGTGCCATTTTTGTGCCACCTATAGTTCAACCCATTCCCCAAACCCATATATTAGTTCTTTTTTTTTTTTTTAATTGAGACGGAGTTTCGCTCTTGTTACCCAGGCTGGAGTGTAATGGCATGATCTCGGCTCACCGCAACCTCTGCCTCCTGGGTTCAGGCAATTTTCCTGCCTCAGCCTCCTGAATTGTCCTGAGTAGCTGGGATTACAGGCACGCGCCACCATGCCCAGCTAATTTTTTGTATTTTTAGTAGAGATGGGGTTTCACCGTGTTGGCCAGGATGGTCTCGATCTCTTGACCTCATGATCCACCTGCCTCGGCCTCCCAAAGTGCTGGGATTGCAGGCGTGAGCCACCGGGCTCGGCCTAGTTCTTTTTTTAAATGAGGTCATTCGAAGGCACAAATCATAACTGTACATTTTTGACAAATAAATGTATCCATATAACCTTCATATATTTTAAAAAATATAATATTTTCTTAAATGAAAGTTGCCAGGAAATTTAAAAAAAAAAGAAAGAAAAAAATACCATAATTTCATCATAGTCAGAAAATTCTCTCATGTTCTTCCCCAGGAAAAACGTTTTCTCTCCCAGTAGCTTTCTCTATATTTACTTTTTTCATCAAGGTTCATTTTGCCTAAAATCATATAATATGTGTTATTTTATGTTCAACTGTCTCACTCAACACAATATTTTTGGGATTCATCTATGGTGTGTGCTTGGTGGTTTGTTTCTTGTATTGCTAAGAATTCTGTTGCATGAATGTTGGGCTATTATGACTAAGGAGCTAAGAATATTCTCATAAAAACTTGTTTATATTTAACGCAATGCATTTATTAACATTTAAGTGACACCTCCTTACATTTTTAGTGGTTGTTCTAGAAATTATTGTATCTCTAACACTTTATTTATAGTTAACATTATACTATTTTAATAAGTATAAAATATAATAGGCTTGCTACAGAACAGTTCCATTTGCCTCCTTCTAATTTTTGTGCTTCTCTCATACATTTTATATCTACACATAATAAATCCTGCAATACCATGTTCGAATTTTTGCTTTAACTAGTCATAGGTCTTTTAAAGAAATTATTGGGTAAAAGGTATTAATGAATATGTCAGGGAAAATATTTTGATGCCACACCGATATACTGTTTATCCATTAAATTTAACCCGCAATTTGTATTTCCTTTTTAAAAAATAACTTCAACTTTTAATTTAGATTCATGGGGGTGCATGTGCAGGCTTTTTTTTTTTTGAGACGGAGTTTTGCTCTTGTTACCCAGGCTGGAGTGCAATGGCGCAATCTCGGCTCACCGCAACCTCCGCCTCCCGGGTTCAGGCAATTCTCCTGCCTCAACCTCCTGAGTAGCTGGGATTACAGGCACGCGCCACAGTGCCAAGTTAATTTTTTGTATTTTTAGTAGAGACGAGGTTTCAGCATGTTGACCGGGATGGTCTCGATCTCTTGACCTCGTGATCCACCCACCTGGGCCTCCCAAAGTGCTGGGATTACAGGCGTGAGCCACCGCGCCCGGCCGTGTGCAGGCTTTTTACACAGATATATTGCATGATGCTGAGGTTTGGAATGTGCGTGAGCTTGTCATCTAGGTAGTGAGCACAGTACTCAATAGTCAGTTTTTCTACCCATACCCTATCTCCCTCCCTTCCTTCTCTAGTAGGGACCATAGTATAAGACTACAGCCATTTGACCTCCGACAAAATCAACAAAAATAAGCAATGGGGAAAGGACTTCCTATTCAATAAATGGTGTTAGGGTAGCTGGCTAGCCATGTGCGGAAGAATAAAATGGGAGCCTTTCATGTAACCATACACAAAATTGATGCAAGATGGGTTAAAGATGGGTAAGAAATCAAACTATAAGGATCCTAGAAGAGGCTGGGAGTGGTGGGGTGGCTCACGCCTGTAATCCCAGCACTTAGGGAGGTCGAGGTGGGTGGATCACGAGGTCAAGAGATCGACACCATACCGGCCAAGATAGTGAAACCCTGTCTCCACTAAAACATACAAATTTAGTTGGGTGTGGTGGCATGAGCCTGTAGTCCCAGCTACTCGGGAGGCTGAGGCAGGAGAATTGCCTGAACTGGGAGGTAGAGGTTACAGTGAGCTGAGACTGGGCCACTGCTCTCCAGCCTGGTGCCTGGCAACAGAGCAAGATTCTGTCTCAAAAAAAAAAAAAAAAAAGAATCCTAGAATTCTAGAAGAAAACCTAGGAAACACCATTCTGGACATCAGCCTTGGGAAAGAATGTTTGACTAAGCCCTCAAAAGCAATTACAATGAAAACAAAAATTGACAAATGAGAACTAATTAAGCTAAAGAGCTTCCACATGGCAAAGTAAATCTATCAAAGGAGTAAACAGACAACCTACAATATGAGAGAGAATTTTTGCAAACCATGCATCTGGAAAGATCTAGTATCCAGAATCTATAAGGAACTTATAAGCAAAAAACCATTAACCCTATTAAAAAGTAGGCAAAATACATGAACAGACACTTCTCCCAAGAAGAATCCAAGGGGCCAACAAGTATGAAAAATGTTCAACATCATTAATCATCAGAAAAATGTAAGTCAAAATCACAGCGAAATATTATCTCACACCAGTCAGAATGGCTATTATTAAAAAGTCAAAAAATAACAGATATTGGCAGGGTTGTTGAGAAAATGAAATGCTTACACACTGTTGGTGGGAATGTAAATTAGTTCAGCCACTGTGGAAAGGAGATTGGAGATTTCTCAAATAACTTAAAATAGAACTACCATTTGACCCAGCAATCCCATTTCTGGGAATATACCCAAAGGAATATAAATTGTTCTACCAAAAAGAGGCATGCCCTTGTATGTTCATCACAGCACTATTTGCAACAGCAAAGACATGGAATCAACTTAGATGCTCATCAACACTGAATTGGATAAAGAAAACATGGCACATGTACACCATGGAATGCTATGATGCCATAAAAAAGAATAAAATCATGTCTTTTGCAGCATCATGGGTGCAGCTGGAGGCCATTATCCTAAATGAATTAATGCAGGAACAGAAAACTAAATACTGCATATTCTCATTTATCAGTGGGAGCTAAACACTGGTACTCATGAACATAAAAATGGCAATATTTTTCACTTTTGATCAAAATAGTTGGATCAGAATGATTTTCATATTATTTTTATAAATTGTTTGTTTATATTTTATTATGTATTTCTAAGGTGTACAACATGAGTTTGTTAACAACATGATATTTTGACATGCATATACATAATAAAATTATTACTACAGGCATGCATATTAACATACTCATCACTTCACATGGCTACATTTTTGTGGGAAGGGCATCTCACATCTACTCTTTTAGTAATTTTTCAGGATAAAATGTTACTAACTACAATCCTCTTGCTGTGTACGAGATATTTAGACTTGTTTGCTCTATATAACTGCAATTTTGTATCATTTAATCTACATCTCCTCATTTCTGCCCCTGTCCTTGCCCCTAGAAATGTCTCAGAAAAAAAAAAAAAAAAGAATCCTGGAAGAAAATCCTGTTCCACTCCCTGTTTGTATGTATTTGACTTACTTTAGATTCCACATATAAGTGAGCTCATGCACTATTTGACTTTCTGTGTCTGGCTAATTTTACCTACCATAATATCTCTAGGTTCATCCCTGTTGTTGCAAATGGCAGTTTTTCCTTTTTTTATGGCTGAATAATATTGCATTGTGTGTGTATATATATGTACACATATACACACACATACATGCATACATACAAACATGGTTTATTCATCTCTCAACGGACACTGAGGTTGTTTCCAGATCTTAGCTATAGTGAATAATATTGCAATGAACATGGGAGGACAGATCTCTTTGACATACTGATTTCATTTCCTTTCAATATACCCAGCAGAGGGACCACTGGGTCATAGTAGTTCTATTTTTGACATTTTGAGGAGCCTCCATACAATTTTCCATAATAGATCTTCCAGTTTACATTCCTATCAAGAGTTTGCAAGGTTCCTTTTATTTCATATCATCTTTAATGCTTATTGTCTCTTGTCTTCTTGCTAATGGCCAACCTAACAGGTGTGAGATGTTACCTCATAGTAGTTTTGATTAGCGCTTCCTCTGATAATTACTGATATTGAGCACCTTTTCTTATACCTGTTGATCATTTTTGTGTTTCCTTTAGAAAAGTGTCTCTTC
The DNA here is from genome assembly GCF_049354715.1 of Callithrix jacchus. NCBI lineage: Eukaryota > Metazoa > Chordata > Mammalia > Primates > Cebidae > Callithrix > Callithrix jacchus. The sequence continues at coordinate 75,894,538 of NC_133517.1, forward strand.
AGGTCCTTTGCGCATTTTTTAAATCAGGTGATTTGTTTTTGTTTGCCTGTCTGTTATGAAGTTGTGTGAGTTCCTTATGTTTTTTGGATATTAACCCCTTATTGATATATATTTTACAAATATTTTCTCCCAATTTGTAGGCTGCATTTTTATTTTGTCAATTGTTTCCTTTGCTGTGCAGAAGCTTTTTGGTTTGATGTAGTCCCACTCCTTTATTTTTGCTTTTGTTGTCTGACTTTCTTAGCCTGTTTAGTGTTGTTATGAAGGAATACCAGAGACTGGGCAATTTGTAAAGGAAAAAGATTTATTTGGCTCACAATTCTGATGTCTGAGAAAGTTTAAGATTGAGCATCTGTTGAGAGTCTCAGGCTGCTTCCACTCACAGAGGAGAGTGAAGGGGAGCCAGCATGTACAAAGATCACATGGAAAGATAGGAAACAAGCATAGGGGGAGGTGTCAGTCTCTTTTTAACAACCATCTCTAGCAAGAACTAATACAGTGAGCACTCACTAACTCCCAAGGGAGAACATCAATCTATTCACGATGGACCTGCCCCCATGAACTAAACACCTCCCACTAGGCCACACTTCCAACATGGGGGACCAAATTTCAACATAAGCTTTGGAGAAGACAAACATATAAACTGTAATACTGACCTTCTATGTGCTAGGTTAAAAACTAAAATGAAGCGGTGGCTCAAGCCTGTAATCCCAGCACTTTGGGAGGCCGAGGCGGGTGGATCACGAGGTCAAGAGATCGAGACCATCCTGGTCAACATGGTGAAACCCCGTCTCTACTAAAAATTACAAAAAATTAGCTGGGCATGGTGGCGCGTGCCTGTAATCCCAGCTACTCAGGAGGCTGAGGCAGGAGAATTGCCTGAACCCAGGGGGCGGAGGTTGCGGTGAGCTGAGATTGCGCCATTGCACTCCAGCCTGGGTAACAAAAAGCGAAACTCCGTCTCAAAAAAAAAAAAAAACTAAAATGAAAAAAAAATCATTGTCAAGGCCACTGTTAAGGAGTTTTCCCCCTAGGTTTTCTTCTAGAAATTTTATATTTAATACAATTGGCTGTTATGTTTAGATCTTTAATCCACTTTAAGTTGATATTTGTATATAAAGTAAGCTAAGTGTCCAGTTTTATTATTTTCCATGTGAATATCCAATTTTCCCAACACTACTTTTTGAAGTGACTATCCTTTTCCCATTGTGTCTTCTTAGTGGCCTTATCAAAATTTAGTTGATTGTCTATGTTTGTGTTTATTTCTGACCTCTATTTTGTTCTGTTTGCCAATGTGTATGTTCTTATGCAGTACCATGCTGTTTTGATTACTATAACTTTGTAATATAGTTGCAAACCAGAAAGTGTGATGCCTCCAGGTTTGTTGTATTTTCTGAAGATTGCTTTAGCTATTTGGGGTCTTTTGTGGTCTTATAAAAATTTTTAAATTTTTTTCTATTTCAGTATAAAATGTCATTAGAATATTGACAGGAATTGCATTAAATCTGTATATTACTTGGGGTAATGTGAACATTTTAACAAAATTAATTTTTCAATCAACAAACGTGGGATGTCTTCCCATTTATTTGTGTCTCAATTTCTTTCATAAGTGTTCTTGTTCAAGTTTTCAGTGTACAGATTTTTTACTTCCTTAGCTAAATGTACTCCTGAGTATTTTAATCTTTTTGATTTTATCATAAGTTGAATTTTTAAATTTCTTTTTCAGATTGATTGTTATTGGTATAAAGAAATCCAACTGGTTTTGTATATTGATTTTGTTTTCGAATGCTGAGGTCATTTACTAGTTCTAACAGATTTTTTTGTGAAGTCTTTAGGGTTTTCTACATATAAAATCATGCCATCTTCAAAGAGGAATAATTTTCCTTCATCTTTTCTAATTTGTATGCCTTTATTTCTATGGTCTAAGAAAATCAACAGAGTAAATCTTGTGATAAATCCCAACTGACACTTATATTTACTGTTGTGGAGGCAATAAAGAAGGATGGGGACTTTGGTGTGCCGAATAATCCACACTCTAAGGCTGAGAGAGTAGCTACTTGGTTACAGTCGTTAGAAGCTGTGTAGGAGTGCAGGCTTGGTGTTGCCAGAATTGTGCTTGTTAAAGAGAAACTAAAAGCCTGCACTTTTATGATTAAATGTCTTGATTTTTTACTGTTGGATTACTTTGTAAAGAACATATGTGGACATGCGTGTGAAACATGTAATACCAAATTATAATTTCTAAGCTACAGTAATGAAGGTTTGTGGTAGGAATGTGCCTCTGATTGATGGAGATATGAATTAGTGAAAGGTAAAGACTAATTTTAGAAAAGAACTTTCATACTTATTCCAGAATAAAATTTCTCCAGAAATTAATAACTGGCAAGACAGAGAATAAGAAGGAAGGGAGAGGTAGAAGAAAGCTGATGGAAGGGAGAGGAAGATAAAGCAGACTACATATCTAGAGACTACTGGGAACGAAGGAAAAGAAGAATTTATTCCAATAAGTTCAGAGTAACACCTATTAATATTTTGTTATTAATCCTCTTGATAATGAAGTTCTATTTGGGTTTAAAAAAATTTTTTTAAATAGTGTTTTACTCTTATTGCCCAGGCTAGAGTGCAATGGTGTAATCTCAGCTCACTACAACTTCTGCCTCCTGGGTTCAAGCGATTCTACAGCCTCAGCCTTCCGAGTAGCTGGGATTGCAGGTGCCCACTACCACACATGGCTAATTTTTGTATTTTTAGTAAAGATGGGGTTTTGCCATGTTGACCAGGCTGGTCTCAAACTCCTGACCTCAGGTGATCTGATCTGCCTACCTCGGCCTCCCAAAGTGCTGGAATTACAGGCATGAGCCACCACGCCTGGCCGAGGTTCTATTAGTTTTATCTAAATTGATCACTGTATAAAATAATGAGCATGAAAAATATGTGGACTAAATTTGGGGTTACAAAATAATTAAATTTCTGCTGCACTAGTCTGGCCATGACCAAGATGGGAGGCAGATCAGAGAACAGGTGTAAGAAGGGGACAGAAGAGCTTCTTCACACAGGAACATCTTGGCTTTATCTAGATTGGGAGGGAACAACACAGTATTTGGGAAGGATCCTTAATCTCCAGAATAGTGGATGCATACCATTAGCAAAGATCATGGCATATATGCAACAGACAGACGAGGCCAACTATACCAATAATCCATCAACTGTGTAAGCTTCTCAAGGTCTTGCTAATCCTTACTTCATTCATGCTGCTATAGAGTGTGTTATACAACAAAATGCCTACTGATCATGCCAACACTTATTTAAAATCCTTCAATGATTCCTCAAAACTTTTCCAAATAAAGCATCTTAGCTTAATATATAGCACATGGAGCCTGCTCAGGCTCCAATAAACAGAGCATTATAGAATAACATAGTGTGTATGGGGACAAACTTCTGGCCCACTGTGAGCCACTACTCTGGGCATCACTATCTTGTTTCTATTCATTGAAAGGATCCACGTTTGTCAGATATCAGTATATAATAGCAGCATTGAGAGAGGCAGTTACATTAAATCCAAAGCAAGAAAACAAGCAGGAGGTGGAACTGGTCCTCTTCCAGAAAGGAAAATATAATCAGCTTTATGATTGGCTAAAAATAGTTTACCAGTGAAACCTGCCATTCGTTTTTCAAGATTGTGACTATTACTGAGAGCAGGGAGATTAAAGAAGCCCTGAGTTCTCACACACTACCTTTGACTTATTTGTCAAGACATTAACCTGTCAGATTTGAGTTTCATCTGTGAAACAAAAAGGTTGGCACAGGGCTATTTTTATGAGCATACTAATTTCAAAATGTGTTGGGACTTGCAAATGGTATACATATGTACAGCTTTTTATCTCCATTACAATTCAGTAAGCGGTGTAAAAAGAGAACTGGGATTCTGCTTTAGGAGATATTCATTTGTTTATTACCAAATGGCAATTACAAGATGGACTTTGAATACATTAAACAGTATAATAATAGTAGCTTGCAATTAGTCGTAATTCATTATTTGCAACTTCCAAAATACAATGCTTTTGAAACAGACCCAATAGTCTCATAGACAGTTATTTTGGATAAACAGGAATTGACCCTTCTGGTCTTAAAGCTTGAACCTTAGATTTGTTTTATCTGAGTTCCTTCCTCAGGAAGTGACCTTCAGGCCTCTCAAAACAAGTTTCAAAGAACTGAAACTCACCAGGTCACCACATCCAGACAATGAGATGCCAGACCCTTATTCATCATAATTGCTTCTTTGCTCCATCCTAGTTTCTGTTTCCTTACACATTGTTACATTTCTTCCCTGCTGTATAGACTCCTAGTTTTAGTGGGTCAGGAAGATGGATTTGAGACTTATCACTCATCTCCTTGGCTGCAGTACCCAATTAAAGCCTTCCTTGGCAATACTCATCATCTCAGTCATTGGCTTTCCGTGCAGAGAGAAGCAGGACCTAAACTAATCCCCAGATGTTTTAGTAACATCTTTAACTGTTTGCTTGACTTTGAACTAGGAAGATATTAGAAAAACATGCTCATTTCTCATTGTTCCAATAACCTCATGTGTTAACATAGGCCAGATATGTCTTCCTTCCAAGAAATTGCAACAAATCAGAAAAACAAGATGTATTAGTCCATTCTCAAGCTGCTAATAAATACATACCCGACACTGGGTAATTTATAAAGGAAAGAGGCTTAATTGACGCACAGTTTCACAGGACTGGGGATGCCACAGGAAACTTACAAATCATGGCAAAAGGGGAAGTAAGCAAACCCTTCTTCACAAGGTGGCAGCAAGGAGCAGTGCTGAGCAAAGGAGGGAAAAGCCCATTATAAAACCATCAGATCTCATGAGAACTCACTCACTATCACAAGAACAGCATGAGGATAACGCCCCCATGATTAAACTACCTCCCAGTAGGTCCTTCCTGTGACACTTGGGGATTATGGGGACTACAATTGAAGATGAGGTTTGGTTGGGGACCTCACCAAACCGTATCACAATGATAGTAGCATAAATATATAATATTGTTAAAGAGAAAACAGATGGACTCTAAGGGGTGTATGTGTGTGTGTGTGTGTGTGTGTGTGTAAAATAGAAACAGTGTGTGTGTGTGTGTGTGTGTGTGTAAAATAGAAACAATAGTTGTTCTTTTTTCAGAATGTCCTTATATGGGGATTAAGTAAAACATCATGAAATATCATATGTAAATCTCCAAGCACATAGTAAGTAATCGAAAGTTGTTAACTATTGCTATTTCATCATGAAAATTACCAAAGCAGAAGAGATTGAAAATTAGAGCTAAAGAAATGTAATTTAGAGAATACAAGACAAGATACAATAAAAATTAAAGATGGATTAATACAAAGAAGGATGAGACATATCTTTCTTAGTAGAAAATATGAAAAACAAAGGAGTTAACAAGCTATTCTTATATGTGCCAATTTTTAGGTACTATTTGGATATTTAAATATAAGTAGCCCACACACATTTTAAAATGTGATATTGGACTAAGCTCAGAACTCTCAATATGGATACAGAACTAAGTTGTTTAAGGGCAGCTGCCATCTGAAGATGTGAAGGCAAAAAAAATTAAGATTGAAAAAACTGAACCCTAATGCTTTGTGTTTATATCTGCATTGCAGAAACAGAACAAGCAATAAAGCAAATAGAGAAGGACAACTAGCTATGTTGAAAACAATTCAATGTCTAACACATGCTGTGGCTCATAGGAAGCTCACAAGTAAATACTGATGGCTTAATTACAATAGATTGGATTGTTAATATATAAATGAGCAAATATAACAAAATATTATTAGCCACAAGGTTGTGTCACCAAAACATCAGGGGTTTACTCTAGGTCCTACTGCTGGCTGCACAGAAAGCCAATCATCGAGATAATTAGTATTGCCAGGGAGGAAGGCTTTAACAGGGTGCTGCAGCTGAGGAGATGGGAAATCAGTCTCAATCCTTCCATCCGTTGACTAAAATTAGGGGTTTGTATTGCAGGAAAGAAATGTAACAATGTAGAAGAAAACAGGAACTCAGATAAAACAAATGTAAGCTTCAGGCTTTAAAAAAACTGACCAGCGCTGGGCGCGGTGGCTCAAGCCTGTAATCCCAGCACTTTGGGAGGCCGAGGCGGGTGGATCATGAGGTCATGAGATCGAGACCATCCTGGTCAAAATGGTGAAACGCTGTCTCTACTAAAGATACAGAAAATTAGCTGGGCATGGTGGTGCGCACCTGTAATCCCGGCTGTAATAACCGCACCTGTAATAACCTCCGCCTCCTGGGTTCAGGCAATTCTTCTGCCTCAGCCTCCTGAGTAGCTGGGATTACAGGCACGTGCCACCATGCCCAGCTAATTTTTTGTGTTTGTAGTAGAGACGGGGTTTCACCATGTTGACCAGGATGGTCTCAATCTCTTGACCTCGTGATCCACCCGCCTCAGCCTCCCAAAGTGCTGGGATTACAGGCTTGAGCCACCGCGCTCAGCCAAAACAAGGGCTTGTATGTCAAAAGTGGGAGGGCAACCGCTTGTGAAAAAGAATTTAAGAACAAGATGAGTAAAGCTATAAAGGAAATGTGATATGAAGAGGGAAGATTAATTTTAAAAGCAGTTTTGACCTTGTCACTCATCTTTACAACTTTTCCATAGCTCTCTGTCATCTTTGATGGGTTTGGAGGTTGATGGGGGTGACTGCTGTGGATCACAAGAGTAACTAAAGAGGCTTCAACAGAAAGTTAGTGAGGACTTTATATTTAGATTCAACTGAAATGTAATAATGCTTTTCTTCTTATGCAGCAGAAACTTTCCTGTGCAGTAATTCTGTGAGGTGGGCATGACTGTCTGATTGTATGAAATATGAAATTTGCTAATTGGCCAAATGATTTACTCCAGGTCATCCTGCTAGTTAGTTATAATGCAAATTTAAATGTGGTGCCCTGATTCCCAAGCCCTCTTTATTTTTAGGACACCAGACTTGTGTTGTAGCTTTGATGAGCTGCTATGTCTTATTGTGGTGTCATTGAGTCATTAAGATAGACAAGACACTGGGTATTATGGACAACAACAGCAGCCCTAGGTGTGGTCCTTCCTGCCTTCAATTTCCTAAGGTCATTTTTGTATGACAAGAGACTGGCCGAGTTCGGTGGCTTGTGCCTGTAATCCCAGCATTTGGGAGTCCAAGGTGGGTGGATCACTACTAGGTCAGCAGTTCAAGACCAAAATGGCCAACATGGTGAAACCCTGTCTCTACAAAAATTACCTGGGTGTGGTGGTGAGCACCTGTGCCTAGCTACTTGGGAGGCTAGAGCAGGAGAATCATTTGAAGGAACCAAACCAGAACTCAGACTACAGTGTTACTGGTTTTTTCTTCTTTCTTTCTTTCTTTTTTAAGACAGACTTTTGCCATTTCATCCAGGTGAAAGTACAATGGCAAAAGTCTGTCTTAAAAAAGAAAGGAAGAAAGAAAGAAAGAAAGAAAGAAAGAAAGAAAGAAAGAAAGAAAGAAGAAAGAAAGAAAAGAGATTGTAAGAAGAAAAAACCAATAATACTGTAGTCTGAGTTCTGGTTTGGTTCCTTATTTTCTACTTGATATTAATCAAAAATAATCTTACTTGTAACATGGAGATGATCCCTTTGTTATGTAACTTTTTGTGTAGTAGAAAGTCCAAATCAGATAACAGAAATTAAATAACGTAGTAACTAACCGAAGACTACATGTTAAATAAGTCAATTCATTACTGTATCCTTAGCACCTACAACAAAGCTTGGGAAATAACATTCACTAAGTATTGTAAAATAAATTCATGAATACAATTCAGGGTACACCATAATTATTTTTTAATGCTGTGTCAAAGCTTTTAAGGGTAAGGCAGTTATGAGGCCCTAAAAATTTGAAATGAATTCTAAAATTAAAAGAACCCTACCTTCCACACAAATTGAATGTTTCTAATGCATACATGTATTATATTTAAAATACTATTTAAGTTGCAATGTAATTATTTTAAATTTTAGCAGGCAAACTTTACTCTTTCAGTGTCTGGGAAGAATTTTTCCAGCATTGATTAAGCTGAGACACTTATCCAAAAATAATAAAGCCGCCCAAAATGAATACTTAATCAAATACAGGAGTCAAGCATAATCGCTTTGTAAAATAGCTTTTGGCTAATGTTATTTCCAAACCTTAGCTGATTTTTTTAGCAGGTGATACTTGAATATTGAGATTAGAGGCTGTGAAAGCAAAAGTTTAATTGTTTGAGGCGGAAAAAGAGCAATCTTGGTGAAAAGGATGACGTCTATCAACTCACCCCTCCCTTTTTTAGGGCAGTAAACATACTTAGTGCCCAGAATCCAGTGTTCCCAGACATCAATTGTAGCAAAATCTTTGTGTTGTTATGGATCAAAATAAGAAGCTACAACAGAGTTGCCACTCATGGGTAAAACTTGTCAGCTTTCCAAGAGTGGCTGCTGGCAAACAGCCCAGGGCAGCAGCAGGCTCTGGCAACTCCTAAACTCCAGCTGGGGCTGCAGCCGCAAAAGCTTGCAGAGTAATTAAAAATCATGACTTGCCCGGCTCTGGAACATACACCTTGAGTGACTATGTTTGAGGTCCCATGGGTAGTTATCTCCATCCCACCATTTGGAATCCAGGAACTGTGTGAACCCAGGCAGTCTGCTGCAATGAGTGAACTCAGTTACTGCTTAGGAGAGAGAAAAAGAGGTACATCAGATTCCTCAACTCTCTCTTGACTGCTGGCTGAAAGGGTTAGGAAGCGCAGGAATAGGCAGTCCTGATTTTGTCTCCTTTCAGTAATCTAGACAACTTGCCTAGAAGGTAAGTGTGCTGTGCTGTGATGTCAGCCTGATATGTGTTCAGATCCCAGTTCTGCCTTTCTAGCTTGGTGAACTTTACCTAACCACTCTAAGAGTCCATGTTCTCATGTATAAAATAAGGAACATGATGCTGTCTACTTGTGAGAATTAAGTAGGATATTCTATGTGTAGCTTTTAGCACAGTGTCTAGTATACAGAAAGTACACAATGAAAAGGTAAAAGAAGTGAGAGAGGGCTGGTCGCAGTGGTTCACACCTGTAATTCCAGCACTTTGGGAGGCTGAGGCAGGCAGATCACATGAGTTCAGGAGTTCGAGACCAGCCTGGTCAACATGGTGAAACCCCGTCTCTACTAAAAATACAAAAAAATTAGCCAGATATAGTGGCACCTGCCTATAATCCCAGCTACTCAGGAGACTCCGGCTGGAGAATATCTTAAACCTGAGAGACGGAGGCTACGGTGAGCGGAGAATGTACCATTGTACTCCAGTCTGGGTGCCTGAGCAGGACTCTGTCTCAAAAAAGAAAGGGGAAGGGGAAGGGGAAGAAGGAGAAAAGGAAGAAGGGAGGAGGAGGAGGAGGAGAAAAAGGAGGAGGAAGAGGGAGAAGGAAAGAGGAAAAGGAAGAAAGAGAAAGAGAGAGAGATGGACAAATATGGGTGAATGGAAAGACCTACAGCAGGAACTTGTGTTCTGTGCATGGGGCATAACCCAGGCATGCTTTGTCTTCCATACCAACAATTTGATGAAATGACCATCTTTGGCATCTTTCAGCTTAAGGCAGGTTTGCTTCTCCAAAAACTGCAAGAAATCATTTTGGCAAAGGCAAGAAAAGAGATTTTCTTGTTTTGCTTTGTTTGTTTGTTTGTTTGAGATGGAGTCTTGCTTTGTCACCCAGGCTGGGAGTTCAGTGATGTAATCTCGGCTCACTGCAACCTCTGCCTTCCTGGTTCAAGAGATTCTCCTTCCTCAGTCTCTTGAGTAGCTGGGATTACAGGTGCATGCCACCACAGCAGGCTAATTTTTGTATTTTTATTAGTGACAGGGTTTCACCACATTGGCCAGGCTGGACTTAAATCCAGACCTCAAGTGATCTACTTGCCCCACCCTCCCAAAGTGCTGGGATTACACGCGTGAGCCATTGCCCCAGCCGCAAAGGGATGTTGTGAAGGAAAAATTACTGGGACTGAAAATCCAGAATTCTGAATTCTAATTAAGATTTGACCATGAAAAATTCTGTAAACCTGGAGAACTTAATGTAATTTCTGAGCCCAGGTCTTCTCTTCCCTCAAATGAAGCATTTGGAGTAGTTGGCTGATTTTCGAATTGTATTCTTCAGAGCCCTGAGATTGCAGGACTGTGCGCCCTAGTCACCTCTGGAAGGACAGGGAGGAGGAAAGAGAACTGATTGAGATTTTCCTTTTTGGGGGCTGAAAATTGTGGCTTCTCTCTGATCTCTTTTGAGTATTGGTGACTCTCAGTCTGTCTCTTTGAAAAGTGTGTACTCTTCTTTAATCAATGTCTGAATAGCATTGGACCGGATAATGGATGTGAGATGTTTTCTAGGTTTTTAAAAAATAAATCTTAAATTGTAACCAATTCCATAATTTATGGGGTCCAGTTCAAAATAAAAATGTGAAACCCTTTGTTCAAAAAGTATTACAGATGAGATTGGACGCGTTCAGGGGTCATGTCCTTTCCAGGAACATGGATGAAGCTGGAAACCATCATTCTCAGCAAACTAACGCAAGAACAGAAAAACCAAACACTGCATGTTCTCACTCATAAATGGGAGTTGAACAATGAGAATACGTGGACACAGGGAGGAGAACATCACACACTGGGGCCTGTTGTGGGGTGAGGGGGTAGAGGAGAAATAACATTAGGAGTAATACCTAATGTAGATGACAGGTTGATGGGTGCAGCAAACCACCATGGCAGGTACTGTATACCTATGTAACAAACCTGCACATTCTGCACATGTATCTCAGAACTAAAGTGTAGTAATTTTTTTAAAGAACAAAAAGTATTACAGACATTTTCCTTTCTGTTGCAGCCTTGTGATACCACCCACTTTCTCCCACCTTATCTCATCATGCATGGTAGTTTTTATTTTCTACTTAATGTTATGTCCTCTTGGACACAGGAATATTTGAGGGGAATAGAGAGCCTCACAGATGCTCAGGTACACATTCCATGACTTAGCAAGCAGAGCACACACACCTGACTCCAAGCCACCCTGCACCCACACCCAGGCTCCCACCAGGGCTGAAGCATGGCAGTGACTGCAAGGTAGAGACCAGGGAGCTAAGAACGCATACTGAGGGTACGTCCCAGGCAGGCCTGCGTGTGAGCTGGACCTGAAAGCCCCTGGCTCATGCTCCGTTGTCCTGTCAGACTTCTCTACACAACAGCAATTCAAGGGTAAAATTATTACAAATTTTAAGATAGTGTCCACAGAGCTTCTGAGGGTGGGATCTTATGTTGCTGCCTTGGTCGCACGTCCATTAAATTGACCCTGGCCTTAATATAAACCATCTCAAAAGAATTATTCTAAAATAGTGGTTTGGGTCAGTTTTTGCAAATGACTGGAGTATAGACACAAATATGATTGGATTTTCTGAGTATTAGTTGAGTAGTATCAATTTGAAAAAGGGCAAAACAAAACATAAAAATCAAACAAGCCCCCTCACATGCACACACACACAAAAATCAACCAAGAAAACCACACACAGACACACACACACACACACCCCTTATTAACAATAGGAACAACAATCATTGTTTGGGAAACCACTTAATGTGGTTTAATTAAGATTAAAATACCCCCCCACACCCACATTCTGCGTTCTATCATTCTTCTTGGTTCTCTGTATAAAAGTTTTATGTCTTTCACATTTTTCTCCCAAAGTTTCTCAGCTAACCGCCCTCCCGTTGTTTTCCCTCTTCTCTCTGTTTTTGCTAGACAGCTACCTCGCTACCATCCTGTTTTCTTTCCTCCTTCTTCTCCCATGAACTAAACAATTTGAAACCTAGTTTCTTTCACTGTGCCCTGACCCATCCTTCCCCAGGAACATGTATAGTTATAACTTGCCTTTGATCTATTGTTAAATTACTCCCTCATTAATCTCCTGGTTGATAGGCCAACCATTACACAGTCACATTTGCCAATGTATACATTTACCTTGAACATTCAAGGAAGAAGGAAACCCCATATGCTTGAAATACAAATACAGATACAATTGCAGAGGAGGCTATTTTTCAAAACATGTCTTGTTTCAACCAACACACGTGCAACACCACACATGGGAGTACTAGTTATCTGCAAATAGGCTTATCAACCCTGTCCAAATGGGAATAGACATTTACAGCTATTCAAAACTAAGAGACTTATTGGCTCTGACTTTAGATATATAGAATAAACAAATCCTGCTCAAACCAGTTCCAACTCAATCGCAGCCATGAGATTAAAGCCTAAACTTCTAATGTATCCTCTGTCTGAGTCACTAACAACTTATGTCAAAGTGTACGCACATTTAAATTGTTCCGTGGAGACAGGGAAGCTGGAGGCTAGGGTTCTTTATACACTTCCAAAGTATACTTTACTTTCAAAGGGTATTTTATAAACTTTAACATTAGACCAGCATCATTTGGCCCAATTGCAGACAGGTCTATTTGTTGGTATAAATAGGCTAGTTTCCATATAAGCGGCTTTACTTAATATTTATTTGATAATATTGTATGCACAAAATATTTGAAAACAATGCCATTCTTCATTTATTTTGTATATTATATATAAATTTAATTTAACAATTTTAAGTAAGATAATATTAATATTAATAGAACTTCATTTTATTTGCATAATTTACAAAAATGTAACTTCCAGTTCAACCAACTGTGAAAATTTATATAATTTAAAGTCAGTAGACCAAGTGATATTCAAAGAAAATGGCCATTTTAAAATCGGGGTTTGTTCTGCATTATTTTCAGTTTGGGATACCACAGTGTTTTCAGAAATATATACCATTCATAATAAGTGACGACCCTGATTTTTGTGTATTTGTTATTGTATTGTTTTATTTTGCTTTTGCTCATTACTGAGAAACAAAATGAATATTTTTCATAGTGCCTCCTGAGCTCTCCACTGGATATTAAAATGTAAATGATTAAACTTCTATACGTGCAGCCCAACATTTTAATAGAAATTGCTTTTTATTCTGTAATCATCAACACGTATATATTTTAATAAAAATATGCATAGTTTCTAAACTTGATGGGTAGCAACACCTAAACATTTCCCTAGTTATAAAAAGTTATATGTAAAACCACATGGTTCTGCCCTTGGAAAAGCATAGTACTTAACAATGCTGCCAGGAAATTTACGTGAACCTCTGTGTGTTGGAAATAGATGAGTGGAATGCTTAAGACACTGGGAAACTCAAGCACCTTTTGTCTCTCCTCTAGCAATTAGCCTGAAAAGTATGTAAAAGGACACATGGCTCATGAAAAGACAGATGTAATTTCACTCTTCACCTTGACTATTTTACCTGTGTATGGATGACTGAATTTGTCATAGTTTATAAACTGCTACATCGCACACACAATTAAACAAGGAAATTGGCCTCTGCTCTAGTCTAAAAGAAATTTGTGGTTGCCAGTTCTGATTCATTGGGAGAATCTCCAAGGTGTCTATACCCTGCTTATCCTATATGGGGATGAACTTGAAGCTCTCTGTATTGGAAACTGTATCTTAGATGTGAAGATTAAAAATTAGCAAGACTAGTATTCTTTTAATTAAAAAAATCTAATTGGCAAACAATAATTGTATCTATTTATGGGCTGTAATGTGGCATTTGTATATGTGAATACAATGTGAAATGATTAAATGAATCTAACATATCCATTACCTCGCCATGTTTATAAGTCATTTGAAATTTGCTCTCTTAGCAATTTTGAAATACACAATATATTAACTATAGTCACCATTCCTTGCAATGGATAGATGTAAAAAACTTATTCCTTCTATCTACCTAAAACTTTAGACTGTTTGGCCTCTAAGGGAGTATGAAGCAGCAATTAAGTGCTTGGACTTTGGTGTGACATATGTTTTGTGTTCAGTGCTGACCTTGTAACTTATAACTACGTGACAATGCAAATTACTGACTTCTCTATGCTTCAGTTTTCTCAGCTATAAAATGAGGATAATGATATTACTACCTCACAGACATCTAGTTAGTGTTAAGTGTACAGGGCCTGGCAAATAGTAAACCTATAGGAAATGGTAACTATGGTTATTAATGTTATTTGCTCTTTTTCTTTTCCTTTTTATCTGACAATTCAGTGAGTGCAAGGTGTCTCTCAAAAGAAATAGGGAAATCACTGCAATTGCCGGTTTATTGTTCTCATGCTTCTTCTCAATCCCTCACAATAGTCTTTATGTGTGATATAGTTTGGCTGTGTCTCCACCCAAATCTCATCTTGAATTGTAGTTCCCATAATCCCCATGTATCATGGGAGGGATCAGGTGGAGATAATTGAATCATGGGGGCAGTTTCCCTCATCTGGTTCTCATGATAGTGAGTTAGTTCTCATGAGATCTGATGGTTTTACAAGGGGCTTCCCCATTTGCTGGGCACCCATTATTTTCCTTCCTGTTGCCATGTGAAGAAGGACAAATTTACTTTCCCTTCCACAATGATCGTAAGTTTCCTGATGGCTCTCCAAACCCGTGGAACTGAATTAAACCTCTTTTCTTTATAAATTACCCAGTCTTGGGTAGTTCTTTATAGTAGCATGAGAATGAACTAATACGAAGTAACAATCTAGACAAATTCACCTTTTTTCTTCTAAATACTTTATCCAGTTGGTGAATTATCCTAATTTTCAGCATGTTCAAGAAAAGAAATATATATTTTACAGAGAATAGGAACAGTAGCACTTCAGAATCATGTTTCTAATTGTAGGTGCCGAAGTGTAAACCATAGCTTTTGTTATGATTGGTCCAAAGATGGGATCTGGAGAGTTGGATAATGAAGACTGGCTTTAGGATCATAATGTTCTATGTCCAGAGACAAGTAACATTTCTAGAATTACTGTCTCCAGAGCTATGCTATGTCTACTACATTGCACAAGCAAAATGGGTGTCTTGCCTCCTACTGCCTTTTTCCACACTTACTTCCATTTGGAATTCAATTCTACTGCCAATCACTGCTCCTAATTAGAAATAACTTAGGTCACATCTGGAACCCAGCTTTGTAGTCTCTGAGCCCAGAAGACACACCCAAAGAATGGAAAGATATCAAGCAAGCCAATCTAAAGTATCGTGCAAATACTTTAATAGAATCATTTCTCCTTTGTTTCAGCATTTTTCCACTGTTCATAGGAAGTATTACTTCATGTAAAATAATGTAGATGCTCATGAAATAAAAAGGAAAAATCCATGTTATTGAAATAAGATGTTTTATTTCATGTTTGTTTCAAGTTTCAGTGGCAGATAACAGATGAAGACTTCAGTTTTGCAGAAGGGGGTCCCAGCAGCTGTGGTGGGCATAGAATAATAACTGAGATTTTCTGCCTTTGCAGAGCTATCCTGACAGATTGATAACTTCTATGTGTAGAGATTCTGCAAATAAGATAAACAAGATGAAAGTGAGAGAAAGTTGGATGGTTTAAAAAGTAAACATTACTAACTCTCTTCAATGTTGTATCTGTCGTATAAAAAGTAATTGGTTTCTGCTCTAAATCCACAGTTCTCAAAATGTAGTGTGCATTACCTTATTCCAAGAAGCTTGTAAAAATGCAAATCATTTGGCCCCATTGCAGATTTAGTGAATTGAAATATCCAAGAATTAAGTCCTAAGAAGCTGCACTATGAAAGCACCTTAGATCTTTAATAAAAAGTACCCGAGCACCAATTCAGACACTCCCCTGCTAGAGTAATCATTCCTATTTTCAGAGAAGAAAATAATTGCTGCTGGTAATGGGAAGAAGAGTATCATGCTAATACACTTTTTAAATTTTTATTTTTCTCCAAAGAGTTGTGGGAGTAAATACAGCAAATGAAAACAGAATGTGAACAAATGGGAAGTCAGTTTACCTAGTGATTAGATGTTATTTAGGTTTTGTAACTTTAATCAGAAATGGCACTCTCAAATAAAGCTTTTCTACTCAGTTTTTCTCCTCATATCAGGATAAGGTCATTTCCTACATAGGGAGGGAAAAACAACATTTTCTAGACTCCCTTCTCTGTACAAGATCCTTTCAACATGCTGTTTTTGTTTGACTTCATTCTCACCCTCAAGGAGCTGTGTGTCGGATTCTAAGTTCTGCATGGAAGAAACTCCTTAGGCATCCCTTCTGGAAAAACCGAAGCATCCTTCCTGATTCTCATTGCAAACTCCCCTACACCAGATGCCTTAGAGACCTAAAAGCCCAAGGAACAGGCAACTGAAATTGTGAGTCTAGAAAAAAACAAGAGAGAAGATGCAAAGAGATGGAAGTGGTTGCCCCAGAAAATGCAAAACCAACCAGTTTTCTCCATGGCAGTCAGCACCTGGCTCATTGCTAAGTTCTGAAGTCAGGACTGGCTGGCCGGAAACCAGTTTCCATCTCTCATCTACGTGCCTCCTACAGGTAACATGCTGCCCATGGAGAAATTGTCACTTTGGCTTGGGCACTGCTCCTGAATCCTCTTCAGTATCTCAAAGGCATCCGGGCTTAATATATCCAAAACTTAATCGACGACTTTTAAATACTCTTGATCTTGTTCCTTATTCTATGTCTCTGTATCTACCAAGAGTAGTCTATAGAGCTAGTTGCTTGAATCAGAAGCCTAAGAATTTTTGTTGACACCTCTCTGTCACTTTTCTTGCACCCACAGTCAGTCCGTGCCAAGACACTGGATTTTACATCTATATTTGCATTTCCCCCCTCTATGTCAAACAACAAAAGACTAGTTTGAGCTATGATTTTCTTACCCATAAACTTCAGTAGCAGAACCTAAACTGGTTTCACTGTGTCCTCACCTTGACTCTCTCCAGCATTTTTTCTTAACCCACTGGCCATAGTGACTTATTCAAGCATAAATCTGATGAACCCTCTCCCTTGCTGTAAAGCCATCTTTAGTTCTTTAGTGTCCTCCCATTGCTCTCAGGATAAGGGGAAGGATTTGGGTCTGACTGAAACTGAAACAGCCATACACAGTTTGGCCAGTCACTACCTGCTTCTTGAGACTCACTGTCGCCACTCTTCCCCTTGAGGAAGCCTCCCGAGGCATAAAGACCTTCTTCAATTTTAGACTCCCACTCTCAGCCACATCACAGGGTCTTAATGTATGTTGCTTACCTGCCCAGAATCTTCTTCACTCCCACTTGATTCATTGCCTTTTACCTTCCTCAGATGTCAATTCCACTTCCTCAGAGAAGCCTTGGCTGAGTCAAATTTTTACAATGTGCATTCATAGCACCATGGTTCTCTGTCCACAAAAGAACTTATCACAGCTGCAGTTTATATTTTCTTATGTTACTTTTAGATTAATATCCATGAAACCACTCGCAGATTCTCTTTTTAAAGGGAAAGATTATGCTTTCCTTAGGGCTGGCACTGTCTTGGGCAGATGGCAGAATTAAATGAATTGTTTTAAATGAATAAATGGTAAAATGGGGTTCTGGAAATGTGCAAAGTTAAATTTTATAGATTTCTCCCATCTCCCCAACTGTGCCCATCAAACAAGGAACACTGATCTAAATAAAATATGCTACAGAAAAGGAAGTAGATTCAGGTTTTTTGGTTTTCGATTTTTTGAGACGGAGTCTCACTCTGTTGCCCAGGCTGGAATTCGGTGGCATAATGTTGGCTCATTGCAACTTCCACCCCTTGGGTTCAAGTGATATTCCTGCCTCAGACTCCTGAGTAGCTGGGAATACAGGTACCCGCCATCACACCTGGCTAATTATTTTCTTGAATTTTTAGCAGAGACAGGGTTTCACCCCGTTGTTTAGGCTAGTCTCAAACTTCTGACCTCAGGTGATCTGCCTACCTCAGCCTTTCAAAGTGTTGGGATTACAGGCGTGGACCACCATGCTGGGCCATTTCAAGTACTTTTTGTTTGTTGTCAATATCGCCCTGTTCCAAGAGAGTTAGCAATATGGAATGACTGATCACAAAGCATATGCCGTAATACAAGGAAATCCTCCAGCAGTTCTTTGGTTATGTCTCCAATGCCAAATGTCTGCATAAAACATTAAAAATTAACTGTTCATATAGTTAAAAATTTTTCAATTGTTTGCCATTATGGTGATATTTATTGCCTAGGTCTTTGTAAATTATACATGCCCAATATTTTCCAATTATCTTGAAAGTTTCTTTTGTCAAAAATTGTTAATGACCCTGTAGCTACTGACTTTTCATTTGTCCAGTAATTCTGAGACTATAGATTTATAACAATTTTTCTATGCCAGATATTTATATCAAATCTAATTCTCAAACAACAGCCCCAGCAAAATATTGCTCCTGCTTTGCTAATGAAGAAACTGAGGTTCAAGATCATAGAGATAACAAGAGTAATGACAAGTATTACATTAAAATATATTTGATTCTAAGACTTATGTCAGTTTCTTCTCTTTAATACCACATATCATCTTTAACTTATTTTTTAAGGAAGAGAAAATTACAGAAAAGTAATAATTGAAGAGAATTATGTTCTCTCTCTCTTTCTCCTACTCTCTCTTCTTGCCTTGCCTATTCCCTCTCTCTGTGTTTAATTGAATTTTCCAGCTCAGAGGATTCATGCAACACATAAGTTCCATGAGAGCAGGGAATCATTATTATCTTGAGCAAAAGGAGCCCTCACCATCACCCCAGGGCATTTGCTCTGGAGCGAGTATCTCAGATCCTTTTTATTTGTTCTTAAAATTTCTCCTTTAAATTATTGGTATTCAAGAAAAAATCTGTGAGAATCTTGGAAGTTTAGTGGACTCAGTTTCTTTTCTGAGGAGGATTAACTGAGGATTCCATTATTTTCCAAGGGAAGGCATTCAATGGTCAAGTCAGGAAACTCTCGTTCTAATCACAGTATTGCAAAGCAGATTTGCTGAGAGGTCCTCAAATTCTGTCTCTTCTGACTCTTAAATTGCCAGTGAGGAAAGTGAGTGGCAGGAAGGGAGGAGCTATTCTCAGGCTCACACAGCAAGTCCTGCCATTCCCGCCATCTGAGTCCTTTTTAGCACTAAAATATTTTTTTTCAGGGAATAATTAGGAGGAAAAAAAAATCCCTAGCTTTCTAGTTAGTCACTACTGATCCTCAAGAAGCAGACTGCTGCAGTCCACACGATACACTCCTTTATTTTCAGTTCCAAAGTCTTTTTTTTTTTTTTAACACAGCACTGAATTTATGATGGAGTATGAGCTAACACAAGGTTTTGGGGCAATTTTTTTTTTTTTAATAACAGGATGTGTCTACATAACAGAGTCAATTCAACAAGGTCCAAGTTGACCCACTGGCAATTTTTATGACAAATGTCTCATTTTTCACCTTCCTCTAGACCCTAGAAAACATGTTTTAATAACATTTGCAAGTTCTGCCACACCAGGGGCCAAGAGAAGCTGCAGTTCTGACTTGTTTGGCAGAGATCTCCCACCGAGATCTAGAGACCCACTTTCAGCTCCCTGAAGGGCTTTCTTTTTCCTGATTTTAATGTATTGGCCCCATGAATACAACAGCTTGAAAGTATTACAGAGGCACAAAGCCAGGAAGGTGTCCTCAAGGTATTCTCTAGCTTTAGAAGACAGTGACTAAAGACTCTGAATGCCCAATGGAGACGATCACCTGAAAAATTCTACTTTTTAAGTGGGAGTCAAAGTTCAGGTTCTCTTGCATTATAAGAGTAGGGTGATTGCAAAATTCCAACTTCACAAGACCCCAGCATATAAATTAGGACTGTATTAGCTGTTTGTTGTGATATAGTGCTATGAACTCAGATACATAGAGGCCAAAACTCTGTCTACATCTGAAGCAGTACTTATGTCTACCACAGTGTTCTCAACAGGGGTGCTTTTTACCCCCTTGAAGACATCTGGTTGTCACAGCTGGGAGTGAGGGTGCTACTGGCATTTCTTGGGAAGAAGCCAGAGATGCTGCTGTTACGGAAGTGCTGGAATGGGAAGAGCATGGTCCCTTTAAATGATATGGAAGTGGGGAAGGAAGTGCTGGGTAGATGAGGGTGTGGTCCCTGGCTAGGGCTCTACCCCCACGGACCTAGGTGAGGACAGGCACTTCTGCCTTCACACCCAAATGTTGTATTTTCCAAGACCACCCTGGCCCACCATGCCCCCATCCTGGGCCTATAAAAACCCGAGCCCTAGCAAGGCAGGGACAGAAGCTGCTGGACAGCGAGAAAATCACATCAGCAAAATAAGATGTAATGTTGAGAGGACATGGAGGGAATGTGCTGGTGGAAGAGCACACCAACAGACAGACACTGGAGCCCCCGCAGGACAAGGCACAGTTTGGCGGGGCAGTTGGAGGGGAGCTGGGGCCACCAAGCAGACCAACTCACTCCATAAAACTTTACATTCCTTTTTCAAGCCCACTGTGATCTGATTTTTCTGGTACACCGAGGCAAGAACCTGGGATATAGAAAGTCTTCTTTCCTTGTGACAAGGCAGAAGGTCTCATTGAGCTGGTTAACACAAGCTGCCTATAGACACCAAAATAAAAGAGCACCCTGTAACACACACACACTGGGGCTTCAGGAGCTGTAAACACTCACCCCTAGACACTGCCCTGGGGTCAGAGCCCCACAGCCTGTGCATCTGTAGGCTCCCCTAGAGGTCTGAACAGTAGGGCACTGAAGAGGCAACCAACACGAGGATCCAACGCCCTGTGATGGGGACAAGGAAATATTTTTGTTTCACTGCCAAACATCCTACCAGGCACAGGACAGCCCCCACATAACAGAATTATCTATCAGGTTCGAAATGTCAATACTGACAGTATTGAGAAACCCTGATCCTAGAATTAACCAGATAGGCAATATATAGATTGAAAAGATAATTCAATAAACTTAATTCCAGACAGAAGGCCTATGTTAAAACCCTGTTTGAGATGTATAAATGTGGATACTTTTGTTTTTTAATCTTTTTTCTCATTTTCTTTGTTTATTAATAGGAATAATAATACATGTAACATAGCAAATGAAACGTTCTGTATAATAATGTTAGCAATCATAATTAGAGCAGTACAAAATATTTGATTCCACTTTCTCATTTCTGCTGTACTTTTATAGTCTCCTGGGCAATTAAAATAATTTATAATTTGATGCCTTGATAGATACTAAGTTTTAGATGTATTATCTCTTTATCATATAACAATTCTCCAAGTTAGCTCTTATTATCTACATTATATAGGAAAGGAAACTGAAGTACGAAGATACTAAATGATTTACCAAAATTTACAGAGTTAGTGACTTGCATAGCCAGGGTTTGAACATATTTATACATTAAAGCCCATTATTCTGTCCACTCCGTGATGTGGATAGAGTCCACATTTCTTTGGTATAGTTCTACCAGAGACACTTTTGACTTGTTTGTATTTTCCTCTATCACTGTTCTGTGAGATGCTTGGGGCAGGGACAGTGTCTCGGTCACATGTACTTTCTTGTGCTGTGTATCCACCTTGAGATTTTGAGCCATCCTAGGAGATGGTGGGCACACTTGGCAGCCAACGAAGAGTCTGTGGATTTGGAATCTTGGATACCTTTTTTTTCTATTAGAGACAGAAAAACAATCACATGATTATATTTACGTCTTTGAAAGAGTACTCTGGTAGCAGTGAGGGTTAATTGTGTTAAAAGCAGAAAAGGCAGGCTGGAACCAGTTAAAATTAATTACAGGACTTTCAAGGATAAGCGGTACCTGTGCCATCAAAGGCCATTAAGCAGGATGCCACCAAACCTTATGACAACCATGTGGATTAACATGACATGCATGTTTTAGAAACACAATTAACTTATATTGTAAGCAAATAACTTCACTGTACTCCAGTGTCCTGTTTTCTTAAAGGATTAGTTTCAACTCTTCTTTCCAAATGTTAGGTGAAGATAAAGAAATGCCACAGACCGGAAGAAAAAATATTTGCCAATCACATATCTGATAAAGGATTATATCCAGTATATTTAAGTAACTCCCTGAGGTCAAAACTAAGAACAAATAATCCAACACAAATAGACAAAACATTTGAACAGAAAGCTCGCCCGAGAAATACTAATGACAATAAGCACCTTTAAAGACGCTCAACATCATTGGTTACCAGAGAATTGGAAAGTTAAATCACAATGTGTTACCACAGCACACCTACTAGAATAATTAAAATTAAAAAACTGACCATACTAAGTGTTGAGGATGTGCAAAACTTGAACAGTATACAGTTTGTGGGAATGTAAAATGGTAGAGCTATTTTGGAAAACAGTTTGACAGTTCCTTAAAAACTCAAATAAACACCTCTCATATGATCTAGCATTTCATTCCTAGGTATTTACTAAAATAAAAGAACATGTTCATACAAAGACTTTTACATGAACATACCTAATAGTTTATTTTGTCATAGCCAAAAGCTGGAAATGATTCACATGTTCATCAACAGGTGAGTGGATAACCAAATTGTACACATATGGAGTGAATACTACTTAACAACAAAAAGAATAAACTCTTTACACATGTAACAACATAGGCATGTCTCAATGTGCTAGGAAAGAAACCAGGCCAAAGAGAGTCCATACTGTATATTTCCATTTGTATAAAATTCTAGAAAAATGTCACTAATCTATAGTGATGGAAAGCAGATCAGTGGTTCCTGGGTAGGAGAAGGACAAGGGACTATAAAGGATCACAAAGAAATCTTGGGGGTGATGGATATATTCACAGTCTTGATTGCGGTGATGGAGCACATGAATGAGTATATCCATATGTCAAAATCAAAAAAATTGTACACTTCCCATAGGTGAACTTTAATGCATGTCATTTATACCTCAATAAAGTAGTTAAAACAAATCTGTACTTGCTAACTGTTAAATTATAACTTATATACATATATATGTATTTAGGGTACCATGTATCAACATATAGATTGTCTTTCTCTGTTACATGGGAAAGTCTTTCTCTTTCCTTCAGTTCTTCAAAGAAAGAAATTTCTTTAAGACACATTTTTTGTAAGAGTAACTTCTGTATATTTTGCAATATTATTAGTAAAGACTGTTTTTCCACATTTGTTGGATCTGACTTGACATTTTGCTGAAATCTGTTGAAATCTGTTGAAATCTGAGGGCAAATACAAAACTCTGACATTTGAAAATATCAGGTACCATGCAGGGCATGTCATGAGATAGCTTCATGATTTGTTATCAGAAGTAGAAAGCAACAACATGAAACACCCGTATGCACCCATGGGTCAGTCACTAGTATCCTCACAGTGTCTTGGTAGAATCACATTTATGCCGAAGTAAAAGATTCGTTCTTTAAGAAAAATGTTATCAGACAATCTTGTGGGTTAAGATCTTGTGGATTATGTTCAAAATGACTATTGTCAGACATGAATAATCAGTAGATGGGATAAAAATTCTGGATTTGCAAAACCTAAAAATGTAAGAAAAAAAAAAACCTCTCCAATTTTACAAGTGTCAGTAATATAAACATTTAGTAGTATTTATTACTAATATGTAAATATTAGTACATATATTACTACAAATATTTAATTGGCATTACTAATTGGCCAATTAAATATTTGTAATAATATATGTACTAATTAGTAATTGGCATTACTAATGCCAATTAGTAATATATTAGTAACACCAATAATAAGTTATTATTTGTATATAACATACAAATATTATATCATAAACAATCTATAGCAATATATTAGTTATTTTATATATTGGCTACTAATATTAATAACTGTTAATACTACTAATTATATTGATAAGAGTAATAATAGCTATCATTTGATTATTGCTGTTTACAGAGTGTTATTATTCCCTTCATTTTACAAATGAATGGGAAAGTATGTTCAAAGAGATTCCATAACTCTCTCAAAAACACACAGCTAGTAAGTGGTGGATTTGGGATGCAAACTCAAAGAGGTCTGATTTCAGATCCCAAGCTTTTAGCCTCATACTCGTCTGGTGTGTCTCTTGGGTAATCAAATATGAATTTCAGGACAGTGAGAAAACACTAAATTCGAAGTCAAACTTAGAAGTAACACGGCATCCCAAATACCTAGTACTGCGTTCTTAACCTGGTCAGAAAGAAAAAGTGAGTTTTATTTTGGTCATGGGAGGCCGCACTAGCTGTTGAACACACACTCTCAGGCCTTAATACAATTATGTCCAATTTTTCACTCGCTTTGACCAAAGCATTTTGGAGCCAGGGCAGCTGCCCCAGGCAGTCAGTAGAAGTAAGTACAGGCTCCTTCCACTGAGTAATCCCATTATCTCCTGTGTTCTCAGATGTCTTCTGCATGATCTGCATTCAGCTGATAAATGAGAGAATGTTGAGGGCATAGAGGATTGCCTGGGTCTTTTTATGAACCTGGCCTGGATGTGACATTGATCACTCCTGCCGAGAAGTCAGTTCCATAGTTTAACTGATTTCAAGCCCAGAGGAAAATGTGGTCTGTGTTTCTAGAGGGAAAGTAAAATAGGAGTTGGTAAGCACACAGTAATTATCTGCCGTAACTTTCTGTTGTACTGTCACCTAGAATGGATAGAGGACAAGCAGCTGACATCTGGAAGGATGAGCAGTTAAGTTCCTAAACGTTCTATGAGAACTGCTAAATCAGAACCCCCGGGTTGAGGGATGGTAATGTGCCCTTTTAAACGAGCATGCTGTGTGATTCTGTATATACACTGAAGGTTGAGAACTACTGACCTAGAAGTTATCAGGGCCAACTAAGTGTGACTAGTTGAAGATGAAGATGTTCATGCTAATTCTCAACCTTTAGGCCACCATAATTTATACTCACCGCGATCAATAGTCATAAACGCAGAGTAGTACATCTGCCTCTGCTGAGGGATTCTACTTCAGAACCTAGGGTAGGATGAGGTAAATGAGGCAGCCAGGGTTGAAAACCTAAGGAGGGAACCCTTAGATTTTTCTTAAGTTCATGCAAGAGCAGACTTGGTGTATGAAACATTACAAGAACCTCACAGGAACTCAGAGTGAGTGTCTCCTTAACCTTTTTGTTCTAGGTAACACTTGCCTATCTTCATATCCAATCCAGTCCACCCGGCTTTGCTTCCGATAGTTATCTTCAGCTCATGATTTCATTCATTCGAACATGTGTCATGAATTTATTCAACAGATTATCACTTATTTATCTGTTCCCCCCAAAAAATCAATAGCTAGTGTGATCTAGTAATAAAACACAATTTTAAATTTGTGTAATGTGTGTTTTCTTTATGGATTTCTATGGCTATATTTATAATGCCATTTATGGGAATGTATGAATATTTATTGAGAACTTTGTAGTTGCCATGAAATATCTATATTGTGATGAATAATTCAGACCAAAGTGCAGGTAAATATATATTAATTACCTGATTATAAGTAGTTCCAAGTGATTGATGCTGAGAGAAAGTGGGGGATGGGAATTTATTTTAGGTAGAGTGGCCTTGTAAGACTTCTCTGAGAACGAGACATTTAAGCAGAGATCTGAAGCATGAAAATATATAAAAGATTTCTTGTAATACTGATTGTCAATGCATAAGATACAGGATCTTGTGAACACATTGCTAGGGTCACTTATGGTGTCCTAGAGTACATCTGCCTCTGGGTAACGGATAGGACATTTGTTTCTTTTTTGCATACAGGAGATGATTTTTCCAGCCCTGGAAGACTTAATGGAGTAAAATATCATTTTGGGATATCCAGGGTGACACAGATGTGGGAGCATTGGGAAACTGTATTCTTAATATGGTAACCAGCATTTCTCAGAAGTCACAAGCAACGGACAGCGTGACCTACCACCTTAAAGTGGTAACTACATTGGCAGGGCGTCTAGTGAAAGATGAGGGGTGTTTACCATGAAAATGCATGAGTCATGAGAAAATAATAACAGAGGTGAGACACCCCCTTCCTTCAGGGTTTCCCAGAAATCATTGAGGGACAGGTCTTTGTCCTTAACTATGAAATATATTATTTCTATTAATATCATTAAATTAATGCCTATGGGAAATTTGGGTAATGCTACTTTATTTCCAAATCCAAGAACCAATCTGCAGCATGTACCAAATAAATTTAGACAGTGACAAATGCCAGGAAGTTTCATTCACAACCCCGTGTCAATCAGATGTTGTGCTCTGGATCCAATCATCTCCCAAAAGGCAGCCAGGCACCTGTCCAATGTTGGCCTTGGTCAAATATTGAACAAAGACCCAAACAAAGGATATGTAGTCATAGCCTTACGTATGACCAAGTTCTCATTCCTAAGTTCCTCAACTACGTGAAGTGCTGCCTAAATTAGCAAAGTTTGCAGATATAGTACCCAAGAAGCAACTGTGAGGTCAAATGCATCCCATCAGAATCTCCTGGAAAGATAGTACGTATGTCTGGCCTTCACTCAGAAAGACTGTCTTTCCTCTCCTATTACCTACCAACAAAATGTGGTTCTGTCCCACTCTGTCTTCCTAAAGGGCAACCTAAAAATTATATTCCAAAATTTGTATTCTGCCAGTCAAATTTTCATTGCCCTATCATTATTTACCAATCTATCCATTCGACACTAGCCATTCCACCATGAACCAGTGCCATTGTGCTTAGCTATTTGCCATTTTACTGGGCCAAAACAAAGTTTCAACTTTATATAACAGAGGTATCCCTAGAAATATTAAGAGGATAAAGAGGAAAGTAAGGGTGAAGAGAAAAAAAATTGTAGCAAGAGATTTTTTTTCCTTCAGACAGAATTTTGACCTCATATTTTCCTTTCCACCAAATAGTCTAAATTTTTTTATCATCACAGTGCAACTACATTATCATTTGGTTAGCATCTCCTGTGTATCAGATGCGTCACCTATATCATATCATTTGGTCTTCAGAACAGTCTTGCTAAGTAAATATCATTATTATATCCATTTCAGGAGGCTGAGGTAGGCGGATCGCTCGAGGTCAGCAGTTCAAGACCAGCCTGGCAACATGGTGAAACCCTGTCTCTACTAAAATACAAAAATTAGCTGGGCGTGGTGGCATGTGCCTGTAATCCAAGTTACTTGGGAGGCTGATGTAGGAGAATTGCTTCAACCCTGAAAATGGAGGTTGCAGTGAGCTGAGATCACGCCACTGCACTCCATCCCAGCCTGGGCAACAAAGCGAGACTCTGTCTCAGAAATAAACAAACAAACAAACAAAAAGGCATAAAGTAATGCTCAGTGATTTTAAAAATAAAAAAAAATGTATGCCTAGCAGGTTAGTAATGATGGAGCTGAGATTCTAAGATCAGGTGCTTCCAGGGCTCTATACTTACTGCAGTGATTTTAATTCACAGAACTCAGCACTGTCCAATGTTAGAATTGTTTGCTTTTTATGTTGCCTAAGTGCAGGAAAAACATTTTAAAGAAATTTTAACTGAAAAGCAAGTATATAAATAAACAAGTTTCCTGCCTCATTCTGAGCCATATGCTGCTAGCACTAAGCTTCATTCTTTTTTATATTTGTTTATAAAGGTCTTTCAAAAGCAGAAGAGACACGTGCAATAAAAAATGTTCTACAAAAATATACAATTTCAAGCTACCATTTATTTCTAGAGGACTTACGGAGTAACCTAAGCAACTTAAACATACTTCTCACAATAGCCCTATGAAATAAATATGACCCATTGTATAGAAGAAAGAATTGAGGATTAAAAAGGTTAAGTATTTTGTGTAAAGTAGCTAGAACAAGGTTGAGAGACTGAACTAATATTTGGGCCTGTCTGACCTGAAAATTTATTCACTGAACTATTACACCAAACTTCTTGCATTCATTAAAATGACAGTCAGGCATGTCTTTCAAAGTTACTCTTCTTTGTACTGGTTTAGCAGTTAAAGCATTTCTCTCTTTTACTCACTTCTCAAGAACTGCCTAGGGCAGTATAGTCTGAGTATGGTGTTTGGAGCCAGGATGCCTGAATTTAATTTCCAGCTACACCATTTACTAAACGTGTGAACTCAAACAACTGAATTAATCCCTTTGCCTCAGTTTTCTCATCTGCATAAGGGACATAGAACTAGTGTCTATGTCATAAATTACTGTCAGGTTTAAATAACGTAGTTTGTGGAAAGCACTGTATGATACATAGTAAGCACTGCGTCAGTGTTAGTATAGAAGGATATATGATACATAGTATTATGTTAGTGCGTGTGTGTATAGAAAAATATATGAGGCGTAATAACTACTATATTAGTGTTACAAAGAATATATGATACATAGCAAGGTCTGACTTCTTTTGCTTCCTTTCATCTCTCTTGGCATGCCCTACTCCATCTGTTACCTCAGTATCAGGTTGGTTTTTAGGTGTAGTCTGACAGTACCTACCTCAGCTACTACGCATGTCTCTCCCTTTGTGTCCTGGACATTCTCTGACATAATGGGTGGCTCCTCTATTGGTACCTACCAGGAATTGTATTTGGAAGTGTGGGTGAATTATCTCCCCACGTGGCAACACCCGATCAATGAGAAACAGGAGCAGATGAATAAATGTCTCCCCTCTTCATCTCTCAAGAGACCATTATGAGATTCATTTCACATTGGTCCTTGGGAATCGAGGGGCATGGCAGTGGATAGAGCTCTTAGAATAATCAGTCCAAGCCTCTGGAACTTCATGAAGTGATATTCATTCCCATGCTTTCCCTATGACAATACTTTATCATTGGTGCCAACATGGTTCCCACTCCATTTTGTGTATCATATGAAACTAAGTAAAACGGGAAAGCACAGAAACAAACCCCATTGTATTGCATATTATATGGATGGGATATTGTTTGCTTTGGCCTCATAGGAACTAAATAATTTGCCTCCAGTAGGAAATCAACTGAATTTGACAAATAAAATACGATGCATGAGAACTTAGCTGATGGGTGCTCTAATTTCACATCTATGTTTAATTAGTTCTGAGACCCTAGGAAAGATGATGAAAAATTACTTAAGTCCAAAATATCTTATCACAAAAAAATTAGTAGATGTTAGTTGATTTTTAGACTATTTTCTTGTAAAACTAAAATTCTAATTATCAGTGCCTTTTCACTGCACTTCCTACACTGTACAAATTATTTGGAGGCTTTATAAAGAAAGTAGATTCAAGATTATTAAAAATCTTATCGTTGATCTTATTTGAAATTGATTTGATAAAACTTTTATTCACAGATTTGCAAATTTTTTAAAAAATTTAAACAACATAGTTACAGTATAAAAATAATCTAACCATTATTCATATTGTATACAGGCTATAGTTTGGAAAATGCCTCTTGTAACAGCATTTCTATAATTTGATTCTTAAACACTTTGTAATATGATAGGATTCATAGTTCCAATTTGGGGAAAAAGAAACTAAATTCAAAGTCACCCTATGATTTTCTTGCAGCCACATGTTTAGTAACTAGTGGACACAGAGCCCCTTTCATTAAGGAACTTATCTTTCTAAAAACTGGTTTTCTACTAGAACCATAAAAAACGAACAAAAACAAATACTCACAGCTAGGAATTAAAAATGTTTAACTAGACAAATAAAGATAAGATAAATATCAATATGTGAATCCTCCTTATTGGTAGAAATATGCATGCTTCTTGCTTATATATTAAAATCCTTGAAGTCAAAAATAAGTTTTGTGTTCTCACTTCTGACTTGTACCCAGTAGGTGCTAAATAATCACCAGATACATGAATAATTAAGAGATCAATTGGGAATATGAGAATGAGAATTAAGTGTGTTTCCATCAGGATTTATCTGGCTCTGAAGCCCCAGTCAGGGCAAGGTGTTTCTCTGCTCTGATAATGCTGGATCATGATGACATTTATCATGGGATATTGGAATGCTCTCTTCTATGACCATGTCCTGATAGCTTGAGAACTACATAAATGGAAGTATTGAGACTTAATTAACTATTTGTCCTGTGCCCCAAGCATATGGTAAATACAATAAATATGTGGCGAATCAACAAATGGACAAAAATAATTTGGAAGAGACAGAACAATTTTGTAATTTGGGGTTGGTTAATATTGTGATGTTGTTTGAAGCTGGGGAGAGTAGTGGAATTCAAAACACCGAAACTAGACTTTAGGGAAGGTTCAGTTAGTAGGAGAATGGAGAGGAGTTGGTGAAGATTAACTGGGAGAACCAAAAACGTGGGATTATGCAAATATAGAAGAAGGTGGTAAACCATTCTCCTGGTCTTTCCATTATGATGTACTTACTGTACCTTATAAAAATTTGTATTTGCCGTGGATACTTAGAGTACTGCCTTAAGTTGTGATTTCATTTTAATTTGGGCTTATATAGTCATAGCTGCTACCTCAGAGACTGTAAAGCCAGTGAGGCTCTGAAAACACGTAACTTTGAATCTGAAATTTCTTATCTTCGCTATGTGAGCTGGAGCAAATGCTTAGCCTGAACCTGCTTCAGTTTTGTTTACACAGTGAAAACATCACTATTTTCCTTCATTGGGCTGTTGTGTGCAGTCCCTAATAAAACACTGTGATAAAGCCCTTTGCAAATATGAAGTGCTATTGAAACATAGAGTAATACACTGGACATCTTTGTTTTCCATCAGACACATCCCATGAGACGTTTCCTTCCTTCCAGAACATGTACACTCAATGAAGTATCCATCTGGCAAATAAGACTCTGCCAAAAGTGGAAAGGCAAATTATTATAAGGTAAACAGCTGAGTGCTAGTGTGCAAAGGTGGTAAAAGACTTGTAGTCCTGCCTGTATAAAGGTTAAGATAGTGATTGGGATGCACCAGGATCTACAATATACTCAGTATTTTCCCCAGGGAGAATGAAGGCAGGGAAAATTTCTGGCTACCTGGGCCCCTTTGCCTTCCCTCTAAAAACATTACACTTGGCTAATGGAGCTGTAACTTTGTTTTGATTTCCTGAGTGGTCTTGCGTTACCTAATATCTGGCCTGCTTCCCTAGATGCGTGCCTCTTAGATCTCTACAGTAAAATCATACTTAAACCAATTTCATTAGCAACGGAATACTACAGGATCATAAAGTACCCCATGAAATGTCTTGATTAGCAGAGATCAAAGGCCGAGCTTCATTAGTTTTGCTTTCTTTCCCCTCCTACTTTGCCTCTGTGTTAAACTGCATTAACCTGACTAAGCCAAGCTCTCCAAAGTTTGTACAATCTGGAAAAGATAACTTCTCCTGAGAAGTCTGGCTTTTCTTTGGAGCACATGGCTTGCAGGTTTTCTGTGGCCCAGGGCATAGTCAACAAGCTGTCTGTTCTGTGGAGAGAACCAGCCTCTCCTCCAGAAGCAGCATGGCGTGGTTGCTGCTGCAGTGCCTTCTCTCGTTCAAAAAGACTTGGATTAACACTATGGCCAAAGGTTAGGAGTCCATGAGCTGGCTTTCATCACCAAATTGAGTCATTTCACACGTACTCAAGGGCCAAATCCCTTAGCAAAACTGTTTGTCACAATGTATGGGTAAAGGGTGCTCTCTTTGTTAAGGCAGACTTGAGTTTAAATTCAGGCTCCTCCACCTATCTGAGCTTCAGGTTTCTCATATGTAAACTGGATGTCAGTGCTGACTTCACAGGATCGTTGTAAAGACTAAGTGAGATCATGATTACAAAACACTGATCGCAGTGCCTAGCATACAAAAAGCACTCAACAAATGGTGACTATATATACCCACCAAGTCAATGCACCCTTACAGTTCTAGAGAGGAGACGAAGTCTGCAAACACTGTGACACACTATTTTCTGGAAAGTGTTTCCAATTGCTCAGCTCCAGCAGCCTCTGAATTTCTTTTGGATAAATATCCAAAAGTGAGGAATGGAAGATGTTTCCTTGGATTAGCTATTTGGAGCCAGGCAAACCTCAAACTTTCCCACAAGCACATAGAAAAGGATGTGTACTCTTGGTCTAAGTGCAAGAGACACAGTGGAAAATCTGGTTTCTGCACTGTGGGACTGAGATACACAGAGTAGAGGCATGGTAAGCTTTTGCTTTTTACTCTATTTTTTTTAAATTTACAAATAAAAATTGCATATATTTGTTGTGCACAACATGGTGTTTTGAAATATGTATAAAGATAAGGGTATATATATATATATATAAACCTAAAGTAGAATTTGGCCACTTCACAATGGGAAAGTGGAATCTCTTCTGACATTGGTTGAAGTCTCATTTAACAGTATCAGTTCTTTCCCCCATCTCTGTAGTAGTCATACATTTTCTATATTATGATAATTGTACAATAAAATAAAAGCAGCAGCTCTTGTTATATTACCCAAATTGACTCTCATATGCACTTTATTTGATCTCTAGAACACTTAATGCCCTGTACTATTGAAGTGGACATTTTCATTTTATTATTTGAAAAGACAAACTAAATGTGTCTACTACCTTCACTTCCCATTCCCACTGCTCCAGATACTTGTGGAGAAACCGAAGTGAAATCTTACCCTTATGCCTCCAATTCTCTCTTTCCCAGGAGGTAATTAACGACATATCCAGTGGGGCATCACTGAAGAGACACACCTGTGGGATACATGCTATAGGAGACTTCAACAGAGAGAACCAAGCTCGGAGACGTTAACTAGTGCTTTCATCCCTGGGCTTCAAGACTTCACCTATAAAAATATAGTGCGAGCTTGGCTTCTATTTTATAAAGTGTAAGACCTTTATATTTTAAGCATATAAAACACTTAAGGTTTCAATTACTAAGGATGATAGACTGCTTTCTGAGAAAAATTTTTATATTATAGATAATAGTTGTTTATTCATCAGTGCCCCAGCAGAGTTTGGACTTTTGAGGACAAGATGATATTTATCTTTGAATATTCAGCTTGCTATAGTGTTTAGCATATGAAAGACAGTAAAATGTGTTTTGATTTACTGGCTGAATGAATACATGAATGAATGTAATCAATGTATAACTCAGCTATCTAAAGGCTAACTGTGAGGGTGAATTTTACGTGTCAACTTGACTGAGCCACTGAGTGCCCAGATATCTGGTTTAAACATGACCTCTGGGACTGTGTGAGGCTGTTTCTAAATGAGGTAAACATTGGAGGCAATAGTCCGAGGAAAACAGGTTGCTGTCTCCAAATGAATGGTTTTCCTCCAATGCACTGAAAGCTTGAATAGAAGAAAAGACTGAGTTTAAACAAATTCCTTCTCTGTACTAACTATCTTTGACCAGGACATAGGTTGTCTCCTGCCTCAGACTCAGACTTGAACTTTGACTGAAACTACACTGTTGGCTCTCCTGGTTCACAGGTCTTCAAACCAGGGCTACGACTATACCATTGATTCTTTTGGGTCAGGGCTTTGTAGCTTCCATAATTATGTGAGCCATTTAAAAAATATATATCTGGTAGAATCTCTTATAATATTATATAATAGGAATTAGTATATATTGTATATTAAGAACATGTAATTAATATAACAATATAAATAATATATGTGTTATATATTACATTAAATAATATATAATATAATATAATACATAATTCTATATAATAATTATGTAATTCTAGATTAATATTACTGACTAATATATATTACTAATACATATAGTTCTATATACAGAGTGCATAGTCCTATATAGAGAGTAATATACAGTCAGTAATATTAACATAGTACTATGTATCAGTAATTGCTAACATTACTAATTAGTAATTACTAATTAGCAATATTACTAATAATTAGCAATAATTAGTAATATTAGTAATTAGTAATTATTAGTAATAACTGGTAACTATTAGTAATTACTAATTAGATATATATTACTAATTAGTAATATCTAGTAATATAAGAGCTAAATATTACTAATATATAGTCTATAATATATAGAGATTATGTAATGAATTATTTTTAACATTCTTTTTGTTAGATTAAAATAAATTTTTACTAAATGTTAGAAGATATTTATACACAATTCACAATTTTTTTTTTTTTTTTTTGAGACGGAGTTTCGCTCTTGTTACCCAGGCTGGAGTGCAATGGCGCAATCTCGGCTCACCGCAACCTCCGCCCCCTGGGTTCAGGCAATTCTCCTGCCTCAGCCTCCTGAGTAGCTGGGATTACAGGCACGCACCACCGTGCCCAGCTAATTTTTTGTAATTTTTAGTAGAGACGGGGTTTCACCATGTTGACCAGGATGGTCTCGATCTGTTGACCTCGTGATCCACCCGCCTCGGCCTCCCAAAGTGCTGGGATTACAGGCTTGAGCCACCGCGCCCGGCCCAATTCACAAATTCTTTACAAAGAATTGCCAATCCTGGTCCAATTTTGTAGTAGTCTCTATACAGATTTGAAAATTCTGCTGTGAAATAGGGTTCATAAGATATTCCTTTTAGAAAGCATCACAATACTAATTTTAGGCAAAATAATGTTTAAAACTGAAGTCTTTGCACAGACATGAGCTCAAACATCCAGTGACAAAATAATATAAAATAAACATTAAGCTGACTTACTAAGAAAACAAGGAATAAATATTCCGTAAACTTCTCAAATTCACCTACAATTTTTGATGACTTTCAGAAGCTGTACCACTGCAAGGTATCAACAACCACAGTATGTACCCAAATAAAGTGAATGTTAAGAATACAATAGTACATAATT
This sequence comes from Callithrix jacchus, assembly GCF_049354715.1. NCBI lineage: Eukaryota > Metazoa > Chordata > Mammalia > Primates > Cebidae > Callithrix > Callithrix jacchus. The sequence goes on from NC_133517.1 coordinate 75,929,220, forward strand.
CTATATAAGGTGTATATATGTCCTGTTGTTTCTGTTCCTCTGAAGAATTCTAATATAGTTACTTTATTGATTTGTTTGTAAATAGAATCATCCATAAGCTTATGTAATAAATTCATAACATTGTTTATTTTATTGTGACTAATATTGTGCCTATGTGTCTTTGAAAGATGATATTAGAGTTGATAGCAATTTAATTGGAATTGCAGATTGAAGTCTTCATTTTTGTTTCCTAGAAATTGCTTTCTTTCAAGTCACAGAATCAAGCCAGTGTTTGTGAATCTTGTGGTGCTGCTGTGGTAGTTGCTCAGACACGCAGACCAGGCACTTTCACTAAAACAGATAGGAAGGAAGTCCTTGTGAACTAAAAGTCCACATCTTTATAAGACAAAGTGAAACTAATCTGAGTAAGCAAGTGAATTCCTGTTGTTTGAGAGAGAGGCACGCAAGGTTTGCTTGGAAATTAATGAGACTCCCACTTGGGGAAGGCTTGCTAGCACAATGGGCAGTGGCAGTGGTGTCAGCTGCCTCTAAACTTACCCCATTATGCAGAGAGGGTTGGAAGAAGAAAAAGTTCTTGGAAGGTAATGTGTTAGGCAACTCTTACGCTCCAGTTTCTGTATAAAGCATTTGAACACACACTAATTTATGCAAGCCTTCTGATAACTTCAAATTTTTTCTTTTTTGCAAATTAGAAAAGTGAGATTGAGAGAGATTAATTATGTAATCTCATGGATCTGAGAGGAGGACAAGCCAGGATTCAAACTCAAGGTTGATACCAAAAGACAGATTCTTCCCGCATCACCATTAAAGGGAGACAGATAAGCGAAAGTGCCATCGTACAATATTTAGAGTCAAAGACACTGAGGTTTAAATCCTGGCTTACCCAATTACTACGCAGTGTATCTTTAGATCAGTTCTTGAGACACGTTTTCTTCATCTGAAAATGCAAATAATGCTGTAAGTTATAGATCTGTTGTCAGGGCTAAATAAGATATTTTCAAAACACCATAAATGCCAAATTATTTTGGCTTTAAAAGCTACTGCAGACTCAGCAATGACCTCATTTGGACTACTTTTCCCAGGTATAGAGTATGCCGCCATAGACTGACCTAGTGCCTAATGCTCCAGCGGAGGCTGGTTGGGTCAGAGTCAGTTTCTACACACCCCATGGTGTGTCAGTAGCTCTTCTGTTGAAAGAAACATATTTGCAGGGGAATCTTGCCAAGAAACAAGTGTTACAGTTTGTGCTCCTCGAAAACTGTAAAAATAAGATTAGATTAAAAGGACTCCAGGGGTTGTTTGGACCTCAGGAGGGAGGGGAAGTCTGTAACTATTTGAATGACTTAGTACATGTTCCACTATTGTCTTCTAAGACTATAAGGCTTCCTTTACCCCAATTGTCTTGATATCTTTTAGACTATCATAGTAGATGACCTACTTATTGATAAGTAATAATTTTTTGTGTGTAAACACAAAGCTTCCTCTTCCAAAATTTATGTGTTAAGAAATATCAAGGGAAATCTGAGGGAGGGAGAAGGAAACAACAGAGAAATTACAGAAAATTTTCACTAGTTTGTAGACATTTAAAGAATAGGCACATTCTTTGTTTACTTTCATGTATCTTCATAGTGACTGATTTTTGAATATTAAAATTATGACTAACAATGATGGATAAATATCCCTTTGAACATAATTAATTTTTTTTCTTTTTAGACAGGATCTAGCTCTGTAGCCCAGGGTGGAGTGCAGTGACACGATCTTGACTCACTGCAACCTCCGCCTCCTGGGTTCAAGTAATTCTCCTGCCTCTGCCTCCCGAGTAGCTGGGACTGCAGGCATGTGCCACCATGCTTGGCTAATTTTTGTACTTTTAGTAGAGACAGCGTTTTACCATTTTGACCAGGCTGGTCTTGAACTCCTGACCTTGTAATCTCTCAAGGTGCTGGGATTACAGGTGTAAGCCACTGTGCCCAGCCAACATAACTGACATTTTTTGGCTACAGTTTCAAGCTACAATTCAGTAAACTGTTTAGGTAGCCAAGCTTTCTCTAGGAGATGTCACTTCTAGGAAATAATATAATTGGGAAAACCAAGCCTCATAAAGAAAAAAGAAAGTAAAATACTAAAGTATAAACTGCTCAAACTTTAGATACAGTGAGAAGGAATCTTCCAGAAACTATCTCTTCTTTCACTGAATACTGATGGAACTAAATATTTGCATTACTAATTACCAAAATATCTCAATTTAAATCCTTCATTATACACAGAAAAAATATTCTCATTGGTTATTCATGTAATCCTCACAACATTGTGACTAGCTTTTATTAGCTCCCTTCTATGGATGAGGAATATGTGGTTCAGAGATTTTTAAAGATTCACCAAATCTATACCAGCAATACATGTAAGGTTGCAAACATGCTTGTCAGTTTCCTAATCACAAGTTCCCGTTCTTATTCCATGCCACCACCCTTCTGTTGTAGGATCGCTCTTATTTGTGTTTGTTTTATTTCCTCACTTACAATCTAAGCTCTCAGAAAGTCGGCCAAGCCTTCACTTTTGTTGTATCCCCCAGTTATCCAAAGTGATTGGTTCATGGGTATTTGTTGATTGATCTGTTGAATAAAAAAGTCTTGCTATTTCATAATACAGACACATGTTTTGTTAGATTTGTACCTATTTCATTTCCTTTAGAACAGTTGTAACTGGGATTGCGTATTTAATTTCAGTTCCACATGTTCGTTTTTATTATAAAGATATACAATTGATTTTTATGTATAAATAAATACAATTGATTTTTTTATTATGAAGAAATGCGGTTGATCTTGTATCCTATGACCCTGTTGACCTCATGTAGTTCTAGGAGGTTTATTTGCAGGGGAGTAGATTCCTTGGGATTTTTTATGTAAAAAATCATGGTATCCACCAGCAGTGACAGTTTTATTTCTCCCTTTCCCATCTGCATGCATTTTATTTCTTTGCCTTCTCTTTGCAATGGCTAAAACTTTTAATACTTTGTTGAATAAAAGTGATGACAACAGATATCATTGCCTTGTTCCTAATCTTCAAGGACAGCATCTTATTTTTCACCATTAAGATTGATGTGAGTTGTAGGAATTTTGCAGATTCTCTTCATAAACTTCAGAAAGTTCCTTTCCATTCCTCGTTTGCTATTTTTTTTAACCATGAAATGGTATTAGATTCTCTCAATTCCTTTTTTACATCAATTGATATGATCGTATTGTCATATGGCAGTATACATTGAAAGGTGTGTGAATGTTGACAGAGGTTTCCTAATTAGAGAAAAACCCACTTAGTCATAGTGTATATAATTCTTTTTATGCATTGCTGTATTTGTTTTGCTAATATTTTAAAGCATTTTGTGTCTAAGTGTATGAGATGTTGGTTGGTAGTTTTCTTCTCTTTTTTGATCATCTTTTTCTGCTTTTGGTAATACTTGCCTTATTAAATGAAATGAAAGTATTCCTACAGTTGATGATTTATCGATTTGTACTCCCTTTCTCTTTCTCTCTATCAGTCTTACTGGATGTTGATCAAGGCTAATTTTTTCAATAACCAGATGTTTGCTTCATTTATTATTTCCATGTTTTCAACATCATTGATTTCTGTTCTTATTGTTATTTCCTTCCTTCTTTTTTGGGGGGGTTTATTAAGCTCCTCTCTCTCTCTTATTTTTTTAGTTTTCTCAGGTAGAAACTTAGATTATTTATTTGAGATAGCTCCTCATTCTAATGTAGGGATTTCATATTATAAAATTACCATTCAACATTGTTTTAGCTGCATCATATGTTTTGAGTTGCACTTTTACTTTTGTTCAGTGCTATGTGTTAATTATTAATAGTTTCATTGAGATTTCTTTATTGGTTATGTAGAACTGTGTCACTTAATTTATAAGTATGTAGATATTTTCTTGTAATCTTTCTGTTACTGATTTTTAGTTTGATTTTGTCATTGTCAGAGAATATACTAAGTGTGTTTCAATTATTTTAAATATATTGAGAGTTGTTTTATGTCTCAAGATATTGTCTATCCTGATGAACATGATATTGGAGTGTAGGAAAAAAGTGTATTCTGTGTTTTGGATGGAGTATTCCGTATATGCTAAGTAATTGATGTTGGCTGATTATTTTTTCAGACCTTCTATATTCATGCCGATTTTCTGTCTAACAATTCTGGAAGTTGTGGAAGAAGAGGTGTTGAGGTCCACCAGCCATTGTTCTAGACTTTTCAGCTCCATCAATTGCTGCTTCATGTACTTTGAGGCTCCATTGTTTAGTGCATAGACATTTAGGATCATTATGTCTTTCCCAGTGGATTATTTCTGTTATCACTGTGTGATGGTTTGTTTACAGCAATATTTTTTTGGTTCTGAAGTCTACTTTATCTGCTATATTTAGGGCTACTCTGCTTTTTTTGTTGTTGAATGTTTGCATGGTGTATCTTTTCTCATTCATCCTTGTCTTCAACCTACCAATGTCATTGAATCTGAAGTGAGAACCTTTTAAACAGAGTATGGTTTGGGGTCAAGTTTTCTTTTGTTTTTTGTGTTTTTTTTTTTTTTTTGAGATGGAGTTTTGCTCTTGTTACCCAGGCTGGAGTGCAATGGTGCGATCTTGGCTCACCGCAACCTCTGCCCCCTGGGTTCAGGCAATTCTCCTGCCTCAGCCTCCTGAGTAGCAGGGATTACAGGC